>NC_071110.1:24207500-24905833 GCF_024256425.1 Clarias gariepinus | reverse complement strand
GAAAATAATTGTAGTTTGATTCATCTTTCCTAATTAAAAAACTGGACTTGGACTTTTTATAAATGTGCCAAATTATGTACATTACCATAAAATTATGCTGCTACCATAAAGTTATGCTTGCTCTGCAAACAGAGCAATATCAATGTCACAGCACTTTATGTAAATGTATGTATATATTCTTTTCTTTACTAAGAAATCTTAAAAAAAAAAAAAAAACTTTATTATTCTGGAAAATAGCACAGATTATGTAAGGGCTGATTTGACCATAAAGTGTACAAATGTACAAAACTGTATAAAAAAAGAATAAATGAGCAGTCCAACTAATTGCCTGGCACTAACAATCAAACCTCCACATGCACAGGGTAAAGCAGACTCTCTCTCTCTCTCTCTCTCTCTCTTACATCAAATCAAAAAACATTGTTAGTGCTTATATCAATGATGTGTGAAAAAACACCATCCAGCTGGAAACACTGTTCCATCAGCATGACTGTTTCAAAGGCTTCACTCAATTTGCAGTTGAATGTAGGCCTGCAGGACCATTACATGCTCAGTGGTTAAGGTGCTGGACTACTGATCAGAAGGTCCCAGGTTAAACCACAGCACCACCAAGTTGCCACTGTTGGGCCCTTGAGCCAGGTCCTTAACTCCTCAACTGCTCAGATGTGTAATGCGATAGAAATCTGGCAAATGTTGTACTGTAAATGTCACATGTAGACCTTTCCATATTTCTCTATATACAGTGGGGTAAAAAAGTGCAAATTCTCCCACTTAAAAAAATTAGGTATCATAGGTATACCTCAACTATGAGAGACAAAATTAGAAGAAAAAAAATCCAGAAAATCACATTGTAGGATTTTTAAAGAATTTATTTGCTAATTACGGTGGAAAATAAGTATTTGGTCAATAACAAAATTTCATCTCAATACTTTGTTATATACCCCCTTTGTTGGCAATGACAGAGATCAAACGTTTTCTGTAAGTCTTCACAAGATTTTCACATACTGTCGCTGGTATTCTGGCCCATTCCTCCATGCAGATCTCCTCTAGAGCAGTGATGTTTTGGGGCTGTCGCTGGGCAACACAGACTTTTAACTCCCTCCAAAGATTTTCTATGGGGTTGAGATCTGGAGACTGGCTAGGCCACTTCAGGACCTTGAAATGCTTCCTACGAAGCCACTCCTTCATTGCCCAAAGGGTGTGTTTGGGATCATTGTCATGCTGAAAGACCCAGACACGTTTCATCTTCAATGCCCTTCCTGATGGAAGGAGGTTTATACTCAAAATCTCACGATACATTGCTCCATTCATTCTTTCCTTCACAAGGATCAGTCGTCCTGGTCCCTTTGCAGAAAAACAGCCCCAAAGCATGATGTTTCCACCCCCATTGATGTTCTTTGGGTGCAACTCAGCATTCTTTCTCCTCCAAACACAAAGTTCTATTTTGGTTTTCTCTGACTATATAAAATTCTCCCAATCCTCTTCTGGATCATCCAAATGTTCTCTTGCAAACTTCAGACGGGCCTGGACATGTACTGTCTTAAGCAGGGGGACACGTCTGGCACTGCAGGATTTGAGTCCCTGGCAGCGCAGTGTGTTACTGATGGTAGCCTTTGTTACTTTGGTCCCAGCTCTCTGCAGGTCATTCACTAGGTGAAGATCTTGCATAAGGCCCAGATCGAGGGAGATTATAAGCGGTCTCGTAAGTCTTCCATTTTCTAATAATTGCCCCCACAGTTGATTTCTTCACACCAAGCTGCTTATCTATTGCAGATTCAGTCTTCCCAGCCTGGTGCAGGTCTACAATTTTGTTTCTGGTGTCCTTTGACAGCTCTTTGGTTTTGGCCATAGTGGAGTTTGTAGCGTGACTGTTTGAGGTTGTGGACAGGTGTCTTTTATACTGATAACGAGTCCAAACAGATGCCATTAATACAGGTAACGAGTGAAGAACAGAGGAGCCTCTTAAAGAAGAAGTTACAGGTCTGTGAGAGCCAGAAATCTTGCTTGTTTGTAGGTGACCAAATACTTATTTTACTGAGGAATTTACCAATTAATTCGTTAAAAATCCTACAATGTGATTTTCTGGATTTTTTTTTTTTCTTATTTTGTCTTTCATAGTTGAGGTATACCTATGATGAAAATGAAAGGCCTCTCTCATCTTTTTTAAGTGGGGGAACTTGCACAATTGGTGGCTGCCTAAATCCTTTTTTTGCCCTACTGTAGCTGCCTTCCTCTACAATTCTCAAAAGCTCAGAGCATATCTGTTGGGGCCTGAAAGCATTTTGCTTGTACTTGTCATATAGTCTTTTAGTTGGAAATATAGGACATGACAGTTTTACATTTTAGATGAAAAAGTATCTAATAGACATAACTAAACTACAGGGTCTTTCTCATTTTGAGATGCTTCAGGATGGTTAACCTAAAAAAAATAAAATAAAAAACACTCAGAGGAGGAAGTGATAATCAGCAACTTCCACCTTGTCATTAATCTCATGTTGATCATTTGGCTGATCATTTTCATTGCTACAAAGGCACATTTCAGGGTGCACATACAGATTCTTTTTGCCTGTCATATTCAGATATCTAAAGCAAAATGCGTGTTTATGAAAGTCATCTGGTTTTGTTTGTATCAGTTATTTAACCAATTTAAAGGTCTTTCCTTGGCATCCAGTTATATCCATTGTTCTGGTATTACTGTATCTGTATCTGTACTGCAAGTAGCTAATATGACATATAAAATCTGGAAATAAAAAAATAAAGGTGATACTCAGACATCACAATGAACCATTTAATTCAGGTATAAGAAAATAAAGTCTGATACTGATTGTACAATTTGAAATTACCAAAGCAATAAAAATGTATTATTCTTCCCAGCAGAACTTTACAGAGTTAATTTCAACTTGTCTTTTGTTAATGCCATTCAGTAAATTGTCTTCACAACGTCAGAGTTTAACTTCAGGATAATGCAAACCCCGTGAGTATTTTGAAATCAGCTCATGTGATTCATTATTCCACCGCAAATGAGAAAGACTGACTGGGTATTTTTATCTTAGGGTGCAATCTCTCCTGAAACAGTGGTTATTAGAAAATGGCTCTGTATTGCTTGGAATTGCTTTTGTCCTACAAAGAGGTTTCTGTTACTTTGTGACACCATTATCCAACCAAGAATGTCTTAACATACCATATTAAATGGGATCTGAGAGCATAGCCTTTTACTCCAAAGTGCTGTCCTAAATGCAGTAATGTGGTGATCACATCAATGGAACTGGTCATACACAACTGGTTTATCAGTGAAAGTGACACTGAATGGACAGATAAACTAATTATTAAGACCAAATAAGTGTAATTTATATACTTGTGTGCCACTATAAAAGATTGTATTGTAGTCTCTATTAATAAACAGGTTTCTGCCATCTGTTCTGTTAATACTCCAAAATGTACACTGCTATTGAAAAGTTTTTGATCACCTGTAGTTTCACTATCATTTAATCACTAATATTCCCCCAGACCAAACTAAATCATACAGAATAGCAATTTCCTACACCTTTCTGGAGCTTAATAACCCATCACACTTGGATCCTAAAGGGACTCGAAATGAGCACTTTAATAAAGGCAGACACATTTGGACAGTAAATCTAGCCTATCCAGCCTATACATAACAAACTCATGCTCAGAGCTAATATAACTGTAAAACATAAAAAAATGGATTGGTACAAGTGTATAATCAAGGCATCCAAACTGTTTTAATCACAAAATTATTCCTAATTTAATTAGATATTTAATAATAAACAGTTCGCCTATCCAATGACATCACTCCCTTCATTCGATTACTGAATTATTCACAGGGTCACGGGAAGACTAGAGCCTATCTCTAAGGGAACTAGATGCTTTAGGAATGATACACCCTGGACAGGGTCCCAATCCATCACAAGGCACAAGCACTTTGCGATTTGGAAATGCTAGTTAGCCTAATCAGCATATTTTTGGACTGTGGGTGAAAACCGAAATACACTGAGGAAACCCACCAAGCACAGGTAGAACATTAAACCTCCAAGCACACAGATCAAAGGCAGCAGTCGACCCTGGAGGTGTGAGATCACAGTGCTAATCAGTACACCACTGTGCCACCACAAAATTACCATATATTTCATGTTTAATAATTTTACTGATTTTTAATCATTTATATTAACCACCACTAAATAGACACATTTTTGTATATCATTTATTCGTTCAACAAATGTTGTTAGTAGTTATGCCCCACAGGTAGGATGTGAGTTAAAAGAGAAGGAGAAATTCTGGAGTGAGTTAGATGAAGTGATGCAGAGCATCCCCAAAGGTGAAAGAGTGGTGATTGGTGCAGACTTCAATGGTCATGTTGGGGAAGGGAACAGAGGTGATGAAAATGTGATGGGCAGGTTTGGTCTTCAGGACAGGAATGTAGAAGGACAGATGGTGGTGGACTTTGCAAAGAGGATGGAAATGGCAGTAGTAAATACTTTCTTCCAGAAGAGGCAGGAACATAGGGTGACATATAAGAGTGGAGGCAGAAGCACTCAGGTCGACTACATCTTGTGTCGACGTTGTAACCTGAAAGAGATCAGTGACTGCAAAGTGTTGGTAGGGGAGAGTGTAGCCAGACAACACAGAATGGTGGTGTGTAAGATAACCCTGGTGGTGAGGAAGGCGAAGAGGACAAAGGCAGAGCAGAGGACAAAGTGGTGGAAGCTGAGAAAGGAAGAAGTTTGCGAAGTCTTTAGGGAGGAGTTGAGACAGGCTATGGGTGGTCAGGAGGTGCTTTTAGTTGACTGGACAACTACAGCCAATGTGATCAGGGAGACAGGTAGGAGGGTACTTGGTGTTTCATCAGGTAAGGGGAAAGTGGACAAGGAGACTTGGTGGTGGAATGAGGAAGTCCAGGAGTGTATACAGGGAAAGAGGCTAGCTAAGAAGAAGTGGGACACTGAGAGGACTGAAGAGAGTAGACAGGAGTACAGGGAGATGCAGAGTAAGGTGAAGGTAGAGGTGGCAAAGGCCAAACAAAGAGCATATGAGGACTTGTATGCTAGGCTAGACAGTAAGGAGGGAGAAGGGGATCTGTACAGGTTGGCAAGGCAGAGAGATAGAGATGGGAAGGATGTGCAACAGGTTAGAGTGATTAAAGATAGAGATGGAAATGTACTGACAGATGCCAGGATGGTGAAGGGAAGATGGAAGGAGTACTTTAAGGAGTTGATGAATGAGGAAAACGAAAGAGAACAAAGAGTAGAAGAGGTGACTGTTGTGGAACAGGAAGTAGCAAATATTGGTAGAAGTGAGGTGAGAAGGGCGTTGAAGAGGATGAAGAGTGGAAAGGCTGTTGGTCCTGATGACATACCTGTGGAGGTATGGAAGTGCTTAGGAGAGGTGGCAGTAGAGTTTCTGACAAGTTTGTTTAACAAGATCTTGGAGAGTGAGAGGATTCCAGAGGAATGGAGGAGAAGTGTATTGGTGCCAATTTTTAAGAACAAGGGAGATGTGCAAAGCTGTGGCAATTATAGAGGTATAAAGCTAATGAGCCAGACATTGAAGCTGTGGGAAAGAGTAGTGGAAGCTAGGTTAAGGGCAGAGGTAAGCATTTGTGAGCAGCAATATGGTTTTATGCCTAGAAAGAGTACATCAGATGCAGTATTTGCTTTGAGGATGCTGGCGGAGAAGTACAGAGAAGGTAACAGGGAGTTGCATTGTGTCTTTTTAGATTTAGAGAAAGCGTATGACAGGGTGCCAAGAGAGGAGCTGTGGTATTGTATGAGGAAGTCTGGAGTGGCAGAGAAGTATGTTAGAGTGGTGCAGGACATGTATGAGAGCTGTAAGACAGTGGTAAGATGTGTTGTAGGTGTGACAGAAGAGTTTAAGGTGGAGGTGGGTCTGCATCAAGGATCGGCTCTAAGCCCCTTTTTGTTTGCTCTGGTGATGGACAGGATGACAGATGAGGTAAGACAGGAGTCCCCATGGACTATGATGTTTGCAGATGACATTGTGCTCTGTAGCGAGAGCAGGGAACAGGTGGAGGAAAATTTGGAGAGGTGGAGGTACGCTCTGGAAAGCAGAGGAATGAAGGTTAGCCGCAGCAAGACGGAATACATGTGTGTAAATGAGAGGGACCCAGGAGGATTGGTGAGGCTACAGGGGGCAGAGGTAAAGAAGGTGCAGGATTTTAAGTACTTGGGGTCAACAGAGCAATGGAGAGTGTGGAAAGGAGGTGAAGAGGCGGGTACAGGCAGGTTGGAATGGGTGGAGAAAAGTGTCAGGTGTGTTGTGCGATAAAAGAGTATCAGCGAGAATGAAAGGAAAGGTGTACAGGACAGTGGTGAGACCAGCGATGCTCTACGGCTTAGAGACAGTGCCGCTGAAGAAAAGACAGGAGGCAGAGTTGGAGGTAGCAGAGCTGAAGATGTTGAGGTTCTCTTTGGGAGTGACAAGGATGGATAGGATTAAGAATGAGTTCATCAGAGGGACAACCCACGTTAGATGTTTTGGAGATAAAGTCAGAGAGGCCAGATTGAGGTGGTTTGGGCATGTTCAGAGGAGAGATTGTGAATATATCGGTAGAAGGATGCTGAGGTTGGAACTGCCAGGTAGGAGGTCTAGAGGAAGACCAAAGAGGAGATTTATGGATGCAGTGAGAGAGGACATGAAGTCAGTTGGTGTGAGAGAAGAGGATGCAGAGGATAGGGTTAGATGGAGGCAGATGATTCGCTGTGGCCACCCCTGAAAGGGAACAGCCGAAAGACAAAGAAGAAGATTTATTCGTTCAACAATGGCATGGTGATTAGCTATGTTGCCTTGCACTTCCATGGTCGATTCCCGGCCAGGTTCGATTCCCGTCTCTGTGTGCATGGAGTTTGCATGTTCTTCACATGCTTGGTGGGTTTCCTCAAGGTACTCCCAAAGATTTGGATAAGCAACACAGACACTTCACAAACATTAAGGTTCAAGAGCCCAGGATCAAACAGGGACTTTGGAGATGTTTATATATTATCTTACTAAATAGAATTCACTTTTTATACTGAAATTAAATCCATGGCCTACTTCCAGCATATAGAATAAGCACAAATTTCACATCATTTTCACTGAAGCAAAAATCAGTGAAGGATAAGGAGAATTAACATTGGCTATTAAACATTAGAGGGTCATATTATTCCTTATTACATTAACTTATTGCACATTATACAGCCATATCATTCCTTATTGCTCCCTGCCTCTTCACTGTGGTAATTACAGTGGGTCTGGTCATAGAATGCATCACTGACAGCCAGGGATGCAGGATGGCCTTTTGCATTGGTTTGCTTGAATTTTAGGCAGCAGTTATACAGTAGGTGTGTGCTATGATGTCATGCTCAAATGATAGTCAAATCATTATTCTTTTAGAAGACTGTGTGTTAAAACAGTGATGTACACTATATGACATGTTAGTCATTGAATCTTGGGTAGTGGTATCTCAAGTGGTTGGATCGCTACTGTAGGTTGCTTATTGGAGGGTCATGGGTTCGAGCTCTACCACACCACCAGGTTGCCATTGTTGGGCCCTTGGACAAAATTACTCTGTATGAGTAGACTCCAAAGACTGGATAAGAAAGGACAAGGGTTTGGTTCTGTTTAACCCACGGTTGCTATAGAAACGACGGAACCCGTCACCCGATGTATCAACAGCATGGGAACAATAACAACAACAAAAATATTGAATCAGTGTTGAATTTGAATTGAATGTGACTATTAACTCCCTACAACAGCAGGTGGAGAAGTGGGGAGTTGGCTGGGTTGACGGTTGTACCAAAAGGTGATTGGCTGCCAAAATCTAACTGGACACATGTCACATATTGACTATAAAGGAGCGTGGATCTCTGCATGAACACAACACAAAGCAATGATTACTGTATATATTGATGGTATAAAATAAAGTCATCTCTTTTCATCAACAACTCCATCGCTTTCATGCACCTCAATGGTTGCACATTCTTGTTTTTTTTCTTGAAAACAGGTGTTCACTTTGATGGGGAAACCAAAAACTGCAGGCTGGTTGTCCATTGTCATTCAATTATTCCTGTAATGTTATAGATTTAACAGCCTATCCATATCAAGCATATAATTCTTATTGACTGTCTAATCTAATTCAAGATCATTTTATCGGCCAGTACTAAATGCAGATATTCCTAGGCTATACTTTCCTACCACACCAGCTGCATGACCCCGTTCTCTTGCTGTTTTTTTTTTTTTTTTTCTAACAATAGTCATTCTGTCATGATGGTGTAAAGATTTGATGAGAGCTTTAACAACAACAATGAGTTTTCTGCGAGTGTACAGAGAAAATCTCAGGAATATCTCCTGATCTTGTGGTTTTTGTGAATGGTAAGAATGCGGAGTGCTCTCACGGGGACAAGGAGTGCAACAAGTGCTCCCGTGAACATGCGGAGAGCTTGGCAAGAACCTCATGAGCGAGGCACAAAAGAACTACGTATGCTAGCCCCGCAAATGCCCCACGGCTCCTAGTGGGAGCGCTCGCAAGCGCTCTCTGCAATCTCTCCAACTCTCTCCTGTATTACGGACATCACATGCCAACCTCCACCCTCAATCTCCTCAATCCTGCCAAAACTCCAACCTCTCTGATCTCGTAGAACTTCTCCTCGATTACTCCTCGATCTTCTAAGTCACTCCCCAATCTCGCTTTTCACAAGATCAGCAAGAAGTAGGACAGTCCTGTGACTTTGGTGAGTGCTTCATGAGGAAGTCTATGAGCGCCAGGATTGCACAGTAAGAGAAACGTATAGATTTTTGTACAGATTGAAAAGTCTACAAGTCCGATAACTCCAAAGCTTTTTGCCTGGCATTGGCAAGATTGAAGAGAGGATTGGGGGGCTTTTAAAAGAGCCCTATGAGAGCCGAGGAGTTCCAGCAAATCTCCAGGAGTACGCCAAGCTTCTCGCCAAAATCGCTCTCAGCAAGAGTTCTTGTTGGACTCTTGTATGTTTGAAAAAGGTCTTAAACAGTAAATCTCAGGAGTCCAGGTAAGGGGGAAGAGCAGTCCACAGGACACAGAGCCAAGGGAACCATCACACACACACAGGCTCAATCTGATGTCTCTTATCTGGCATCCACATACACTTGACAATTAGTACAGAATTTCAGTCTATGCGTGTGCTCTTATCTGACAGTAATATACGCTCAGTAATTAGTGCATACCTTTGGGTTTGTGTAATAGCTGTTCCAGGCTATACTCACTAAATACTAATCTTTATGAAAGCATGCATGCAGAAAAGACCAATCAGGTTAAGCCACAAGGGGCAAGAGATGGGATACCTTTCTTACCGTGTACATTTTAAGAAGAAAACTGACCCTAAAAATGCAGTACATTTGTTAAACGTGAAAAAAAATATTTTTAAAAAGTGAACTATTTTATTGGTCAATTTCTGGCTAGTGTAATACATTTTATTATATTTTATATCAAAGAATGGTTATATTATTACCAAATGTTTATAATTACTATAATAAAATCTCAATTATATGAAATTATGTATTTAGATTCTATATTTTCCCAATTTATAACAACATTAAAACCACAGATTAAACAAATGACAATGAGTTGTGATGATACCTGTTTAGTTATTCATAAATTATGTTGTTCATAAAGTGCCTGTAACAATTTGTGTAAATCAGAAATTAGCAAGTTATGCAGCATTTACTTATAAGTACATTTGTTAGAAGGATAAAGTATATAATGCATGTTTAATACCGATTAGGATCAGTAACAGTCAACATGAAATTTTACTCTTCCTTGTCTAACCTCATTGTGTGCATCTTTCTCTGCAACCAGGTAGTCCTTGCACTGGCCATACTAAAGTCATATGGATTAGCTGCCAAGCATGTTAGAATACTGCAAGCACCTGTATCCTCCTAAGGCATGCTGACAAATAATTTATTATAAAGGATAGTGGTTTTAATATTAAAAACTATTGTTCTGGGAATTTAATTGGCTAACTTAAGGAAATGCTATACAGAATGCTGTTAACTAGAATACATTTTGGTCAGTGGATTGCTGGCTATTTTTGTTGATCCAGACAATAGACTCAGCTCACTACTAACAGATGAGACTCTCACATCTGAAATTCATTCATTCATTCGTTCATTCATTCTTCCATTAATCTTCGTTACCGTTTACCCTGTACAGGATCGGGGCGGGCTTTTGGGCACAAGATGAGGGTACATGCTAAACAGTGCGCCAATCCATTGTGTGTGCGCAAGTACACACACACACACACACACACACACACACACACATACACCTGGCAATTTAAGAATGCCAATTAGACTAATCTGCAAGTCTTTGGACCGTGAGAGGAAACCCACAGTCGAACCCTTGACCCTGTAGGTGCAAAGCCACTGTGCTAAGCACTACGCCATCGCACTGCCATCTGAAACCCAATGATAATCATTATTTAACACAATTGTATTATCAAGGAATATTGGCTATACCAATTACCCCACATTTACTGATCACCAACTCGTTTTTTTATCCATAATTACTTACGGCAACCAGAGCATTTTCCCCGACCCATTTTTTCTTCTCTAAAATCACCCACTTTACAATCACCCACTCTACAGTATAATCAACCAGTGTGTAACCACCTTCTCTATAATCACCCACTTTCTAAACTCTCACACTCTATAATCAAGGGACCATCCCGTCCATATGAAAAAGAAAAGTGAAAGAGGTTAGGTTAAAAATAAGGAGTGTATATAGTATGTTAAAGGGATTAAAAAACTGTCTTAACTAAAAATTTAGGTAGATAGAGTAGAAGCAGGTTGTCATAGGCCTTGGCCATTAAAAATTATCATGCTCTGCACACCTACTGTGAAAATTTATTCTAAAGAGACTCATATGCAGCTTCTGCAGTCTCACTGAGCTATCTTTAAATGTTATGATGTATTTAGTACAAATGTAACTATTTTCTATAGCCCTATGTCTAACCCGGAACTAGTCGTCTGGCTAACCAGGACGATCCATACAGTATGGCTATTTCTCGAGTAAGAAACAAGCTAAATTTGCACTAAATTCACCATAAGCTTGAAAGATATCAACTTGATTTAGCTTAATGGGACAGTAGAAGCTTCATTCATCAGAGTCTGAGCTGAACTTTGGATTGCATTTTTGACACAGTAGTTTTTGCTTTGATTGATACATTGTTCTCATGCACACTATACTGCTGTACAAATACATGTAGAATGTTGTTGGTGTACAGTAGGCTTAGCTAATTATAAAAGATCAGCTAATCCTACACCACTAAAATCCTATTTGTATTTGTAGTATACTGCACTTTGCTAAGATTAACAAGAGGCTCAGACCACACGATGTTCTCTAATAGAGATAAAGTTTGTCATATGGAAGTGATTTTGCAAAAGTCCCACTGACAACAATTTAAAAAAGGAGAGGAAAACTATTAAAAAAATGAAGGGTGTAAAAGGTCACAGTGCTCAGAACTTTCAAGTTCTAATCCCAAACTGTCAGAATTAAGAAACAAGGACAGGGACTTCAATTAGGACTAGAATGAAGGAGGTGCTAGATTTATGAACACAAGAGATGCAACACAATTGTATGGGACAAAAACTAAACTTACATGTACTGCAAACAGGAAAAGACAATCAGAAAGATGTGATTTGCAGTGGCTGATGGGTGCCGTAATGCAATGCCTCTCTGGGGGTCTATGCCGCAAACAACAAAGCTATAAGCGCATAAAGAGTGTGACCACCTATAATACTATAAGACACCTCACGTTTCAATATTGTTTGCTTGAGTATAACTGCCCCTTAGTTTCAACAAGAGCTAATTCAGTCCCTGTATTTTGAGCCACTTGTGGGTTGCACTTGGAATAGTTTAATAACAAACTAACAGTTTTACTTGATCACATCAAAGGTCATAAAATGCACTAGCTGTAAATAAGTCAAGCAGCTCAACCACTTGACCTGGGTCAAATGAAACATTTGTGATTGATTATCAACAGTTGTGTTGATAATTCACAAGATAGACCTATATGGCCCAAACTATGTGAGCCCCTGATCAGTGAACATCCCATTTCAAAAGCAGAGGCAGTAATTTTGAAATTTTTAGTTGCACCCTCATGCTCAACATCCCCCTTATACAAGAGATGCAATCAGCACTACATTGAAAAAACAGCAAAAGATTGGCCTATCATTTCATCAAGCTCCCTACTGCTATTATAAATAAAAAATTCTCCTTTCTAGTGGTCGAACATTTTAGCGGTAATGGAATAACATTAATGGCGTCCCTCTTAGAACTGCTGGTCCTTATTATGACAGCGAAGAAGGTATAAACCTTTGGGGGAAAGAAATTATCTATACTCTTAGAACTTGAGCAGCTCTTGGAATGAAATGGAATACTTACTTACTAAATATCATGTTTCACTGAAATCTTTGTGTATTACACCACATTTTTTTTCTTTAAAAATTAGATTTTTTTTGGCACGAATTTAGGCTTTAAAATTAATGTTATAAATAATAACTGTAACAAGAAGGCACCAGTTTAAAGGATAATTTTCTTGAGCTTACTCAACATGATTGTAATAACGCTTTTCAATAACAATTCGTTAGGATTAACATTTGATTATCCAGACGTAATAAACATTTGTTAAAAATATTTTGTGTCAATAGTAAGATACGTTATAAATATGAAAATGTAAGCAACTACAGTATATAAAATATGGATGTATGGAAAATATATACATTCTGTTTCAAAAGTATTGGAATGCCAATCCTGTTCTTTTGCCAGACACTATGATCATTTGGGTTTAAAAGCAAAAGTTGAAGATAAATTTTAATTTAAGCATAGACATTTTAGCTTTCTGACAATCACCTGTGGATTGGGTAAACAACAAAGAACCCCCCATAATTTTAAGATGTGCAAAAGTAGAGGACTAGATAGGCTTAAAGTAAATAACACTTTATATTTGGTTAGAGTAACTACATCAAGCTAGTGACCCAGTGGCATCACCAAATTGATGGATTCTTCCTTTGTGATGCTTTACCATGCTCATGCCACAGCTTCTTGGAGTTATTGTTTCTGTCATCCCGTTCCCTTTCAGGACATGAAATGCATGCTCAATTGGGTTAACGACTGCTGACTGACTTGGCCAGTCCAAAAAGTTCAACTTTTCCTTAATGAAGTCTGTGTTTTGTTGGCAGTCTGTTTCGTGACATTGTCTTGCTGCATGACAACGTTCCTGACAATTAAATTTGATACATTTCTCTGTACATTGGCAGACAGAATGCTTCTCTACTTCTGTACTCTAACTTCTGCTGCCATCATCATACTTTAAATCATCAATAAAGATTACAGAGGCCATTCCAGATTTAGCCAAGCCCAAACCATAACACTACCATGCACAACCAATGGACTTACATGTTCTGTATGTAGATGTGATGGCAGGCTTAAAGCCAGTGCAGCAACACAAACCAATAGCTGTTTGCTCTAAGTGAAGAGAGCGCGCCTTCAGTACCATGGACAGCTCCACCACCTCAGCTATCTGAGACTTATAAAAGCTTGCAGCCACTTTCTATACGGAGTAGGACTCCATAACAGCAGACTTATGCCTGTTACCTCTATCCTTAGATCACGAACACTCTAAAGAAGCTCTGGCGCACCTAAAGCCCCAGTGAAGAAGCCGGCTCTCCCAGTTCACTCACGCTGCACTGCTCCGCATCCGACCAAAGACGTCACTTCGTGGAAGCTGCGTATTTTGCACCACACCTTCTCCCTTACTCCCGAGCACCTCTGGACACTGAGTGCACCTGTGTGTGTGTGTGTGTGTGTGTGTGTGTGTGTGTGTGTGTGTAAGTGGGTGCGTGAGTGCAACTTTACACTGACTCTCTTGTAGAGCAAAATAAAGAGCACAAGGTTCTGCATTTTGGCGCCTCCTGTCGTCTGTGTTTGACCCAAATCGGTTCTGTCAGACACATTTTTACCTTTTTTGGTAGAGATCAATTCTGGTTTCAGTACCTTTGTGGCTCATCTTTGTATTTTTTTGGAAACTGCAATCTGGCCTTCTGCTTCTTACTGCTGATAAGTATGTATTTTGCGGTATGTGGTGTTTTGTGAAATGTTTTGTGAAATGCCTTTTTGTGTTTTGTGAAACGTGTTGTGGTTTTGTAAAATGTCATGTTTTGTGAAAAGTCATTTTGTTTTGTAAAATTGTCTGGTTGTGTTTAGGGAAATGTTCTTTTTTTGTGAAACGACGTTGTGTTTTGGGAAATGTTTTGGTGATTTGTGAACCGTCATGTTTTTGGGACATGTTGTGTTTTGTAAAACATTATTGTGTATTTGGGACATGCTGTTATGTTTTGGTTTTTAAAAAATGTCATTCTGCTTTTTAAACAATATTTAAACCACATTTTGGTAAATGTGCTTGTGGTTTGGGGAAATATTGTTGTGTTTTTGTAAAAAAGCATTTCTTTGTGGGTGTTTTTGTGTTCTGGAAAATCACAATGTGTTTTATGGCCACTGTATCCTGTATTCTTGCTCTTGGAGTCCTCTTCAAATGGTCTTATGGAGGATGTTGGTGATGTCAATGACTGTTGTTGTTTTTCACAGCTCTCACAATGTCTCTGTCATCACCTGCTGTTGTTGTCACTGGCCAGTGTTCCATGTTCCAAGTTGTTTAACACATCATGATACAAACATCAGAAAATGAAAGCACTAGTATTTATAGGAGGAACTGTAAATAAGCAGAGCTCAAGATCTCATGGCTGGGCATAACGAATACTGTAACTCACTGATCAGGGTCAGCTCTAGCACATTTTGTTGCATTCTTGCCCCTCTCGCCTCTTCCACATTGCCAATGCAGATTAATGGACTGGACTTTGGCCCAAAGAGGAATGCTACTGTACCTTTATTTATTTCATGTAAATAATAAATTATCCTGACGGGATACTGCTACATTGTTTAGGGATCATTTGCCTACAGTATAATGCACAACACAGACTGTTTTGTTATTCAAAATTAAATATATAAAAATGTGCTGAAAACATTTATCTGAAAACACCAATCAGCCTACTACTGTATGCACGTCTTTAGACTGAGGGAGGAAACCAGGGTACCCAAAGAAAAAAACATCATGCACCTGGATGTTTGTTGGGGATGTTCTGTAATGTTAAAACAAATGTTTGTTTTAACATTACAGTATCTATAAACATGAAGGGATATCTGTAAAACTGAAGCTGCATCACATGACTTGTTTTGTTATTTTTACCACAGCATATGCAAACTTTTTGTAATGCAGAAATCGTGGCCAATTTTATTGCACTCGAGGAGAACATACCTTCAATTTAAACATGAACCAGAACTTTGGGGTCAGACTCTATCTCGGTGAAACAGCAACCCTTCAAGGCCACTGCATATATTACCAATTTCAATTTACAATATGTAATGCGAAATGGCTTTTCTGTGCCTTTTCTACACGCAGAAGCTAACTGACTGGACAGTTGGTCAGAGAAACAGCATAAGGTGAAATTCCAATTCAGCCCTAACCCTTGGGTTATAAAATATCCAGATCATTAAACCGAGATGGTATGTATGGTTATAAAAATATCCAGATCATTAAACTTGAATGATATACATTTGTGGACAGTTGAAATCGGTTAATATGACTCTATCATGAACCTGGAGTAACACCAAAATTGCTAGTCATATCACATTTATTCCAATATGTGTGGGAGATCAAGTCTCTAAGGAGTGCCCACTCAGCATTAATCCTAAGAAAATAACAAGAACTACTTCAGATCAGTACACTGGATACTCTTCAAATACAGCTCTCAAGAACAGGAGCTGCTAGGCAGCTGCTGTATTTAAAAAGTCTATGAACCGAATGGAGGGGAAAAAATGTGTGGACATTGTGTGATCTACATTATTCCTGCAACTTAATGAGTACAATTCCCAATTTATGGCTCATACTGAATTCTTTTTCTGCACTGAAGAGAATTTAAAAAGATACTAATAATGCTAAAATGGCTCCATCTGCTCTTCTTAATCATAAAAAAGCCATCAACATTTCTCACAATTTAGAAGTTGAATGGCAAAAGTGGGAATTGAATTCTATTAATTCTAACTATGAGAGTAATTCAAGTCAAACCGGGATTTGTGATGAAAGGGGTAAAACCCATAAACATATACAGAAGACTTCAAGCATAGTACAGTGATAAGCTCGGTGATGGAGTAAAACATTAAATAACGCAAACATTCAAAAGACAGCCGTACATCTGTGAATTATAATCCAGGAGCCCAATGTAGTCGTACTAGTGAACATTTAGTAAGTGAAACATCTGATGCATAAAAAAAGATGGACAACTTGTCGCCAAAATGTGGAACAGATGCAACTGTCTGTGGAACATGTACATAATATCATTCACGAACACCACTTGCACATTACAGGAACTTGGCTGGGAGTTATTACCACATTCCCAGTATAGTCCTGACCTCGCTCCAAACCATTTTCACATGTTTTGGCCATTAAAGGAGTTCCTGGGAGGCCAATGTTTCTGGCATGAAGCAGAGGGTCCGATCATGCCTCCAGTGTACTGAGAAAACGTTCTACATTGATGGTATCCAAGCACTAATGAAATGCTGGAATAAATGCATTAGTGTAGCAGGAGATTATATAGAGAAATATGGTATGCGCCAAAATAGACAGGACTGAAACTCGTGCATTTGCATTTGTTGACGGCCATAGCTATAGCCGCATGTGTTCCCATTAGTAAAAAGGAAGTAGCGTTATGCAGTTGTTGTTGAAAATGGGTCTCCCAGTGGAGGAAAAAGTAGAAGTTTATTTATAATAGTAGTTTATTATTTCTGCTCATACAGAAGTGGTCATGAATGTGGACAGAGTTTGAAAAAGTTGGCAGAACAATTCTGAGAGAGGTTTTCTAAGAAAGCACCAAGTAACACGGTTATGCTGTCGGTTATGCCGTTCTGGCATTGAACTGTGTCAACATTACGCAAGCAAATCGTCTCCTTTTGCAGAAGTCTGCAGCAATCTTCGGTCCAGGATACGTTTGAGAATCCTTATGTGTGAACGATATGAACACTGTCTACAGCCAGACAGTTGCAGAACCACTTGGAACACTTACATTATGCACACTGTGGTAAATCAACACAAGTATGTTAGTTTCTGTCAGAAGAAATTAACTCAAAAAAGATGACAACAGGTTAATAATGTTCTTCTTTTCATTTCAGTACTGTATATTCAGGCGCAT
Source organism: Clarias gariepinus (assembly GCF_024256425.1). Taxonomy (NCBI): domain Eukaryota; kingdom Metazoa; phylum Chordata; class Actinopteri; order Siluriformes; family Clariidae; genus Clarias; species Clarias gariepinus. The sequence continues at coordinate 24,888,544 of NC_071110.1, read as the reverse complement.
TCTGTAAATGTAGTTCTTACTCTCAATACTGTGTTCTGTTATTCTGCACAACCAAAGGTCCCTTTTTGACTTGAACGCCTGTTGCGTTTTTCTAAATAGAAACTCGGGTTACTTTTCAGAGATTGACACTTTGCTTTTGCAATATTAATTTGTCATAAATATTTTATTTATATATCCTTGAAAATGTGTGAGAATCTTCACAGACGAAAAAATTATTCATTAGTAGACATGGACGGAGAGTGTGATTAATTCAAAACATGGTATTCACAGAACTCTATTCTCCATACTAATGCACACAGTATGGGTAAAGGTGAAGGTATGATCTTAGAAAAGTATAACAATATGTACTGATCTGTAGTGATCCGCTTCACATGTGCAAACGGTTAAGATTTGGCTACATCCTACCAAATATTTCCATCCAAAGGACCATCTATACATTTTATTGTGTCAAAAGAAAATGTAATACAAATCCTTGCCGTATTAAAAAATATAACAAGACACTACAGTGAAAAGGCTCTCACAACTATATTTTAAAGCATTAGTGGTAATTACAAGGCAGGAACCTTGGACACAAATCTGCAATTTACAGTGGATGTGAGTGGTACTGTATGTGTCAAAGTGGGTGGCACACTGAGTACTTACTTGTGTGCGTTCGAGCAAATAAGCTATATCCCTCGTAAATGGCTGCGATGAATTATTGGGTGCACGTCTTATGTTTGTCATTTCATTACCATTACGGCCATGTCAATTTATTATTAGCCCCGTGGGAATGCATTGGAAATTCATCACGGCTTTCACATTGAACACAGATTTTCTTCCTAGTTGCTAACTGTAGAAGCCTGTGGTATTAATGCTGTCTAAAAGCCAAGAGTAAGTGCATGAGATGGTGAAAGAGAGAGAGAGAGAGAGAGAGAGAGAGAGAGAGAGTGAGTGAGTGAGTGAGTGAGTAAGTACGTGAGTGAGAGTAAGCGACAGCACATAATTGAATGCCTTAGTCTGAGTGAATGAGTGGTAGATTTCTCGCCTGCCATGCAGAAGGCCCAGGTTCGATTCCCAGCCAATGCTCAAACCCCAAGCCACTGGATGCGGTGCCAATCCCAGGGGCATCCGGCTTAAAACCTGTGCCAAGCTTGTGTGTGCGGATCGGATGGTCCCCTGTGGCGATCCCATGCCGGGAGCAGCCGAAAGACTAACAACAACAACAATGTGAGTAAATGAGTAAGTGAAAGAGTGAATGAGAGGAAGTAAATAAAAGTGATAATATATAAATCAATCATTCACTGTCAAAATTTTTGAAAATGTAGTTGGCAACTGTAAGTCATTTCAAGTGATTAAGTGATTAAGTGAACGATGGAGACAGGAGTGAGTCAGTGAGTGAATGATGTTGAGCTAGTAAGTGAATGAAGGTGAGTAAGAGTGAGGGAATGAGTAAGTGAGAGTGACTAAGTGAGTGAGGGACTGAATGAATCAAGGATGGAGTAAATGAGTGATACTGAGAGAGGGAGTATATACCAACTGTACAGGGATTAAAATAGGAATAAACACACAGACACATACCCCACTGACTGTTGCATAAATATGAGTCGTTATTTGATCTATTTTTTTAAATATTTTTTAATATCTTTTTTTATTATTATTTTTTTTATTAATTCTCGAAGTTATTTCAGTTCTTTGGCAATGACACACTGCTGTAATGCCACAACAAATGCTGATTAAACTCAACTGAATTTAGTCAGTTTTTTAGTCCACTTCCACAAGTTGTTTTGCATCCAATCATATAAACTTGAAAGGTATACACTACTGCAAAAGTTTTGAGCCACCGCTCATTTCTTCATATTAAATAGAATTAAATTATGTACAGGCAGCATTTAGTGGTTAGTGGTTAGTGGTTAGCACTGTCGTCTTGCATGTCCAGGTTCCGGGTTCGATTCCTGCCTCGCATCTGTGTGCATGGAGTTTGCATGTTCTCCCTGTGCTTGGTGGGTTTCCTCCCACATTCCAAAAACATGCAGATTAGGCTAATTGGTGTTCCCAAATTGTCTGTAGTGTGCAAATGAGCATGTGACCCGTCCCGGGTGTACCCTGACTCATGCCCTAAGTCTCCTGGGATAGGCTCCAGGCCGTCTCCGACACTACATACAGGAAAAATAGACTATGAGGAAGTAAATAAATTAGGAGGATTGAATGAAAGTAATCAGAACAAATGTTTTACTGCAAATTGCCTAATGATACAATTTAAAAACATCGTAACAACTCTTTATGTAACAACCTCAGCAGCAACCTCATTTCCCCTCTCGTCTGTTCCAAACAATCAGCTTTCAGCATCATCAGTATACTAATCACCAGCCTGATCATCTAGCATTATCTGAACCTGTTTCTCATTAGTTTATGCCTTAAATATTGTTCTAAAACTGATCAGGTACAGGGACTGGACTGAAAATACGAGCCAAAAAAGTCTTTTGGACCTGGAGAACTATTCCTCAAGACTACATTAAAAATACAATAAGTTTGGCTATTTGAAAAACAAATATGAAGAATTGAAAGGTGGCTTAAGAATTTTGCACAGTAATGTACATCTGCATTAAATCAATTGCCCAATCTCAACTCAATACCTAAAAATACGGAATTAATAGATCGAGAGACTCATAAATGTTTTCCCTCTAATTTCAGACATAGTTGTCCCTACTAAGAGGGATCGAGATCTTTAATCCTATTTTCTCAATAAACTGGTCCAGTTCTTTGAGGACATCAGCATAAATTAATTCTAAATTGCACCAATACTCTCAGGTAGAGCGAGACAGACGCTATAGTCCGAGCTTTTTTTTTTTTTTTTTTTTAATTCCATATAAACTTGACTGCTCAATTTTCAGAATAAGGATGGATCTCAGTTCCATCAGATGTAGAATGCCATACCGTTTAAGGGGGAGTAATAAGGGACTAATTGCTCAAACAATTACTAATTAGGCTGTTTGAGAATAGAAGGGATTCGTGACATCAGAACTTTCGGGTGGTTGGCGTTCAGAATGAGCAATCGCACAAAACAAGTTGATTAAAGTCATGGACTGACTTTCTGAAAGTCTTTCATTCTTGTGAAACAACAGTAACAGCATTGAAGTGACACTCTTATTTTATGTGTTGTATGTATAAAGCCAGCCTGTTGTTGTAATAATCATTATTGATTAATATTTCAACATCATCTATAAATTGAGGATACAATTAAAATCATAGATTATGTTAAGAAATGTCAGGTCTAACAGTGCCACATGCAATTTAGGACCATGCTTGTCGCAAGATGTCCATTTTTTATTATTATTCTCTATTAACTTTTTCATTCAAGAATGAAAAAAATAAAATAATTAATAAAATAAGCAATCACCCTTAAACGAGATTTCCAAACAGTACATCTTTATATAGGCATTAACACGAGACCTTGCTCGTACAAACTGTGTATAAATCGGTCAATAAATCAATAACCAATTTACTTATCATTAAACAAGACTGTAAGAAGTAGATCTTTTTCAATTTCTGTCTAAAACTGAAAGTGGAGTAATATTGCTGTACGAATTTTAAATAAACAGGAAAATCATGTCAGCTGGGGTGTAACTACCATAATTGATGATGATGATGATGAATCAAAATAATTGAAATGTAATGAAATAATTAGTGGTAAAAAAATACTGTTGACATGGATCGTATCAGTCTCTTTTCACTAGTCTGTCAATCATATCCACCTTACATGGACACACACACACACACCAACATACATAAAGAGCCTTGTTATCCTTTAGAGGACCACTTATTAATTACACTTATTAACGCAGCCAATTATCCCTGTCCTTAGAGTGACATTTGATGCTTTAAAACTCAGATAATCTACGCACATAAAAACACACTTCTCTATATGTGTCCACTTCCTCGAGCAGCCCTTAATCAAAGCAGAGCTGCCGGTGGAGGAACAAGTGAATGGAATGAAATGTGACTGCTGGTAAAGTGGCCATGACTCTTGTTCTGGTCATGACAAAATCCTCCTCCATAAACTCTGGCTCAGTGTCCAGATATCCACTAAATTATGTTCACGCTGCTCTGCATTTGTGGGCGGATTCCAGTCTTATCTGATAGTAACAGGGATTCGAGCGACTAAGGAGAATTTCATCCATGAGCCTATCATGAAGATATTACTGCTTTAGAATAAGAGTGATGAGTAAAAAGCAACATAAAATCATCATTCATTCATTCGTCTTCAGTAAGATGTTTAACCTGATCAGGCTCATGGTGCACAGAACACTGGATCTCTCCCTCTCTCATTCACACCTATGTTTTCTGGGAGGTAAAAAGTAAACTGTAGAATCAATTAAGGTTATTATAATCTATTATCAGCAAGAAACTCAATTTTTTGGATCTTATATTGCTGTAAATGATTACTTCACTCTCATACCAGCTAACAAAGAACCTTATTACAAATGCGATTACACCAAGTATTCAACATTCATAAAGTACAAGAGCATTCCCAAAAAAGCAGAGAATATCTGACTAAAGGGATTTATTTTGGTCCCTCTATAACAGAACGCTTTATGTACAAGTAACTCCATTTTAAAACGAAACAAAGCCTCAATCACAATTTTGCTCTCAAATTAAGCGAGGGAAGATTTGCTGATTGAGCTATACTGTATAGAAGAACATCGATACTTTAATTTTAGAAGCCTTGCCCTGGTAATGATGTATGGCTCCATAATGAAAGAGTAAAAATGTAAAAAGTCAGGTAAGACTAGCCATTTAACTCTGAATAGACTTTGCACAAAAGAATGTGATTTCAAGGGAAAATGCGAAAGCTTTTTCACATTTATAAGTGAAGATTAGAGCTTTCAGTGAAAAAATGCTTTTTCTTATCATGATATTGCAAGTGAAGGTGAATGCAAGTGTGCTGATTAGAACACCAGTGAAATAAAAAAGGAAAGATACTTTAAGAGGACGATGGTTTTAAGACAACAACAAAAACCAAAATCTCAACATAGGTAGAACACAACAAATTCTATTCACACCACCCACGACCAAGAGAACTTAATAAAGTGCTTAACTACCAGATGGCTGGACGTAATCCTGGACATGTAAGTTGTTGCTGGGAATTGTAGAACCTCCAGAGTTCTAAACTGAGTATTCATCCATCCATCCATCCATCCATCTTAACAACACCTATACTGCCTATTTTGTATAGGGTCACAGTGGGGGCTAAAGTCCTGAATACTCAGGGTTTAAGGCAGTGGAGAACTTGGAGGGGGTGCCAACCCATTGTAGGGCACAAGCACACATTCAATGCAACACCAGAAACTCACAAAGCATGTACCCAGAAACTCACAAAGCATGGGGTGTGCTAACCATTCAGCCATGGCGCATTTCAGTATTTATTTCTGTCCAAGGGAGGACTAGCAGATATATTGGTTTAGTGATATGTCTCTCTTCACAACGCTATACTTCTGCCTTGACCAGGATGCAAAAGATCAAATTTCATGTTGTTGACAAGACAAGATATTGAGTCACCCTGAAGCACGATCCTCATCTGCCCACCATCATGAATGACTTCAGCCGTTCTCTGTCATTTCCTTACCAGATGGAGTGATAACTCACCCTTGGTGTCATCACCTGCATTATAAATCTCAATTTATTAAGACCCAGCAGAAACCCACATGAACAAAGGACGAATATGCCGAGACGGTAATCAAAGTTTGGAATATTTAATTAATCTCTGTTCATTTTAAAATCAGGTATTTAGGCCAAATCTCTTGACAAAATGTATTTCTCTTAGCTTACATTATAATAAAAAAAATTCATTTATTGTTTGTGAGGACAGCACAGAAGCATCGGAGACGTTCTGACTGTATGTTTGGGATCACCCCTTGTAAAAACTTGTACAACTTGGCAATAATGTAGTAGAAACCAGTGAGAACATAGTATTGCCTCCCTTGATGTGGAGCTGCCATGCTTTTTTAGACGTGACTCCATTGGTGTACTAGAAGCATGGCTCAGTCGGGAAAGGCTGAATGGCATTCTGACTGACAAGGACCACTTCAGGCTTGTGCTACGATCAAAGTAGGTCCATGTCACAATGTAAAGGACTGCATTAAGTTCATATTGCATTCTTCTGGTGCTTATCACGTTAACAGCAAGCATGCAGCTGATTATGAGCAATAATGTCACTTTCAGAGAATTTCGTACTGGATCCAATTCTGCACACCATCACTATGTTTCATGTCTAATAGTATTTATACCAACTCGCTGGATGTAATGACATTGTGGTGAGCGCATGATCATGTGTGTGACAGGAAATAAGTGGCAGCAAGACTGAAGCATTGAGAACCATACAAGGACATGGCAAAGTACATAGTATGAACCCCTGAATGCCGCAGCAGTAACAAGCTCGCCCTTAACCCGGAGATCGCAAGTTTGATTCCCAGGAGATGCTGCAGCCTCCCACAGCCGAGGGAGAGCTGATTGGTCGAGCTCTCTCAGAGAGGAGGAATGGGAGACTCTCTAGTGCTTTTACATCAATTGCGACTTGAGCCAATCGCCAGCGTATTTAAGCTCACGCAAGTGGGAAGAACAGATAGCTCCGGGTGTGTTATGCTGCTCCTGACGGTGCCTTGGTAGGGAGGAAACATATGATAGTCTACGATCCTCCCTTTATTGGAAATTAGAGGAAATGTGGGAGTGCCCTAATGGCAGGTATTGGTTATGACTATATTGGGGGAAAAATCCTAAGAAAAGTAATAATAATAAAAAAAAGTAGCCTGAACTTTATAAATGTGCATTTTTACATATAGACTCTCATTCTTTGATTTAAGGAACACTGTGGGAACTTTGTAGTCTTCATCGAAGTGTGACAAAGTAATTACTTACAGCATTTGTTGAACAGGCTCCTATCCAAGCCTAATGCAAAGCCAGATAAAAATATTTAAAAATCTTTTTGTTAATAGAATCCTTTTATTCCCCCCCAACTTGCGCCACAACAGCATTTGGTTGAATTTTACAGGCTGACGCATATATATATATATATATATATATATATATATATATATATATATATATATATATATATATGTATAATTTACTGTATATATTTTATTTCTACTCAGTAATTTCTAAATAATAAAAAAGAACATCTCGTAATCATGCAAATCCACAAAAATGATTTCAATGTAAATATATTATCACAGCGGTGCAACTGAAACAGTTCAGTTGCTTTTTTTTTTTTTTTACTCCAGAACACTGTTAATGATCCGGTAATGAGCCATCTGTCATTGTCATTGTAATTAATCTGCTGGTATTTAGTAGCTAATGAAATGCTGTTGTCTTCTTTTTCCAGGCCCGGTGCACCCTTCACAACAGAAGAGAAGACAAGGTCCATGCCGCTTGTTTTTTTTTTTGGAGTTGGTTTTCCTGTAGTTTATAAGATTATAATTTTTTGTTGTTGTTTTTGTTATCAGATTATGACCGTGCTGTACCGACAATAAAAAATAAAGGATCTGAGAAATGTCACAAAGAGAAGAAAATGTTACAGACGGTACAGCCAGTGCCTTAAGTGACGGAGACTTCTCCACTGCGTCTGCGAGCAATAGCAGGATTAAATAGACTGTGATGATTTTTAGCAGATGACTAGAGGAATGGCATCTGTGTGGATTGAAAACTCTTTTTCAATCATAAGTGAAAATTAAGTGGAAGGATCAACAGACGCGCCACTTCAGATGGATATTGCACTGCCACATGCAATATTTCAAAAAGAAAAGGTACTACTGGTATGTCTGCATGACTTCCCGTCTGACCTTGTTCTCTGTGTTAAAGAGAATTTCCCTGAAGAAAATAAAAAGGGTGTGCATCTCTTCTACAGCGGAAATATATGGCTCATGTGATGCTTTTGCACAGGTTACATAGAATAGGCTGAACGTTATCAACAGTGCTCATCGCTAAGCTCAAAATTTATTTTATTTAAAAACTTTAGCTTTAGCTATTTGATATGTATAGCCTGAGTTATGTCCAATTTGCAGGAAATGAGGGTAAGGAAGTGACAAAGCAAAATGTCAGGAAACATGAGATTAATGGACTGGGTTTGTGTGCAGTCTCCTGCTCTTTGTTGTGCACTTCTGCATCATGAAGTGCTTTAATTATCACTGCCATTTGCTGACCCTGTTCAAATGATTGATTTCACAGCCTTATAGATGGAAAGAGCTGAGCAGGCAATAGTGGGTGTTTATAGGTTGACAGCAAGGTAGGTAGATGCGTGAGTAGGTATGTAGGTGGATGGATGAATGGACAGACAGACAGACAGACAAACAGACAGAATATCGGACGGATATTTCACCTATTTAGTAGGGATGGGAATCACCAACCGCCTCCCGATACAATATCATGATTCTTAGGTGCCGATTCGATTAAAATTGTGATTCTATAAATATCGCGATTTTATAAACATCCCGATTCGATATTACATTTTCACCCGATTTTATTACAATTTTAATCTTTTTAAAAGTTTTATGATTGATTAAAGGTAGCCCATTGATCATAACATTAGTTTGCACACTTACAGTAAAAACCAAGCGCAGCGTTTAAACAATACAAAATAACTTCAAATACAAGTGTTTAACATTTCATCAGGTATCTCTGCCATCTACCATGTTTCTTGTTTCCAATAATAATTCAAACTTAGCAAACAATTCACTTCTACCACAAGGGATGAAAATATATAAATAGTTTACCTGTAGGATTATAAAGAAATGGTGACATTTTACCGCCTCCAAAGTATCAAAACTCAACAGTGAGCGCGTGACACATGGGCGCGTGCGGCTTCTAACAAGGTGTTTTAAGATAAGTGTATGTAATGAGTGGGTTTGAGACCAATATCCTCACCGGTCATGGCCTATCAAACTGAAAATCATCCATTTCTAGTCACTGGCTGATCAACTGGTTCATCTCTATTATAAACGTAATAAAAAATCAATTTTGGAGTCAGTGTGGAGATAGGTGAATCTCCACACAAAAGAATCATGATTCCCCATCTCTACTATTTGGGGTCCAGACATGCATGCATGGATGGATGTTTGCATGGATAGATAGACAGATAATATACTATACAAAGTAGATTACTTAAATCCTACTGAAGCATAATACTGTAGTCAGTTTATACAAAGCATACATGCAAGCAGAGACAGACATGTGATGTGCTAGTACTGTATACTGTGTATAATGAAATTTTCATTGCATATTTATTGAGCTAAATGAAACTACCTAAATGCATGCTTAATTAACAGTCCAAAAAGGTTAAGCCACTCAAAAGGAAGCATTATGTTTGAAACACAAGGCCCAGGCATGTTTCATCTGGTCCTCATGAACTTAATACCAACCTGTAATAGAGCTCCCGTAGTTAAGTTATCCACAAACAAACATTCGCCATTTTGCCTGGTATTAATGATAATACTGCCAAGACAATAAAAATAAAAAAATCGCTCGTTCAACGTACCGACAGTAACTTATGCTACTCAACAAATGATGAGAGATAACAGTGTACGTTGAGAAATATAAGTTGTTGGATATTACAGATTTATATCAGGTTCCATTTGTTCTTTACAACACTTTTGGGTACAGTGCATACCTCTTGAATTTACATTTGTTATTGAACATGTCAGTTTTTGACCCATTTTTCTCCTTACCTTGCCATCCACCTGCTATTCATGCTGTCTGATGAGTTACTGGGGTCTCACACTGGTCTACAGAAGCAATTTAGCACTTAAAATTAAACAGATTCAATTACAAATATAGATTTTAGTAAAACGGTGACACACTCACTGGCCACTTCGTTAAGTACACCTGTTGAACTGCTCTTTAACTGCTCTAATAATCTTATTAACCAACCACATGGCAGCAACTCAATGTCAACATAGTCAAGGCAATCTGCTGAAGTTCAAACCGAACATAAGAATGGGGAACAAAGGTGATTTAAGTGACTTTGAACGCGACATGGTTGTTGTTTCCAGACGGGCTTGTCTGAGGATTTCTAAAACTGCCGATTTACTGGGATTTTCTCACATAACTATCTTTAGGGTTTACAGAAAATGGTCTAAAAAAGAGAAAACATCCAGTGAACAGCAGGTCTCTGGGCAAAAACGGCTTGTTGATGCCAGAGGTTAGAGGAGGATTGCCAGACTGGTTCGAGCTGATATAAAGGAAACGGTCACTCAAATAACATCTCATTACAGACAAGGCATGCCGAAGAGCATCTCTGAACACATCGAACCTTGAAGCAGACGGGTTACAGCAGCAGCAGAAGACCTGACCAGCAGCAGAAGACCAGGAAACTGAGGTTATTTCACATGGGCTAACTAAAATTGGACAATAGAAAATTGGGAAAACACCACCTGGTCTGATGGTCTCAATTTCTCTTGTGACATTTGGATGGTTAGTGTCAGAATCTGGTGTAAACAACATAAAAGCATGAATCCATCCTGCCTTGTATCAAAGGTTCAGGCTGCTGGTGGTGATGTATACTGTATTATATATATTCTTGGCACACCTCGGACCCTTTTGTACCAATTGGGCATCGTTTAAATGCCTCAGCCTATCTCAGTATTGTTCCTGACCATGTTGATCCCTTAATGACCTCAGGATAACATGCCATGTCACAAAGCTAAAATCATCTTAAACTGGGTTCTTGAACACGGCAAGAGTTCACTGTACTCAAATGGCCTGCACAGCTAATTGAACCCCTGCGTGAACTCTAAATTACCAAATGTAAAGTGTACATAATGGATTTCTGGCATAACCAGAAATATATTTTTTTAAGAGATTAGAAAATGTAAAGTCATGATTGTTAATCTGAACTATACAATGAAGTGTGTGTATATTTGAGAAAGAAAGAAAGACACATTGCAGGTAGATATTAATCAGCAAGAGCGGTGAGTGCACTATTTTGTTATTTAGGATCTAGCCAAACTTTTTATTGAAGTCAAACAAATAAAATATATAAACTTGAAAAGTATCTTCACTCCACCTGTCAGAGATAACGCATGAACTACTTTGAGTTTAGTGTTGTTGTGATTTTTCTTCTGACCTTGTCTCATGCTTTTTTGTGTTCAGTCGTTAGTTTAACAGGTGTACTATTCAAGCTTTTCTTGTTGAACTGGCTCGCTGTCACACACCTGTCCTGTCCTGCAGTGGAGTTTATCATTATGTTGTCGCTCATCATGCTGATTTTTCAACCTGTTTTTCAGTCTTCAAAATACAGGACGTAAAGCATCTGCATTTTCAACAACCCTCTGCATACTTAATTACAGACCTAAAGAAACTTTTTAAACTAGAACCGGAAATGAACCCTCATTGATATTTTGATTTAAGACCATCAGACCAAATTAACACTAACTGCTCTAATATTTCTTTTAGATAAAGCGAGACTGATACTATAAGAAGATAAAAACTCCACTGCTCAATTTTCAGAATGAATGGCAGCTTCATTACATATCACTTGCAGCACAGTTTGGTAGGGGGGTGGGGCAGGGGGTGGTCGATAATGGAGAACTAATTGCCCAAACAAACCCTAACTGATCTGTTGGGCGACAGAAAGGATGTTGATGTCGGAAATGTTGGTAGGTCAACATAAGCAGTCTCGCAAAATGACTTTATCGAAATCATGGGCGAATTTTCTAAATGTCATGCATGCTTGAGCAACAACTGTGACATCATAAAAGGAGATACTAAGACTTTGGACATAGTGACCATTTGTTTAAAATAATAATTCCTGTGATTTTTGTGAATATTTCTACATCAACTAAAGACCTGGAAATAGTTAAGTGCTTGACTGAGTAACATCTTACAGATCGGTCAATACGTGTTAAAAAGAATTTAATAAATTAATTAATAATAATAATAATATAAATGTTTAAATAATGGAAATAGATGCATTTCTTTTACAAAAGGTAAATCATATCCATATAGACGTAACGTGCTGTACAAATTCGCACCAAAGTATGAGATTTCTGATAACAGCCATTAGCATTTTCTATGGCTGGAACGTCCTTCACAATGTCTACTTTTGTCCCCAATTTTGCCAGCACATTGTAGAGAAAATTTATCCCCAAAAATCCGAACCTGATCGCCCAATGTATGGCAACCCTTAAAAGAAACACATTGACAAAATGGTGCTCTACACACTGTCGAAGTGAAACGGCTCACCACAGCGCACACAGAGCTCGAGCATCTCAGAAACACTCTGGAACACTGTCTTCTGACCTCCAAATGACGAGACAGGGTTTAGTCTAAGTGTTGGTGGGTGTCAGTGCCTGGGAGTCGCTGCGCTTCTTATCAGTTGTGTTTCAGACAAGAGCTCAACGGAAGATTCTCCAGAGCAGATGCTAATGGCTAGTCTGGCGATGCTGCTTTCCAGGCGAATTGTAAACAGCTTGTTTATGCGCGTATAGACTTTTTTAAACTAAAGTTAAATGTAATGGTAAAGTTTGAAATGGTTGCCTCCTACATAGATTTCATGTCAAAATAAGTGATAAATGCATGAGCCTCTTAGAGAGGAATGCAGTTGATATTATTCAGAGATTTATATGGTAAAATGTCCCTGATTTTATTTTGTAGATTTTTTTTCCTTTTGTCTTATCAAAAGGCAAAGCTGTATGGAAGTTCTATTTATTCATTTTTAATTAATAAAGATATATTTCCTATATATGTATTCATGCGCCAAATGTCTACTGGACTTTTTAATTCTTGACACTTTTTATGCAATTTATTTATTTAATTATTTATTTTGGAAAATAAATATGGGAAAATGGTTAAATAAAAATTTAAAATAAAAGTTATGGTTATTTTTATCTGGCTAGTTATTATTTTTCTCAATTAACCTTGGGTATTTTTTTTTTATTAGATTTTTATCCATAGTTTTGACCTTTTATCCACATGCAAATGCAATTTTAGTCGTTAAAAACAAAGCTTTTGGAAATCTGTGAAAACGTGGGGATTTTCCAAAACTCAGTGGTCTTGTGTGAACAGAGGAAACAGAGATTTTGGCCTTGTGTGCCGATGATGTCATTGTCTGCGTGCTACTCTCCTTAATTTGACGTCAGCTTTGTTTATGAGGACATTTTGTCCAACGGTGGACTAATGTACAGTAAACTAGTGACTGTGGTGTTTGTGTCATCTGAGTTTTGTATGTAGCAGCAGTGAGCTGTAAAAAGTCCAGTAAGCAACCGTAACACAGACACGGACAGCAGCTTTGGATAAGACCCATTGGATTTCTACAAAGTGCAACCGGTGATGATGTTTTGTCTAGGCTTCTGATTGGCCCCCTGTTGATTAGATATGCACCTAATAGCAGGGCATTTAATGCCTTAACAGGGCATTTAGCATTTTTCATGTGGACAAAGATACTTATAAAACGTAGGATGTACTGTATAGACATAACTATTAAAAAAGACTCCAGTTTTAGAAATACCTGGCTACGTGTAGACATGGGCCTGGAAGGACATTGAAATGGGCATTAAACCCTCGACCCTGAAGGTGTGAGGTCACAAGGAAACCACTAGGCCACCATGCTGTGGACCAGCAGCAGCCCTGGTGTTTTAAATTTTCTTTAGTTTGTACCATCATATCTTTAGCATTCTCCCTTCTTTGTCTGTCCCTTCGAATTCCATATATGGCAATAATCCCTGTGGTTCCCTGTGAAATGTATATAGACCACGAGGATGGCACGTGCTTGATGTTGTAGGAGCACGTGAAGATTTCATGCACCCCTCATGCATGATGGTCAGTGATGGGACCATTATTTACTCGTGTTTTCCGTATTCTGTGAATAAAGCAGAGAGTTTTTGACACCTTCTTGGTGTAAGAGTGTGCGTGCAATTGTGCCTCTCCCAATATTGGCAAGTGTGTCGAATCTCAGCAGACAGATTTAGCGATTCATTCATCAAATTTTAATCTTAACAGGGTATTTTTTTTCCCCTGGCTTAAGAGACGACTGTGAATGCAGCCGAAGAAACTAATAAAAAAACATAAATAACACAAACGAGCTAATGAAATTGTAAGGAATGGACTAGATGACAGTAGAACTGGTGGAAAATTAAATAAACTGACACTTTGGCCATTAATGTGGGTGGGTAACTTCTGAAAATCTGAACTGCTTAAATGCAAGTAGAGTGCAGGATGTAATACAATTTACTCCACCTATCCTCTCAACAATCAGAGACATTTAAAAAGGTTTTACTAGCATGCATGCTGACCAGACAGGTGTCTGGGTGTGTTTATGTGTGTGAGAGAGCCGTTTTCAACGTCACAATTTAAAAGACTCAAACATGATAGGAAAATGTATTGGATGCACAAGGTTTTGCAGCGGGACTCTTCACTGTTTATCGGACTAGTCGAGGATTTCTTAGTAGCGTCCATGGAAGAGTTTTCACAGTTCTGCCGGCTTGATAAGAAAGTCAATGAAGCCGCAGTGGGTGAGGTTAAATATATTGGATCAGAGAGGATGCTGAGAAGCCCTCGTCAGGCTATCGCCATTGTTTTAGATTAGAGCTGAAAAAATGTCATATACTGCAGCCGCACACAAAAAGCAACACATATCAGTTTCTGAGTGTGAAGCTGAGAGATTCATGCAGTGGCCCTGAAGATACGAGAAGAAAAGAAAAACACACACACACAGAGCTAACCACATAGCTCGATATCTGTAATGATGAGCTGCAAGACTAGACGAGCATGGCACACACACATACAGTACACAAACAATATTCTTACATCATAATATACTTGCAATTATTTTCCATAGATATAATTATAAATACACCTTAGAAATACTACACTTAAACCTTAATCCAATCCTAACCTTAACCCCACAACACCCCAAATCAAACTTTTAGCCAAATGTCTCCACAAGGTCAAAACTTTTTTTTTTTTATGGGAATATATTCGTGTGTGAATATTTGGTCACCAGTGTAATATAAAAACTCGAACACACCCACCTACACAAAGCTTAGAGGTATTCCTGCTCAATCTATTCCTCCACACAGCACAAATCAGCCGGGTTACACCAAGCCAAAGAAAACTCTGTTCGCCGTTTACGGGCTAAAGGGGATCTACACAGGCGGACTCCTGCTCTAAATCTCAGCTCAAGGAAGCCATATATCGATTTCACTAACGGAATATGACCTGAAAAAAAAAAAAAAGAAAAAAAAAAGCTGTGTGCTCTTCCAAGGTCTCGTAAACATGTCCACTCTGCTCTGCCATACAGAAAAAGAGAGTAAGAGAGAGAAAAACGTAAAAAGAGAAAGAGAAACCCGACTCTACCCACTCTAAACTGAAGGCTATTCAGATGGAATTAAATTTATCTGGTGTTACTCTTGGTTGTAAATATACTAACAAGGTTAGACCCATCATTCAAAAGGTGTAGTTACAGTAGTTACAGTAGGGCTAGAATTATGTCATAACATGAATGTTACTGATGCAGACGAACAAAAGCACAAAGCAACATGTGTAAAACATCAAGCTGCATCATTTCGTCATGTCAAAAGAATCTCATTAAAATGTTTTTTTTTTTTTTTGCTTTTAGCTTTTGCTCATCAATGTCTAGTATTCTCATGGACAAAAGAAGCATTGCACGTACACACACACTAAATAAAAAAAAGTATTTGGCCAAACCTGTTAATTATTGAATTCATGCATTTCAAATTCAAATTTTATTTCAATCAGGTCCCTTAACCCCAGTGTTAATGCCAGAGGTGAAAAGTAAGGAATTACATATACTCACATTACTTTAATTGAGTAGATTTTTAGTGTACTTCTACTTTTTAAAACCTGTAATTTTACTTTTACTTAAGTATGTTTGTTTGAAGTATTGTACTTCGCTACATTTTAAATAATATTTGTTACTGTAAATTTGTTAATATAAAGGCTGTTTTCATTTGATTTACAATGCCTAGTATGTCTATTTAATGGTCGCGGTGCGGGGCGGTTTGTGAAAATAGATACAGTGGTGCGGGGCGGGCTGGCCAAATAATTTCATAAAAGTGGGACCCGCGGGTTGGAGAAATACCTGACCCGTCTATCACTACCGGAAACCACTGCACTAATTGGTTGATGGACGGGGGAGAACAAACGCGTGAAAACTTAAAAGAACGATGAAGACGGACAAAACAAATGCCAGTGATACAGACCCAGATGAAAGTGAAATGCCATCAAATTTTTATAAAGCAAACCCCTGCCCATATTTAAGCGACCACTTTGATTTCAAGCACAAGAAAGACAACAGCTTTATTATGCAAATTAAAAACAACTAGTTTGAGATTTACACTACCGTTCAAAAGTTTGGGGTCACTTTTTAACTCCATGATCGTTCCTGATTTTTATTTCTTTCTACATTGTAAAGGAATGCTGAAGGCGTCCAAAAAATGTATTAATCTCCTTTGACCAGTTGATATTAAGATGTATCTTCTTACTGTATGCTCTGTAAAGACTTTATAACGCCTCTAATCTGAGGTGCTGTTAATTGGTCATTTTTCAGGCTAATAACTCTAAATGAACTTCTCATCTGCGGCAGAGGTAGGTTTTGGTGTCGCCCTCCTGGGATGGTCTTCATGAGAGCCAGTTTCATTATGGTGCTTGACGGATTTTGCAAATGCACTTGACAATACTGTTCTTGCAAGAACTATTACAGAAAGGCTGACCTTTGTGTCTTATAATAACAACTAACTGTTGTTTTTCTTGTTGTTACGTAATTACCTAATTCCATATGTGTTATTTTATAGTTTTGAAATCTCCAGTATTGGTGTAGAATGTAGAAAATAAATCACTAAAGAAAAACAAAGAAATTTGCAAGTGACCCCAAACTTTTGAACGGTAGTGTACGTCCCCTTGTTTGAGATTTAGAATCCCCCATCCCACTCCCACTGGTAAAAAAAAAGGAACGTAAAAAACTCAGTAACGTTTACTCTGATTAAATTTGCTATGAGATACTTTTACTCTGAGTAGATTTTTATAATGGTAACTTTACTTGTACTTCAGTAAAATTTTCCGGAAGTAACAGTACTTTTACTTAAGTACCTATTTTTTTTTTACTCTTTTCACCTCTGGCCTCAGCATACTGTACCAAAATGCCCTCTGTCCCGCACAGAGCCCTGACCTCAACCCCAACGAGCACCTGTGGGATGAATTGGAATGTAGATTGCGAGCCAGGCTTTCTCATCCAACATCAGTGCCTGACCTCATAAATGCTCTAAAGAATGAATGGGCACAAATTCCCACAGACATACTACAAAATCTTGTAATTTGATAGCAAGTTTTTTAACATCACCAAAGAAATTTTCCACACACACACACACACAAAAAAAACAAAAAAAACATGCTGCACCAATAACATTATTTTATTGCTTTTTATGTCAATCATTTAAAAGCTTCTCAAACTGTCTACATTCTGACAAATATACACAATCCCCATCTCCTTGCAAGAATCCTCTAATTTGTAGTAAAAACAAACTGTGACCTTAGTAAAAAGAAAAAAAATGTTCTAATTAGATTAATCAGAAATTAACCTAATATTTCCAATATTATAAATGGTTTTAGCACCCAAACTATGTTTTATTTTACGTTGTGGAATTCTCAATTCTGATTGGTCAGAAGGATTGGATTACTTTTTTATAAACCTCTCACGACAGGGTCAGCTGTAATAATTGGTTTATATTAATCCACTCTGTCTAATATTTTTTTATTTCAGGAACGCCCACATAATCCAAAGCTTTTAATACATAGACTAAAATTTAACTAGTATTTAACAAAGGAAAACAAGCATTAACATGGTGACTATGTTTGTAAGTCCCAGTTTAGTTAAATGCCTTTTAGCATAGCTCAGTGCTGGGTTTTCCAAAAACATCACAGTACAAACTTTATTGTGATGCTTGTTCTACCATTTCAAAATAAATACCTTACCACCTACTTAACATGATCTTAACTTTGCAAGGCTTTTACAAAGAAACACAACCCGGACTATTTTCCATCACTGGGGAATCTCCTGAACAGCACTTTCTGATTTCTCCGTAACATAACAGTTTTTATGTTGTTGTTTATTTACGACTTCGTAATGTCTTTAAAAGAGAGAGAGAGAAAAGAGAATCTGGTGAGGAAATGCTTCTTTACAAGTCTAAATTAAAGACAAGAAGTCTTTAATTTAAAAATGTGGACTAAAATTTTCACCTGAATGTCGGCATAAAACTGACTGACACTTCCAGGAGACTTCAAGCACTGTACGGTCATGAGACTCGACTGGTACAAACGTTTTAAAGACGGCTATAAGTCCATGAATGACGAACCTGGCTGAGGCGGCTTATAGCTTACTGCAGCCGTTCCAGCTAAACATTCAAGTGAGTGGAATCCCTAATCCTTGAAAATAGCTGGATAACTTGTCACCAACTTGTGCTAGAGATCCATCCATCTGTGGGAACTGTACACACAATCATTCACGGACACCATTTGCACATTACACGCTGGGAGTGACTGCCCAAAGGCCCTGGCAGTACGATCGTGGCCCTGGCGTACCAGAAAAACTTTCCACTCCAAATCCAAGATTTAGGAAAATGCTGGGACGAGTACATTAGTTTAGAAAGGGATTATATAGGTAAATAAATGTAGCTTTTACTTTTACAAGTCTGTTCTGTTATTCTAAGCAATTAAAAGTCCCGGTTTGACTTGAACACCCCACATTGTTTATGAAATTTTGACAAATTATGATGCTCTTTAATAAATTATTGCATTTTTAGTTTATGTTTGAGCCTTCCTTTTGATTTTCATTTCCAAACAAATGGGGCCAAACTATTGTAAGTCAAATCAAGGGTTAAAAATAGGCAACAACTGTCTAGAAAGAAAACTTTTTACTGTGGCTTTATTGTATCCAAGCCTTAGTGCAACGCTGGGATGAGTGCATTAGTTTAGCAGGATATTGAAAAATAAATAGCCGTTTTCGTTTTAAAACGAAGAAATAAACTTAAGGGTTTGAAATTAGAAAAAAAAAACTTTGATGTCCAATTTAAATGTAAGCAAATGTAGATACAGGGCATGTCAACTGCTTTGTCCAAAATGTTGTACAGCAGTGTGCTTTATAACTCACTCTCAGCCAGTCAGTGGCATGTTTACTTCAGCCAAAAACTTTACACAACAAAACAGTTTCCATGCTTGCAAAGCCTATTAGCATCCTGTCACACAATCAGGCAGTTCGATTAGCACAGAAGAGGAGCCAAAAGATATAACCGACAAGAGTTATGAGGGGATTCTTTAGCTCAGCTGCGTGACAGGTTTTGTTAGCAAGGAACCGTCTTGTTTTAAAGAATCTTTGGTTCAGCTTGAGCGGATATGACGGAAAAAGAGCCTTCGGGTCAATGAGAAAGGTAAAAATCAATTTAGCTGTTTGGGAACACTTTGGCTTCAAGGAGTCCTACAAAATAAAAAAAAGGAAAACGATGTACAATTACCATACAAAGTATGTTACACCGTGGCGTCCACAAGGTGTATTTTAATCTTGAACAATAAAGAAGCCAAAAAAATAGTAAACACTGATCAATTTCTTGAAACTAGCTTTCAAAAACAAACGCCGTCCCATCCTTCTGAGCAAATAACACATGCCCAGTGACCAAACTAGTTTAGACAAGCACAATTATACGATGCCAACACGTCACTATTTCATCAGAACTGCACTGCCTGCCTGTATAATAAATGCCATGGGGAAACTGCAAATGATGCGTCTACAGCAGAACATTTTGCTCCCACAAAAGACATATGGTCAAGCTGCATCAAGGAGCCTTACATCCAGGACCGCCGCTCCCTATACGCAGAGTACGCAGTCTGCATAGGGCACCAACTCCCAGGGGGGCACCATCCCAGTTGCTCAAAAAAAAATCGTTTTTATATAATATAATAATAAAATAATTTTAATAATATACATATTTAAATAAACAAAAATATAAACGCATATATTTTATGGTGAACGCAGAGTAGGCTAAAGACACGTGATAACGTGCGCGTCCTCACCTCTGTTACAGCTGCCTATTTGGCCAAAAATGATAATTGAACAACAGGCCTGGTCCTGGAAAGAGACATCAACAGTCCGGCACCGAGAAACGAAAGAAAAAAAAAGCCCAAGATGAAGTCCGTGCATCACGTTCACTGTGAAACTTTATTTTATTCTGTTGACGTTAATAATGTGTTTTAATGTCTGTAATAATTTCACGACTAACGCATCTTTCTTAATATGAATACGAGCAGATCTAAATAAACAAAATGACTTAAAATGCATTATATTAAAACACAGAGGCAATTATGATTATTGATTAATAATGACCATATGGTACATTTTTACCTTTGGAAAGCTCCAGCAGATGACAGTGTTGATTTTATTTCAGTTTATTATTGTTTATTCTATTTATTATAAATGTTTTATTTAAAGTGTAATTTTAGTTTGTATTTTTTTCTGTAGAGCTACAGTTGTAATTTATAAATGACAATTTATTTATGTATTTACCTTTATTTTAATAAAGTTCTATTTAGGTCCCTATAGTAGGTTTTTTTAAAATGATTTTATTTTTACTTCTGTAATATTTGGGGGCATAAAAGTTCATTTCTGCTTAGGGCATCCATTTGGCCAGCAGCAGCCCTGCGTAGATCAGTCTTACAATTCATTACATCAACACAGATTTCAATTGCAATTGTCTCCAAGCATTTTTTCCTGCTGACCCCAAGCTTACCTGCATCACTACAGACAATACTTCAAACATGAGGCTGGTGGCTGAGGGCCAATAGATGAACAAGCCTCCGGTGCTTTGGGCAGCTACTACATTTGGCCACAGGTGAGTTGGATGCCTTCCCCACAATTACATGTTGTAGTGTGATAATTTCACTCATGCTTTGATGAAAGTTACTGTATGATGATCCTCATTATATTAAATATGTATATATTTGTTGCGATCTTAGATTAGTTTGCTTCTGCTGGGGCTCTACAAGAAGTTGATCTCCAGCTTCGCCTATAGTAAAGGTGGAGAAGAAAGAGGGATCTCTCAGAAGCATAGAAAAAGCTGAATCTGCCTGAAGACATGCTAAAGATAGAATGCTCAACCAGATGGGGATCCTGGCAGGCCATGATTGACAGGTTCCTTAAACCACATAAGGCCATTGCCCAGGTCCTTTCAAACGACTGTAAGATCAGACATCTCACCCCTCGTGGCAGCCTACTGATGTACTGGAGCCCATCAATAAGTCACTCAGCAGTCTGGTTGAATTCACAGATGCACTTACTGAAGAGAAATATGTAAGTGTGTCTCCTCCTCTTATAAGACTCAATCAATACTGGCAGAGCGGGAGGCCAGCACAGGCCTCACGCAAAGAACCAAAACGAAGATAGCAGACTATGATGAAAACAACAACAGCACAATACCAGAGCTGCTTGACATCTGCCTTGGGCCTGAGGTTCAAGCTCAACACAATTGAGGGTTTTACCAAAGCCAGACTGGTAACTGAGATTTACAGGGTGGTGATTGTCATATTACTGTATAATAATAATTATAATAGTACAAATAGACAAGTTCAACAATTTGTCTATTAACAAAGAGAATTAATGTGTTGTCAAAGTATTAGAATGTAATACTAGGGTACGTTGATGCTCATAATTTAGTCAGACTACTGTAAGGATGTTTTTTTTTCCCTGTATAATACATTAATCCAAGGAGGGCGCCCCTCTTTAACCAGCAATGATGCTTGCTAATGAATAACAGAAAATGAATGAATAAATGAAAACATTTTAAAAAAGATCATGGTTGTGTTTATTCTATTAATTAAGCTTGTGGGTAAAAACAAGCTCATCGTTTATAACTGAGCATAAAGCCTCGTCACCTCCCCACATGAACATTTCCAGGTTCCCAGGTTCCAGGTTTAGAAATTAAATTTACCGGGACCAAAGGAGGAGAAGAACAAGGAAAAGAAAATGATACATGACTTGCTCATGACCAGCATACAGCACTTGAGCAGTCTTACCTTCAGGCAGCGACACTTGATGCTGAGAAGGGCCCACTGGAGTGGTGGAGGAAATCCTGGAAGCTTTACCCACAGCTCTCTAACTTGACAGGGAAGCATCTGTGCATTCATACTAGAAATCGCCCTTAAGAGAGGGTCTTCAGTGCGGGTGGAAATATTTCCACTGTTTCCTGCCTGTGCTCATCTCTGAACCCAGGTCATGTAAACAGACGGTGTTTCTGGCTAAGAGATTATATTGCTAGAATCGAGCAGCACTGCCAGAATTTGCCTTGTTGGCCTAGCTTGTTTTTTTTTCATAGTCTAAACGTGTAGTTAAACACTTATTTCCAGCTTCTTCACCATGAGCTTAATCCTTAGACTGAGTTCCCGACATGATTATGTTCAAAATAGTGAAAGAAATATGTTTGGCTAATTCATATTTATATTTGATTAGAACTAATTTATATTAGTTTTATTTTTTTTTTAAGTTGCATGTGGAACGTTCAGGCGGAACGGTGGCTTGGTGGTTAGCACTGTCGCCTTGCGACTCTAAGGTCTGGGTTCGATTCCCTCGCAGACATTCAGATAAGGCTAATTAACAATCCCAAATTGCATGATTGTGTGAGTGTGTATGTGCGTGCTCTGCGATGGGTTGGCACCCCATCAACGGTGTATCCCGCCTCGAACGCTAAGTCAATCATGTTAAATAATCATGATCTCAATACTGACCATGGAAGTATAACAGTGCCAAAATTCCCCAACGCAAAACAGCATGTTGAATTACATGAACTGAAAAAAAAAATCTTTAAGTACCCACTTTAAAGTACACTGCGGCACAGATCGTGACAATCGACAATCCATGGCTCTTCCAGTGATATCCCGGATGTGAAGATCTGAATTTTCTCAACCTGATTTTGTAAGGTTGAAAAATAATTAAGACTGTATTTTTGCAATTTAGTAACTTTTCATGTTTGAAATATTCAACCACAATAAGTTGCAGTGGCTAAAATTTCATGCATTCGAAATGCTTTAAGAGTTTTTCGATTCAGATCAAATTGCAATGCAGAAAAAATCTAACAATTTTATTCCAACAAGATTTTTTTTAGTTTCAGTGTAATTCAACATGCTTTTTTTGCTTTGGGGAATTTTGGCACAGGTATACTTCCATAACTGACCAATATAATCATGAATATGATTCCTGCTGTAATCGGGCAGATCTAGTTCAGACGACACGCTGATGGATTTGATTTAAAATGGATCATTAAGGTTTTCATTACACTTGTGGAGTTTATGCCAGCTCTAGTGCACACTCTCACGCGCTCTCATCAGAACTGTATACTGGTCGGCACTTCAGTGATTTAAACTGTGCCCATTGTCTTACACGTTGTCATGATCTGTTTGAAATTTTTACATTTTAGGGTCCTTAGTATTTTTTATTTATTTATTTATTTTTATGCATAGTCTTGTTTAGTTTTGTGCTATTTTATGTTACACTATGGTCCTGGAGCAGCGCTGTTTTGTTTCACTGTGGACTCTGCTACTGTATATGGTTGAAATGCCAATAAAAGACTATTTGACACGTACCAAATATTCTATTCATATTTTAACTGTTATCAATAGTTTAATGTGTAATGAAAATTGTTCATGAAAAAAGCAAAACAAACATTTTCTTAGACATTACTGGACCTTTATAAATCTGATCACATTGGGTTAAAAGTCCAACACCTTCTCACACTCAGTTTAATGTGTCTTTTGTCCAGTCTGTGCGTTGTGTCATACATGCTTGATCTATGTGGAGAAGAAAGGCAGCCTATGGTCAAGAAGAAAAGACCCCTTTTCACTCCCTGGGCAGATAACTACATAACACCTCTTAGTGTTGTTAATGTCAGCTGTGAATTGCCCTCAATCGATCCATTTGCACTTCTCTCAATGCAGTGGTCTAGCTGACATTGTAATTGCATGAAGATGACACAGACAATTAGCAGTTAACAGGGGAGTATAATTTCCTTTCATTTACACCCCTCACGCTATGTCTGGTAATTTCCTCTTTTCCTGCCATTATCTATGTCACATTTATTAGCTATTTGCCTTTCACCTCGAAGCATGTGAAAGGCAAATGTTTAATAGTACATTCTTGCTTGCACATCTCGTATGCAATACAGTATGATAGAAAAGTCATACACATGGTAATCTGTACTGTAGGTGTGCATCATAGAAAATGTATTGACTTAAGCTAAAATGTTACATTCAGCAACTAATCTGGGTATAAAGATAAAGTTAACATATTACCGACTGTATGTCATTTATGCTGTGTATGCAACAAGGGAAAAGATCTGAATGCTTTTTGTTTTATATAAACTGAGCCTATTTTACACATGGAACGACAAAAAACCTCATTCGGCTTCAAAGAAAAACTCATTCGGAGTAAGGTTAGGCTTTATCGTGTTGTTCACTTCCTCTGAATTAACCTCTATAAACATGACACTTAATTAGATTAATTACTATCATCAGTGGTGTAGTGGTGCCTGGAGAAGTGTGTATAATGTAAATTTATCCCCCAATTTTTTAAAGTGGCTCATCCAGACGCCTGTAAAGACACCCTGTGTTATGAACGACGGCATGAAAGAGTACTCTTGCATATTTAGGTCACGCTAGAATGGGCCAGTAGTTGGGTTGTGGATTCCTGAGCTGATGTAGCATTGTGAGGTCATTTGTTCTGAAAGTAAAGAAACAAATCGAAAATGTTCAACACTGAATAAATTAAGCAAATTTAAGCCCAGAATTTGTTTGAAAATTATTATTATTTTTTTTTTTAAACCATGCAAATATTTAGATCATAGGCTACAACATATGCTGTAGTTCCCAACCTGACTTATGGTATCAGGTGTTAAAAAAAAAATGTGGATACATGTTGAACAATATAAAAATGTATAACTTTTTTTGTTGCTGTTTTTTTTATATTTTAGATGAATATACATACAGTATCATAGTATCACACAGTAATTTTCAGTTTAGTTAAAATACAGTAATTGTAATAAAATATTGTAATAAAACTATGAAATGTAAAGATGATGTATTTAACTTTTCTGTGATATAATATAGATTATTTATTTTTTTTTAAAAAAAAAGGAAAATAAATGCTTGGAAAACTCTGGCTGTCAAACCAGGAAATACATAAGTTGTTTTTGCAAACCTTTACCACAATTTCTTTAACCTAGTTACTATTAGAAATGTAGCTGGGAATTATTAACTTTTGTATTATTTTTCCTGCACTTTGTCATATTTCACCCTAGGTGTTGCCACATTGAATCGCAAGATCCGGCACAGATTTTATGCCATTCCTGTTTTCTAACCGGGCTTGGGACTGGCACTGAACACAGTGACTGGGTTGTATAGAGCGTAGGATTAAGGGTCTTGCCCAAGGACCCAACAGTGGTATGCGGGGCTTGAACCCTTGACCTGTGATTGAGAACCCAGAGCCTCAAATGCCTGGGACACCACAAGTGTATATTGTTTTGAATATTGCACATGAATTGCATATTGATAGGTTGAAATATACATGTATTGAAATATATTTTGATGTAAATTGTAATGCACTAAAATATACTAAAGAACATACTGTGTACTATGAAGCTTTTAAAAGGTTGAGTCTAAATTTATTCACAAACCGTACCAGCGTATAAGGAATAAAGGGCTGGTGAAATGCAATGAGGTGGCCCTGACAATGATGTATGGGATCTGGTTAAAAACAACGGCATGATAAATGCTTAGGAATATAGCTTTTTTATTTATTAGCTGGCAAAACTACTGACAGTTAAAACCCTGCTTTCATCACTTAAATCACCATCCAAACATGCTGTAAACCCGATTAAGACCTACAGTACTAAGAGTGGAAGTCTGACAGACCATTAAAAACCTCCTCACAATGTTCCAGTGCTCATTCCTTAACCAGCTTTATTTTACAAACGATTCTGTAAATCCTCGCTGCAAAATGCTGCTGTCCAGATGGCGAAATTGATTCGGTCCCAGCGTCAAAATCTTGCTGATCTAGAACCAAATACCGGTGGCGCCAAAGGTGTGTGACTGCACCATTTTGTCTCTGAGAACACAGCGTGAGCTTCTGATCTGATGTTCCTTATTCTCATGGCCGACTGGTTCCCTGAATCATCACTGGCTCCAGCATCAGCACCAAATCAATGTAAAGGATGAATTAATAAGGCTGAAATGAAAAGCAGCCAAGACCTTGATAAAGTCTGGAAGATTTTATACTCGCAATATTTTAATAGCACTTTATTCCCTAACAGAAATTTTGCAGTTACAAAATATTTAAGCTATGACAAATGCGGCTAATTTCAATAAAAGCAGATGAACTGGAATAAGGGTGTTTAGTTTTTGTCTCATGGATGTGACTGAGGCAGCTCAATCAGAGGAATACAAATAAGCCGAATATCCAGGGAACACGAACCTATGCAGTATCCTCTGATACAAACAAACAAACAAACAAACTGTTGTAATCCTCTGTCTCTTTCTTTCTTTGAAAAAAAAAAAACTGTCCCCTGGTTTGCTGCTGAAAACACACACCGCCTGCAAACAAGCATAATACCAGAGCAGCCAACACCAGCACATCTCACTACACTATACCTCCCATTCCCACACATTCCACCACGGTAATGAAATATGTCTCCAGAGATCCTCTGTCTCAAGTATCTCTTTATGTCCTCATAAAGTAGGGGGGAGCTGGTGACTTAATTGCATGCATAAACAAGCATATCACTTCTCCGCACCGGCCTACAGGAGAACAGCAGGTTTCGTTATTTGGGGATGGAGATATTTGTGAAAAATTAATGTTCTGCCATATTGATGAAACGTTTTTGAAATATTTTCCCAAGGTGATCATTTCCTTAATGTCCAAAAACATTGCAGTCACCCATCAGTGCATTTGTGTGTGCTTATTTCGATGCTAATCATCAGCACAGAGTTTGTGCATGCTCTTTCTTTTCGCAAGATTCTGACGAAGCATACAGTAGGTTTGACCACCAGTACTATGAGGGGCGTTCAAGTCGAGATCCGCTCTGTGCTCATGAAAACTGTAATGAAGATTAAAATGAAAGCACATTCATACATGTTGCATTATATTCTTAGATTATAAATTGAAAAATGCTCATGATCCAGAATCCAAGGTAAATAAATAAAAAGTTACCCATGGGGAAGTAGCTTCTTAAGCAAGATTGTTAGTTTTGCTAGAAAGTTGATCAGATTTGTCACTGAACAATTTGGAGGTTTTGCCTCCAAACCACCTACGTACAGTCTAATGCTGCAGTCTAACATAGTTATTCTGAAAGCATGCAACATTACCTCGTTCACTTGCCAGGAACTGTTTTAAATATAACTCAAGAGGGGATCCCGTGAGCTGTTTTTTTTTTTCTCCCCTACTCCATTGACTGGATCCTGGTCCAAAAATATTGTGGGGTTTGTTTTCCTAATAGAAGTTAAACTAGGACTTTTGAAATTTCTTATGAATGACAGCGTAAAACCGAATGAGATTTACAGAAGACTTCAAGCACAGCATAGAGACTCTTAGCAGTTTGAATTTGAATGATGCAAAACATTGTAAAGAAACATGAACATGCCCAACACTTGAAAATAGACGTATAACTTGTCGTCAACTTGCGGAAGGGACGCACCTGTCTGTGGGAACTGTACAAGGACCACTTGCACAATCCTTCATATAGTCCTGACCTCACTCCTAGACATTTCCACATGTTTGGCCCATTAAGGAAGTTTCTCAGAAGATCATGGCTCAGATGTACTGAGAAAACCTCAGAAAACTGAGAAGGCCTTGACGGCATCCGAGCCCTTGTGAAACGCTGGGATAAGTGCATTAGTGTAGCACTTTCTATAAAGAAATCAAAGTAGTTTTTACTCTCATAACAGTGTTCTGTTATTCTGTACAATCAAAAGTCCCATTTTGACTTGAACGCGCTCCATATGTGTTAATTATACAAAATCTTGTTTCTGAGCCTCTTGCTAATTTGCTAAGAGAAGCAAGAAGTTTTTTTTCGAGACAGAAGAGATGCACACACTAGTGCACTTATAGAGTACATGCTAAAAGATGTAATGATGCATCTTACGTGAGTTGGTAGGAAGTTGCATGTAACTTGCATCATTAAGTTATTCATAAAAAAAAAAATATTATATGCACACTGTATATATACAGTAATGGCATTTAATAACAAGCAACATTCTGTAAAAAAAAAAAAAAAAGTGCTTTAATCCTTAATTTGTGTGTATAAAGAATAAGAAGTGCTTCCACTTGACCCTATCATTGCAAACAAGCCTTTACATTCAGGTTTGTGATCATCTTGATCGGAATGCAAACGGGTGATTTGATTATATTGTATTTATGACAATAAGACCCTATCAGCAGTAATGACTGGGATCTAATCAACATTTATATGGCTTGATTAAATTCATCTGCGCTGTCAGTTCACAGACTAAAATATAACTGCAGTCTCGAGAGAATGGTGTGTGCTACAGATAGACATGGATGAATTATTCGCATTATGCCAGGTGATTATGCAGAGATTTTCTATCCACAAGTAAAAAAAAAAAACAATGTTCAATATTTATATAGTTCCTGAATATTTAAGGGAAATATTAGTGTAATAATAATAATAATAATAATAATAATAATAATAATAAAATTACAATCTAAATCCTTTATCATGTAAGTTGAAAAAAAAAATCAATATTAATAGCACATCATATGGATGTGTGGTCTTTATTTAAAAAAAACAAAGAAGAAAAAAGACCACCATGATCAGCGCTGACTCAACATACCGAAACAGAACCGGCTCAGTGTGAAATAACCTTTAAAATGAATAAGCACAACATGTCAAAATGCGAACAAACATAAAAGGAGTAAGTCCTATTATGTTTTAAAAATGCAATAAAAGAAAGGCTTATAGGAAATGCCTGTGCACAAAATGTCTACTGTCGCTGTACAAAAAAAATCTTTGAAAGCCTAGACTGTTTTTTTTTTTCTTTTTCTACCTGCACAATAATGATACAGGAGAAAAAAGCAACAATTATTTTTGTGCATCACATAATGTTAAACCTGTCACTATAATCATAATCATGTCAGTTATGGCTATTCAGAATGAAGGTGGTTGCTTTTGCTTATTTGCTCTTTGTCACAATAATGCGTTAAACAAATTTCACTGAAACAATCGAAACGCTGAAAAGAATGAGTTTGACTACTGTCACAAATCACTCAACTCCTGACAGGACCTATCATGATAGTTCGTGACAAACTTGAAGGTTGTTGCATCAACTCCTGTGACGACACCACTGAACAGATGTCGGTCATGTCATCAGTGGGAGAACAGATGTCTATGACCATATGCTGCCTCGAGAACTATCATCATTTTTGGACTTATCATCATATGTGAAGGCTTTACTCTGTGCTCTTGAAGACCGTAATGAAAATTAGAATGAAAGCAGATTCATTCATGCTGCATTATATTCTCAGATTATGAATTAGAAATGCTCATGGATCAAAGGCAAATAAATAAAATGTTACCCATGAGGAAACAGCTTCTTAAGCTACTAGAAAGTTGATTGTTCAGTTTTTGTCACTGATTTTGCCTCCAAACCACCTACGTACTGTAACACTGCAGTCTAACATAGTTGGTCTGAAAGCATGCAACATTACCTCGTTCACTTGCCAGGAACTGTTTTAAATATGACTCAGGAGGGGATCCCGTGAGCTGTTTTTTCCCCACTCCATTGACTGGATCCTGGTCCAAAAATATCGTGAGGTTTGAAGTTTGTTTTCTTAATAGACTGTTTCATTCTTAAAAAAACAACAAAAATATATATATATATATATTCACTCCAGGAAGAAGCTGAAAATTTGTCACTAAATTAATTATTGAAACAATGTACATTGTACAATGTAAAAAAAAAAAATTGTGGAACCAAAAAAGAGACAATTTTTAGTCGACTCCAAGAAAACCAACAAGAAATTTATGGTCCGAGATCATGGTGAGAAATCTTCCCATGTTAGCAAAGCACACAAATTCATTAGAGCATCTCTGAAACCTTGCAACAACATCAGGATGCTGGTGTCATTCCCATACCATACCATAATTTTAAGCAGTCGGCTGCTGTGCCACAGTGCCCTGTTGGCAGTTGGTGTGGTTTGATGGGTAGTGGGTACAAAGGGACAGTCAACAATGACAACACCAGGTATAGGAATGGCCGGTTTGGCCACAAGTCTGTGGAATTTGCTGCAGTGTCATCTATAATGGTGTCAAAGAAAGACAAATACTGTAGTTGTATTATACTTACTGCCCCAAACCTTCTGTTATCTATTGTATGATATTTTCATAAACCACACTGGGCAGGAAGATGCCTGTCTGTTTGAAAAGTGAATATAGGTTGTGTGTGGCCTCTGTACAGGTGTTATATATTTCTTCTCATATTGTACTGTATGAATTCTCCTAGCTCATCACTTGTTGCTGGGACTGTCACACACCCTGAACACCATACTGTAGGTGCTAAAGCTAGGCAGAGTCTGCCTTCTGTTTAGGAATCAGAAAATATCTTGAAATGTGATCTCTTGACTGTGTACTATTCCTATGGTTTTAAGAAATGACCGCAGCCTGTAAAAGACACGGACAAACCCTTTGCGACATCACCCATAGGTTTTCTGAAGAGCATAGGTTTTTTCGAAGCTCAGCACAGCTCTGGTTGTCGCTATCTTGGGAAGAGCCGACTCTGTATGAACTCCAATAGATCGATCAATACGTAAATGGGAAGAGGACATGGAGTCTGGTTGTTATTTGACACAATGCTTGCTCTAAAGGACTATACTCGTCAAGAATATAGGGAATAAGAATCATATTTATAATAGGATATTTAATTAAATAATATTATAACCTGTGAAGTCCAACTAGCGACTGTGGAGGCCAATGATGACCATTGAAGGCCAGATGTGACCACTGTATTTATTCCCATTTTGTATGCCCGTGGTAGGACCTCTGGTCAACATTCATAATAAAAACCTTATCTAAAAGCCAGACCGACTAAATCAATCATTCACTGCTGCAGTAGTTAAATATGCTTATACTGTAGATACGTAGGTAACATTGTAAAAGTACAATCGCAAGTAAATTACAAACTGCATGTAATGTTGTAAAATATGAATAAAACAGTATTAGACACAAATATATGATATGGTAGTATATATGCAATGAAAAAGTTATTTACACATGAGTGCTCAAATGTAAAGCAAATGCAATTATTAATTTATTGTGTATATTTAACTTCATTTAGATGTTTGAGTTATATCCACTATTATTTCCTGTTCCAATTTAAAGATGCCCGCGGGTGTGCAAAAAGAGAATACATCCCGTCTCTTGAAATTTCGCGTTCTGCCGCAAGTCGCCATGAGATTCCTGTCCTTCTGACACGCTTTTTTTATTGCCCCATCTGTACCTCAATTACCAAAAGCTAGCTACCTCTGGTAAAATGCAAAGGTGGTTTAAGTTAACTTATATGCTTAATATTATTTTGCTCCCTTACCCATGATTTTTAACTGATGAGTTACATAAAAATTCAACCCTGTAAAAGCATTAATAAGAAGTCTAGCTACAGTACAGAGACAAAAAATTGTACCAGGCTGTAAACATTTTTATTCCTGATGTAAAGTTGGGAATTTTAACATAGGGGTCTAAGGGGATTGACTCACTTTTAGAACCAGCCAGTGGTCATTAGAGTAACTGCACATTTTACCACTTCCCTGTTGGACTCATTTGTCAAAACCAGAGGTTGCCCCTTGGAGATAATCTGTAATGTATCGTATGATTCCTTCATGTCCCATTCTCACAGGCCTGTCTACCTGCCAACAGCAGATGGCTCAACATGTGTTTGCCAGGTTCCAACAATGACATTTGAGCCAACCAAACCTGTCTTCTCATCTGTGTCAACAACCCCAGTGATTTGCTACCCCCTTGTTTCTATGGTGCTCATTGCTTAAATTGCCTTTTATAAGATCTTTGTATCATTGCATCTGTTGCTGCAGGCATTATTTCCTTATGGGCCAGAAATAAATTTGCCACTGGATTTGATATACAACACACACTTGTAATGTGCACTGTAAAAGATGATATTAAAATATTGATGAAATGTTCTTAAACAAGTGCAAGTACAAGAAATGCTTACAAGTTTAGTAAATTTTGATTAGAAATATGCCTAATAATGTTATATGTGGTTTGTTGTAATCCTGTTTTTAGGAAACTGTAGATAAATGTAACTACATTCAAAATATTTTTACTTGCTAAGACATCATTTTTGCAGTGTGTATTTTAGGCTTTGCGAACCAGTATATCAGCTGTTTAATGTATGGGCTTTATGCAGCGTGATTTCATGCGCAGGACTTCATCAGCCTATAGTACTTATTAGGAGACCGGTCTTTTAACTGGAGCTACTGATCTCAAAAGCCTAAGGCCTCTGAATATGTCACTGAAGGAACTATTACCGTGCTTTTATCAAGTTGCAGCTTCAGGGCACTTTAAAATATGCAGAAGAGCTCATTAATGAAATCTGTGCATTGTGAAATTGACCCATTCACTCCTGGGAAGGGGAATTAAGATTAAGTTTGCCACTGAAGAATATTCAGTGTCACCGCTGTGCTGTGCTCCAGATTTCCACTCCAATCTCCAGACAGCTCCGAAGCCATGCTACCAGCACAACGCACCAAAGTTGACCTCAAGTTTAGAGATTTCCTGACATGCATCTATTGACAGGATGCCGGTGTCTGTCTCCATATGTTAGGTGGATGCACTAGGGGGAGACCTATACTCTAGTGTGCTATTGTATTGCCACTAACAGCTCTTGCATTTGGGCGATGCCAGCTGCCAGCTCCTCTACTGTGTTCCAAAGCGATAAAGGCACTCACTCTTTCTCTTCATTGGGACTGATCAGTCATGTCTGCACTGGCAAAATGGGAAGGAGAGTGCCCATTTTTCCCCCTGCAGACTCGGTATCTACTGCTTGCATTACACCTGGCTAATCCCGTAAGTATTTTCATTGCCTGCGAGGCAGGATTTGCTCGTCGGTAAAGGTATTACGCTGCAGTTAGGACAAGGATAATTATGGGCATGTCACTGATGTTTTGGTCTCAAACAATCTGGTCATTGACGATGTCTATTAATTAATGAAAACGCCACCACCCCTTTCATTCAAAATGAAAGTTCATTCCTTTGGGGCTGGTTTAGGTCAGACTCTTGTGGATGACTAGTTTACATGATCCTTGAACCTGTGAAGTCCAACTAGCGACTGTGGAGGCCAATGATGACCATTGGAGGCCAGATGTGACCACTGTATTTATTCCCATTTTGTATGCCCGTGGTAGGACCTCTGGTCAACATTCAAATGCACATTTTCACACAATTGGGAACGCCAATTAGCCTATTCTGCGTGTCTTTAGACTGTGGGTGGAAACGGAAGAAAACCAACCAATCCACGTGGAGAACATGCCAACTGGGAAGCAGGCTGCCCATTTTTTCCCCAGCAGACTCGGTATCTACTGCTTGCATTACACCTTGCTTATACCGCAAGTATTTTCATTGCCTGCGAGGCATAATTTGCTTGTTAGTGAAGGCATTACGCTGCAGTTAGGACAAGGATAAATATGTGCATGTCACTGATTGTCTCAAACAATCTGGTCACTGACGATGTCTATTAATGAATAAAAACGCCTTCTTATTTTGCCATAAATTCTACAAGATGTTGTGAAAGTTGATGCATTTTCAACAATTCACACAATTTTACAAATGGAAAGCCATGTTAAAAACGGTTTTAAAAACATTCCCAAATAGAATTGCCATCACTATGAATGCACATATTGTACACACTACGCAGATGTAACAGTAACAATACTATCAATAGTACCAATAAAATCATTAAAGTGGTCTTGGAATCCACTTCATTAACTCCTGGACAACACAAGAATGGAAAAGAGGTTGGGCATGATGCATTAGGGACCTTTTACACCCTTTTGATATTCAGCACAGGAAGCAGCAAACAGAAATAGACCACTAGACCTGACAGACCGGAGTGTCAGGAACAAAAGCTCATGAGCTTGTTTCATTTCATGTCTTCTTCCTTCTCCAGATATGCATTGTAATGTGGTTTCTTTAATATTCTGCACTAACTTGGGTGTTACACATCTTTAGGTTCATTCAAGCCCTGAGTAATTTTGACTGGTCAGACACCATCTCCGCATTCCGACTCCACTGCTGTGTAATCAAATGAACCGCCGTCTCCTATCTCTACTGTGCTGGCCATTAGTCGACCTCAGTGAGATGTGCCTATGGCCTGCAGCGGGGCTTTGATCGTGAAACCCCATCAAACGTGAGACTAGCTCAACTGCGCAGAAGGAGGGCCAACTGAAACACATGAGCAGGGGAAGAAGCAGCGAATAACTCTGCTGCAGTCTTCATCATCAGGGCAACAGAGATAAATGATGTCAAGGTAATTATTTCTAGACAAGACACCCTGACATCTCAGTGACTGTACTGGGGAAAAAAAGAAGAAAAAAGATCTAGCTAGTTTCTGCCTTCTTGATGAACTTGCCTCTCAAGGGGTATATTTATAACCATATATCCTAGACTTTCTTCCTGAGCAGGACAGATTCACAGGTCTGAGATAACAAGTGAGCGACCTAAAAAAAAAAAAAAATTAAAGGTTGACAAATGAACAGAGGAATAAAGAAAGAAGATTCTGCAGATGTCAGAATGAATGAGCTGGCTTATCTTGTATATGAGCTGTGTTACTCAGTGGCATGATCACATCGATTCATCAGCGCCTGCGTTATGCCCTCACTGTTTAGTCATCACACCTGGACTACATAGGGTGGCCTGAGAAGACCTGGACACCACGGCTGAGATCAAAGCTCTTCAATCTTATTAATCCACATTCAATCAGAAATCATATCATATATATTCCACTGGTTTAATTAACTGAGCTGTCAGGGGAAAAAATGCTGACTATTAAAGCTGTATTCTAAGGAACAATATAATATAAACTGGTGGTAAAAACCACCAAGGAGACATGAAGCAATTTGTGGACAATAAAGTCATTTTCTTTTGACCTAAGATTTTATTTCTAGCTAGAGATGCCCGGTGTAGTCACAAATTCTTTATTCTATATTCTTCAGTGGTGCTGTATTTCATCTAACAAGTGGTCTTCAATAGGTTTCCAGCTTCTAATTTGCTGGAATGAAAACCCGCGCCCACACAGTTGCTTTCGAATAAGATTGAAGACCCCTGGCATAGTCTTTCACACTATTGCACCATATTGTCATCTGGGTATCTTCAGAGCATAGTAATAGTGACTATATATGGCACAGCTCATGAACGTTCTTTCGGCCTTTTAAACTGTCATATTCATGAATGTCTTTTTCTGGGTTACACTGTGGCCAGTGTATGCAGTGTTGAGTGATGTTTCATAAAGTAATGACATTCACTTTTTCCAACTTTTTCAACTACACACTAAAACACCACATACCAGTTAACCAACCTACTTTGTGAGCATCACAACCAGTTGGTGCGTTTACATGAACCCTAATATTTAGCTAATAATGAGTATGATGACTCAACTGGAGTACAAATAGCGCAGCACGGTGTGGCCTAGTGGGTAGCACTATTGTCTTGCACCTGCAGGTCCTGGGTTGGATTTCTGTGTGTATGGAGTTTTCATGTTCTCCCCGTGCTTGGGGAGGTTGTCTTCTCGCGGTCCCAAATTACCAGGAGTATGTGAATGTGCGTTTGAATGTTGACCGGAGGTCCTACCACAGTCGTACAAAATAGGAATAAATCCAATGGTCACCAACGGGCTCCAATGGTCATCACTGGCCTCCACAGTCCCTAGTTGGACTACAGAGGTTGAAGGATGGATGGATGGCATACAAATGCATCATGTAACTAGTCAACCATAACAGTCTGACCTAAACCAGCCCCAAAGGAATTAACTGTCAATCTGGATGATGGATGGTGTAAACTTGTGAGGATGGGCCACTTATTGGCTCACCATTTCCTATGTAGTGAAGCATCTAACCAATCAGGAATGAGACTCAATTCTAAGATTTCAATTCTATCCATTTTTCCTAAACTTCAAGTAATAAAAACCTTTATTTAGCTATATAGAGTATAAGCTTTTTTCATACATGTCCCCATATCATCTTGTAGTTTTCACTCTTTGGTCTAAATTCAATAAAATTTTTTGCAGTACTCTTACTCTAAATACACAGACTTGCTTATTCCCTAGACCACTTATATTGTACCAGGTCATGAAAGTTCTGGAGTCTGTCCCAGGGGACCCTTCGGATTAGGCATGGTATACCCTGGATGGGGTGCCAATCCATCTCTAACTTTTCTGCACAAAATACAAATGGACAGTGATCTTTAGGTACCATACACTATTGTCTTGACAACCAAGCTGGCTTTGTTTTATTTATGTTACTCATATGTTTATATCAGTTCTAATAAGGCAGAGTTCGTTTTGCTATACTGTACAATGACATAAATTAATAATTAATATAATTTGTATATATGTTAGTTTCAAGACTTCTTTGTAAGGATATGAATTATTTTACATCAAAGTGTAATGCAATTTACAAGAGTATGTCTTTTATACTCTATAGAAATAATTATGAAGCATCTATTCAGAGATGTCGCTGAATAGGGAGGTATAATCTCCTGGGCTGACATACATTTCGCAAATACAGTTTTTAAAAAGAGTAAATTTCTCACTAGTGTTTGCAAAACCGAACAAGCCAAAGGGCATGCACAGACTTTGATATATACATACGTGCTGATAAGAGAATAATCTGATAGTGTTTCGGAAGAAATGCGATCATCAAAGTCAATCTTGCAACCATCGCAAAGGCAAACTTCATTTCAGTAGCTTTGAAATCTTAAAAAGAAAACGAGCAAGCGATATAATTATACCATTCTACATAAAGCTTACAATAAGGCTCACCTAATCTTTCTCACTATGCTCCTTTCCAAGAATGAAGCTGTACAGGCTCGGCCTTCCTTGTTATCTCAAGAGCGTTAGATTAATGTGATTGAATTTCTGCCATACCAAGTTTTGCCCTGAGCAACATACAGCTCCGAGCCAATTATAGTACATGGGTAATTGCAGGCAATTTAAACCACTCTTATGGAAATGAGCTATAGATTCATTCCACCTGGTATGAGTAACTTAGAACTGGTGGAGGGCTCTGTTAAGTTTTTCAGAATTCAGAACCTTGGAATGGGTTATGGAAGTGGTATTCACAATTATTTAGTGGCCAGGAGACGTAGATGTGCTTTGGGGTGTTTGACGCCATTGTTCGCTCACTGTCTCAGTCGTTACAGTACACAGCACATTCACAAACTGTGAGCCAGGTTATGTTATGTTTGATGACGAACGCTTGGTGATTAAGAGTAAAGAATGCCAAAATACAGCAGGGATCCATTTGTAGTCAGGTCTTAATAACGCTATCAAAACACCAGATATTGATGAATATTATCCGATTTCCAAAGGTGTGATTTAGCGTCAAAGCTTATAAACGCGGAACAATCTAATAGCACTTACAGTACAACGCAAATCCAGTCATGTTGCGAAGCGCAGCTTCCAGCTAGGAACCTTTAAGACTTCAATATCTACACCGCAGGAACTGAATTCAGATATTGAGCTTTAGCCCACTGCTGGGAAAAAATGTGAATATCTAAAGCGAGATACGAGATAGCAGACAGGACGCTTTAGTGGGAAATGCAGGAAGCGAGTGGCACGCTCATCAGAGTTATTGGCTGACCATAGGGCACAGTGGGACTTCCATCCTCAGAGCAGAGAACATTTTATATATACACACACACACATACACACACACACACCTCTGTAAAGGAGACAGAAAAGACAGGAAATGTCTGGTCCACCAGGCATCTTTAAAATGACAGTTTTCGTTTCAAATTAATAAATCACCTAATGCATTACCAGCAGCGTTCATCATTTTTAGCTGAACTCAATCCTGCACACCTGTTGTAAGACACACACGTACACATTCCAAACCTCACACCATTATTATCACACAAGAGAAGGGATTAAGAGGGCAACCCTCTAAATCCCTTGTTCCAACGTTGGCATTTCATTTTTTCCTCTTTCGCCCCTTCACTCTCATTCTCTCCGATTTGGAAAAAAATCAATACGTCACCGTCGCCTGGTTAAGCATAGCGAGGGAGATACGAAATACATAACTGGTGCTCTTTTCTACACTCGTGAAATTAATGGAAAAGAAGGTGGTTGTGCTTTGAAGCGGCACAAATCAAACCTTAAAATGACGTAAAAGCTACCGGCCTTGCTAGCGGTGTGTTTTCCCGCTCACGCAGTGAATGTCAGATGGTTATCTGCCATAATTAAACAGATGTAGGGCTGATTAATTCAGCTTGCGATCAGATATGATGCTTCCGTCTCATCACGTCGTCTCCAAAACACTCTGTATGAATGACAAAGTTTTAAAAGGTTTGAATGACCATCAATTATGGGATATTTATCCAACAGAATATGACTCACTGAATTAGTCAGTGATCACAGTATTTCTTTGCTGATGTAAGAGCAAACATGCCACCAGTGCCATTTACTACAGATAATAAAGATGATGAA
The DNA here is from genome assembly GCF_024256425.1 of Clarias gariepinus. Lineage (NCBI taxonomy): Eukaryota > Metazoa > Chordata > Actinopteri > Siluriformes > Clariidae > Clarias > Clarias gariepinus. Next base: position 24,849,811 of record NC_071110.1, on the reverse strand, counting down.
GATGATAGAGAGTCTGCTGATGATGAAAGTGATGGTACATTTCGCATTATCTTGAACATAACAAATATTATTGTATATTAAATCGTGCATTTGTATTTAGCCCCTTTCTGATACCCCTAACTAAAATCCAACAAAAATCCAGTGTAACCAATTTGTTGAGCGCCGTGGGCCTCATCTAATTAGTAAAGAGAGTCCACCTGTGTGTAATTTAGTCTCAGTATAAATACAGCTGTTCTGTGAAGTCCTCAGAGGTTCGTTAGAGAACATTAGTAAACAAACAGCATCATGAAACAGAAGGGTCACACCAGACAGGACAGGGATAAAGATGTGGAGAAGTTTAAAGCAGGGTTAGGTTACAAAAAAAATACTTTGAGCTTTGAGCATCTCATAGAGCGCTGTTCAATCCATCATCCGAAAATTGAAAGGATGCACAACTGCAAACCTACCAAGACATGGCCGTCCACCAAACGGGGACAGAGAGTAATAACCAGAAAAGCAGCGCAGAGGCCCATGGCAACTCTGGAAGAGCTGCAGAGATCCACAGCTCAAATGGGAAAAACTACAGTATTAGTCGTGTGATCCACAAATCTGGGCTTTATGGAAGAGTAAGTGGCAAGAAGAGATCCGTTGTTGAAAACAAAGCCATAAGAAGTCTCATTTGCAGTTTGCGACAAGCCATGCGGGGAGACACATGCAAACATGTGGAAGAAGGTGCTCTGGTCAGATGGCACCAAAATGTACCTTATTTGCCTAAACGCAAAATATTATGTGTTGCGGAAAACTAACACTGTGCATGGTGGTGGCAGCATCATGTTGTGGGGATGCTTTTCTTCAGCAGGGACAGGGAAGCTGGTCAGAGTTGATGTGAAGGTGGATGGAGCCAAATACAGGGCAATCTTAGACGTAAATCTGCAAAAGACTTGTGACTGGGGTGGAAGTTTAGCTTCCAGCAGAAAAAAACTGTACTTCTAGCTAAGAAAAATAAAACCTTAAAAAATAAAACACATCTTTCAGCTCAGTTTATTTTATTTTCTGAGCTTTATATACTGTACACAAACTCACAACCAGTAATTAAATCAGATAAATGATGATAAATGAATCACCTTAATATTTATACTTAATATGGTGGAATGTTTAAATTTTAGGTGTAATGGTTAAATTTCCTTGAATTGACAAGTTTCACATTTAGAAGAGAATTTTGGTTGCCATCAACAACCTTCTTGCAGAATTTTGGTAAGATACTTGACTACTTTTCTCAGCAGGAGTGTTAAATTCAATTTGCTGGTTTTCCTGCCTCGGACCTAACTTTTAAACAATGTTCACAAATACTTTATATGTTGAGGCTCCAAAAGCGTAAAGCTTGAACTAGTATTTTCTTATGAATTATCAATTTCTGGGTCATTGTCCAGAGAGAACATTGAGATTTGTCCAAGTTTCAAATGAGTACCTAATGATTTGATGTTATGCTAAAAATTCTAAGGTAGTCCTCTTGCTTCACTATTCCATCAATTGGCAGCAAAATAGCCACAAAGCTTGGTCCTACCACCAACATGCTTAACAACTGGGTCAGTGTTCATGGGGTTCATGGGGAACGCCTCACCTTTGCTTCTCCAAATATACCTACTGTCCTCAAGAAGCATTGGGCTTGGCAAATTAAAAAAAATTTTTTAAATTAAAATAAAAAAAGTTCAGCGCCACTGAATTAATAATCTACTGTAAGTGCGTTTATGTATATTTTTGACCTTGTATGTATAATTTTAACCCAATTTTACTCACTCATCATCTATACCACTTAATCCTGTATTCTCTATGGGCAATTTGGGAACGCCAATTAGTCTAATCTGCATGTATTCGGACTGTGGGAGGGAACCGGAGCACCCGGAGGAAACCCACCAAGAACGGAAAAAACATGCAGACTTCATTCACACATAGAGATGGGAATCGAACCTGCCCGGGAATCGAACCCAGACCCTGGAGGTGCAATGCGACAGTGCTCACCACTACACCACTCTAACCCTGTCTTAGTATTAATTAAATTAAACCTTGAGCTTTTTTATTAAAGATGGGTTCAGAGAAATCACAGAAAGCCTATTATTACTATGGCATTCATATTTATGAAGAGTATATGTAAACTTCTTACTGCAACTGCATTGGCAGCTCTGCAGTGGTCTGGTACGTGGAAGTCAAATGGGGTTTTATTTAATAGAAATTTGTGGACTGCAATAAGGAAAAAAATGGTATTCTTGGTGGAGGATAGCTGATGGGGCTCTTTAGAGAAAGTCCTCTTGCACTCTAATCGGGGATGAGAGAGAAATTTCCTACTTTATTGAAGACTCTCTTAGCCAAACAGCTCATAATGTCTACACAACTGTCCCTGTCTGACTTTTCCATTACTGCATTCACTCTTCCGTGAGTCACTTACAGTCAAAGGCTAAGAAAATGTTTTATTCAAACCATACTTATGTTAGCACAACAGACACGGTCACAGTGGCAGTAGGAGTAGGAAGAATAAATCCAGGTTTTAAGGCAGATCAAATTTGGAGGACAAATAGTAGTGCAGTTGAATACCTGCATGTTTTTCGCCGCCCGCTTCTTATGAGTGACAGTATATTCATCTGGCAAAGGCTAGTCATGCAGAAGGTTGGCTTTGATGATGTGACAACTCGGAGAGGTGGGCTGGGACATGCATATCATGTTGACAGATCCTCATGAACATCACGTTCTTGATATGTCAATGTACTCTATACGATATGCCATCTTCAGAACAACAACAAAAAAAAAACAATGTGGCTCTAAGTTCTTTTCAGCCTATTATGGAAAAAATAATAATTTCTGCACCGTTAAAGTAAAATGAGAAATTGAAATTAGAAACAAACGAGTGTATGGCATATCACTCTGTCTTAATTCAGCCTTGAAGAGCTTTCTGCCAACTCTGCACAGCTTCATTTACGATGGTTGTTAGTCATTTGGCACCCACTTCAATGACACATTAATAAACAGAGAAACAAACAAAGCCCATAACGAATCAGCATGTGTAAGGAGAATCAACCCACAGATATTGGCAGCCTCTAGCAAACCTCCACGCTCTGATTCAGGCGGCAGTTTACATCCATTAGGAGCTGTGAGCAGGTCGGCAGACTTGCCACAGATGACACCTTGTTCCATTAACTTGGTGGACAGAGCTGAGTAAGGGCACTGATTTGAAATATGTCTTGCTGTCTTCGATGAATGATGTGTCTTTGGATTAGGCCAGCGATTTCTTTTTTTTTTTTTTTTCTTTATAGATTTAAGATGTTAAGATTAAAATTCTGTAAGACAAACAAAATTGGCAACGATGGTGGAAAGCTAAAGTCTAATCCTGCTCTCCACTTTAGTCCAACCTTGGTCTTGGAGTATGTCCTATCCTGTACATTTTGTGTGTCCTTGCTCCTAATGCAATTTGTCCAATTAATCAGCTAACTGAGTAAACATGCAAATGAAGGGGATTTTAGAAGTGTAGAGCTGAGACAAGTCTGAATAAAGGTATGTGGAGACCTGCCCATTGATTAAACCATTCCAAAAACATATCCATTAATATTGAGCTGGTTATCGATTGTTTCTATGAACAGCCTCCAGTCCTTTAGTAAAAAAATCGTTCTTAGAGTTTTAAACCATGGTCATGGAGTTTTGTACTGATGTCCAACAAGGAATCCTGGTGCAATTTCCTCCACCTTGGCCAATCATGTCTTTTTATATCATGGAAATAACTGAAATAACCATAAAAACACATGAACGTCTGTATTTGTGGTATTTCTTTGCTGATGTGACCCAGTTCCTAAATTTTCACGCAGTTGTATTTGGTGAAGTTGGTTAAAATTACCTAAGATTCAGTTATATATTGACTATTTGTGCTGAAACTAAATGTATATGTCACTCTATACTGCACAATTCTGAGTTTCATATATGTTTATAAAAAAAAAGGAGCAAAACAAATAGTAGCTACAATGCTCTGAGCTTTAAAGGATCCATATGAATGATTATCTCATGTTTGCTTGAAAAATAAGAGACATGCATTTGTTGACTCATCCTGGAGACGTACAAAAATGGAAGTGTTTTTAGTTATTGTTATTTTCAAAGCATGAGACGTTTGCCGGTCACAACCACTGGTAATGGCTTGCTATTATTTTTCCCAAAATTCCTGTTTTTCCGATTCGGGGCTTGAAGGCCATATCACCATGAATTTGCACGCACCCAATTAAACGTATATTGAAACTGTTCGGAGTGCAATGGAATTTTTTAATTTAAGTTATGAACATACGTTTGCAACCCGTGCTATCCCACCTTGTTCCCCTGGCTCTATGCTTCCTTGTTTTTGAACACATGAAATCCTACGGTTTTAAATCCTCATCTCTCAAACAATCCAAGAACCAAATCTCTAGCACCTATGGTTCCTCTGATAGCAGTAAAAGCAGCACAGGAGTCCGGTTGGCTTTGAAGTTTATGCTGAATACATAGTCCGTGCCTGTGAGATTCGTGTGCAGAGGTAGGGGCAACTGCAGTGAGTGTCTCAAGCCATGGCCCCTCAACTCATACACACTCCCAGGAATCACAGGCGGTACACACACTCATATCTTTGTCAAAGTATAGGCTAGGAACGAGACGTTTTCAGTGTTTTGACACATAAAATGTCCCCAAAACATCTATTATCCTTACAAAACTTCAAAAGCTAAAATCTTTGCAGTAAGATTTACACTACATCTTTAGCATCGGTTGCCGAATTCATTGCATGCCTCTCGTTTCCAAAATTATAATGAAATTTATACACTTCTAAAAGTAAACATCTGAACTGCAAACGAGGAAACATCTAAACATCTGTGATCCTAATAACGGTTCTGTGAAGGGTTGGTCAAATTTCCATGACTGATTTAGATGAAGTTGCATTTAGGGTAAAAATGTGATGACCACTGATGCTGATGTCGATGGTACAGTCGAATAGTGATTCCTATGCGTGGCCTGTGCTTCGTAGGCAGGCGACACCATGAAATGGTCTGTGCACATCTACAGCATTAAACATTGATTACACAAGCCAGTTGGCCACAACACATCATTCATTAGTTATATATGATCTGTAAAAATATAGCGATCACACACTGCACTGCTCCTACTGAGGAGGATGAGTTTAGAAAGGTGTCAAATTAGAGCAGCATCATACTGTAACAAACCTTCTGAACGCATACAGTATTCAGTCTACCCCAATTAAAAGGAAGTTCTACCTTGCGGTGGTATTTGGCATTACAGTGAAGCCACATTACCAAACCTTATTCACTTACTTCTGTATACTACAGGGTCACGGGGGGCCTGGAGCCTATCCCAGGAGACTTAGAGCATGAAACCAGACTTCACACAGTACAGCCATCTTGGGAATGCTGGTCATTAGAGACAGACAGTGGTCGAAGAAGGAGAGGAGGAAGGCGTGTTCGTAAGCAGAGAGAGAAGAGGAAAGGCAAGAGTTTAGGAGTGATAGTAGGGACTTTGAATGTTGGGACCATGACAGGGAAGGGAAGAGAGTTAGTTGATATGATGCAGAGAAGAAAGGTGGATATACTGTGTGTACAGGAGACCAGGTGGAAAGGTAGCAAGGCTAGAAGCTTAGGATCAGGGTTCAAATTGTTTTACCATGGTGTGGATAGGAAAAGAAATGGAGTAGGAGTTATTCTAAAAGAGGAGTTTGTAATGAATGTTCTAGAGGTGAAGAGAGTATCAGATAGGGTGATGAGTCTGAAGCTGGAAATTGAAGGGATAATGTTCAATGTTGTTAGTGGTTATGCCCCACAGGTAGGATGTGAGTTAAAGGAGAAGGAGAAATTCTGGAGTGAGTTAGATGAAGTGATGCAGAGCATCCCCAGAGGTGAAAGAGTGGTGATTGGTGCAGACTTTAATGGACATGTTGGGGAAGGGAACAGAGGTGATAAAAATGTGATGGGCAGGTTTGGCCTTCAGGACAGGAATGTAGAAGGACAGATGGTGGTGGACTTTGCAAAAAGGATGGAAATGGCAGTGGTAAATACTTTCTTCCAGAAGAGGCAGGAACATAGGGTGACATATAAGAGTGGAGGCAGAAGCACTCAGGTCGACTACATCTTGTGTCGACGTTGTAACCTGAAAGAGATCAGTGACTGCAAAGTGTTGGTAGGGGAGAGTGTAGCCAGACAACACAGAATGGTCGTGTGTAAAATAAACCTGGTGGTGAGGAAGACGAAGAGGACAAAGGCAGAGCAGAGGACAAAGTGGTGGAAGCTGAGAAAGGAAGAATGTTGTGAAGTCTTTAGGGAGGAGTTGAGACAGGCTATGGGTGGTCAGGAGTTTTCAGTTGACTGGACAACTACAGCCAATGTGATCAGGGAGACAGGTAGGAGGGTACTTGGTGTATCATCAGGTAAGGGGAAAGTGGACAAGGAGACTTGGTGGTGGAATGAGGAAGTCCAGGAGTGTATACAGGGAAAGAGGCTAGCTAAGAAAAAGTGGGACACTGAGAGGACTGAAGAGAGTAGACAGGAGTATAGGGAGATGCAGAGTAAGGTGAAGGTAGAGGTGGCAAAGGCCAAACAAAGAGCATATGAGGACTTGTATGCTAGGCTAGACAGTAAGGAGAGAGAGGGGGATCTGTACAGGTTGGCAAGGCAGAGAGATAGAGATGGGAAGGATGTGCAGCAGGTTAGAGTGATTAAAGATAGAGATGGAAATGTACTGACAGATGCCAGGAGGGTGATGGGAAGATGGAAGGAGTACTTTAAGGAGTTGATGAATGAGGAAAACGAAAGAGAACAAAGAGTAGAAGAGGTGACATATGACATACCTGTGGAGGTATGGAAGTGCTTAGGAGAGGTGGCAGTAGAGTTTTTGACAAGTTTGTTTAACAAGATCTTGGAGAGTGAGAGGATTCCAGAGGAATGGAGGAGAAGTGTATTGGTGCCAATTTTTAAGAACAAGGGAGATGTGCAAAGCTGTGGCAATTATAGAGGTATAAAGCTAATGAGCCAGACAATGAAGCTGTGGGAAAGAGTAGTGGAAGCTAGGTTAAGGGCAGAGGTGAGCATTTGTGAGCAGCAATATGGTTTTATGCCTAGAAAGAGTACATCAGATGCAGTATTTGCTTTGAGGATGCTGGCGGAGAAGTACAGAGAAGGTAACAGGGAGTTGCATTGTGTCTTTTTAGATTTAGAGAAAGCGTATGACAGGGTGCCAAGAGAGGAGCTGTGGTATTGTATGAGGAAGTCTGGAGTGGCAGAAAAGTATGTTAGAGTGGTGCAGGACATGTATGAGAGCTGTAAGACAGTGGTAAGATGTGCTGTAGGTGTGACAGAAGAGTTTAAGGTGGAGGTGGGTCTGCATCAAGGATCGGCTCTAAGCCTCTTTTTGTTTGCTCTGGTGATGGACAGGATGACAGATGAGGTAAGACAGGAGTCCCCATGGACTATGATGTTTGCAGATGACATTGTGCTCTGTAGCGAGAGCAAGGAACAGGTGGAGGAAAATTTGGAGAGGTGGAGGTATGCTCTGGAAAGCAGAGGAATGAAGGTTAGCCGCAGCAAGACGGAATACATGTGTGTAAATGAGAGGGACCCAGGAGGATCGGTGAGGCTACAGGGAGCAGAGGTAAAGAAGGTGCAGGATTTTAAGTACTTGGGGTCAACGGTCCAGAGCAACGGAGAGTGTGGAAAGGAGGTGAAGAGGCGGGTACAGGCAGGTTGGAATGGGTGGAGAAAAGTGTCAGGTGTGTTGTGCGATAAAAGTGTATCAGCGAGAATGAAAGGAAAGGTGTACAGGACAGTGGTGAGACCAGCAATGCTCTACGGCTTAGAGACAGTGGCGCTGAAGAAAAGACAGGAGGCAGAGTTGGAGGTAGCAGAGCTGAAGATGTTGAGGTTCTCTTTGGGAGTGACAAGGATGGATAGGATTAAGAATGAGTTTATCAGAGGGACAACCCACGTTAGATGTTTTGGAGATAAAGTCAGAGAGGCCAGATTGAGGTGGTTTGGGCATGTTCAGAGGAGAGATTGTGAATATATCGGCAGAAGGATGCTGAGGTTGGAACTGCCAGGCAGGAGGTCTAGAGGAAGACCAAAGAGGAGATTTATGGATGCAGTGAGAGAGGACATGAAGTTAGTTGGTGTGAGAGAAGAGGATGCAGAGGATAGGGTTAGATGGAGGCAGATGATTCGCTGTGGCGACCCCTAAAGGGAACAGCCGAAAGACAAAGAAGAAGAGAGACAGACAGTGGTCCCTATGTGTCGCCTATGCTCTGTAGGCTGGTCGCACAAAAGGCATAAGTATGGCTTGTGTTATAGTTGTAAGGCCTTTTATCAAGCTTCTGGGGCTCGAGGACTATAATTAACAGTGAAACAGAAGATGGACACACTACTGATTTGCACATTTCTACTGATCTCATAAAAATAAAATGTGATTAATGCTCATTAAGACAAATTAAAAACTTGAATTCTATTTAAACCTCATTTATGATACTATAGTATTCAAGGTTACAATGATACAAAAATGAATATAATACACACCCACATACACACAAAGCAAACACATGCCTTATATTATGTGGGACACTATGATGACTAAATCATGAGGTGACTAAATAAACAAAAAAAAGTACTTGCAACGACACACACACACACACACACACACACACACACACACACACACACACACACACACACACACACACACACACACAAATGAACCCAAACGGCAGAGACAAAAAAAAAACATGCTAATGAATTCCATCTTGTTCACACACTTCAGTGCTCCATGTAGTAAAACCATGGCCTACGTATATATTTTCTTTCTCACTACGACCACGCTGGGACTCCGTAGGAATTAGATTCTGGGCATCATCGAAATACAGAGAGACAAAGAGATACCCAGAAGAACACAACTATCTGCGCACACGCATATACACACACTTAAGTACCCATTGAAATGCCTCCACCTCACTCGACTCCGAGTATCTCTCTAACCTGTTAGGATCTATTACACAGCCCACTTTGCTCCTGTCTCTCATTTCTAATCTGCTTGTCATTTATACTCTATCTACTCGAGGCAGCTGTTTGAAATGAGAATAAAAGGAGGCTTTTCAGGAACCGTAATCCTTGTGGATAAGAAAAATAAAATGCATTGCAGAAATCAAACCGGCTCCGTTTTGTTATTGCGTTTACTTAACAGGGGAATTTACCCAGAATTACTAGGGAACAGAGGGTGGGGATAAGCAGCTGAACATTTGATCATTCCAGCTAAATACACTTTAATAGTACAGTAGTTGAACACTACTAAAAAATGTATGACGTGAATGAACTGTTATTAAGATGGAGATTTCATTATTGAGATTTGGATCTCTGTTTTCCTTGGATGGGAAACTTGCCCCAAAATATGGTCTAAAACTTTATCTGTACTGAGAAGTCACATGAACGTCCACATCAAAGAGATGTGGTGTTATGATCCTGTAAACGCCATGGCCATACTTCAGATATTTACCTTGATATATCCTGAGATCATAAGCATGTAGTACTACAAGCAGCAGAATGTCAAACCATGAAAACACTGGCAAGAGCTTGATAGAATTTATTAGCGAAGACACAACAAAGGCTTAGAACATCTAATTAGAAGGTAAAATATTATACAAGCAATAGTCTCAGAATTCCTAAAGCCCATCCTGCTAGCACATTAAAATTCAAAGCAAAGCCAAGAGGCAGAGGCATGCCAGCGTTTGATGGAAGGGAGGAGAAGGCACTGCATATCGAGGGAGCGGGAATGGAACAGAGCAGAGAATTATGTCGTACTCCATGCTCTGTTCCTTTCTCCGTGTGACCCGTGCTCAGTTGTCACGTGGCCATGGCCGGTTATGTAATGTTTCATCTTTGAAAAAGGACCCCCTGAGTGAATACGGGAGTTGAATGCTCGGTCATTCTGTTGCCTCTGTGTTCTGTGAGTGATGCTTGACTTCTTGGAGTGTGACCCAAAGCTTGTTATTGACCTTGAGACTTAGCCTGGCCCCGTTCAAGCAATTGTGAGATTCAATAGAACAAAACCTGCCCCGAGGTACCTGTTAATAATGTGCGAGATGGACTGAGTGATAACAGAAGAGCAGGATTTAAAGCATGGAGGTTGGGGCAGCCAGACCCCACACTGGTGCTTAACAGTGATGGAAAGAATGACTGGAGAGATGAGTAGAGAACAATGACCAAAACAGTATGATTTTTTTTTCTGCCAACACAAGAGGGTTAGATCACACATTGTCAAGTGCGTGCAGCATGCATCCCAGGATTTCCAGAAACAAGTGTAAAAGCACTGGCGATTAATCTGGTACTGCTAAGAATCGCCGAGCAATAACGGTGGAGAGAAAAGTATAATTAATTTAGAGAATGGATTTTAAGGAAATGAAAAGCAGACATTGCTCGTTGTTTTAACATAAATCGTTTAACCATCTGCAGGATACTTAAGAATGCTGTATTGTAAGATACTGTGTATAGTCAATTGTATAAGTATCCTAGTAGCTAGACAATGTTTGTTAAACTTACGAACAAATTGGACTTATGAACAAGCTCTCTGAACGAAAGTTGTTTGTATGTTGGGGACTTGCTGTATTATAGAAAGCAATGTACATTTTCACACACCTTAAACATGTATAAGCTGATTTAAAGGTTATGGTACACCTGTTACCATTAAAGCTAAAGCAAATAACTTTATTAAGGCAGAGAATGGTGAATGTGTAAGAAGCAGGCTGCTTAGATAATCACCTTATTTAATTTCAGTACCACATTGACACAAATCCTCACGTAGTCAGAGGTGCAAACGGTGTGTTGCGCAGCGAGTAACAAGCTCCTAATTAATAACCTCTTCATCACTCAATGTTTCCATATCAACACCCGTGATCCGATTTTCTTTAGATTTATTCACTGTTAGCTATGCTGAAGGTATACACACAGCTGTGGACACGCACAGATCATTCCTTTCTACTGAGGATTGACACTCAGCAAGCATACAAAGCAATAATGGATAAAAAAGAGATTAAATGAAACATACTGCCATTGTCACGCTAAAGGCCAAATGTTGGCCTAGAAGCAGATGGATGAAATCGAGCCATTACACTCCATCCCTGGAAGGCTTTCTCCTTTTCTTCACTGCCATTCACATAGACTGTGAGTCTTTCCACATCATTATAGCGATTATGTCCCTTTCTTGGATATCACAGCATATATATAGCTGCGATTTTCCAATACATGATTAAATTCCGAGTTGAAGTCGATACTATCTGCTTTGGCTTCAGATGAGAAAATATGACCTTGAGGATATAATACATACCTTAGTGGAATCAGTAATAATATACTCCTATTAGTAGTGTGCACATTTATTCAAGTACCCAGTTAAGGAAAGGACAATATTTAAATACAGAAACTGCTATTCAGGTACTTGTTCTGCCCTACATCCAGAGGCGTTCAAGCCAAAACGTGACTTTTGATTGTGCAGAATACGAGAGAACAAGTTCTTAGCCTTTTCAAATATTTGTCACATTTAAATGAATGAGATCATCAAAAAACAAACAAACAAAAAATTATACTACATAAAGATCTCCCAAGCAAATATTAAATGCAGTTTTTAAATGATGATTTAATTTAATATAGGAAAAAAGCTGTCCAATCCTACATGAAAAATAACCCAGAACATCATCTAAAATAACTGCAGGCATCACTTGCCTTAGTCAAGGTCAGTGTTCATGATTCAACAATAAGAAAAAGACTGAACAAAAATGCTTGAGGTAGTTGCCGCCAACAAGGGTGGCACAACTAGTTAGACAAGAGAGCAATTACATTTTCACATAGAGCCAAAGTTCATGGGTGAGTTCCAAGGTGAAAGCCACTTTGCCCAAAAAGAACACAACGGCTCATCACCCATTTGCCAAAAAACAATGATTATTCCCAAGACTTTTGTCTCATCAGTCCACAGAATATTTACTTAAAAGGTCTTTGTCAAAGGTGTGTGTCCTTTTACATCTGGCGTAAAACTAAATATGTCATATAAAGAAAATCATTACAGCGGTCAAACATGGTGGTGGTAGCGTGATGATATGGGGCTCATGGGGGCAGCCTCAGGACCTGGATGACTTGCCATAATTGGAGTCTGTGACCTCAAGCTCAAGCTGACTTGGGTTATGCAGCAGGACAATGATCTGAAATAACACACCAGCAAGTCCATCTTTGGTTGGCTAAGCAAAACAAAACAAAAGGAAGGTTTTGGAGTGGCCCAGTCAAAGTCCGGACTTGAATCCTATTGAGATGCTGCGGCATGAGCCTAAACAGGGCATTCATGCTTGAAAGCCCTCCAATGTGGACGAATTAAAACAATTCCGCAAATATGATTGGGCCAAAATTTTTCCACAGCGATGGGAAAGACTCATTGGCAGTCATCGCAAATGCTTGACAGCAATTGCTGCCAACAAGAGTGGCACAACCGGTTATTGGGTTCAGGGAGCAATTACTTTTTCACATAGAGCCAGAGAGGTTTCAACATCTTTTTTCTCCTTAATAGATCGAATAATAATTTTAAACATGCATTTCTATTCACTCAGGTTATTTTTGTATAATATTTAAATTTGTTTAATGATCTGAATCATTTAAATATCAGAACTATATATATATATATATATATATATATATATATATATATATATATATATATATATATATAAAGAAGAATCAGAACCGTAATCCCCTGCAGCACTACTGCACTTATCCCAGAATTTCAGTAGTGCTTGTATACCTTCTAAGCAGAACGTTTTCTCCTGCATCACGTCTGAAACACTGGCCCCCCAGGAACTCCTACAATGGTCCAAACATGTGGAAATGGCTTGGAGTAAGGACAGGACTATATGGTGGATATGGCAATAACTCATACACTTGTTTCCATAATGTGCAAGTGGTGCTTATGAACGATTGTGTGTACAGTACAGTTCCCACAGACCGATACATCTTTTCTGCAATCTGGGACAAGTAACCTGTCGATTTTCAAGGATCAGGCGTTTCATTGGCTGAGTGTTCAGGAGATCAACTGCAATGGGCTCTGAGCCACCCAACCAGGATTGTCCTTCACAGACATACAGTCTTCTTCGAATGTTTTTCTGTGGCTAAGAATCTCGTCAGTTTACTATGCTTAAAGTCTTCTGAGAAAAAAGGGAAGCAAGGGCTGGGAATATTTTGCAGAACAGAACAGCACTATTGCGTGCAAGTAAAATAAATCTTAGGTGCAGGCTGGTCTCACTTATGCTGGCGGACATGAAGGCAGCAGTACTGTACATGATATTTCATCCATTCATCCTCAGTAACCAATTTATCACAGTCAGGAAGCTGGATCCAGAACCTTTCCCGAGTGGAAGACAGGAATACACAATGATGGGACTATAGTCCATCTCACAGCATGAAGCCAACACGCATTTTCAATTTGATTTGGTCCGAAACTTTTTTGTGAGGTAGAAAACCAAGGAAAAAGAAAGCTGAGCTCAGCTGTGACGACAAGCCACCCAGACTGGTTAATACTGTAGGTAAGAAAAATACACACATGAGACCATGCTGTTATGCAAAAAAAGAATGCATGGTGATACCCAGGAGGTCATCATAGCATTGTTATAACAAGGGTAGTTTTCATCCCTGTTCTAATCCGTGTTACAGCTATAATAAACACTCTTTCCGCACCAGCCACTCCCTCTTGCTCTTCTCTCGCTCTTAAAAAAGTAGCCTGATTTAAAAAAAATAATAAAAATCAGACTTTTCTACACTAATAAACTTTGCAAAGCACTAAGACTGTTAAAAACACTTACTAACAAGACTTATCTTGTAACTGCATATAATTTAATGTTAAGTAATGTATTTAAACAAAACATTACTATATCAATATTTATACAGTCTACTTCATTATTTAACACGTTTTTTTTTATCCATTTACTATACTGCATAAACAGAATGAGTGCACAATTTTGAATGACAACGTGCTAGGCTGCCTAAAAGAAAAATAAAATAAAATAAATAAATTAGTTTTATAAAAAAAAAAATTTGTTGTAAATTATTTGTCCAATTTTCTGTCTATCGTGTGATATTCATGTCTGTGGATGCTGACTGATCCAATATTCATGTGACTCACATGGACTCCGTGACACAGCAGATTATCTGAATGTACAGAAATGGATGTGGCATGTGACGTATTCAAATGCAAGTGCCAAGTAAAGCTGTTGGTTAGCTATGTCAAATATCGGACCAGAAAAACTTGCTCATTTAATAAAAAGCTTGCGATCAGGAATTATTAAAATCTAATTAAAAACAGTGAAAACAGCGAGATGCAGTCAAATGCTTAAAATGCTTCTTTAGCGTTCAGGATTCTGTAAGGCTGTAAAAATGAGAAGGGAGGAGAGTCAAGCTCATCAACGGGTGGAAGTGAAGCGATAAATAGCACCATCGACCATAGAGAGACAGACAGACAGGAAGACCGTTACCTGAGCAGTATGTGTGTGTGTGTGTGTGTGCGCTCGTGTGTGTGTTCGTGTGATTTGCAGGCCTCGCTGGGGCCAAAGAAAGTTTGTACAGTACGCTCTTACTGTTAATGTGTCATTGTGTGTGTGGTTGCTATTATATAAAAGCATTGTTAAAACTTAAACATTGTAAAAACTTGAATCAGATTTATTATTATTCTTTCATTGCAGCAATGCGCTTGTGTGTTATTAAAGGTGATTCGATTTATTGTGAGACTTTATTATGGGGCCTACAAGCCTTTCATTCCCGGCGATTAACGACAGGTTAAGGCGGTACTGGCAATGTGCTGTACTGTATGTTTCCATTCGATCCATCCATACATCATCTATAAGTCATATCCTGTGTAGGGTAGTGCTGAGATATCCCTGGTTACTTACAGTAGAGCATACTGTAAGGCAGGGTACAGTAGGGAAACCACGATGCACAGGGAGAACATGAAAACTCCACATGCACACAGACTGGAGGTGAGGTTTAAACCCCCATCCCTTGAGATGCGATGCAGCCGAGCTAACCACAAATCCAGCACGCAGCCCCATTCGATAGAACTACATTAAAAGTCCTAACCTACAATAGACACACATCAGTGGCACTGCGATTGTAACCACTGCAACTGTAAAGTCTGTAAAGGCTTTTGAAATATTGAGCTGACATCCACTAAATCTTTACTGTAAATTCAATATTTTCATTATTTCCAATATACTGTGTGAGACCAAAGGAAATTTTCAGTGTCTCTAGTACGGGCATCGGCATCCCTCGCTATGAGATTAGGGGCTGGAGGGTGATACTGAGGGCACTTACTTTACAAGACACAGAAACCCGATCCTGTCCGATATCATCAAAGCTGCTCTATATTTTTAGGCCTCATGTTACAGTCGAGTCTGATACAGTATGTCTAAAAAGCTAGAATTATCAGCACATCTGGTACCAGGTAACCCTTTGCATTTGATTATGCAGCAGTGGGTTTCAACTAGACAGCAGGTGACTTATCAGATGAGACATCACTACTACGGTAAATAAAATAGGTTTACATACCCCTGTTAAAATTGTATGTTTCTGTGACTAACGAGAAATAAGGTCAGATCTGTTTTCTGTTTTTATCTTTAGTGTGATGTAGAAATCACATCAATAGGCGAAAAAAACAAAAGCAAACTTCTTACCTTACAACAGCCTGGTTGCACAAGTGTGTACTCCACATTTATAAAGTGGCATGTGATCGTGTTCAGAACTGACTCATATTTCAAAGAAATCGCATCACATCCATCATCGACAAAGTGATTTTGACCAACACGAAAAAAAAATTACCCGTTTTTTGTAGGATTTTTCCTTTTCTTTCTTTTTTTTTTAACATTTCCTTGATTTCATCTGGGAGCTACTGTAAAGCACTATGGTCTGCAAGAAACGTACACAGCATTAATGATACCTCACTAATGAACGGATGGAGAAGGGTACGAAATAATTTCCCTATTACGTTAAGATGGATGTACCATGGAAAACCACGAACACCATCACCAAGCACTAAAGAAAATGAGAAACCACAGTAACTTTACTAAGAAAAGGACATCCAGCAAAAAAAAAAAAAAAAGATGAAAAGAGAAGATGAAAACTTGACGCTACGATGACACCCATGACATTAAAAGAGCTGCAGGAAGATCAGGCACGTACTGGTTAATCCCTCCATGTGACAGAAATCTCATATATACTTCAGATGTCTGGGTGGCAAGATAGGATGTCTATACAGAAGTGCTTTCTCAAGGAAAACGTGTGATATGACCTGATGAGACAAACATAATTTTGAATGACATGTTTTGCATAAAATGGAGAAGCTTGGTCGTGACAGCATCTTACTATAGAGGCACTATACATCTATAAATTCTTATGAAATCCTGTGGGATTACTTAAAAAGCTGTCAACAGGAAAACGCTTCACAATTTCATAGATGAACACTTTTGCAAGGAACAGTGGAATAAAACTAAGAAATCAAGATTATACTTTTAGACAAAAAGATCTAATCCTGTACTATAAGCAAGAGGGCAAAAACAAAGAAGGGGGGAAAAATCTGACTTGGCAAGTGCTAGCAGGTGAAAATATCTTGTATATACAGTAAAATGTATGTACTTCCACTAAATTGGAACAAGGCCATGTGGGCTGATGACTTTGAATTGACCCTTTTCTCATTGGCATGTCAAGTAAGAAGGCAGGCGCATGAAGCAATGCACCCATAATGCATAGTGCCCACTGTACAAGCCAGGGTAGAGGCAGTGTTATGATCTGGGGTTGATTAAGTTCGTCTGGTTTTTGTCTGTACATTGGTCAGAACTCATACATTTAAGGTCCTGGAAAAAAAGGTCCTGTTTTCAGAAAAATTTGTCTATATGTCTGTCTGTCTGTCTGTCTGTCCAGCTGAATTCGTCACAGTATCACATAAAACTGGCTGGACAGAATTGAATGAAACAGTGCCAGTCCTTCGGTATTTGCCTGAAGTTAAATATGCACTATAAATGAAATCAAAACGTTGAGTAAAAGGGGCATTATGAGGAGTTATGTGCAAAATCGTTATGTCACTGGATTTAGCACCTTTTTTGGACAAAGACAGCGCTTTTGCACCAAAATGGGCGAGGCTATATGTCACAACAGAGTCAATCAACGTGATAGTTTATACTATGTTTTAGAGTATATACACAGAGAATGTGGAAACTACTGTAATGCACCTACAGATCGCCCAAATCCAAACAAAAAACAAATAAACGTGCAACACAGCATCGTTACCAAAAAAAAAAAAAAAAAAAGTAGACTATGAAAACTGAACCTTCAAACATGACTGCACAGATCGTGTAAAATAACTGAATCAAAAGAACACTCTTATGTGTTAAAAATCAAAATGTTGAGTAAAAGTGTTCTGGACTTGTGAACAGGTATGTGCTGGATTTAATAATCTACTTTACAATAAGCTACTAATGAGCTACTTGCCCAATCTAAAGAAACACCTGCACCAAAAGGTATTAACTAGAAACACAAAGCTAAAGTGAGTATTTTTACTGGGAATACTAAAGGTTACTTAAGTTACTTAAATAACAGTGCTGAATTGGTATAAGTAAATTTTAATGCACTGGAGTCGTTTTAAGACAAAACTTTATCACTATCCGATCTACTTTTTCGATTTCTAATCTGTGATTCACTCTGCAAATACGGAACAGGGAGTGTATTTGGCTGACGAGGAAGAAGTACAATTTAGTGTAAAAAAAGGTATGAACATAAACTTTTGTATCCTTGTAACAAGATGAAATGACCGTATTCAAAAGGAACTAGGTAGATTTCGTATTATTTTATAATATATACAGTAGATAAGCACCAATTCAGTGGACACCAATACCAAACAACCTTTTATGAACTTATAATTACAGGGAGTGTATTTGGCTCATGACAAAATAAGTACAAGCGTAAGTATTAGCGTAAACAAGGTGTAAATTATTCAACCTTACAAAATTTGATTTCTTTGTACAGTATTAATAAGCTAGACAGAGAGTTCTTCCTTATAAAAAGACAGGCAGACATGTCCTGTATGTAAGCTTCAACCTGAAATAATAGCACTGATTACATTACAGCTGATCAAATTTTTAGCTTCACCCTTTTAAATATTTCTACAAAGTCTTTTTCCGTCAACATCAGGTACTAATGCTAGTTCATACTATAATTACCAGCAGCAGGTTATTATTTTTTTCAAGCTAAATGTTCACAAATGTTTTATAGAGAATTATGACAAATCTCTTGTAAATGAGAAAGTTAAAAATAAAATCACCTCATCTGAGCAGAAATCTCATTAGAATCCAAACGGAGCAAATGCCATGTGCAGATTTTAAACTCGCATTTAAGCACTGACTCATTTCATTCACACTAATAGAACAAAAACCTCATTCAGTCCTTAATTTCCATAAAGTTCTTTAAACTAAGATATGATCCTGTGGTTGCCATCTTAACCATGATATGCTGATCAATTACACATCGACAAAAACAAACAAACAAAAAAACAAAGTAAAGTGGGATAAATATTCTCTTATCTGTCATTATTACAAACTGCTTAATGTGTCTTTCATCTCGTAATCACACACTTGTTTCAGCTTCTATGAATTCTAATTATCAAGCTGTTGATTTTCGAATTTATTCACATAACTCATCTAAGCCTAATATTTGCTGCTTTTCACATCCTCGTCTCACTCATCTCTATAGTACAAGTAAAAGGCATTTAAAAAACAAAAGGCCGAAAAGGCTTGGATTCATATTTATTTTATAATATTTCATGATCATTTGGATCATGATAGCACTATTACACTATAGCAGCTCCTTGAATATGAAAGTACTTATGTATGCTGTTGCTAACTCTTACAGTATTTAACAGGGCTTCATAGCGTTCTTAGGGCCTGACACTTGGTAAGAGGATGAGAATATTCTTTAGAAGAAGACTACAATGCACATCGCCTTTGTAAATTGCTCCAGATAAGGACGTCTGCCAAATACTGTGAATGCACATGTGTACATGTAAATCTAATAAAGACTGAACCTTGAGGTTCATAGTTATCAGTCAATTGTAACTACAAATACATGCCATATATACATACTGTACAAAGTCATGAAGTAAGGAATATTGATGACGCTTAATACATTTTGATAAGAACATTCACTAATGGATATAATGTACACCAAAATAGTGAGACAAAAGTAAAATTTCATATCTTAATGACATTTTCAAACTTTTTTAATAATGACTATTATGATAATAAGAATAATTTAATTTATGCAATTAAATTGCTATACAACAATCAACATTTAATATGAAGTCCTTTATTTTTCAAAACCTGCTAAATCCAGTTGGGCGTAAAGTCAAAAAGACTTCTGCAATACTTTGGTGTCATTCACCCAATCCAAAACAATTGATTGTTTCTACAATCAAAAAGATTACGCACAGAAGACCACTACTGCCTGCCTTACCATTGTCCAACAGGTCTCTGTTGCCTTTACATCCGAAGATGATCCAGGCCATGGCTCTGGAAGCTAAATATGACTGTTACATATGTTTTTCTGTTTTTAAACTCTTTACCCTTATAATCTATAACTGATTTGTATAATTACCTGTTCTATGCACAATAAGACTATAATACACAGCAAGTGTTGTCTTAACATTTTTGGCCACCACTACAAAAAAAAATAAAAAATTTCTGTCCCCAGTATGCATGTTCATATTTAATATGCTGTCTGGGGTGAAGAATGATTTGTTTCTGATTAGTTTGTTACCTCGTTGGCAACTATAGATAACTTGTGATCATTAGAAAACAAATGTAATTGTTCGGTAATCAGAGAGTGAATCACAAATGAGAAATCGAAAAAGTACTTTGGATAAAGATTAAGTTTTGTCTTAAAATAACTCAATTGTGTGAAAATGCACTTATACCACCTCAGTGCTGTTGTTTCACCAGTGAAATTATTATGTAAATATGTAAAATTATTCAGTTAAGCTTTTCTTATTAATTGATTATTAATTGATGCAGGTGTTTGTTTACAGTCAGCAAGTGGCTTATTAGTAGCTTATTTTAAAATAGATTATTAAATCCAACACATAACTGTTCATATCATTGTTACTCAACTTTTTGATTTCAATTATAGTGCAGGTTAAACCTCAGGCAGATATCCAAGTACTGCGAACGTTTCATTAAATTCAGTCCAGACAGTTTTGCATGATGCTGTGACATAGTCTGGCACGTAACTGCTCATAACTTTACTTCTACTCAACATTTTGATTTCATTCATGACACAGGTTTAACTTTACGCAAATACTGCAATACTGCCAAAGTTTCATTTGTGTGATTCAGTGACAAAATCTGGCTGGACAGATCAGATTTAGATCCTCCAATGTATGTAATGTAAAAAAAAATCATTGAAAGAGCGAGTTCTGACCAATGTGCAGACAAAACCTCTTTTATTTATATAGATTAAATAAAAATAAGGTTTTTGAAAAATGGCTGGGGAATTGGAAATGTCAGGCAGGAAAGTGGTCAAGCTATCAGCAAACAAGCACAAACTAGGCAATAAGGCTTTTGTCAAAGCACTAATGAAAACAGACAGGAAACAAAGCACGGACTCGTCACGGACGCGATATCAGAGCGAGACATGGAGTAACAAAGACTCCAGGGTGTTTAAAGGAGGTGGCATAACTGCATACAGGTGGGTGTCATTATTATTCACATGACTGAACAGAAGGAAATGATATGGGGGTCATGTAATGAGGCTGTACTGTATGTTACGGTTAACATGAGATTTAATCTCCAACTGGGGGTTGTAAAACGTTTTAAGGCTTCTGTAGGTTTGGTAGTGTCCAAGTGGGAAAACCCTGTAGCCAAAGATATCATCAACATGATTGTATTTCTTTTTCCAATTGATTCTGTGTTGCCATCAAAACAATAAATGCTATTTTTGTGCCACTTCATTCCTGTAATGTGTACAGTATATAGCCTCAGATCCCAAGAGCTCGGATATTGAACTGAAACACTCAGAGTGCTGTGGTGTACGTGAGGTATGCTACGCTACGCTCTACACATCAATTAGTTGGGTAAAGAAAAAAGACAGTGACAGCAATCTATTCTGTGAACTCTATACTCACCTCCTACAATTTTCTCCCCGGTGTCACATGATCTATTAACCACTCTCATTTAAATTGCAGGAATAATCAAATATTTAAACACATTGAGTCCGAAGCTAGTGCAGTGTGCAGACGAATGCACTGGCCACTACAGAAATACCATATTACCTACTTTTGCTCGCACAACAGCCACGATTCATCATGCCATTGATTTCAAATGGTGCAAGAAAAATTCAATTGAGATTCTGTTCCATGCTAATGTGATTACATCAGTTTAATTGCTGAATATTTGTCAGTTGCACCTGCATGATGCAAATCTGCTCCAGGCGACTTATTGGATTCAGATACGGTGATTAAGGAGACCATTGCAGTACACTGACCTCACCAAAGTCAGTTTAAATGAACCAGTAGCCTCAGATTCCTGTTTCTGGCGGACAGGTAGGAAATCTAATGTGATCTTCTGCTGTTGTAGCCGACCCACCTTAAGTGCATTCTGAAATCCTATTCTGCTCACCGTGGCTGTAAACAGTGATTATTCATTTATTATGACTATATATTGGCTTTTCTGTGGGATTGGACCAGACAGGCTAGCCTTTGCTCCCCAAGGCATGATGCTGTCACTAGTTTACTGGTACATAATTGATAATCAATGTTATTTAATTCACCTTGTGGTAGTGTTAGAGGCTGACCGGTCTCGAGCCAATCCTAGAGCACAAAGGTGTTGGATCACACCGCTCCAGCAGGTAATAAATAATTTTAAGTGATAGGTTTTGGGCTAATATGTCCTGTCTCATGCATGGTATTACCCAAGGCTCAATTCTTGGTCCGTTGTTATGATATTGCCTCTTGGCAATATCATCGTATGGCAGGGCAGGCAGTTTCATTGCTATGCTGATGATACTCAGATTTACATATATACTATCACCTCACAAACATTGTTTGCTTTAATTGTTAACTGTTTTATGTTTTTTTTCCTTTACTCACTCCTATATGTTTTTGCATTATTGTATAAATGTGCAGTTTCCTTGGGTACCTTGAAAGGCATATATAAATAAAATACTATTGTTATTTAGCTCTCACTGCTCTCAACAGCAAGGTATTTTTTTCGCAAAACTGTCTCTTACTGGATGTTTTGTACCCCATTCTGTTTAAACACTAGCGACTTTTATACTTATATGTAAAAATCCCAGGAGCTCAGCAGTTTCTGGAATACTCTAACTAGCCCTTGGGGCACCAACGACCATGCCGCAGTCAAAGTCATGGAGATCACAATTTTTTCCCCATTCTGAAGCCATCATTAACTGAAACTCTTGATGTGTATCTACAAAAATTGAAGTAATGCTGGTACATGATTGGTTGACTGGCCAGATGTTTATAATAAAGTGATCTATGACCGCAGACTTAGGCTGTAATAAATAATATGATATAAAACACAAGTATACTGTCCAATTTTTGTGTCACAAACAAAAGTGTCATTAAAAAAAGTTTTGAGTTAAAATCAGCAGTCTTAATGAGGAGCTCAACAGCAGCCAATTTTGTACCTTGGCAACCAGACACAACCTGCAACAATTTTGGCAGTGTTGGAAATAAACAACAAATACAGGAGTGGCAATTTCAAAACCTGCTATTTCACAAGAAAAAAAATCTTAATGCCATAGCCTCACTATAAATTGTTTTTAGATGAACACAGAATGATATACGCTCAAGGTACTCTTTCACTATAAGACATTAATTGCATTACTGACAATTTTATGTGTCAAAGTTAATGAAGATTATCACCTTCTTTTTCAGTTATTAACCAATCTATAAAAAATTAACCACTTAAATGTTTGTTGATTAATTCATTTATTTTGAAGCCTATATTTCAGGCTCTCGTACCATTTATTCAGGATATGGAGTTAAAATCGTATTAAAAAAATTATGAGTGAGTATGCCAAGCTTGTCATGGCTGTAGGAAAACAATGAAAGGGGTCAAGCAATTAATAAACAGGCATGTAAATCGAAGAAGGTCAAACAAGCATAGAATTATGACAAAGACAATTAAAGCAAACAAGTATACAAAAACTACTTTAGTACAAGTGCAGACACGGTGCTGTCACAAAAAAAGAACATGAATAGATTTTCATTAGGTGTACATAGTCAGAAGATTAATGAATGGGAAATGTGGAGGGGGCTGATGGAGTGTGACGATATCATTGGCCATTGATGAAAGAATACAGCTGACCTGGTGGTAATCATGGGTCAAGTAGTTCGAACTATTGTTGGAAAATGAATGCTTACTTGATCATGATGCTAACAAAAAAAGTAAATATTGCTAATGTGCATGAGGCGGCATGGTGGTGTAGTGGTTAGCACCTCCAGGGCACTAGGGGCGGCGTAACACAGAGCTCTCCGCTCCTCCCGCTTGCGTGAGCTCACGGGCACCCGATTGGCCGTAGAGCCGTGATTAATGTAAAAGCACTTATTACCTCTCACCCCTCTCCTCTGAGAGAGCTCGGCCAATCAGCTGTCTCTACTGTAGGCCTCCGGCTGCGAGAGGTTACAGCATCACCTGAGAATCAAACTCGCGATCTCTGGATGACGAAGGTGAATATTCTAAGTGACCCCAAACAAGAACAGCCTGACAGACTCATCAAAAAGTATCAAGAACCCTTCCTGTAGGTGCGCATTTTTTAATATTGGGTTTCTTTATATGTCGGGACCACTACACAGGCTAAACATAATAAAACAAAGATAGTGTATATTTTACATCTGAACCTTTAATTAACTTTAGCCTTCTCTATAAATCTAAGGACTGTGATGCAGTCCCAGAGGGTAGATGTGGCTGACGGGTAGCTGTGTCAGCCTGCAAATACGTAGGAAATAGGGCGAGTTAGACTTGGAACTGACTGACTGAGTCATCACAATCTGCACTCTCCTTCAAGCCTAGATCTATATGAGCCTGGAAACATCCCTTCTCCAAGTCCCTTTTGCAGATTAAGGCATTCAAACCGTAAAAGGAGTAATTGCTTACGAGACAAATCCAAGGTTGCCTATTTTAACACTCAGCTCGTTAGCTTAATTACTTACGGAATGACACGCTCGTGGGAGCGAAAGGACAGAACAAAGCTACGTCGATTTTTTTTCCCCCTTGTGAGAACTTTCTAAGAACTTTAACCACATGGGGACATTTTTTTAGGAGTGGGACACTGTGGGAGACTGGAACAGAGCTCAAGCAGGCGCAGAGACCAGCTCAGATGGCTAACCATTCACCCCCACTTCCTCCCACCCTGCAAGAAAACAACAGCTTGCTCTGAATCACCTCTAACATACAGTACACCCTAATCAATTTGACATAGTAAAGACTGATAACTGTACAATTTCAGCCAAGGATGCAAAACAGATTGGCAGACATTTAAATAATACCTCAAAAACAGATGAATCAGCCGGCGGTGCACCGTGCCCTTCACTATAAGCTGTCTTCCGGTGCTACACATATTAAAATTGCTCGGAATATAAAACATCGAAACACAGAAGGTGGAAGTAAAATAAGTCTGGGTTAAGTGAAGCATGTGTCAGGTAGATGTGAAGAGAACGAAGGCACAACACAGCTGTGTCACTGGAGGCAGTGTTTCCTGAGCTGACAGAGACAGACACACTTGCCTCCTGCTCACTGACCATTACCGTATGTTGAAGTTCGAGATGTCAGTCATGTTCATTAATGTTTCAGTGACTGAAGAGGTTCTACACCTTAGAGAGATTCCCCAACCATCATATGGAGATGCTGTGCATCCAGGCGTGACAACTAAAAATAGGATTCAAATTCAAGGATGTCCATTTTACCACTCAGCTCATTAGCTTATATATTTACTGAATGACACACTCATGGGAGGACCAATCAAAGATCTCTCCATTTCTTTTCTCTCCGGACTTTAAACATTTCAGGACATTTATTAACGAGCGGGGCACTGCGGAAAATTGGAACAGGGCTCACTCATACTGGCACAGAGACCGTCTCAAATGGCTAAACATCCACTTCCACCCCTCCCACCCTATGACCTACAACCAATTAGATACAGTAAAAATTGACAACTGAACAATACACATTGAGATGTTTTCTTTTATGCAAAACTTATATGCGCACATTAACTTTCACACCAGAGACCCCGCATTTTTGGGGGACCTGTTATGCAACGAGCATTGATCTTTCCTTTCATTAAATCACATCATACTTAAATCTCTCACAGGAATCAAAAGAAGCTGGGATTCTATCTGCCTTAAGGTTTTCATAAAGCCTATAGTTTCCACTGAAAACATTTAGCTTTAAATGGACTAACATTGTAATTGCAGTGGAAGATTTAATATTTTGATATAGTAAAATTACATATTTGATAACACATTATATTTACCAAGAGTGACGAATGATATTAACATGATCCTACATTTGTCACCAAAACAATACATACAGTAAGCACTTCAGCGTTTCTTTTAACATATACAGTACATTACTGCACAGTGAAATTCTTTATTCTTCGCATATTCCAGCTTTGTCAGTCGGCTGGGGTGGGAGCACAAGGTCGATGATTATACGGCGCCCCTGGAGCAGACAGGGTTAAGGGCCTTCCTCAAGGGCCCAACATCGGCAACCCGGCAGTGCTGGGGCTCGAACCATCAACCTTCCGATCAGTAACTCTGAGCTTTTGCACACTGAGCCACCACTGCCTATTTAAACAGTGCACATACATTTAGACAACATTTTAGGGAAATGGCAGCAATCCATAAAGCTAAGGATTGCCATCGTGATGTACATATTCTAACATGCATGTAAAGAGGTCACACGGATTTCTATCCACTCTATAAAGCATAACAGCACTGGGACATTTATGTAGGATATGAAGCATATGTACTGGTGTAGCAAATTAACTGGTTGAACAAACAAATTTAATTAAAATCTTTTGACAATGAATTGCATTTGTAAAACTGTTTCATGAAAGCATTAAGCAATATCACACTGGAGGTCATGCTGTTGCACTGAATATCAGAAGATATAACGGCTGTGCTGATATTTGGTCTAATATCATGACCTCTGGTGTGATATTGCTTAATTATAATACAATAAAAACATCCATTTTTTTTTCCGTTAAAGAGATGAAATAGGTCAAGCAGGGCATACTGAAAAGAAAATGTGCTGAGAAAGAAAAGACTAATATACAAATAAAAAAATAAAAATATATTACATGCCATTTAACGTCTAGTGTAGTAACGTTGATGTGTTAAAAATCTGATATGATCTATAAACTATATGCTGCTAAAATTAACTTAGTGTTTCAACGACATCAATCAAAAATGATGACGAGTTACTATAAATATTTGCCAGATATAAAAAAGAATACTGCATAACACTGACATTTTCTGATTCTCTGGCTGCCAAAATGCATTACAAAGCTCATTAATTACAACCTTTTAAAAATGACAAAAATAATCATGATCACGGTGCACAAACAGGACATAAGATCACAGCACTGTATACGTTTAATGATTTTGAGCAGCGGAGCAGAATATACAATACACACTAAATGACACAGAGTTCACACACAAGCATGATTTTTTTTTTTTTAAAGGGATGAAAAATAGGTTTCTCTGCAAAGCACAATCTGTCAGGTCTGTTTTAACAACTCACTATATACTGCAGAAGAATTATGTTCCTGACAGCTTTATCTAGCTAATCTGCTTCATACCAGCTCCAACTGTGAAAAAAATAAATAAATTCACACCTAGATTTAAAACATAAATATTACCTTCTTTTGTTCTACTCTATGTATATGTGAATGTCAATGGTGCTTGTTTATTTATGGTCATAAAAATAGCAATATAGTGCAAATGGTAACATCTGCACTCTAAAATAACAATACACCAGCGGCAACCAAAAAAGTATTCTTGCAGCAAGTCCTAGATCCTCCCTGGTGTTGAAAAAACAGCGAACGAAGCATTAGAACATTCCTTAGGTTAAATACTGTAGTCATCTGGTGTAAACGGGATAGCAGGGCTTAGACCTCATACCCTCATGAGAAAAATGATAAAATGATATTGCTAATTTTATTTTTGCTTTTTACACTTACAGTAGTGTGTAAAAGAAGTTCCTCACTTCTTTATATTAAATGTAATAAAATGATGTGGATTAAGTTAAAAAAAAAGTGGGAACAAGTTGAAAAGTGCCTAAACATACAATATAAAAATTGGTTGCTTATTGGTTGCTTAGCATAAGTACAACTTGCATGTTTTGGAAGGCGGTATGAATGATTATCTCATCATTAAACTAAACAAAAAGACGACCATGAACTCTTCAGCAGCTGGAAACCTATATCAGACAAGAACGGGACCAAATTTAGTCCAACACTAAAACTCCAGAAACTCGTAAACCCCATGGCCTGATGTCTTCAAACTGTTTTGAAAAGAAGAGGAGACGCTACACCATGGTGAACCCCATCCAACTTCAGCAGCAACCTCATTTCCCCTCTCGTCTGTTTCATCCACTCATCATTCAGCATCACCAGTATACCAATCACCAGACCTGATCATCTGTCATCATCTGCACCTGTTTCTCACTGGTTCATGCCTTACGGTAAACTGGTTCTTTGAACGCTTGAATGATTCAGACAGTATGTCACTGTGTCTGGTCAGAGACAGGGACTGGACTGAAATTGAGAACCAAGAAGTCCTTCTAAGACCTTTTTTTCTTAGATGGCTGGTGCTGATATCTTCCTATTACGGATTATAGATTCATGCATCAGTAATGTCATATCAAGTAATTACACACAAAGAAATCCCTTGGAGCTTATTTGACTGCTTCTGTATCATATCCAAAACACAATATGAGAAATGACTGAGACGGCACACGTGACATTATAGTCGTCAGAATTGCTTCTCCCAGCCGAAAACCGTTCAGCTGCCAACCAAGTCCCAGGCAGGCGCGTAAAGTGTGCTTCAGACACACACACACACACACACACTCACACACACTCACACACACTCACACACACCCTAACCCTGCATCCTGTTGTTTGAGGAGGCATGTCTAGATTCAGTAATGTCAACATGCCTATTCAAGCCCCATTCTTTCATTTGCAGAGTGTCAGCGTTAGATAGTGCTTTATTCTCCAAAACACATTCACACATAAAACAGTGTGTGATGCCTAAAGTACTGTATTCACAATGAAGCATCACATGTGATTGTTTTGGCCATGGTTTATACAATGTGCTTTCTAGACATATAGTAGGTGCAGAAGGAGCTCCAAATATTACCCATATTTAAATGGTATATTTTCAAAGCTTGAACTATGTTATGGACAAATTTATGGCATAAACAAATGAATTTTTACATGTGAATTTGATCATAAGGACTTCAAAGTAACAATAGGAAAAAAAAAACTTTTATCCTGTATCATACAGTATACTGTATTGTGCATACACAACACTGGGTAAAATATTTAAATCCAATACTCTGTTTAACATATCAGACATCAACATTAGAGCAACATAATGCCTGACTTGCATTTAATGCTCATCTACAACCTGAATTCCGAGAAAAGTTGGGACTTTTTTTTTATTTAAATAAAATGAAAACTAAAAGACTTTTTAAAACACACGATCCAATAGTTTATTTACAATAGAACATCTCAAAAAGTTGGGTCGGGGCAACAAAGAGCTGAAAAAAAAAATGTCTTTGAAAAAAAATCTTTTTTTTTATTAAAAGATTCAACTGGGAGAACATGTTGCATCAGGTCTGTAATATGATTAGATATAAAAGGGATGTTTTATAGAGATAGAGTCCCTCAAATGTAAAAATGGGCCGAGGCTCTCTAATCTATCAAAGAGTTGGTAAAAAGATTGTGGATTACTTTAAAAATAACGTTCCTCGACATCGAATTGCAAAGGCTTTACAAATCATCATCTACAGTGCATAACATCATCAAAAAATTCTGAGATAGTTGATAAAATCTCTGTGCGTAAGGGACAAGGCGGAAGACCTTTGTTGGAATGTCCGTGGTCTTCAGGCCCTCAGACGACAATGCATCACTCATCAGCATGATTGTGTCATTGACATTACTAAATTGGCCCAGGAATACTTTCAGAAACCACTGTCAGTAAACAGAAAGCTTTAGTAAGCTAAAGCTTTATCATGCAAAAAGGAAGCCATATGTGAACATGGTCCAGAAGCACTGTCGTGGCCTGTGGGCCAAGGCTCACTTAAAATGGACTGTTTCAAGGTGGAAAAGTGGAAATGGTTAGATGAGTCCAAATTTGACATTCCTGCTGGAATTCTTGGATGCCATGTCCTCCGGCTAAAAAGGAGGAAGATCTTCCAGCGTGTTATCAGTGTTCAGTTTAAAAGCCAGTATCTCTGATGCTATGGGAGAGCATAAGTACTTGCATGTTTTGCTGAAAGGTATATAAAGGTTTTAGATGACATCAATTTCAGGGAAGGCCTTGTGTACTTCAGCGAGACGATGCAAAACCACATGCTGCAGTTATTATAACAGCACGGCTTCGTATGTAGTAGACGAGTCTGGGTGCTGAATCGGCCTGTCTGCAGTCCAGATCTTTGACCTATAGAGAGCATTTGATGCATCATCAAGCAAAAAATACATCAAAGACGACCATGAACTCTTCAGCAGCTGGAAACCTATATCAGGCAAGAATGGGACCAAATTCCAACAAATTCCAGAAACACATAACCTCAATGGCCAGATGTCTTCAAACTGTTTTGAAAAGAAGAAGAGATGCTACACCATGGTGAACATGCCCCTGTTACAACCTTTTTGAGATCTGTAGAAGGCTTCAAATTTAGACTGATCTCATTTTGTGCATAAGATAGTAAGATATCTCAGTTTAAACATTTG
Organism: Clarias gariepinus; assembly: GCF_024256425.1. NCBI lineage: Eukaryota > Metazoa > Chordata > Actinopteri > Siluriformes > Clariidae > Clarias > Clarias gariepinus. The sequence continues at coordinate 24,819,743 of NC_071110.1, read as the reverse complement.
TTATGTTTTCTATGTTCTTTTTTAAGTAGAGTGAATATAGAGATTGACTTTCATGTGATTTGAAAGTCTTTTAGTTTTCATTTTATTCAAATTTAAAAAAACGTTCAAACTTGTCCGAAATTCGGGGGAAAATAAAAAAACTATTCCCAGAAATAATTTCCAGGCATAATTTACTAAACATTACATACAATGATCATATTGAATTGCTGAGATTTATTAAGCAGTCTGCATGCTATATTAAAAAACTCTTGCGCAATGTGTGTAAAGTAGTCCCCTATGATCTGTGAAGAATACGCTCCAAGATCTACTGTGAACTCATAACACCACGGATTGTACAGAAAAGAACATATATGCTGTTTTCTTTCTATACAGTACATAATAACTATGACTAAGCCTAATTTATTAATTGGTACAATTGGTGCAATAATAATAATAATAATAATAATAATAATAATAATAATAATAAAAATACAAAATATTCAAATATAAAAAATAATGAAATGAATACTGTACATCTGCCAAATCTATCTGCCAAATGCTGCAAATTTCTACCAAATATCGTACTATGGCTACAGTATACCATAATAAAAGTTATAACACAATATCTGATCTCAAAGCCAAGATGCTTACTACAGTAAGTGATAAACAGGTGGTAGAGTATACAGTGTGGATACGCTAAACAAAGGGATGATTCATGTCACAGATTTTGTCACAATACTCAAATACATAGTTTATTTGTGGAATTTTGTATTTAATATTTTCATGTATTTAATATTTTCATGTATTTAATATTTTCATGGTTCACCACAAGTAATTAAACCCATGAAAAGTAAGAATGCAGATAATGTTGGAGGGGCTACTATACTGTATAAATACTGTACGGCCCAAAGTACAATGAATTTTGAGTGAATTTCTTTTTTTTTTTTTTTTTTTGGTGGGTCATCCTAAAAGAGTCTGCTTAGCTAGGGAGGTGCATGCCACTTGGTTTTTGCAAAAGCATTGTCTATAGATTCTCATGAGATTCATACAGTAGATCTGAAATTCAAATGTAATAATTACACAGACACACAAAATAATAACACAATAATAACACGACATGACGTAAAAAATAAATAATAATAATAATAATAATAATAATAATAATAATAAAGAAAAAACACCCTGCAGTTGTCCCAATCAATCATGTTACAGACATTATTGACAGCAGGTAAAGTCCGTGAGACCACCATACATTCAGGTACACTGTCCTCAATCAATCAAGTTTAAGCCCCCACTCTTACTTCCCACACAAGTTGGCCTCTCCCTCTTCAGTGACATTAACAACTTTTGTTTTGCAAATGTATGACTGCCATCATTTAAATAATTCATAATATAAAATTTCTTCACTCGGATGTTTGATTATATCTCTTTTCGTCACAGGTGTTCTAAAAGTCCCTAATTACACTAATTATTAATTTAGTGTGGGTAAAAGTTGGTCCATACGGTCCGCAGTACTAGAAAGAGTGGAGCTGCCAAAACCCAAATTCAAAATCAATCCTGGAAGCACGTTCAGCAAAGAAAACACATTTGATAATGTTATATCATATAACACTTTGTCTCCTTAGTAATTACTTTCAACTCATTTAAAACTATCCATGTTTTGTTTATGGCTAATGGAGGGCTACAAAGCTAACTAGTTTCTAACCGTACCTGGTGTGTGGAACAAGGGATTGTACCTACAGTACATAGTGCACTAGCTTTCCATTTATCACCATTTGAGATCTAACCCCAGAACCGCATACGTTAGCTGATACTCTAAAGCAGAATAAGTGGAAATACAGTATAAAGTAAATCTTTTAAGTTTCTCAGAACTGTCCACCACCTCCATGGGTTATTCTCCTCACCTTTTGGCTACATAGTGATGGTAAGAATTTACACCAATCAGTACCAATCAGTAAGATCAGGAGCGAACACAGAGTTAGAAAGTGTCTCCAAACTTGACTGGTAGTTTATGATGTACACAATTCTCAAATGCACATGCACATATGGTCCTTTAAGTGTTTGTGCATATCCCCAGGATATCACACATGACCAAACATTAGCACTGGTTTGTACAGTAAATGGCTGATTAAACCTATCAACACAAGATTTTTCTCAGCTTTGCAGTTAAATGCCTATTGACTGCACAGAATGTTGTCAAGCAGAAATCAGAAGCTAATTCTCACAGCAGAATGCTTTTTGAACACTTCACTTAGTTCAGGAATGGCGCTGGGCTCGTCTTGAACATCGGCATATTTGTTAGTATTGGTTTCTCTAAATCCGTGTGCGAGATCTCACTCCTTTGTGTTCAGAGAACCTAAAATGTTAATACGGCGAGTATAAGTTTACAATTACACATCAGTATATTATGGCGTTACTGCTGCTGTGCCACAATGGTAGCACTGCGCACAGCCCCTCTCTCTCTCTCCTAGTGTGGAATCTCGCATATTAAGCTAGCTGCTGCTTTAATAATATCAAACCAAAAGATGCATTTACATTCACAGTCTAAGACAGAGAGTAAAAAAGGATATTTCGAAATTCAGTGTAACACCTGCATACACGCATAAAACAACATGCAGAAGACAAAGATGGCCACAAACGGGACTGTGTGTCTCAGTACACACTCCAGTTACTGCATTGCAAGTTACATAGTTACATACAACGGAAGACAAGCTTGCCATAAAACCAAACACTGCATGTTAAATTGTTTTTCGATCACTTTGTGCTGTATCGCGGACAGGCTTACGCAGGATATTTGCCTTTCACACATGAGCACACACAACTGGGCTGTGCTGGCAGCCATAAAGTTGAAATCTGTTAAAAGTGAAATATTAACTGTGAGGCTTTCACTTTATGTGTACCCGTTTAAAACATCTAGCGTGCACAAGTCAAACCGGGACTAGGGATGAAATTTCTCACGAAGAGAGGAGCAAAATCGATAAACGGCTGCGTAGGACGGTGACGAGACTCTTAGCTGCAGTAAAACATTTGAAAGGTGCTAACGTTTGAAAGGTTCCTGAATGATGATCCCAACAGAGATGGCTGCATCCGTCTGTGGGCACTGTAAACACAATCATCCACGGACCCCCTTGTACACTTTATTGCACATCCACATACAGTCCTGACCTTGCTCCAAGCAAACCCCACGTGTTTGGGTCATTAAAAGGTATTCCTGTGAGACCAGGGTTTTCGAACGTGAATCTGTCTGATCATGGTTCTAGCACACTGAGAAAACTTTTCAACTTGATGGTATCCAAGCACTAGTGAAACCATGAAATTTAGTGCATTACTGTAACAGAAGATCATATGAAGAAATTAAGGTAGTTTATTCTTGTAACTGTTTAGTTATTGTTCACAATCAAAAGTCCTAGTTTGTTTCGAATGGCCCTAATAGCTTTATGTTAACCTAAACACTATGAAATATGCATACCTACTTTATGCATACATATTTAACTTATTATGCACAAACACAATTAGAAAATGCCCTGCAGCGGCATCACCTGTTGATACATTAGGCTTGTTGATAATATATGATAATATAAATTAAATAAATATTTTTAGAGGACTCCCAACCTGCCATGTCACATGACATGAATTCTCAATGTATTTATTACAAAACTAAACATTCAAACAGAAATTCAACAGAATGCTCCTCACAATAGTTTTACTTTATTGCATTCCTTTTTTTTATGTCTTGAACTACTGTATACCTTGTGACATGCAGTTATTAATTTCTACAAAAATACCACTTCAACACATACAAACTTAAATTCAATGCCCAAAACCAGGCTGATCAACAGACGTCCACATGTTATAAAAGTTCAGATTTAAAACCTTTTAAAACCTTTAAAACAACAGGACACAATTCAATTAAATTATTTATTTATATAGCACTTAAAAAAATGTGTTTAGATAATAATGAGATTGTCCTTGATAAGCAAGCCGAGGGTGTTGCGACTGCGGCAAAGAAAAACTCCCTGAGATGGCAATAGTAGGAAACCTTGAGAGGAACCTGACTCAACAGGGAACCCATGCTTATTTGGGTGATAACAGATAACAGGAATTATATAACAACATCATGTATGTTCAGCACAGGGATGAGTCAACAGGTGAACAGGTGAGATCGGTACAAAGAGTGCCATTAGGAGCCAAGATTGGTACTACCATGCAGAACACCACACTGCCGTTGTGACATGGTAATTAACACTGTCATGGTAAAGACTTGGGAAGGGGAAAAAAGGAGGCTGCATAAAGAATATTAAATGTTTTATACCTATTAATATTAAATGTTTGCATGCATTAATGCATTAATTTTCTGACCCCTAATATAAAGTAGGTACATTTTAATTGGACCAATATGAGACTTAATGCGGTAACATTTCAGTCAATTGGGGAAACAGTGCCCATCCTGCCTGCTCGCAACTTTGCCTATGCCTCTGCTGACAAAAGCAACAGACAGTGCGTGATATGGACAAGTGTGGAACAAGAATGTGGACAAAAGTCAGACTCTCCACCATATGATTTATTTGCCGGGAATAAGAGAGTGAGATAAAGCCTGGGAGCATGCAAGATGACACCATTAATTTAATAATGACAAAACTTTGGATGACCCAATAACTGCCAGTTGACAATGCTTCAAAAGATGCAAGCTTCCTACTGTACCAAAATACACTGCAGAAAATATATATTTTTTAAAAGTCTCATGCTCAACACAACCTTTGTATTTATTAATAGGGATAAGTATGACTTCAGAAGTTTTAGGAATGCCCCACATCTGAAGTATATCATCAAATACACCTGCTGTTGCTTGGCTAGTGCATGAACCTTGAAACTGCTTGGCACCTACAGTAGAGGGACTCAAGAGTATGCAGAGTAAAAGATTCTTCAATCCACTATGCAGTTAAAATGATAAAATACACAGGGCAGACACTGCTAGTACAAATATCAGTGATGAAACTCAAGGCCAAAATGTAGTGCAACAGGCTTTTGTTGTGCTTTTTCACAAAGTCAAGCAGCTTTGCTAGCAACTGAATTGTTGTTATCGTCCCTACTACGATATTACCTTGCCACAATATCCAGAGACATTTATCACAGATTGAAAACAAACAGACAGACAAAATTGTAATGTAGTTTTGAGGTGAGGTTTAGGGCTATGAAGTGCATTTAAGATCAAAGAGGCAGTGTCTCTCTTTTTCAGTCTGCATAATTTTCTTTTTGTTTGTCTGGAGGACTAAAACTGATTGGAATAAATGCTAGACTATTTACTCTGTTAACTCCTCACTGTGAAAGGAATACTGAAACTACCCCTGAGTGGCAGAAAGTTAGGGTTCTCCAGAACAGGCGCACCGAGAAAAAAGGCTCCCCAGAGCTGGCGCAATAACACTAGTATATGAGCTACTGTTTCAATCAAAAGCGCACCAAAAGAGTAGTCTTTTCCTCTCCAATAAAACAGCATACGAGCAAATCAGCGCATAAATTTTGAATGATTTCTGCAGGTGCTTTAACAGACGCTTCCCATATTGAAAGCATCCCTAATGTCTTTGATTTGAGTCTCTCAAATGTATAAAAGGTGCCTTACATACTGAGGCAACAAGTGAGAAAATGCACAGGGTGTTCAAGTTAAGTGGGGACTTTTGAGTGTGCAGAATAACAGTGCAGAGGTTTTTTTTCCCCTCTATATAATCCCCTGCTACACTAATGCACTTATCCCAGCGTTTCACTAGTGCTTGGATACCATCAAGGTACAAAGTTCTCTCTGTACGCCGGAGCAATGGTTGGCCTGCCAGATTCAGGTCTGAAATTTAAATTCTATAACCGGCGAAACATGTGAAAATGGTTCGGAGCGAGGTCAGGACTAGCTGTACCGGGGGATGTGGACATAACTTCCACCCGAATTCCTGTAATGTGCAAGTAGTGTTTGTGAATGACTGGGTGTACAGTTGCCATAGACAGATGAAACTGAAAGTTATCTGTCGATGCTCATGGATAAGGCATTCTACTCACTGAATGTTTACAGGAACACTAGCAGTGGTCTCTGAGCCACCTCGGCTGTGATCGTCTTTTATGGATGTACAGCCTTCTTTAAAAAAAAAAAAAAACCTTCTTTCACTAGAAATTTCATCACAAGTCCTGGTTTGACTTGAATGCCTCTTGTACAGTAAAAAAAAGAAACATTCTCTACATTTAAACATTCCAGTTACGAACTTTTGAAGATACAAACGCTTGTTTTATTACATAAGTTAGATCAGATGTATAGCATGCATGGTCACATGCAGAGTGCATCCTACGCTGGTACCGCTAGCAATAACAATGAAGTGAAAATAATTGAGAGAACATATCGAGGTGAAAAGATGGCAGACATTTCCCGTTCTTTTAACGTGAACCGTTCAACCAGCGCCACGATTCTAAAAAACAAGAACAAAATCATGGAACATCAGTTTCCTAGTACCTAGACGATGTTGGTTGGACCTACGAATTAACTTGTTTGAATGTTGGGCACTTACTGATTAATTTTATTTATCAGGGATCGCACAAACGAAAAAAGAAAACGGTCAAAAGAGGAAAACGCAGGGAGAGAATTTGGACCCAAAACAATTAAACAGACCTACAACTTTACAAATCATGCTAATGGAAGTGGCAATTAGAAAGTGCTCTCCTGCTCCTGCTTGCTGACCCGTGAGCATCATCAGTAGGCAAGATGTCAGCCAAGTGAACATTAGACAACTGATTTATAAAATAATCTCATCAAAATGGTCAATTTTTTTTTTCGCTTATTTAGCTGAGTTGCCACAGTTCCCAACTGCATAGCTAATAATATTAATATACCTCAATGAGCTGCTAGTCTCCTTAAACATGAAATGGGAGAAATGCATCTGTGCAATGCAAATGCAATGTTTCTCCATTTTATTATAACTTTTTTTTTTTACAATGTTAGATCTGTATGATACATTATTTATATTTTAAAAAGGAAAATCATGATCAGACAGAAAAAAATCAATAGCAAAGTAATAAACATGAAGAAGCTGTATTATTCTTTTGATCAATAACTTTTTAAAATAGTGTTAGGAAAACTACAAGCCAATAAACTAAGCAAACAGTGTCAAAGCAAAGTGCAAAAATTCACAAACAGATGACGGACGTACGTTTTGTGGTGTATAAATTAAAGAAATGGCTACTCGAAGCGCAACTTTTTAGTTTGCTGTGAATGGTATTCAAAAGAGGCATGGCTAGAGACTTAAAAATACACGAGATGACAAGAAAAAAATAAGTATAACAAATGATGTTGCCTATTAGTCTTTAAATTAATTGTTTTTCTTATGTATGTATAATACTGTATATATGAGTTATATGCCCATGGAGAGAGCCATAATTGGCTTATTTCACAAAATTGTATTTACACAGAATTACTGATTGTTAGTTAAATTTTTTTAGCAATCCAATCCAAAGTGGTGCCCAGGAGTAAGCGATTACTTCACACATTCAACAGAATAATTGCAAGCCTTGTGAGAATGTACACACTCACACTTTCTCAAGGATGGAGATAAGAATAGGCGGGTAGCTCATTTACTGTCTTTACTTAAATGTCACAACAACTAAAAATGCTCTGTTTACCATATCAGGGGGAGACTGCAAGTCTGAATCCTGACAAGCCAGATATTGCCCTCCCAGCTTGATATTTGTAGTATGTTAGTGGGAGGGAAGCATAGGCAGGAGCTGAAGGCTGCATGCAGAGGCACCCCTGATCAGATCTCAAGAGAGAGTTCAAATAAAAACTGATCTAGAAGGCGCCATAATATGAACCCCACAGGACCTTCTTCTGCAGTCATGTGCTGTAGGATAGGAGGTTGCAGGAAAACAGCTGGCGTCCAGGACACCCATGAAACCCATTTGGACTTGGAGCAGAATGGTAATGTGGAAACATCTTTTGTGCTCACAACTTGAAAGATGAAAAATTGTACAATTTGGAATTTTTATTTCTAATAGTGCAAATGCCTAAATCTGAATGAATATAAATGACGAGTCACATGGCGAGCAGGCTCTTACAGAATTCTGTTTACCTACAGTAAACTGGGCCTTCATAACACATTTATAAACATTGCATACATATTTGATACTAAACAATGGAGACTGGATTAAATATTTATGTCATAACCCGAGAGATGACATTAAAAAAATTATATTACTTTGTTTGTTTACATTAAACAGTGTGAATTTTATTATTATTTTTATTTCTTGGATTTTTTTTCTTATTATACCACATATTTACCAAAGTCTTGCATTTTATTTATGTCATCATCACATTCCCTGGTAATGAATAAGTTCCAAACATCTGTTGTAAATTTTGAAAAATATTCAAAATCTTTAGTCAAATACCTACAATAAAAATAAATAGATTTATCCAATATATTTTATAGTATATACACCAGCCATAACATACCATTTAATATTAACACATCAACACTGATTATGAATTATATATACAGGTTCCTGTTAACATTTTTTATGTTATGCCTGATCGGTGTGTGTGTGTGTACTGTATGTATTGCATACAACTTGACTGACAGGAATAAATCCCATGTTGTCATGCCCCTCTGGTTGTTTAACTCAGCAGAAGAAAATGACTGACAGGTATTTTACAAAAAAATGGGAGGAGGTTGTTTCCAGCTCAGTAGAGCAACATGTCCAAAGAGCAGGAAGACTTTGAAAATACAACTGCTAAGGGAAAATAGTTTGGAAAATGTATGGCTACTCCAATGCATGAGTTAGGGCACAACTCTTCATACTCCCCTCCTCCTCCTTTATGAAACTGAAAACGTTTTCTAAAGAGTATCTGAACATACAGTATGTGGCTGTGGTTGAATAGACTTCAGCATTTTTCCACCAACTCTGTCCATAATTTTGTCAGGCAAAATAACATTTTGTTTGTATTGTGGCGTGGGCGGGGCGGCGGCTGACGACCAGCATGCCTTGCGGGGATGTCGGTGTGTGTTCACCATGTTGGGGAAAGGTGTTCTGTTTAGTGGCTTAGGCCCTGTTGTGTGTGAGGGGGGTGTGACGTGTGAAATGTGCTCCAGTTCAAGCTAGTGCTGAATTGGATGTAGGCTCCTGAGTGAAGGTGCTGCTCATGCCTTACATGCTGTGTGCATGTAAGTACTCCCAGCCATTGCATTGGGTAGCAAATAAGCTCACTCGTCTCTCCAGCATTCTTCCCGGCGTAAAAACGCTACAGTATGTTATTAGGGGTGGGATAAACAGAAAATTAAACATTGTAATTATTACAGGTAAAACAATTATCTTCCTACTTCAATCCACAACATAAATAAGCATTTTCCCAAAAGTTGTTCAGGCACCCCTTTGCCATTGAAGATAAGGCCTTGATATTCGACCATCTACAGTATATAAACAAAAGTAAGGTTTTGTCTCTACATTGGTCCGAACTTGCTCTTTCAATGATGTCTTTACATTTCGCACATCATAGGACCCAAAACCAATCTCCCAATACTTTTCTTTCTGTATTTCTGTCTGTCTGTATGTCTGTCCAGCCAAATTTGTCACAGCATCACGCAAAACTGGCTGGACAGAATTTACTTAAACTTTGCCAGTTCTTTGGTATATGCCTGAAGGTAAACCTGTACCATAAATTAAATTAGAATATTGAGTAGAAGTAAAGTAATAAGCAGTTATGTGCCATATTATAAACCGAAATTTCCCCGCGGTTTTCTGCTGATGCAATATTCAGACATGATTCGGACAGTTCTAAATACGCCTTTATACTGAACAGTGATGAACATTATACTGTCCTATTCCGTCTTCTAAACTGTCCAACAGCAAGCTGTTTACAAACCGCTATTACCATTAAGGGAGAATGAAGCGACAACTCTGTCTACACTGAAATGACTTCCTTTTACACTGAGAATCATGTACCATGTACTATGTGTGTTTGTGCGCGCATCTCATAGGTGGGTATGCGTGGAGAAGTGTGTATCTCATAGGTGTGTATGTGCACGCACAAAGTTTGTGTGTGTATGTGCGCACATCTCATAGGTTTGTGTGCACGGAGAGTTTTTGTGTACAGCATGTGCACGCATCTTAAAATTCAAGATTCAAATAACTTTATTAATCCCAGAGGGAAATTGCTTAAATTTCGCATAACCCAATTAGGAAACCGGGGTCAGAGCGCAGGGTCAGCCAGCTTGCAGCACCCCTGGAGCAGATACAGTAGGGTTAAGGGCCTTGCTCAAGGGCTCTGCTCAAGGGCTCAACAGTGGCAACTTGGCGATGCTGGGGCTCGAACCCCCGACCTTCCGATCAGTAACCCAGTAACCCACAGCCTTAACCAACTGAGACACCACTGCCCACTTATAGGTGTGTGTGTGTGCACAGAGTTTGTGTGTAATTGCGCGCGTCTCATAGGTGTGTGTGCACGAATTTTACATGTAGTTGTTTGAGCAGTTAGTGGTATATACTGTATGTGTGACTGTTTCATATGTGTGTATGCAAGTGTTTCATGTGTGTGCATAAGTATAAGTTTAAAGCCCTATACGGCGCCTCATAACCCTGCTTCTAGAAATGAATTACTATATGCTCGCAATCCAAGGTCCCACTGTACCTAGATATTTGCCTGAAGTTTAACATGCACTTTAATTGAAATCAAAATGTTAAATAAAAGCAACGTTATGAACAGTTATGTGGCAGATTTAATAATCTCCTTTAAAATAAACTACTAATAAACTAATCTGGGATTTACTCTCTGATTACCGAACGGGGAGTGTATTTGGCTGATGATGAAAGAAGTACAACTTCTACAACTACAACAACAGGCGCAAAAAAAAAGATAATCAACCTTAAATAATTAATTTCTTTATATTAATAGGTTAGGCAGAAGGTTCTGCTGTACAAAAAGTCAGGCAGACATGTACGTGTGCTTCAACGTGAAATAATAATAAAACTGTTACAATAAAGCTGATCAGCTTAATTTTAGCTTTCTCTTTGTTAGCTAGAAATGGATGACTGAAGGAGGCAAATCTGTAAGTCTTTTCTGCATTTATTAAATGCTTATATACTCTTTTTTTATAAAATAGTTACCTTTTATACCTATTTTATGCTTTTTTTTTTTTTTTTTTTACTTTTTTAGTGGCATTCATTGGGGGACAGCTAGGGAAGAATTTCATTGTACTGGAAACATGTTTCTTTACTGTGCATATGACAATAAAACTTAAAACTTAAATTTTTGAGAGTATCGTGAGTGAGATTCCTTAAAGATCAATAGTTTCTGAAATAAACGGGCATGCTTTTGGATTTATTATAGCCAATGATCACCTGTCTAATCATGTAATTGCCCTCTGATTTCAGAAGGAAAGAAGGATGAATGGAAGCATTTTCAAGAACACTGCTCATATTTTCGTCAATTTTACTGCCGCTGTTTATTGATGAAATTTGTGTGTAATTGCTTTGCTATTGGATTCTGTGTGGTGCACTTTGAACTGTTTGGTGGTTTAGTAGCTTATGTTTTGGGAGTCCACTGAATGCCTGACTTTTTGCTCATATATTCTTTGAAATATAATCAGAGCTGTAGTGCATTTGTTAGTTCCAGTGTGCACCTATGATTGGTGCATGTGTGCACATGCATGGTTATCAGAAGACTCGCAGCACCTACAGTACAGTGTTTTACATTAAGATTACCATTTTAATCATCATGGAAATAAATGTTCCATTGCCTTTTTTTTATTATTATTGATTAATGTTAACCAGCAACACGGCTATATTTGTTTTAAAGGTGGACCATTTTTTTGCATTTTACTTACTGGAGAAACTGACTCATCACCTCAGAGCATACAGATATGTTATCAAAAAAATATGCAAAACAAAATATTTTTTTAAGGTACTCTGACTTCTGTATTGATTTGGATGTCAGTTTCATTATCTATGGCTAAAGCAATTCATGATGCCATCAGGGAACATACTGTATAGCTTTAGTATCTGTCTAATCATGACTTCAGTTGATTAAATGTGTGATTTTTCACAATGTTCTCCCAATGCCCTTCTCCCTTCTCCCAAAAATTCACTTTTAGTGAAATTCATACTAAATTGCCCCAATGTGTGTGTGTATGTGTGCGCTCGAGTGTGATTGACTGACATCCAACCTAGGGTGCGTTCCTACCTCACTCCAAGTATCTCTGGGATTCAGCATTACCCTAACCAGAATAAAGCAGTAACAGAAGATGAATGAGTGAAGGTGCAATGCCATCAATCTTCACAATAGCCCCTGGAGTACTGGCTAGCAGAACAGCACCAAAGAATCAATGATCAATTGGTATCATGCAATGTGCATGGCAAGCACATGACCACAACACATTAACTAACATCATAATGATGCTTAAAAAAAAATTAGGTGCAGTATTTTGTGTAATGTTTACAGAGAGGGGTTAACCTCTGCATTTGGTACAATTACCTTGTCCTACTGTAGTTGTGGCATTTAAAAGTTTGTACTATTACTTTTGTTATTAAGATTTTCTTTTTTTTTTCTTAAGATTTCAGTTTTTCTGATTTTGACTAGACAGCTGCGTCTCATTCAACTCTGCACACCATTTAGGAGTTACTGTATACCTGTACATTTTAGTTTGGGACCAGGCACAAAACTGAAATTCTCATCGGATAACATGAGGCTCTCACTGTAAAGATTTTTCTTTTCTCTTTTTTTTTCTTTTTTTGGAGTATACACAAACATCTTATGAAGCCAAATAAAACCATTTTCTCTCAACCAAATAAAAAAGCTGTGCTAACCGCAGCACAGTCACTTTCCCACTCAAATAAATGGAAGACATAATGTTACATTCTCTGTGCGAGAGTCAGCCATGCGGACAGAGCTGTGACTGGGCTATGGCACCCTGCCAACCACACCCTCTCCACTCACACACACACACACACACACACGCACACACTTGCTGGACTGACATATACTGTAGTCCAAGCTGTTATCTTGGGAATAATGTGGGCTAAGAATGAGTTTGTACAGTTTTGCACAAAAGAAAGTGATGCAACATTGTGTCCCAATGTCACGGATTCTCCAGGAATTGTCTCTAGTTGGAATTTGTAATCTGGTGATCTCAACAAATCCAATTTTCCCCTCATTGCATAAGACTGCAATTTGCTTAGGTTTTCATTACCTGGTAAATTTATAAATGATCATTTTTATTATGCTTTATTATCCTTTGTAACTAACATTTTTCATGTGTGAAACCATTTTGTCAACACGTATTCACCACATACTGTACTGTACGGTGGTGAACAAAAGTGTTACAACATATGCTAAGTATTATAATTCTCACTGTGCAAAGAACAGGTGATTCCACTAATTAGTTCTCACCTACCGTACATGGCTGAAGAGTTGTGCTGATTAAAATCAACTGGTTTAGTTAATGGATGAAACAAATATGTGGCAGGACTTTCTGAAGCCGGGGTGACCACGTCTGCACAAAAATAGCTAAAACTAGGAAATTCTCAAGTGGCAAATTTCTATACTGTACATGGTCTTCAGGAAGCAAACAAGCAGGCATGCATCGAGCAGGTACTGAAGACATCTTTTTAACCATGCCCAACTAGATCCAGCAGATTTTGAAGAATTAAAGAATTTGTACTAGAAATTGAAGGTTATATTGCAATTTTGTTGCCGAAAATACATTTCTTATTATCTTGTCATTATTTTTCAATTTGGAGAATGTCATCAAAACACTAAATTAAATTTTCGCCGCAATACCTTTGGCCACTACCTTATACTGTATGTACAGTCTGTAGCCCAGTTAATAATAGGACTATTTTACATAACAAACTGCATGACTTACAGTAGGAACATTTTAAGTGATAACCAAAATCATTCTGCATGTTATTTCTAGACCTAATAAAACACATTGCTTAATTACTTAGGACATTAAAACTGACACTACATAACTGAGAATTACAGCTTTGAGTACAGCATTAAACATATATACTCAATAAATACCTCATAAAAACAAGCAAAAAAGGAAGGGGGGTTTCAAACTTTGCAAGCTCGGCAAACTGAATGCTGATTCACTTGCTCACTTCAATGGCTCAAGAAATATTGCACAAGACTAGTATTGCCGAACGCTGCTGTGATGGCACTATGATGGTCGCCATTTGAATAAATGCCACTTTGAGAATTGAAAGGCATTAAATGGCCATTATTGTGATTGATGTCCAAGACCCTGCTCTAGCATTTATCAAAAACAGACTGTGGAGACCTTGGCAAACATTAAGAAATCATCATTTATTATTATTACTATTTTTTTTATTATTGTTCGAGACTGAAGAGATCAAGCAATAAAAATATGATAATAATAACCCTGTGTATGATTTGTTTAGAGGGGATCGTGTTGCATCCTGCGGGTAAGAATGGGACAGAGGCAGATGGCCTTGTTCAGCTTGTGCATCTGTTACTCCCTTTGAGGCTTTTGTTCTGATTTTTCTCTTTATAAATGACCTGTTGGCTTTGAACAAGTTCATAAAATAAAACATTGTAATTAATTCCATTACGCTTGATCGACACTTTATAGGATTTATTAAACTCCAGGCCAAAAGACAGACACGCACTATATTGCAAAAAGATGTGCATGAGACATTATACCAGAGACAAAATAAATACTTTTAAATAGTGAATATTTATTAATGCTTTTGTAACTCTATGGGTTATTTAATTCCTGAAGTGGTGTTTCATTTGTTGCTGTACAGTAGATCACCTGCTACAAGCTATGCTGCATTATGCATTCATAGATGCTTTTTTTGCTCATTACAGTTCTAAAAAAAAATGGTTATTCGAATTGCTGTAGCCTTTTAGTCTGCCCATTTTCCTCATTTTCTAGTCTGGCCATTTCAGCTCTCTGGAAGACTGCTAGGAAGGAACAGCTACAAAAAGTTCTAAAAGGTATGAACATAAACAAGACAACAAGAAACAAAACTTCAAACTTTGCAAACTTTGCAAGCAGAAAGAAAAAAAAAATCAATCAATGTGTTCGGACTTGTGTATGACTGTGCTACATAAAAGCGATCATCAGGCTGGCACAACTTGCAATAAATTCACAAGTGTTCACTTATGTACCAGAGCTCTAAGACATGGTGTTTATATTAGATCAATTTATCTCACTGTGGCAGCAACAAATTTAATAAGTCGGGTGTTTAACAGATTTGTCCAGACATTTTATTTTATACATAAAAAAAAAAAAAAAAATATATATATATATATATATATATATATATATATATATATATATATATATATATATATATATTACTGGAAATTTAATTGTCCTATAAAATAAATACACCAGATGAATGAATAAATAAATAAATAAATAAATAAATAAATGCCAGATACCACAGTATACACACACAAACACGCACGCACGCAAAAAAAAAAGGTTTAGACAGAAATTTGATTTATTTTCTATATTCTAGAACAATACTGGATTTTTTCACAAGCATAAAATAATAGTATGAAGAACTTATGTTAAAAAATTTGGGGGCCACCTTCCTGGAACAGTTCTTGCAAGAACAGAATCTGCAAAACCCATCAGGCACCATGATGAAACTAGCTCCCATGAAGACCTTCCCAGGAAAATAAGACCAAAACTTACAGTACCTCTACTGCAGAGGAGAAGTTCATTTAGAGTTACCTACCTCAAAAATCACCAATTAACAAACAGCACTGCAGATTAGAGCCGTTATGAAGGATTTACAGAGCAGAAGTAGCAGAGACATCTCAACATCAACTGTTCAAAGGAGATAAGGAAGAGGGACCAACTCTATACAATCTAAATTATTTTTGTCCATATAATGTGTGTGTATTTATATAATAGACACACATGCTAAAAATACATATGCAGGACACTGTGCACAAGGGATAGACTACAATTATTCTAAATGTTCACCACTTTCCCAAAGGGGTTGAGGGGGTGGATGTGAGTGAGATGGAAATACCAAAAAAAGAAGTATTTAAATGACCATTTTAGACCTGACAACCTTTATGCATTCTGCATAGGAGCTCCTCATTTAAAAGTCCCATATATGACTGGTACATTAATACATTTACATAGGTCTCAGCGCTCCCCAAAGAACGCTCCAGCAGAAATACCATTCAGATCATGCATTTTTTGTACCTCTAACTCCTGTTCCTATGTGGCTTATCAGTGTCTATGCAACTGCGCTGTGCTGGATGGGGCGGGGTCGTTCTTACATGAAAATCTACCTGGTGTATTTAAACCTTAGTAGGGAAGGATTTTTTTCTTGCCGTTTTATTTTATGTAAGTGCACAAAAACACACACTGGAAGCCCATCTGAATGTCTAAGAATGACTACAAAGTGTATTTCATTTATAACAGGTCTCCTTTAAACAACAGAAAACTAAAACACAGTCTTCCTTTTTCCCATTTAAAAAATGGCAGATGTCATACGAATCCAAAAATAACTGACAGTTGAAAAGCTCTCTTGAACTCTCTGCTTGAAAGATGCGTGGATGTGGTGCCATTGCTTTTAGTCAGGGTTAATGGGGGTTGTTGTTTATTTTAGGTCATTAATGTCAAACAAAATCGCTCAATGTGTGTTTAACCGAACCATAATTAATATATAATGTCAGTTAACTATATTTATTAGGGATGTTGCCAACAATAGTTGAAAAAAAAATCAGTTTTCAGCCAAAATGAAAATAAATAAATAAATAAATAGTAATAATAATAAACTAATTGAGAAGTTATTTTAAAATGGTGTATGTTTTTTTTCTCTCCTGTGACTGTCAAAATTCACTTATGGCTTCATGAGAGACATTACACCAGCAATTTGTTAAAAGACTGTAATGCTTTCTAAAGCTCGCTGTATTATAAAGCCTTTTTTAATTTTTACGTTAATCATAGACAATAATTATCTAGCAGGGGGTTAAGGGGGAAGTGGGGCTTAATAAGGAAGTTGAATACATTTGTGGTCGATCATGTTTTTTTTTTTTTTGTAATCTGGCCTTAACTCTGCACTAATTTACATTTACAGTACATTTATGACATTTGGCAGACACTCCTACCCAAAGTGACTTAAATTTTAGTTGAAGGTTAAGGGCCTTGCTCAGACCTCCAGGTAAGTAGTCCAATGTATCTGCTCCTACCCCTGCTCCTACAATTAAATTGCTCTTTTTTATTGATAATATTAATTGCATGATTAGAATATGAAGTTGTATCAAAAAGTTTTAAAATTTGCGCAATGCAGAACCGATCGCTTTCACTGTACTGTATGTCCTCCCTTAGACGTCGTAAAATTTGGCAGTAGAATTCGCTATTGACGGTCTAGCCCCTGGGGAAGAATTCTCGATGCACAATGCTGCGAATGTCGAAAAAGACGATGAGCACGCATTTGGCCGAGCTGACGACCTGCCTCACAGGTCCTTTTCGGTCATTGAGATAATGGGCTCCTTCACGGTGGAGACTGATGCTTCATCTCAGGGTTGTATCCATACACCCAAGTTTTATTACCGGTAATCATCCCCGACCTGAACTATGGGTCATCCATGGCACTCTGACAGAGTTCTTTGCAGACTTTCACGCGATGCCACTTCTGCTCCTGGGTCAGCAGCCTGGGGATGAATGTGGCAGCAACATGGCGCATGTTCAAATCCCACGTGTGGGTTGTTCCGTATAACACACCGACTAGGTAGTAGATTTTTTTCTCTAAATCCCTCGCACACAAGTTGCCAAATGGTTTTGACATTTTCGGGGGTTAAAGCTCATTGAAGGTCTTCCTGATCTCTCATCATATTTCTGTGATTTCCTTCCGTTCTTGAAAAACTCCTCGTAGCATTGCTGTAATCTTTTCGAATAATGTCAACTGTCCCTGTGGCAGATTTGCCCAGCTTGCGATTTGCCAATTTTGCCACAAGAGCGTTGATGATGTCAGGTAAGTATGTGGTGTGAGGAGGCCTGGTGCGCTGTCTGTGTTCCAAATTACTCTAAAAGGGATGGCGTCCACATACTTTTGGCCATAGTGTATGAAGCAATCAAGTATGCTGCATTACATAGAGTTCAATAGCTCATTAATGCTGACATTACTCCACAGGATGATTACATAGAAAATATAAAATAGCTTTTTAGAATTGCATTTATAATTAATGGACCTCTTGATGTGTAATTTATGCATAATTATCAAATAAAGTGGATTCTAAAATGCCAGTGTACCAGAGGATTTTTAATGTCACACCACTCACTGTTTTACTCCACTCATGTCAGTGCAGGCATGTTTCTAAAAAAAAATAAATATATAAAAAAACAGGGCGCAAGTGCAAAATGATTTTTATACAACCAACCGGAAAATTATATGTACATGTACCTAAGACTAATAAATATATATAACCATGTACACTCAGTGGCCACTTTAACAGAATCACCTGCATGTGTGATTATCCAATCAATCTGATCTTTTTCTAATCTTTAACTATGCAGTTTCAGCGAGTCCGCACATACTTGTCTTAGAATGATGTCTGTTATTTGTCATATACAGTATAGCACTCTATGTTGCACTCTTCTGGAAAAAAAAAAAAGGTTAGAATATGTTACTGTTGTTTTTTTTTTTTGTCGTAGTCAACCTTCCTCAGTGTTCGATGTGTTGTTGCACTCTGAAATTCCTTTTCTGTCTGGCTACTCTCCTCTGACCCATCTCATCCACAAGGCATTTACACTCACAGCACCAGTGCTCACGGGATGTTTCTTGTTTTTCCACACCATTCGGTCTAAACCCTAGAGATTTTGTGCCTTGAAGAACCAGAAAATCAGCGGTTTTTGAAATGCACGCACCAACTTGTCTGGCACTAACAACCATGTTATGGTCAAAATCACTAAAATCTCATTTTTCCCCATTCTGATGTTTGACGTGAAAATTAGCGTGAAGTTCTTTCAGCTGAATCATTTTATGCACCTCCTACATGATTTGCCAACTAGAGAATTGCATGAATAGGCAGGTTTCCAGGTATTGCTATTAAGGTGGTCAGTAAGTATATGTTATACTATTTTTAGCATGTCTTACATCTAGCTTTAAAAAAATGGTTAGAGAATGGCACATTTAAATAGGTCCATTAACGAGCAGAAGGAAGGAGCGTGATAAAGGAGTGGTCTTTTAAGTGAATATTCAATATTACCTTTTGCATAGAATCAATATTGTGCTGCAAAATTAAATGCATAGAGTTGTAAATGCATGACTCTTTAAAATATTGACATGAATTTTGGAGTTTGTTAGTGCATGGTACAGTATCTCCTCTTTTTTCGCTTTAATGACAACTGTGCACTCGATCTAGCATGTTATTTACAGAAAATTTAAATCATACAACTTCTGCATTCTACCAGCATCTACTTTATGTTACATATACATCCATAGAAGTTAGATAGATTTTTCTTTTTAATTTTAGTTAACTCATATCGAGAATCTTTAGTGATTATGTTGAATGACTCCAAATGCCCATAATAGCGGTCTACGCAGGCATGATATAAATAAAAGTATGAGATAAATAAACTTAAATAATGAATGTTTTCGAATAACAAGTAATTAAAGTGTCTCCTAAATGAATAGCAGTAGTACCACCCGAGAAACTCCCATGGCAAATGCGCTCAAAACCAACTATGAGGCCAAAATCCTGCGTTGCTCAGATAAACACAAAATGTATTTAAGCAAACTAAATTTATTAGGCAGACAGATAAACAAGAACTCAGTCTGTGTCAGCCTATAAGGGGAAAAAAAACCTGGAACAGGATTTGCAGGAAATGAGTGACTGATAATTAACCTACAGCACCATCAGACAGCAGCCAGGAAAGAATGTCACAGGTTCTGCAGTGATATTTACAGACAGATTTAGTTTATAGGCCTGCATGATGATGATGGCTAAAATAATGATGAAACTCATTATTTATCACAAAGATAGTGTGGATTGTCCCTGCATATAAACATGTTCAAATCTTCTTACACAGTACAAAACATTTCACTTTTTAAATAAGAGCCTACACAACAGAGGTGACAATTTTAATGAAAAGAAAACATCTTACACAAAGGACTTGGTACTACGCTTTGGAACATATGTCTCTTGAACTGTATTTGATGGATGACCAGCATTCTTTCAAATAGTATATCATCACTTAATTATTTATTTATCTTTTATTTCTTTTTATTTTTTTAAAGAAGAAGAAGAAGGTGGAGGAAAGAGGGCTCATTCACTCAGCGTCTATAACGCTTTGGAGCCTATCCCAGGAGAATTAGAGCACGAGGTGGGGTACACCCTGGACAGGGTGACAATCCATAACATGCAGAGGTGGGTAGTAACCAGTTACATTTACTTGAGTAACGTTTTGTAATAAAATTTACTTCTATGAGTAGTTTTACTGCACCACACTCTACGTTGTACATTTTTATGCATCATCTACAAAGCATGTTTCGCTTGCAAAACAACAGCTTCATACTGGTGTGTCTTTCCTCTCTCTATCTCTCTCTCTCTATCTCTCTACTGTATATATGTATACACTTTGTGTTTATGTATGTGTATATATACCGCACACCGGGGGTGAATCGAACCTGGCCAGGAATCGAACCCCGAGGGTGAAAGGAAACAGTGCTAATCACCACATCACCGTGTCCCTAGTGGAAAGTGCTGTTTCACAAAAATTTCCCATAAGGTGTTAGGAATGGGTGCCTTTAAAGGCAGTATTATAAAATGTACATTATATTTACATCTATTGAACCTAAACACCTCAATAGTGAGACCTTTTGTTCTGGGGATGGGAATACCACCATCCTGGAAGAGACTACCCTCATACTGTTAGTATAAAAAAAAATTCTGCGGGATAAAAGAGATCAGTCAGTATAACTGGATTTGCGGTGACCTTTCCCTGGGAGAAATCTCCCCACTACAGTTTTTCCTTTAATGTGTCACCTTTATGTATGTAGACAGATATACAGATAGATATACAGATAAATATACAAAAACATACATACATACATACATAAATAAATATTAGGGCAGGGCAATTAATATAATATTAGTCAAAACTGACATGGAACCACCTCTAATCAATGTAATCTTGCCCATGTCAATAACTTTACAAAATACTGTTAATACTTTTTTAAATTATATTAATATTATCAAGGTACTGTTCTGTTAAATACACACAGTACTACCATGTGTGTAGTCACATGACTGTCTCTGATATGGAAGTAACATGGAGGAGAAATCTCATTAGGAAAAAAAAAACACAGCTTTTATAGTTAAGCATATTTACAGGACAAACCTTACCCTTGAACTATGAAAGCATAACAAACAAACTAAAACAATTGTCCATTAATCTTAATTAAGGTTAAATGTTCAATGAATCATAATATTGATTCCAGGTCATATCACCCAGCACTTATGACCTACAAAGTCACACACATACAGTATATGGACAGATTAATTGTCAGACCCATAGATAATGTCACTACAAGTTTATAATAACAATTCATTAATTGAGAAAGCTAAAAAGCATATTAATGAACTTAATTAAATTCGCTAATTGCTAGTCTTGTATTATAATTTTTGGTCTCAGTCATTGAGGAAGCGAAACTATTTAAAATTTTAAGGAGGAACTGAGCTTCATGTTCCCACTCTTGGGGCTTCCAGGAATAAATTAAAATCTAAACAGCATATTAGGACTAAAAGAAACCCCAAAACACTGAGCTTGTATTAATATTAGGTGGTATTTTAAGGGGCATAATAATGGGTCTCATCTTCTACTGAACTGAACATCAACTGAACTACTGTTTTACATTAATAGACCGATTTGCAGACACCATTTCCAAGGCTGCCAGACTAAGGAGGGAAACATGGCCTTGGCCTGGCACATGTAGCTTGGCAAAGTTACAGCTGGGGTTAGTATATACTGTACAGTATTAAACTGAGTGTATTTTAGTCATCAGTTGGGCTCAAAGCATTGTATCTAATCTGGCAAGACAGCCACATTATCATTCTGCAGTAGCACTCAAGTTCTTTTGAAGCATAACATTACTTTCTCATAGTGGTGCTTTATAGTGATGCAATGAAATATCTATATATCTTCTTTTGGTATGGAGGATATGACCAAATAACACAATACTTTTCTATGACACATGACATGCACCATAATACAGAAGTTTACAAACAGACTGCCAGCAGAAAACCTACTATACACACTGCCAGGATAAAATAAAAGAATAAATAAAGAAAAAAGCACTGATTACACAGAACACAATGTATTAGCCAGTTTACTGAAGCAACCCTAGATCATACCACTGCTTCCAAAGACCTGCACAGTGGGCACTATGCATTATGGGTGCATCACTTCATGCATTTACATTCTTACCCTGTCGTACCCGTCATTTTGGAATATGAACTAATCAGACCATCTGACTTTTTTCCTTTGATTCAGATCCAATATCTATGCTCCCAAGCAAGTTTAAGCCCTTTTTTCCCTATTAGTCTCACCAACAAGTGGTTTTCGTATGGACACAGCTGTTTAGTCCTAATCCTGAGAGTTCTCATCACACTGTGTATTTACTATTAAACATAGCTATGTTTTTAACTGTTGATTTTTTACCATGCAATTTCAAGTGTTTAAGAGTTCACCATTCATTTTTTTCCTCGACCACATTTCTTCCACAAAGTTGAGCGTTCACTGCTTTTGCTTAAAGCAGGTCAATAATTTGACCCTTCTGAAACAGTCAACTTTTTGAGCCAAGCAGTCTATGAGGGTTTTTTTATTGTTTTTGTGCAAAAGTATAACATTTGAAAGATTTAGTAAAAATACAACCATTTAATTAGCTGTTTCTATTCAGTGCTTTTCCCCCTCATAAATGACGTGGGGCAAAACTAAAAAAAAAAAATATATTTTGACATATTTTATCACATTATTAGTGTAATATTGTCACACTACTCTAGTCCTGCTCTTCATGGTATCATTTATAAGGCAACCAAATAATTTGAATTGACATGGAAAAATTGAGTTTTCAGCAGTGTTTTTTCTTTTTCCCTAAACCAATACCTGACCATAACTAGCTTTGAATACCACAATACCAAGGTTATGTTTTCATATCTGAAAACAGCTTTAATATACATACAGGAGTGTGTGTATCAAAACATATAGTATAAATGTGAGTGACAACTGGTAGTTGGTAAAATGTTTCAGTCTAAATATTAAGTGCTTTGTACCAGGAGCATCTGTAAAACAAATTCCTGGCGTGTGCAAGCACCATTACTGAACCAAGCTGTGCCTGATTCTGAAACTGTTTCTTTTATTTTGAGTACCTGTTATGTTTGTTGCTAGCTGAATCAGCTTGCTAAAGGCAGTAACCTTGGCTGAGTAGCAATATACTCATACTCATTAGTTGACTATAAATAAATATTTCCTGTTTTTTTTTTTTTTTTAAGCTGTGCAGTGCAAAGCTGCTCATCAATACCATACTGTAGCACAAGCATAATAAAGAGCATTATTATAATTATTATGAACTATATTGATAAATAATAGAGACGGCACAGTGGCTTAGTGATGAGGACTGTCGTCTTGCACCTCAATGGTCCAGGTTCGATTTCTGCCTCGGGTCCGTATGCATGGAGTTTCTTCCGGGTATTCCGGTTTCCTCCCACAGTCCAAAGACATGCAGATTAGGCTAATTGGTGTTCCCAAATTGCCTGTAGTGTGTAAATGAACGTGTGAGTGTGTGTATATGTGTGTGCCCTGCGAAGGATTGGCACCTCCACCCAGGTTATACACCACCCCGTGCTCTAAGTCTCCTGGGATAGGCTCCAGGTCCCCTCATACCCTCATTATACAGGATAAAGCGCGACAGATGACGAGTGAGTGAGTGAGTGAGAGAAATAAAGAATAGAAGGTAAAGAAGTTTAGAGACCAACAGGTAATTTTGAAGCAGGCTGTCTTGTAAACAGTTTCACTGGCGTCAGATCCATTCAGGCAAGAATATTAGCTATATAATGCAGACTGGTTGTATATTACCAGTTAATGAAGTACACAGTGATATACAGTATGAACTATGTCACAGGTCCTGCAGTGGGAAATGGGCACAAGTACTGTATAAAGAGAGGCCTTATAGACCACTTGTAACTGTAAGCGTCATTTAGATGAGTTTAATCAACCTCGAAGGTTCCTGTTTTTTCTTTCAGTGCACATGGGTTTATCCATGCCTGTCTTCTTTATAAAGGTTAAACAGCGACTCCAGGGAGAAACGCTTGCATGCTGCGCTGCGTCCGCGTGCACGCACATTGCCCTGCGCGTGCACGTTGCCAAATTCAACAAGTAATTCCAACAATGTGTTTCAAGCCCCAGCCGGTGTTTTAACACTCGACTGCTCATTTGTCTGGTGCTTTCTCTCTTTCGTATGGGGAGGAAAAAAAAAAAACGCAGCACACATTCGATTCCGTACTGTTTATCTATATTGGTAATAATAAATGTATACAGTATTTTTTATATAGGAATAATATAACATAATAGACTCAAACCGCATTCTCATTTAGGCTGTGTGTAATATTGTGGAATAAACTAAACTCTTTCTTACACTTTACACGTTTCATACAGCTGACAAGTAAGTAAAGTGTTGCAACACCAGGTTCTTGATGTATAAATTCAAATCGCACTGGAACAAGTGTGAAACCTTTATTTTATTTTAGCCAAACATCTTACCTGTAGTAATGCTTTCTTTCCCTCTAGTTGCTCGGGTAGAGAGAAGGAGAGAGAGAGATGCTGATTATCCCGAGAAAAGATTTCTTGATATGCAGGAAGAAGCTCTTAAGCTCTACACCGGGGTTTCTTCGTGCCCAAAGCGAGCAGGCGCTGAATGGACGGATGAACGAGTGGATGAGTGAATTAATGAATGAAAGAATGAAGGAATGAATGAATAAACCGACGTAACGTCTACTACTCTGGAGAGGGCAGTCAAAATTTAAAAAATAAATAAATAAATAAATAAATCTAAATCAAAAACCTTCTTTCCCTCCTTAGTGGGCTATATCCGTAAAACGCCGGGGATGCGAGACAAGCGCGCGCTGTCAGGAAAAATCCCCATCCCAGCCTGAAATACGCCACTTGTCCTTTCTGTGTCCAACAAAGTCCGGATCATGTCTTTGCCTCCCCGCCTACCGGAGAACTACCGGGCTTTAAAAGGCTGGGTTTGTTTGGAGCGCGAGCTCCGTTCCTCTCCGCCACGGCTTCAAGATCAGCACCTCACTGCTTGACGCTTGTTCGCGTGAGACTCAAACCTCTCCCACTCAGCTTCACCTACGCACCAGAATCATCCACACTTCGGCACTCGGAGGTGTTCGCGGTCATACCAACGTTTATGTGCGGCGTGACGTGAAGCTACGAGGCTGCGTAAATGTGTGCTCCGAAGGCAACCGAGGGGCTCCGTGTAACGCTCCGTGCATCTGCGCGCGCGCGTGTGTGTGTGTGTATGTGTGTGTGTGAGCGTGCGCGCGAGCGAGCGAATGTGTGTGTGTGTGTGTGTGTGTATTTGAGCAGCACTTTTTGTACACAGCCACGTACACTAGAGCCTCAACCGATTTGTTAGACCTGACTGTGTAGCTCGCTAGGGGATCACAGAGCGCTCTAGTCATCTCCACAAAGCCGCATAGAGAGACAGAACAAACAACACCTTAGTGTCATTGCATGATTTAATGTCTTTCATATCCTACAATATTCTCACCCCGATAGAGTCGACCCTATCCTCAGACAGCTTCTGGTGATCAGCTGCCAGTGCACCTACACTAACCGGTTTTATTAGAACCATACTGTAGGTCTGAACACTTCTAAACTGACCCTCACTTAAACACCTCTAGTGTTATACTGTACTTAACACACAGTATGACTGTTGATCAATCCCTGCAATCCAATGTCACTCAAATATGGTTGGGTTTCCTGTTGAGTCTGGTTTCTCTCAGTTTCTTCCTATGGTCATCTCATGGAGTTTTTTTCCTTTTCATCCTCGGCTTGTTCATCAGGGACAATCTGAAAATTTAATTATTATTTATACATTTTTCTTTGCCCTTTTAAAACCAATTTTCATATATATATTTTTAATTCTGTAAAGCTACTTTGTTAAAAGCGATTCATAAAAAAAACCTCATGAACAAAGGAACCATGCATCTCGTAACGCTTTAAAGCTTGCTTTCAAAAAGGACCGCTTCTTTAGCCGCTGTGCTTGATTTTTTCCAATTTTGCTTTTTCCTCTGGCACAGCAGCCAGGTTTTCATATGGTCGTTTCATTTGATACCTCTTCAAACACAGATCGGGTGTTAATTTAGCTTGAACAGGAATATCACTCAATGTTTATGAGGTCTATCACCTCACTACTGTATGCCACCACTGAAATCTCCTGTCACTGCCATCCTCCATCTTTCCTAGCATGTTGATCAGGACTGACATAGAAGCCCCAAAGATTCTGATTAGTTTCTTCAGACTGAGGGTTCATGCCAAAAAATACAAAAAAGACTTTGGGATCTTATTGAGATTGGGAATTTATTAAGGGCTGTTAAAACAGGGTACAAGGTCTAGATGGTGTGCTGCCGAAAAACGGTCTACCATTTTTTTTTGTTAATCTGAAAAGTTGTTAGTTAAAGTAACATAACTTGGCTAGATCACATGCTTATGTTGATGGTTTTAACAAAGGTGGTTGAGGGTCAAGTGCAAAAGGCATCACAGCCCTGCTGATAACCAGCGCAACACCACTCCCTCCCATGTGATATTGCTTAACACTTGATTAGGGGTTGGAGAGTGATTTAGGATTCAGATGCTAGTTAACTTTGTAGCTGTAATTTATAGAACACCAATGGTCTTGAATGGGAGTTTTGGTATGCAGATTCCCTCTCCTCAGTATTGCGGATCGTACCAACCTACTTTCACCCATGCCGGCAACCGACAGTGTAAGTATTTGTTATTAGAGCACTGTTGACGCACGTCAATTCTTATCGTCCCAGTGCTGGTATTGTGTATTATCACCACTCAATTAGACAGCTCAGTTGGAACTAACCATTGTATAATATGATTGCTGCCATTATTTTTTTAACATGATCATGGAATCATTCAAAAAAAAAGTTTTACATTATGTTTTCAGCTCTGGTTTTAGTTCACATCACATGGACTGATTAGAAGCACCAAACGATCATATAAATATATTCCTGCTCCAGTGTAGATGCATAAATATGGCCATCACTGTCAGTTGGAAGCAGGTGGATCTGTCATGGAGGCAACTTCTCTGTGGGGTTCAGGCTCGTTCATTCACTTTCCTCTTAACTCCTGGCGTCTTGACAAGTGCAGAGCACTTGTTTCTTCATTTTCCCAACAGGGGTGAGAAATCAAAGTCTATACTGATTAACGTAGGTGCATCCAGATGG
This sequence comes from Clarias gariepinus, assembly GCF_024256425.1. Classification (NCBI taxonomy): domain Eukaryota; kingdom Metazoa; phylum Chordata; class Actinopteri; order Siluriformes; family Clariidae; genus Clarias; species Clarias gariepinus. The sequence continues at coordinate 24,792,289 of NC_071110.1, read as the reverse complement.
TTGACAAATTAAAAGTGGGGGAAAACCCAACAGACCGTGTCTACACTTACAGAGCACTTTATGTATTACTCATGGATGCAATCATCTAAATCAGCCAATCACGTGGCAGCAGTGCAATACATAAAATAATGCAGATATACAACAGCAGCTTCGGGTAATGTTCACATCAACCATAAGAATGCTAAAATAGTATGTCACATGATGACTTTGACCATGCCATGATTGCTGGTGCCAGATTGACTGGTTTAAGTATGTCTATAAATGCTGATTGCGTGGGATTTTCACAATCAACAGTCTCTAGAGTTTTCTCAGAATGGTGCAATGAAGAAAAAAAAAAATACATCCAATTAGTAGCAGTCCTGAGTAGCAGAAATAATGCACATGCATTGTTGATAAGAAAAGATAATGGCAAGATTAAAGTAACTCATAACTCTGTACAGATGTGCTGAACAGAAAAGCATCTTAGAGAATGCACTTCTGGTTCCACTTCTGCAAAGAACAGAACACTGAGGGTTGCAGTGAGCACTAAAATCAGGCAAGTGAACACTGAAAATGTGCGACGAGGCACACAGATGGTGGGGTCAGAATTTAGAGCTGAGAGGAGGAATTCATTGACACAATCTGTCTTTGGACGTTTACAGTCCAGGCTGTTGAAGGTGGTATAATGGGGTGAAAATTGTCCTGTTGGCACACTTTGGGCAAATGTATTACTGATTTCATGAACATGACAATAGGGTTAAATGTTTTTAGTCACTGGATCTGAATCTAGTACTGTAGAACTAATTTGGGATGAAGTAGAACAGTACATTTGCAGCATACAAGAGCACCTGGAAAATCTGAAGAAATTGCATGATGCCAACACATTGATACTTAATGGACTTTTTCCAACTTTTAGTGGAATTTATGCCAAGAAAAATTGAGAATGTTTTTAGAGCGAGCTAAGGCTATCTCTGTTTAACAAAATGGTCTAAAATATAACATACCATAGTTGGTTATTTCACACTCATTTAATTATTCAGTAAATCATTGGGTCAAAATGATCCTGGAAATGCACTTCTGTCATCAAGATCGAAATATTTTATTATATGCACTTTCACCTGTTGGAAAGTTTCTGCTGGAGTATCCACCTACTGGCATGGTTTTGGGGCATGTTTTTTTTTTTCATTTAAGTAGAAAAGATGTGGTGATTTTTTAGTGATCATGATGTCATGATGGCTACTTAAATTTACTATTTGAGGGTCAGCACCATATATATACAGGCAACAGGTTACATAAAGTTGTTGCTAGACAAACTTTCTTTGTAGTTGAAGTCCTTATTTAGTGCAGCAAAGCAGGGGAGTAGGCATTATTCCCACAAAGATTTAGGGCCCCGGTTCAACTCTGTAAAAAACTCAGGTCACTGTTTGCATTTTGTTTCGTACACTTACATGCACAATATTCTGTAAATGGATTAATGTGCATTTCAGGCTGTATTTTTCATAGACAAGATCATGGCTTCCATTCAAAATCAATCCTCCATCGACATTAAACATGCTTTAACACTAGGGACTCATGCACGGATCTGAGTATACTTGACTCCAAAGTCTGGTACATTTACATAATGTAAATGCTCTGTACTGTGCCCGAGCACGGATCAGCACACCATGCTGGAGTCCCCTTGAAAATGTGGCCTTGAGCACGGTACAACATTCTCAGGCACGGTTCCATCAAATATGAAAGCCAACCGTACCTAAACACGGACTACTTTTTATAAGTCATCAACGCCATCTGGTGCTTTTGATATCCATGTATGTATACAACATGCACAGATGTTGTTCTTCTCAGCTGCACGGTCATAGCTGATAAAGTGGGAAAGCAAATTACAGGGTAGTTCTTGGCATTTTCGCCAATATCTCAAAAATATTGGGCGGGAAGGTCGGCTTCCTTGTGTTCTTCTTGTCTTTGGCAGATTGCAAACCAACTAGGTGTATACCGCCACCTACTGTACTGCATCACAGTCTATAGATACACAGGCGTACTAGCGTAAGCAACAATAATCGTATGATGAAAGCAGGTTAGTGGGAGGGGTGATGGAGGAGCAATCGCATCTGGGCACGATAAGAGGTAAGCATTCAGGAGTATTCAATAAAAGTGTGAAAGCATTCTTAGCCCTAATTTATTATAATTTATTATTATTACTATTATTATTAGAATTCCCTTTTCATGCAATTTGTCAAACTAAAATTTAGATTACCAACATTATTAGGTATTTTAAGCTTTCAAAGCGTACCAGAGTAGCCTCAATTAGTACTGTACAAGCAGCATCTTGAGTAGAACAACTTCTTCCAGCATCTGGCTTTGTTCATAATGAGGTATTTAAATATTAATGTGTTGCCCGAACCTCAAACGTTCCAACATATGCATTCAATACAGTGCGTCAGCACCGCTGAGAAATAGCCTATGAAGGCATTAAGTTGTTTGAGAAATGTGTGATTAAAAATTTGACCCCTAAAGCACTGTTATTGGATACATACAGTATCTCTGATCTTCTAAATAGGAACGTCTTCCCAGTTTGGAAGACACAGTTCTTACAAAGACAAGTTACTGAATTCACTTTTGTCTCCAAAACTGGCAATAGATCAGTTAAAAGATCAGTTTAGAAAGTGGCTATATATGGAACAGATCACCACACCAACATCAAGCATGATTGACCTTCTCAAGACATTATTTTTTTAATTCCACCATGAGGGTTTGATGGCAGCTTTTCCTGGACAAAGCAGTTTTGTGACTCAGCTAATGGAGTAGTGGTATGACTATGACTGGCCTTCCTTACTCTCTCTCTCTCTCCCCCAGTGTGTGTGTCTGAGAGAGAGAAAGAGAGAGACAGACTTTCACAGCTTACTTAACTCATCCTCTGAGGTCCTTTTAATTTTAAGCCAGGAAAACACCTGAAAGAGCAGGGAATTGAGGTTCAATGTATAGTAAGTCTTGAACCTGAACTGTTAGCCAACAAAAAGAGAGAAAGAAAGAAACAGAGTGAGAGAGAGAGAGAGAGAGAGAGAGAGTAATTTACTGTACAAGGCTCAGTCATGCCTGGTTCAATAACTCCATAGCGAGCCCAAGCCGGTCAGAATAAAACAGGTGAATAAATCATTAGTTATGCATAAAAAGGTGCTGGTGCTTGTCCATTATTTGTGGCCTTAATGCACTGCTGTGTTTTTATGTTTGCAATAACTGACTCTGATATCTTGCAGACAGAAAACTCTGGTACACGCTTACCTTCAATTGCTTGTGTTTTGATGCTTCACCATGGGGACCATTTTTTATTTTAACAGCCCAGCTTTTGAAGCTACAAAAGAGTACAATTACATCATGTACACGATATAAAGTACTATGGGTGGTGAAGGAACACTATCGGTGGTGAAGGGGGATAAAACTTACAGTGCATGTCACTTTCCCCGAAATCATGAGTGCAGAGGGACCTTATGGCCACCAGCTAACTGTTTGACATGTTTGCTAAAGGATATGCAAACATTCACTCTTCAAGATCTTGTATGCAAGAAGCCATATCCTTGTTAACCTGTTAAAAAGCTCTAAAGACAAATAACTGTTGTAATTATAATTACGACATATAATTTATGTCTCCTGTCTATGTGGAAACTCACAGTTCACTCGAGGTCCAGATGTCAGGATGAGGCCTGCCTTTGGTCCATCAAATGTAATCAGAAAGTGGAATATAAAACTGAGAACATTATTGGAGCTTTAGTCACCCGAGAAATGTGTGTCCCCTCTTGAAGGATAATCCCAGCCTAAATAACCTGCATATTTACCTTTATAATTAAAATGCAATCTTTATTGGCTTCCAAAATTCATTTATTAATCAAATTGAGTTAACTTTCTTTTTCTTTTATTGACATGATAAGTGCCCTATGATGGATTGGCCCCCTCTCCAGGATGTACCCCGCCTTGTGCCCTAAGTCTCCTGGGATAGGCTCCAGGTCCCCACGACCCTGAAGACAGGATAAAGCGGTATAGACGATGAGTGAGTGAGTGAGTGAGAGAGTGACATGATGATCCATTTTCACTTTGGTTAACCATTAACCACATTACCTTTGATAATGACATCAATGGGCACTAGCTCTTTCTTCATCTTTATGTGAATACAGGAATGAAGCAGTGCGTTAGGCTTCAGTCTGTCCAGCTCCCACCTTCCCATCTGTCCTCTCTGCTCAAACAGATCAGTTTCCAAAGCTTTAATCAAGAAAGGTGCTCTTGTTATTTTAAGAGCTAACAGCGACTCTAGTGTTATATCTTTCTCTTATTAAGCACCAATTGTAATTACATTAGCAATTCTATCCAGGACACAACCTCCCCCCAAAAATTAGGACCAGAATCGTTAAACACACCAGGTCATAGTCGAGTTTTCCTTTAAGGAAAAGACATTTCATAAAACATACAAACCACCTCAACAGAAGGTTTTGTTGGCAAGGTTTATGTGTCGCTATAAATAAGAAAAAAGTCCACGATTGGAGATTCCTTTTTCCTTCAGAAGATATGAATCTGTTCAAATGTTTTACAGAAAGAACCAGGTTGAACCCGATCCAGGGCAAAATCCAGGATACAATCTCATCTCAATTTGTCAGCTACTTCCATCGCTGGCTGAGGATTCCCCTCTACAGTATTCTTGGCCCAAGCTTGGTATTGATCTAACTTCTTTGACACTGCTTTGGGTAGATCAGATTACATTCTCTGATCAGTGGAGGTGTTTGGAAACCGGTCACAGCTCTCAATGAGCAAAGTTTAAGCTTGCTCTTTTCCTAGCTGACAAACTAACCCAAGGGGAATCAACTCAAACAACTAAATCAAGTTTTTAAAAAATACAGTAGCAGAGCTTGTCAATGGGATGGCACGGCAGCACTGTCGGCTTGCACCTCCAGGGTCCGTGTTTGATTCCCTCGTCGGGTCTTTGTGCATGGCGGATGTTTTCCCTGTGCTTGGTGGGTTTCCTCCGGGTACTCCGGTTTTCTCCAACAAAACATGCAGATTACGTTAATTTCCAAATTGCCCATAGAGTGTAAATGAGCATGTGAGTGAGCATTTGTATGTGCCCTGTGTACAGCACCTCAAGTACCCTGGGGTGGGCTCTAGGCCCCCTGTGACCCAGTATACAGGATAAAGCAGTATAGACTTTATATGAGTAAGTGAGTAAGCTTATCAGTGAAAGGAAAGAAAAAAAATAAGTTTAATGATCCATATTTTTTAAGAATTAGTCATCAATACTTCTGTAACAGGTCCAATCAAATTTATGTAAATTATTTATTCACAGAAATGGACTAGAGCTACAGTAGTTTCTGAACATACACAAAGGGATTTTTCCTTCATTTACCCTTTCTGATCTGATTATTAAGAGAATCAATTCATTCCACTGATAAAGAAATAATTCCACCTATTCAAATTCTAAACAGATGTGTCAGTGTAGGACAAGAGACTGCCAAAGTGGGTGGAATTCAATTTAACATAGACGATCAGAGATGAACCTTGCTGGAGAAAGAAACGCCATGGTCATTAACCTGGGAGTGTACAGGTGACATTTGTCACACTTACTCAGCCATTTTAGCAAATGCTTCAACCTGGTCAGGGTCATGGTGGTTTAAATTACTTACATGATTACAGAACAAGTTTATTATCTAATATCATGGGCAGGTACTGTACGATAAGAAATAATTCAATCCTTAAAAAAAACAGCCTTTAAAAATAAAGACGGGCAGAAATTTATCTAAAAAAGAAATCTCCACTTTCTACTTGGGTTCTCATAAGAATTGTAGAAGACAGGCTGTAAGGAGAGCATGTTGTCTGATTTGCAACTTGCAACTTGATGAGATCTTGGCCATGCTTCTGCGTCCAAGGCAACCTGGTGAGACTTGTTCGCTGTGAGGATGATTCATCACAGGGGTCAGTATGTGTGCTTAATTATGTGCTCCGATTTGCACATGTGCGCATTATCCAAACCCTTCCTTCCGCACTAATTACACGGTGCTGCACCTAGCCAACATGTCATCGATTTCTCACACTATCTCAGGGTAGTTAGATGGCTCTGAGGATCACTCGGTGCAAAGGTCATATCATTCTTAAATTCATTCTTTTACAGTACATTGGATCCATTCTTCACCATGCATACACAATGTGCAGAAAATATACCTAAAAATAAAAAAGGTAGCACAAATCAGTCACTGTCTATCATGAATTCTCCAAGCAGCTCACTCGTACTGTAAGTAATATTCCTATGGTAAACTATAGTACATATCACAATGTACCATAATATTACCATGGAATGCCAGTGATTACTACAGTATGGCAGGCACCATGGCAGTACTATGATGTGTCCTTCAATACTTCGGTGAACACTATGGTTCTTATTAGAAACCACAGTAGCTAGCAAACTTCAGCATGTGTCTATTATGATATGTTTGCACATACTGTACCATTTTAGATATAATACTTACTACTGGTATGGTATAGTACAGTACCATATTATTGTATATAATACTTTATTAGGAGTTTCAACATACACAGTGGTATTATATTATCATTATGGTACATGAATGTATAACATTTTTGACAGTATGGTCAATTATACAACATGGTATATTATGGGATGTGGTAGAACTTGTACTGTACCAGTTTAAGGATATTCCATGGTAGAACAACCACTATACCATATTATGGGACATGTATTATGTCAGCAATATAATAAGTAAATATATATATAAATAAATAAATAAAAGTAACACAAACCCCTGGGACTGTCAAAAATATAAAATGGTATAGTAAAAAAATATATATAGTAATTTACATTTACAAATAAATACAAATTATGTATATAAAAATGACCTATTTCCACTATCTAAATTTATTTCAGAAGTGGCCTCACAGTTGACACCTCACAGCTTAAGGGTTCCTGATGAGTTTCAAGGGTTTTTCTGCTGAAGTGCTATAGAATTAGTTTTTGTGCATGTTCATTGTAAGCCAATAAAGTGATCAGCACGCAATAGCATTCCCATACAGTGGTTGTGAGAATGATTCTGGTTCTACAGTAACCCCGAGCAGGATAAAGTACTTACTGAAGATGAACAAAACAACTGAAAGAACGATTATTCCCAGTGTTTCCAAACGTTTGTAGTTTCATGAGTTTTTGCAGCATCATGCACAGCACAGTCAAACGGGGATTCATGCACACTATTCAAACGGGGATTCATGCACAGGTCTATTATGTTTAAAGTGCATAAAGATGCAAAAGACTAACCCCTTACTGTGCCCTAGCTAGATAAAACTGATGTTTCTTTAGGTGCTAAAAGAACAAAATCACACCTATCAGCTGAAGCAAATCATTTTGGATATATTTCAAGTAGTATAAATACATAATACATTCCAATGTCAGCCAGGAGTCTACAGAAGAAAAGAAACAATCAGCTTGGCCCCAAGCTAAATGTACATGGCATGCCTTGTTTGCTATCAAAGAACAATTGCAATAAGCAATCAGACAGAGTATGCGCCTCCATCACAGTGGATGTATTCCAGCTAATAGAGAATATATCCATAGCATTTCTAAAAGAATATCTCGCTTGAAATCATGACATTTTCTTATGCAGGCAAAACTTCAGTACATTTTAGCGGTTAAATATCAAATTATGATATATTGGAAAGTAGTATTTCAATGGTTAAGGCTTTGAGCAACTTCTCAGTGGGTTGTGAGTTTAAATCCCAGCATTGCTACAGTATGCTTTCTCCGCTGGGTCATTAAGTAAAGTTCAAATCCTCAATTGTCATAGCTCAACTGTATGCTACTCTGAAAAATTGCATCCAAATACACCATATGGACAACACTGGGGACACCAAAGTGTCACAACCATACAGAATGATGAATAAATTCCATGTTATCCTACTTCTTTGATCTGGGAAGATTTTTTCCTACAGATTTTTAAATGTTGCTGTAGGGATGGGGCATTGCCATGCTGGAACACAGTATGTGGGTCTCTGGTGTCCCCATACACTGACCGGATTAAAAAAAAAAAAACATATATATATATATATATATATATATATATATATATGAATTCAATTAATTGATTAACTGTCTGAAGCCATGAGCCAAGTAGTCTTAAGAAAACCACTTTTTAGTGAAGCTATTAGAAAAAAAGGCTCTATCAGTGCATATTGTACACACTTGTGGGGGCAGTGTTATAATTTGGGGTTGCTTTTGAGTCAGGTCCAGGTTCAGAAATGTTATGTGCCCAAAAAAATGAGGTCAACTGACTATCTGAATATACTGTACTAAATGACCTGATTTTTTTCATCAATGGATTTTGTCTTCCTTGATGACAATGCCAGGATTCATCAGGCTCAAACTGGGAAATAGTGATCCAGGGAGCATGAGACATTTTTCACACAAAGATTGGCCTCAACTGAGTCCAGATCTTAACCCCATTGAGAATCTTTGGTCTGTGCTGGAGAAGACTTTACAGAGCGGTTTGACTCCCCCATCATAAATACCTTGGACAGAGATTAATGTGACTCTGCACAGAAATAAATGTTTTGACATTGCATAAGCTTATTAAAAATGATATAGCAATACTCAAAGCAAAAGGTTTTCCAATTAAATATTATAGTGTGCAATTATTATTTTTTGTCTAAGTAGTGTACATTTGTCGTTCATGTTGTATCTATGCCATCTGGGACATTATGGAAAAAATCCCTATACTGATCTGCAATCTTAAAAACCCATTAATAATAAAGTGCTCAAAAATAGGCTGGAGGGTAATTAGATAGTTAACTAAAATCATTGTTGTCTTTGTTGTAACATAACATAAAGCCATGCCAGTCGCGTTTAAAAGGCTCTGTCCTAGAGTGAAGGCTAATTTTTGAGATAAAAAATTTGTCAAAACATAAAAATGTCAACTGATGATACATGACTGTGTTCGTACTCATAAGCTACAAGCTCTACGTTAATGCAAATTACTGGACCAGCCCACAACGCCTGCACTAAGCTTTTGCAGTATGTTCTCCTCCTTCTGTCCAATTACTCATAACAGAATGCATGATTTATGTGATGCTGTCAAGGACAGTGATACTTACATGCCAGATAGTATCAATATTCCCCATTACTGTTGCGTGAAGGATGCTGGGCAAGCAGGGAAAAAAAAAAAAAAAAAGAAATTCTATATTTTGTCTATCAAATCACTCTATATTTGCAGGCATCATTGACTGTAAATGCAAATAAAGTGAGCATCAGTGACTACAAGCAGAAGAATAAATAGACTTAGCTTCACATCACTCACTCACTCTTTCTTTCTCTCTCAGACACACTTCAATTCATCATCAATTCATTTTTGTGCATGCTATAACTGTTAAACGGTTATGCAAGAGCCATGCACATACAGGAGAAATCAGGAAATACGTTTGTGTGCTTTTTGTGCTGCTCATAATGATGTTCTAAAGAGTTTCAGGAACATGCTGTGTTGGTTGAAAGTGGGCTGGAAGCATCGACTTGTCTTGAGGAGAAAATTGAAGCGCAAATTAGGAGCAAACACACCAAATCCTTACTGGTAAACATGACATTCTATGACTCAAGGTTTGCACAAAGCCCCTGAAAAAGCAGAGCAGAGGACTGATCTCTCTTTCTTCCTCTCTCTTTCTCACACACACACACAAACACAGCAGAAGCAGCACCAGTTCTGTCCTCTCGCTGCATTTTTTTATTTATTTTTTTTTTACTTATGCAGGTAAGTGGCTTAGACAGACTGGATCTCACACAGCGCAGATTTTGGACAATTCTAACAACCCAAACATCCTGGCATGGCTCAGATGTGACTTCTAAAGGAACCACTAGCCTATGTAGGTGTGTCTAGAGACTCTGAAGAAGAAAACACGCTGTGGTAAACAAATTTAAAATTCCATAGAGGTACAAAAAAAAAAAAACTTGAAAAAAATGGACATTCTCTCATATAGTTTAAAATGTAAAATGTTTTCAGTTGGTAAAACCATACAACTAAAGCATAAATAGAAAAGGAAGTTAAAAGAAACTTGGACAGGAAATCCACCATTCAACCTATAAAGATAGCTCAGTGATACGAAAAAAAAATCATTTGCATGTTACACACAATTTGGACTAAACGTCTAAATGCCCTCCTTGGGAAAAAGAGGAGCACGAGTGGCCAACAGGGCAATGCTCTAATGAGGCTTGAGCAGAGATAGAGATAAGAAATGACAGTCATCACCCAACCTTCCAGCTTTAATTAGGTAATAGGTGAGTGTGTTGAGTACAACCATCAATTATACACTGCCCCTTCTTCCCTTGCGTTTCTGGCTCCTGACCTGCGATGTGGTTTTAATATAAGGCAACAAACCACACAGATGTTCTCAGGAGGTTAAATCGCTCAGACATTCCTATCCTTGTGGGAGACAAACTGTATGGTAAGGGAAAAAAAAATTTAAAAAAAAACATTACACACTTATCCCTCAGAGATATGAGGTTTTAAGTACTCCAAAACTACCACAGTAAATCCTGGCTCTTGGTCACAAAGAACAAAAGAGATGGATTTCACAATATTTTTCGTAATAATGTCCCAAGGCAAGAAAGATGTCCAATAATTCTATATTCTAAAAGAGAGACAACACCTAAACAAATAGGAGTCTTACTTGTACAGGGAGATTCTCAACAGAAAGCAAACTATGGCTGCCCCCTACTGGCCATATCAAAACCTGTCTGTTTGTTTGTTTGTTTGTTTGTTTGTTTGGTCATTAATTAATTAATTAATTCAGTCAATCCATTTATTGGTCCTAAAAAGAAACAATTATGGCATTTTGATAACTGGTCACCCACTGGACAGGTATAAAGATAAAATGAAATGCAGTCATATAAACCCTTAACGAGATAGCAGTTGCTTTTGCATGCGTCAGTCTTTTACAGGTGACGGATCATCTACTTTTACTAAACACTATTCCTACATTCCTCCTCCTAAAAGTGAAATGAATGTTTATATACAGTAGGCTATATATACAGTAGTCTATACCAGGAGAATTAGGACACAAGGCGGGGTACACTCTGAATAGGGTGCTAATTTTTAGATTGTTTTTAATACCTTCATGCAAAAACTGCCTGAAGTCTATTACCCATGGCCATCTCAGTCACTATGCTAATTCTCCTACCTTGAGCTGCTTTGAAATAACGTTACTGCAGCCATCTTTCTGTCTTCAAGCTTGTCCTTTATTTGTGCACAATTGGGTTGAGGTCACATGACTGACTTGGCCCTTAAATAACATTTCCTTTGATGTTGCCAGATTAGGCAGGTTTGTTCCCAGATGGGTGGTTTTTGGCAGGAGAACATATTTGGTGTGAGTTTGAGATCAAAAACATTGTATAGGCTAGATTGAGGATGTTACTTCACAGACAAGCCCACTCCCTGAGTCATCGGTTAATGGCGCTAAAGATTTTCTTCTTTTATTTAGCAAGTTCACTAAAAGCTCACTGAAACTTTGCAGCACTGACATACAGACCAGCTTGCAAGATTAAAAGAACCATGCCTGATGATGCGATGCTATGCCTTCTCATGATTCATCCTTTTAATATATCACCAGGAAGTGAAGCTAATGCAGATATTTGAGACATTTGAGAATTCTGTAAACTCTGAATAGCAAGATACCGTTCCTGCCACACATCAGCCGATGCCTTGGATGATTATTGGACATACAGAATGCACAGTGCATTGTACGATTGTTATTAAATCAATTCTGGTACTGTATTTTAGAGAAGAACTTGGAAATGACATTGGTTACACACTCCCTTCATTTTCATTTTCATCTTCTATACCGATTATCCTGTGTGCAGGGTCAATTAGGGCAAAAAGCAAGTACACCTTGGACAGGGTGCCAATCCATTGCAGATACTCCCTTTACTTGGACACTTAAATTAACTATTTACTGACGTTAACTGATGTTACATTGATTGAGGTGCATTTGATAAAAATGTGGTTTAAAGAAACACAATAGTTTTTTGACTTGATCAAAATTTTTGTCTATGGAACCATCGTGGAAGCCATCCTTGGCTTTCTGCAGGCTAATACTGGACATAGCTAATATGGTAGTCATGGCAACAGATTGAGCAAGTGTCATGGTAGAAAGACATGAGTACAGTATGTGCAGACATTGCTTGAACAGACGCAGCTTCATTTACAGTTATTATGTGTAAGCCATTTCTTGGACACTGTAGCTCAAACAGCAATGAAAGGTCCTACAAATATTAAATATATCAGAGACTTAAAACTGATTTGCCCATTTTGCCAAGGGCCAGAGCGACTACTGAACTAAGAGTGTTAACAGCGAAGAAAGTACTTGAAATTGCTTTCTTCAGTCTAGCCCGCTGGTTAGTAACAACAGATTGCATTGACAAAATCCTTGATCAAGAAGATGTACACACTTTACATTTCAGTGTGTCAGCACGCCCTGAACACTGCTATGTAGCCTGGCGTCTGAGTGAAATGTATAAAGACAAGACCAACAGCCTGTACCTGATTTTCTCCGCCCTGTATAATGTGGAGATGCAGTAAAAGCTGTCAGCAAGCGATTTCAATTAGAGGCAAAGATAGTCTTGTGGTCTTTCATGGACTCACCTGACTCACCTGACCACAACAAGACGTGCGAGGGTGAGTCAAAAATTATCCGCACTCCATTTGAAGAATTTATTTTAATTAAGATTTTAGAAAAGAAAAAAAATATAAAATTTTAAAATAATCTCTTTGTTTTTCGACACAGTTTGTCCATCTATCATCAACAATCATTTGTATTCCATAAAAAAACAAAAAACATTTTAGGTTGAGCTGTGAGTCATGAATCCATCGCTGTCTTCAACTCTTTATCAGAAGTGAATCGTTGTCCTCATAGGGCTGCTTTTAGAGAACCAAACAGGTGTCAACAGTGTGGGCAGAAGTGCGCGAACGTGCATCATCATGCAAGATCACAACGCCCTTGAATAGCAGTCCTCTGCATTTAATCCAAAGTTTCAGCTTAAGCTCATCAATAAACATCTTACTGTAACATGCACTGTTGATTGTTAAATTTTTTTCCTGATAATGTTCCAAGGCCGGCTCCTGAGAATCCCAGAAAACTGTAAGCATCACTTTTCCAGCTGATGGTTGACTTTGGAATTGTTTTCTTTGTCGACGATTGGGGATGTTTCAGTTCCATACTCTGCCATTTACTCTTAGGTTCATAGTGATGAATCCATGTCTTGTCACCATTATTGATTCTCTTTAGAAACCTTTAACTTCCTTTGAGTATTGGTTTAACTTTTATTCACAGATATCCAAATGCTTCGTAACCCATCTTCACCAAACTTTAGGGCATCCATTTTTGCTCACACCGCAGATACACATTTAAAAAAAATTTTTTATATATTCCTCTTTCCTGTAGATGCTAACTTGGCGACCACATTTAGTCAAAAGGTAGACACAAGCAGAAAATGTTGACAGTTAAAGTTAAAAATGTTATCAGTGATATTATTATTTCCGGATGAAACCTACATACATGTCGGTCTGTTTTTTTGTACAGCATAACTCGCTACCTAAGTTACTGTTTTAATACAAATAAATAAAATTTTGTAAGGTTAAGTATCTTACGCCTTGTTTACGGCAAGTTTTACTTCTTTCATCGTCAAACAAATACACTCTTTGTTCCGTAATCAGAGAGCAAATCACAGATGAGAAATCAAAAAAGTAACTCGGATCATAAATTATCAAGGTTATGTTTGTGTGATTTCAGCAGTAAAAATATTAGTTATAAGTAATCCCAATAAAAATATTCAGTTTTACCTTTTTTTTTTTTGGTGAAGGTATATGTTGACATTGAGCAAGTAGCTTTTTAGTAGATTACTTTAAAGTAGATTATTAATTCGACACGGAACTGTTCATAATATTGCTTTTACTTAACATTCCGATTTGAGCGCATAACACTGGGCTCTTTGTATTGCTGCAGATACTGTTGCTCCAACGACCCATCTCATAGTGGCGCTCCACTTTACTGCTTATTAGCACCACAGTTTTTGGAACATATGAAAAAAACTGGATATAAAATTCCCACAGGAAGAATAAACATACATTGATCTGTCCATTCATCTTTGAAGGTAGAGTTTTCATAGTGTACCTGCCTTTTTTTTTTTGGAATAAACCAAGTTTGTCGCGAGTTGATTTCTGTTTTGTAAGGATTTGGGTGTCTTCCGCATACTTTGTATATATATATATATATACCGCATCGATTAGCTTTGTTAAATGAGGGGTATAGCCACGCCTTGCCGCTAGATGCTGTGACATAATCTTCCACAAAACTGCTCATGACGTCCCTTCTACTCAACATTTATTTTCATTTATGATGCAGGTTTAACTTTACTGAAATACAGAAGGACTGGCAAAGTTTCATTAAATTCTGTGAAGCTAGTTTTGTGTGATTCTGTGACAAAATTTACAGACAGAATTTTTTCTGAGACAAAATTTTGTCCTCCAATGTATGAAAAGTAAGAGCAAATTCTGACCAACGTACTGTACAGACAAAACCTTTCTTTTATCTATATAAATATTGTTGGCTGGCAGCAAGGCAATTGACAAAATAGCTTAACAAAAAGTTATAGGTCTAAAGTGTGGCACAGAAATATATATTGAATCAGACTATTTCTAAAATTGTGATTTTTATAGAATTGAATAAGAAGCTATGTATCTTGATAATTGGGTGGGCCCTGACAGAGACTGGATGGAATTCGGCTTCTTTCCTTCCAGCAGCTTTGACTCCTCCATGTAGTAGACAGCTCAGGCAGTCTGAATATATTTCAACAAAGTAATATTACGATATTCAGCTTTGTTTTCCTATGGTCCAAGACTGATGAAATAGACACTGAAAAACACAGCTAAACATCTGAATGTTACTTTGAAATTTCGCCTTTTAATTATTGTGTATTTCATAATTTAGGATTATCTTAAAAGTGCATTTTTTTAAGCATTCTAAATATGTAAAAGAGGTAAACAGATTGTATTGTCATTATTCTGCTTTCTCACGACTAGTGACATTTATTTGTATTTCTGATCCCAGTCTCAACCTCACAATTAAAAACAATATATTGTGGCGTGGGCGGGGCTTCGGGTAAATAACCATCATGCTCTGCGGGAGGGACTGTTTATGTGTTCACCGTGTTGGGGAAAGGTGTTTGGTTTAGTGGCTTCAGCCAGGGTATGTGATAGGGTGTTCTTGTTTTAAGCCGTCTCATGTGTTCGAGTTGTGAGATTGTGCGCTTGAATAAAATACTCCCAGCCATTTGCATTGGGCAGCAAGATAAGCTCGCTCGTCTCTCCACCATCCTTTCAGGCGATAAAAACGCCACATTTGGTGTCAGAAGTGGGATAATGGAGAGTCGCGAGTTGGAGCGCACCCCGGAGGAAATCCGGAGGATCCAAATGGGCCGCCGAGTAGCGGAGCAGCTGCGGAGAAAGAAAACCCTCCCTGATGGGGCTAGTGCAGGCAAAGAGCGGCGACCGGAGCGGAGCGGCGCGTTCCAGGTTTCGGTATTGGACCTCGGGGAGGAGTCCTCCAGTGACGTGGCGCCGACACCGGAGCAAGCTACAGCTCCGTGCCCCGTCCGCCAGCGAAGCGACCTACAGCTGCGCCTGCCGGCCTACAACGGCGCCGGCGATCCCCACGCGTTCATCGCCCAGGTAGAGCTAGCCGGCAAATTCGCGGGCTGGTCCCCGGCAGAAACAGCCGTCCGGGTGGCCCTCTCGTTGGAGGGTGACGCGCTGCGGGCGTTGCAAGATCTCCGGGCTGATGAGCGGGACGACTGGTTAAAGCTGCAGCAGTCGCTCTGTTTCCGTTTCGGCGCAGGAGACCGTAACGAGGCCGCGGGCGAGGAGCTGGCAACCCGCGTGCGGAGCGCCTCTGAGCCACTAGGGGCGTTCGCCATGGACCTGCGATCTCTCGCGGGCCAGGGCTACCCGGATTTCGGACACGGCCAGCAGGAAGAGCTAGCTCGTCGCGCGTTTCTTCGGGGAATCCGGCCGTACCGCCTTCGCGAGCACCTCCGGTTAGCAGCACCGGCGTCGCTGTCCGAGGCGCTGCGCGAGGCTGAGCGCGCCGAGCCCATCTTGGGAGAACACCACGGCGAGAGAGCCGAGCGATCTTCGGTGGCTCGCGGCCGCTGGGGAGGTGAACCTAGCCGGGGACAGGGCTACCCGTCGCGGCTAGGCCTCGACCCGGCCGGCGAGTTTCCGCGACAACGCCGAGGCCAAGGATACCGCTGCAACGTGCTCCGGCCGGAGGACAGCGTACCCCAGCAGCCGTTAAACTAGCTTCGGGGGGCGCCGAGGGGAAACCGCCTCCCACAGCCATCTTTGTTCCCCCAACTGCCGGATTTAACTTCCGGTCGGGACATGTCGGAAATCGCGCGGGGGTCTACGTGGACTGCGGCCTGGACAACGTTTCGCTGCGGGCGCTCGTGGACACCGGCTCTACAGTTTCGCTGCTGCGCGGGGGATTGTTGAAGCGCGGAGAGCGCGGTCGTGTGCTGCCGGACCCGGCCGTGAACATTCGCACCGTGTCGGGAAGTTATTTGAGGATACGGGCCTGTCGCACAGTGCGAATACAAGTAGGTGCAATCATTCTTTTTCACCCATTCTTTGTGGCGGATATCGAGGATGATTGTATCTTGGGATTAGACATTTTGGAAAGGTGGGGTGCGGTACTGAATCTCGCAGACGGGACTCTGCGTGGTAGTTTCGGTTTAGCTAGGTTGCTAGTGCCCAAAGCGCGGCCGGACGAGTTAGTAGCACGCACCAGCGGGGCGGAACTTCCGGTGGACGCGCCATGTAAACATCCGGTAGCTGTCCGAGCGAGAATAATGGCCGAGCTGATGCGGCGTAGCAGTGTAGGGCTAAATCAGACGCAGACCGACGCCGTGAAGTCCCTTTTGCACGAGTTCGCCGATATTTTCGCAGTGGATGAGCGCGAGTGCACGCATACCGATTTGGTGCAGCACCATATCGATACGGGTAACGCCGCTCCTGTTCGGTTACATCCGAGACGCCTCCCGTTAGCTAAACGAGCTATAGCCGAGCAGCAGCTGCGTGAGATGGCCGACTCGGGCGTTATAGAGCCAGCATCCGGACCGTGGTCTTCACCCGTTGTACTGGTGCGTAAAAAGGACGAATCGTGGCGGTTTTGTGTGGACTACCGGCGGTTAAACGAGGTGACGCGCAAGGATTCTTATCCGTTACCGCGAATAGATGATGCGCTGGAACACGTTGCGGGCTCGGCGTGGTTTAGCTCGTTGGATCTGCGTAGCGGGTATTGGCAAGTAGAGCTCGCCCCGGAAGCACGACCCAAAACCGCGTTTTCGATCGGACAAGGTCTATGGCAATTTCGGCGCATGCCGTTCGGCCTCTGCAACGCTCCCGCTACGTTCGAACGGTTGATGGAGAGAGTATTGGCAGAGATCCCTCGCAACTGTTGTGTCGTCTACTTAGACGATTTATTGGTACACGGCAAGGATTTTGCGGTCGCACTAGCTAACCTACGGGAGGTGTTTCTAGCTATCCGGCGGGCGAATTTGCGGCTCAATCCCAAAAAGTGCCAGTTGTTGCGGCAAGAAACTGTCTTTCTGGGACACGTCATTAGCGCTCAAGGGATTGCCACCGATCCAGCCAAAATCGCCGCGGTACAGCATTGGCCTGAGCCGTCAAATGTGTCGCAGCTGCGCACCTTTCTCGGGTTAGCGTCGTACTATCGCCGGTTCGTGAGGGATTTTGCTACGATCGCCAGCCCGCTGCACGCGCTCACGAGAAAGAACCAGCCGTTTCGCTGGGACAGGGAGCACGCGCGTGCGTTCACACGGTTACGGGAAGCTCTGGTTACGTCGCCCGTTCTCGAATATCCTGATATAGCTCGTACGTTTATTCTCGACACGGACGCGAGCGATGTAGGGCTGGGGGCCGTCCTGTCTCAGGTTGCCGGGGGCAAAGAGCGTGTTGTCGCGTACTTCAGCCGCGCGTTGTCTGGGCCGGAAAAGAATTACTGCGTCACGCGGCGCGAGCTGCTTGCGGTCGTCGCGGCCCTTAAGCATTTCAGGCCGTATTTATACGGGCAATCCTTCTTGCTGCGGACCGACCACGCTTCGCTGGTGTGGCTGCTCAGTTTTAAAGAGCCCGAGGGGCAGTTAGCGCGTTGGCTCGAACGGTTGCAGGACTATCATTTTACCGTTCAGCACCGAGCGGGAAAATTGCACGCTAACGCCGATGCGTTATCCCGCCGGCCGTGCAGCAAGGAGCGTTGTCGACACTGCGAGCGGGTTGAAGAGCGTGTGGGTAGTCACGACATCGAACACACCCCGACCCCCGTGAATCAGAACATTCTCCCTGCGCAGCCTTCCGAAGCCCCCGTCGGTAATCGGCCGTCCGAGCCGGCGTGCAGCCGAGTCACTGCGGCACCTACACCATCGCCGGTGGTCGTTTCGCCTGTGCCACAGATGGACTGCGATCAGCTAATGGTCGAGCAGGAGAAGGACCCGGCATTGCAGCGGGTATTAAGTTGGGTTAACGCGGGCCAGAGACCGGATTATGCTGCAATCGCCCACCTGGGACCCGAAGAAAAAGCTCTCCACTCGCAGTTTCACCGACTAGCGTTGCGGGGGGGCTTACTCTACCGCCAGTGGGAACAGCCGTGTGGCGCTGGTGAATCTTTTCAGCTGCTGGTGCCGCGGACTTTGCGGGCATGTGTGCTGGGGATGGTTCATGGGCACGCGGGTTCGGGACACTTCGGGGTAACTAAGACACTGCGGCGGTTGCGTGCTCGGTTCTACTGGCCGGGTTGTCATACTGACAGCGAACTTTTTGTTCACAGATGCGATGTCTGCACGGCAAAGAAGGGCCCTACCCAGCGCTCGCGAGCACCCTTGCAAGACTTTCGGGTGGGGGCGCCCATGGAACGTATGGGCGTGGACATTCTGGGGCCGTTTCCCATCTCTGATCGCGGGAATCGTTATGTGCTGGTGGCCATGGATTACTTCACCAAGTGGCCGGAGGCGTTCGCTGTTCCGGATCAGAGCGCTTCCACCACGGCTCGAGTGCTGGTGGATGAGGTGTTCAGCCGATTCGGCTCCCCGGAGCAGTTGCACAGTGATCAGGGGCGTAACTTCGAGCCGGAGGTGTTTGCGGCGGTGTGCGAGCGCCTCGGGGTGAAAAAGACCCGCACCACGCCCCTGCATCCACAAAGTGACGGCCTCGTGGAGCGGTTTAACCGAACACTCACCACCCAACTCGCCGTGCTTACCAGCAACCGGCAAAAAGATTGGGACGAGCATTTGCCTCTCGTGCTTTGGGCGTATCGCACAGCGGTGCAGGAGTCCTCGCAACTGACGCCAGCTGCGTTAATGTTCGGTCGCGAGTTGCGCACGCCTGTGGATCTGGTGTTCGGGCCCCCGCCTCAAGTGGATTTACCCACGAAACCAGGTTTGGACTATTTTTATTCATTGAAAGACAAACTGTTTCGTGTCCACGAATTGGCGCGTAGACACTTGGCGGACGCCGGGGTTAAGCAGCGCCGCGTGTACGATACCCACAGCCGGGGGCGCGACTTTGCTACTGGGGAGCAGGTTTGGGTGTATTCCCCCGGAAGGAAAAGGGGGCTCTCACCTAAGCTGATGTCGCACTGGGTGGGCCCCTGCACGGTCGTCGCACAGCTCTCTGATGTGGTCTACCGGGTGCGGTTGACGGGGCGGTCGCGATTGGTCGTGCTCCACCGGGACCGGCTCGCTCCCTACCAGCCCCACGTCAGCAAAACATCGAGCTCTGTGGAGGCCGGTCCGCCTCAGGAAGAGGGCTGTGCCCCGCCTTCCCCCGCAAAAAGACTCCGGCGTTCACAACGCCAGCGCCGCCCACCGTCACGCCTGCTAGACTGAGTTCGCCATGGTGACCGGGGACGGTCACAGCTCGGGTGGGGGCAATGTGGCGTGGGCGGGGCTTCGGGTAAATAACCATCATGCTCTGCGGGAGGGACTGTTTATGTGTTCACCGTGTTGGGGAAAGGTGTTTGGTTTAGTGGCTTCAGCCAGGGTATGTGATAGGGTGTTCTTGTTTTAAGCCGTCTCATGTGTTCGAGTTGTGAGATTGTGCGCTTGAATAAAATACTCCCAGCCATTTGCATTGGGCAGCAAGATAAGCTCGCTCGTCTCTCCACCATCCTTTCAGGCGATAAAAACGCCACAATATACTCCACTCATTTGCAACATCCTCTCCTTCCCAGCTAAATCAAAGCAATATTTAAATTTATTGCATACATTTTAGGAAGATTTTTATAATTGAGAGTAGCAGATCATTGATTTGTCACCATGCATACACACATAGTTAATTGGTCCTATAATTTCCAGTTTCCAGTAGTGAGCTGTTGACAAACTAAAAAAAAATCTGCCTTACTTACTGTGGCTTTTGCTATGGTGATTGCTACTGTTGTTACTACTGAAAGAAGTATTTAGTGTATTTCTATGTTGGATATGTTGACAGCAAAGGCAGGCCCCTTTTAGTTAGCCAATAGTGGGCGTATTAAACTGGAAAGTAATCATGAGGGTTAAAGTACCAACAAAATTTTTGTTAAAATATTTAGCCTGTTTTTATGGCCTTTTTTTTTTTTTTTTGGTTTGTTTTTACCTTTGAACAGTTTTCCAGCTGCTTAAACACTGTCCTGTCAGTTTTGTAGCATTTGACAGAATCTAAGCAAAACGTATAGCTCTATACACTTCAGAATTAAGCCCCAATCAATAAGCCACAATGACCCAACTCATTTGTCAGCCCTACATGCTTACTGTATGTCGACACAGCATTCTCCATGTTTGATGATGACATGGTAAGCTTTAATACATGAGTCCTTCCCTACTGTACTTTTCTTCCAACCATTTTGGTGAAAGTTATTTTCGTATGAGAACCGCACAGTCTTTGTTAGTCTAATCTGGCCTTTCTGTTCCTGGCTATATATATGTATATACGTCTGTGCATGGCCTTTAAGTGGATTTATTATGCTCACCAATTCCTTCCTTCCCAATGGGCACACAGACTAGGCCTCAGGTAGCTGTAAAAGGTCTTTAAAACCCAAGACCTCTTAATAAGTTTCTAGGACATCTTTAAGATACCTACTGTAGTATAGGGATTGGAGAAAATTTGTCCTGAAAAAGTCTGGGGTGTTACTTTTTTTACAGCTTTAATGGGTCCCTAGTAGATTTTTAGTTCTGAAGACAAACTAGAGTCCCATCTGTGTCTATTATGCTCTTTTTAAGAATGCACCAAATTATTGATCTGGCCGCTCTTATGATTCTGCTGTTTCTCCTAAAAGTCTATTCATTTTTTTTTTTTCAGCCTAATGATGGACCTCACTTGTATTGGAACCTCTTTGTGCTGCATATAGAGAGTTCTATGAACAGCTAGCAAAAGCAAATTCGATGTTTGAGATCTATGCCATTTATTGAATAGTATTAATTTGTCATGATAACTGTTTATCACTCAGTTGTCAAAATTACTTTACAGTCTGTAGAAATGGAGGGAGGTTGTAAAAAATGACTGTAACTCCTAACTATTAATGAAATATTTTTGCTAAGCCCCTAAAATTAAATCTCAAATTTTACACTTAGATGACATCTTGATTGTTTAATTATTTCTACACCCTAAATGTGGTGTAAAGAGGAAGAATTACAAAAAAGATTCTTTTTGCCCCCGATTCTTTTTTTGTGCACAGAATTGTGACCATGTAATATGCTTATGCATGGGCAATCAGCTATCTTCCATATACTTGCATGTGACATGTACACTAGGTGCACTGCATTGCAGAATGAACAGATAGAAGAACAGCATCAGTATTGACCTATGCAATGTTGTTTGGTTTTAAAGTCAGACAGACAGGAAATTGTTTCTACTTTTAATTAGAATTTGTCCACAGTCGAGGGTGAAGGTGGGCATTATGTATTAAAGCTGAGGGTCTAATAAGCGCCTACTGCATGACATTTGCAAAAAGGATATGATACTTTTCAACACATTAAACACATGTCAACTATTAATTAAAAAAACCCTTCTGATTCTTGTTTTTTTGTGTGTCTTTAAAGTCTAAAAAATGGCCATATTTTTTTTCATAAAGTGACATAGGTCATTAGAAAAAAAGTTTAAAGAAGTGGAACCAGCATTAAACAGTTTTAAAGGTGGTTCGAAAGTGTGATGAAGACTCTTTATATACATTACAAAATCCCCTGTAGGAAAAAAAAAATTCCCCAATTTTCTCCCCTAATATTCGTAGATAACTCCCACCCGTCCTTAGGGCACTCATCCATCAAGGCTACAACTACCAACTCGGGAGATCAAGGGATACAACTACCAACTCGGGAGATCAAGGGATACAACTACCAACTCAGGAGGTCAAGGTAGCATTGATCCTCCAAGACATGTGACGCCTGCCAACCAAACTGGTTGCTCACTGTAGGTAGTGATGCAACACCCTCAGAGCAAAGTGCTATCCGCTCCTTCCGCTTGTGTGAGCTCACAGATGCCATGATTGCATCTTGATTGGTGCTAGAGCGCTAGAGTACCACCTATCCCTCCCAGAGAGAGGTTGGTCAATCAGCGCTCTCCAGGCTCCCTGGAAGGCTACAGCATCACCAACGATTCAAACCTGCCACCTCTGGCTGAAAGTGCGAGCTCATTACCACTGTGCCACTAGTGAAGTAATGGAGACTATGCTAAGTAGTAATACTGTACAAATGAAGAGTTACACCCACTTTTGCATTAATTTTGGTACCTTCATGTGCATGCAAATATAAATAATGCAAGCTTTTTTAATAACCACACTAGTTAAGACTGCTCTCTTGTTAATGATCTCAAACTTCTTGGAACTGCAGGATTTTTAAAGCTTCAGTTTTTGGCAGCATCAAAACCAGAAAAAATGTGTGCATAGAAAATCAGTCTCAAGACATGCCAAGGTCATCGAAACTTACACGATCTCTTTCCTTCATACCAGTGAACAACCTAACGTATACTGTACATTATGCATTATCTGTAAACATAATAAGAAGCAATGATTCCTGATCCTGAAATAGTCAGTTTGTTGATTAACCCTTGTTAAAATAACAAATCCCAAGATGTTTCCATGAGAAGCTGTGAGAAGTTTTTTTTTTTTTTTATATATTTAAAACTTTACCCACAAACTTCCATAATTTTGAAGATTGTGATCAGATTCATATGCATCACCCAAAAATATCTTTTCGGAGCAAATAAAATTTAATATTGATTGAAAAAAGTTCAGGCTTACGGCTTATTCTTGAGTTTTGTTTGAAGAGCTTAGAAGTGGGCAAACATAAAACTTTTGCCTCGTTGCCTATATAATTAATCTTTTTTTTTTATCAGATACAAATGGTCTCCTTTTTTAGCAGCACGGAATCCACTGCTTGCTTTTTTTCTTGAATACTGATGAAGTTTGTGGGTGTGTTTTAGCTGACTCAAAAACCTGCACTACAATGATGAAACATAAATTTTCAATACAATTATTTTGGTCAAAACTATTTGTTCAGCTAGGAGGGGGCTGCGACACTGCTTGAGGGTGCTGAAGCACGGACAAGCCTCCTTCTTGTACCGCCCGTGCTTTATGCAGACATAAATGACTTCTGAATTATATTACCCAGTGGGAGGATATAAAGTGAGAATGAGAATGAACTTATGTAGATCCTTGACAGACATTGCAAAAATGGTGGCACCAGATTGAAAAAATAAAAAAAGCAAACATTAGCTTTCAAGGTCCTGTAAGAACATAATGATTAACAAAAGCTCTATCAGGCAGGGACTGATACAAAGACATTAAAAGACAGATACAAAGACATTAAAAGAGGCACAAAGAGATTGAAAGAAAGACATGAAGATCATTAAAAGACAGATACAAAGACAAAATAGACATACAAAGACATTAAAAGACAGATAAAAGGACAAAACAGACATACAAGGACATTAAAAGACAGATACGAAGACATTAAAAAGACAGACAAAAAGACATCAAAAGACAGACATAAGACATAGACAGTTGTCAGACAATGACATTTAAGGGACAAAGATATGGTAGTCTTTTATACATTTTAGAAAAAAAGCAGGGCCTTTAATAATAAGCGATAAATATAAACAAACGTTTGCATGCAAGGCCGTATTAAGTTGATTATACAACTAATAATGCGTAATAATATGAAGTGAGATCTACGACACATGTCCACTAAACATTCCTTCACTATGCTTTTCAATTCTTAGTTGCTGGATAGAGAACTTCCTGCTTTTCTACAGCCCTCAAATGCATTCCTCTTTCACCTCCGCAACAAAACAAACCCAGCTTTATTTAAAACTACTTAAAGCCTCATGACTCCTGCTGACGCGGCTCAAATGCCAGATGGGATCTAGTGTTCTGGTTTCAGTGAGATCAGTCAGTGGGCTGATGAATTTTGAATTTTGAAGTAGGTACAAACGCACAATAATATACTGCCAGCCCAGGAAGTGTGTCACCACCATTTTTTCTATAATTACTACCGTCTTATTGCCCTAAGTGGATTTTATTTTAGCTCGGTGCTGTCGACTCCAAAAGGATTTCAGGACACATGTACTGCAAGTGCATGTAATGTTGGCGAATCATTACTGTTATATAATTAATATCATTAATATTCAGGAAAGCAATTCTTCTCCCTGATAAGAAAAAAACGACATGCCACTGAAATAGTGATTAACCAGGCTGGCTATTTAGGATTCAGTAATTAATACAGTGCTGACCTGTCAGTAACAAGCAATCATGCAAAAATTTTTGTTGTTGTTGTTGTTGTTATTATTATTTAATAAAATGTGTATTTTTAATGCACATTTGTTTCCTAACACATGCCAACACATTGGGTGAATAAAATTATTCTCATTTTACTTCCGATAAAGCCTTAAGTGTGCAGTGGAGCCTGATTTGAAAAGTGCCAACTAAAGCATGACAAATCATTGTAAACCAAACAGTGTTGTGAGTGTTGTGGATTTTTCGAGTAAATGATCTGCCAGTAGCGGCTGATGAAATCCAGTACTGGATAAAACCAAGCTGTGCCTAGCTTTTCAAATAGCGGGTCAATAAACATATAGATACATCAGATTTTAGAAACACATTGTGTGGGCACAAGCACAATGTGAGTTTTTCAATCAATATGCAGTTCCGCTATTACTCTCATCCCCAGAATTTCGTCCAAATCACACTGAACCACTTTTCATTTGTGTTCAGGTAACAGATATGGCTGGCAGTGGACAAACACATCACGGGCGGTCTCGAAGTTCTTATGATGTCAGGGCATCCAGGCAGGGAAGCAAACACATTCAATAACACAGCTTGCGAATAGGAAATGCAGACCGAACTCTCTCACTCTCATCACTGTCACCAGGGCCTAAGGTAGCACCTCACTTCATTTTAAGAAAGTAGAAGTTGTTATTCTGACATGTCTCCCCTGTCCGTTTGCATCAACTCACAGTTGACTTCCCAGACTAGCATTGCGACAGTGATGTCTGATTTGTGAATGCGTATAAACCAGTATGACAGTAGGCTTGTACAATAGTTTGTTTAGGGGTTTAAGGACGCTTGCTAAGTTAATAGGCTTTATTAGCCTGTGACAATATAAACATATGTATCTATAAAGCCTATTAGCTTAGCAAGTGTTATATTTTCATAGTGTCCTATATATATATTGTAAACATACTGTACAGTGGAACCTCGGATTACGAGCATAATTCGTTCTGGAAGCGGGCTTGTATTCCAAAACACTCGTAAACCAAATGATATTTTTCCATTAGTAATACTGGAAACTCAAATTATTTGTTCTACAGCCCCAAAAATTAAATACATTTTTTTTAAAAAGTAAAAATAAATTCCAACATATAAGTGTTTATGTTTATGCGCGCAGGAGCTGTGTGTGTGTGTGTGCGTGTGTGTGTGTGTGTGTGTGTTAACACACACATTAACAGAGAGACTGTTTTATTGGAAAAATTAGCAAGGAACATCGCTAATCACACTCGCGTGAGGACATACTAACGGAATCACTAGTGTAAAGTAAAAAAAAAAAAAATGAACCTGCACTTTACCTTTGAAAAGAATCGTGACAGAGCAGAGTTTCTGTGTAAGGCAGAGAGTGTGCGTCTGTATGTGTGTGGGAAGCCGAGAAAAGGAGGGGGTTGGAGGGGGGTTGTAAAAGCGAGTGAGTGTGTGTGTGTGAGTGAGGGAGCACGGTGTCAAATTACGCCGTGCGCACACACACACACACACACACTTTGCCTTACACAGAAACTCTGCTCTGTCGCGATTCTTTTCAAAGGTAAAGTGAAACACGACAGACTAATACAGAGAGGGAGAGAAAAAATGGATCATTACCCTCTAATGAGACTTGGTTTTGCTTTATATGCGCACACACACGTGTGTTATAATAAACAATACACACATGCTGTACACACACGCTTACAAACACAAAATAAAATATGTTTTACACACACACACATAGTCAAAGTGTTATAGTATAGTACACGCGTGCACGGATGTTAAATATACCAGTAAGAGATGAGCACTAAGACAAAGCAGGGAAGCAATTACCTACAATTCCGTTGTGCAAGCGAGAGAAAAACTATTGGCTCAGTTGTGATCATGTGACGCTTGGCGTTTAAACAAGAAGCACATGCATGATACATTATACTCTGTACTTGTAAACCAAGACAACACTCGTTTTTAAGTTAAAATTTATTAAAAATCTTTGCTCGTCTTGCGGAACACTTGCAAACCACGTTACTCGTTATCCGAGGTTCCACTGTATATAACTTTGTTAGTTAGTCATTGCCTTCTTACATGGTCTACTTTTACATTTACATGAATCAAAGTAAGGAGCTTAGTGTACTTAATAAATACACACAGTATACCTGATAAATATACACATATATACACATAAAAACATTTTAACACAATTTAATGCATATAGATGGCACTGTCTCAGGATATCATATTGTGGAAACCACTAGGATTTAAAACAAAGCAGTACTCACATGCTTATTGACCATGTCAGTAGAATTGTTGTGAAGGAAGATTTGTTGTGATCAGGAGATTTACTATCTAACATCAGCAGCACGACTCACAGTAATAACGTGCATCAGTGCAAATGCACAGTTTGAAATATGCCAACAGCCACTGAAGTGCAATATCAACAAATAATATAATAAACTGCATAAAAAAGTATCTATTGAGTCTCTCTGATATCAGTTACTGGGTTCTATCGCTTTAAGTTCTGATAAATTGTTCTGACTACCCCATTACCCTATTGAACATAAAAAATGTGAAAATGAGAAAAGTAATGCAATCTTGGGTTACACATATACCCTATAGATGGCTGAAGGCATGCATCCAGGGAACATTTCATACAGTAATTGCTCCAGTGGTGAAAGGCTTTCCTGCTTTTTCCTTGACTTACACAGAAGTACCATGCAATGGTCATTATATACTGTAGTATACACAGTGACTGGGGCTGATAGGAGGTGAGGATCTGCCTAATCCAAAAATAAGGCATAAGGAGATCTGCAGTCAAAGATTTTGGTAAGTTTAAGTGGGAGTATATGTGGGCCCATAGGGCTTTGGTAAGGGAAGTGAAGTGTATTTACAGACTGAGACAAGGGAGCGACACAGAGTGGTCTGGCCTTCATTGGCTCTACGCACTGAGTGATATGCCTCTGCCACCTGAGGGAGGGATGGAGTTTGTGCAGTGAGAGTGATTGACAGAGTAAATGAAAGAACTGGTAGAGAAAGAGAAATCAGGAGAGTGACAGGGAATAAGATAGAGAAGTAAAGTGGCAGATAAAAAATTTAAAAAGAGAATGAGAAAGACAAAAAAAAGAAAAGATAAAGTGAATGATTGCAGCAGCAGCCATGTATTGTCTGTTCAGACATTGTAAAGGCCATGGACTAGGCCACCTTAATGTACAGGCTTACCTGGGCTGAAGCCCCAGTCCCTCTGAAGATCAGACGCCCATCTTGAGCCAATAAAAAATTCCTGTTTCTTTTGTATTTTTTGTAATTTGTCAAATTTTCTGTACAGCACTTGATATTCATGATTGTGGTTGGTGATTGATAAAATTTACTTTCTTTCAAGCTTTTAATGATAAGAAAGCTCATCAAGAAGCAGAACAATAAATAATGCTGCAAATGGAGACAGATAAAAAGGAGTGTGTATGAGATTCACATGGCCCCATAGAGGCCAAAGAATAAGCTATTGATTTAATTTGTTTATATGCTTTTATTATTATTGTTTCTATAGACAGGTTTTCTTATAAACATTCACCTTCCTTGGTCCTTATTTTCATGTCATAACTTGAAAACATGTCAAGATCTTTTGACGTTGTTTCAAAATAAGGTTATATGATATAGTGTGAAAAGATCTTGAAATAACAGGAAAGGATTGAATTATAATGAGAAAGTAATAAATCATATTATAATGTCGAAATATTACGGTATTTCAGGATAAAATATTTTCATGTTTTTACATGAAAAGTTCCATGGTAGAATGTGAAAAAGAGGATTATTATTATTATTATTATTATTATTATTATTATTATTATTATAACATCTTGTTATACCAAAAATCTTCTCATGCAAAAACATTTTTATTCTTCTTCCATGGCATTAATATGCTTATATATTTAAAAAAAAAAATGATTAGACTGACTTGTTTGTGATCGAGTACATTAATCTGCGGACAAATGTACACTACTGTATTAAACTACACATTTTTATTGTGAGACGCTACCATCGGGGTCTAACAGCCGGTTAATGTGGCACTGACTGTCGACTTGTGTCTCTGACAAAATTGAAACTCTTAATGAAAATAAGGAAAAAATATTGTGTTTAGCCAAAATATCTGATCAATATTTACTTCTGTATTCTGGCTGCAATGATTTCTTGTCAGTTTGATACTGCAAAAAATGTTAATAGCATTTACAAAGATAGTTTTTCCCTACTATTTAGAAATCAGCATCTTAGTTAAACAAAACAGTTACAAACCACTGCCACATGTCATGAGCAGGCAAAATAATGATAATATAATCCATTCACATCAAGGCGCCTCTTTGTATGAACAGTTACAGCATGTTACGTTTACACACATACACACAATGCAGAGTGATTTATTATATTCAATATTAGAAATTAAACGACCAATGCTAATTAATGTTCAGCAATCAGATTTTCAGTCTAGGTTGATAATCTATTTATTTAGACAAGCCTTTTGTAAATAGATTTGTCTTAGGTTAAGGTGCACATCTGGGAGACTGACGGACATAGAGTATTATGGTTGTATGTTTGGATGCTGACTTCCCCAACTCTTACTGAATATTCAGGTTTGCTGACAGTAAACTGAGATCACATCCCAGGGAGCCCTTATGTTTATGTTTCCTTCTGGCTCCCCCTTTAGTTATGCTGTTGTGGCTAGTCCTGCTGGAGTCACTGCTTGCACTGTGGACTAAATATACATTGACCTTGTGCATTATGTAACTGTGACCATACATACCTGTGCTCTCTTTCTGCCTGAGCTACACATAGCAACCTCTCGACCTGTCTGATTCATCTTGGTGCCGCGTTTCTGGTTGGAGATCTCTTTACTTGGAGGCCTTGTATGCTCTGCTTGGGATGTATGTGGTGACTTGACCATGAAGATGGCTAATCTCTGATGACTTGTGACTGCACTTGCTCAATAGTTCACACCTGAAATTCCTTAAACAGTTTAGTACCTAAGCCTGTTAACTGTTAACACCTCTCCTCTTATACTGAAGTTCTAGCTTTCTAACACACGATATAACGGCAAAGATCTGATCATTTTGATTTATACTGTACATATTTCCTCATCACTCTTTTTTTCGATCTGTAAGGCTGCGTTGAGACAATGACCATTGTTGAAAGTGCTATATAAATAAAACTGAATAGAATTGAATTGAACAAAGCTTTTGCTGCTCACGCTTATGACACCCTCCTTCTTTACTTTAATGAACCCCTGCTCCTTTAGTGCATTCATGCACAACACTTGCAATCAGTGATATTTCAAGATTTACTGTAGGGATCTAACAGGCTTGGAGAACACTTGCAGTAGGATTTTCTGAACATAAAATAACACACTATTCAATTTCTTAATCTGTAATCTCCAATTCACATGACAGGTTTTCAATAGGTTACAAAATTGAGAATGAACTGGTCGTTGCAAGAAATTGATTTTGTGTTTACACAAACAAATACTAATCTTGTTTTCTAAAGATGCAATAAAAAAGAATAGGGATTTCTCCATTTGGATCAGTCATCAAAATGATTTTTAAAGGTTCAAATCCCATGATTGAAAACTTGCCCCTGTTGGACCCTTGAGCAAGGCCTTCAACTGCTCACAGTGTAATGAAATACAAATGTAAGCCTGCCAAATGCCTAAATGTAGAACGGCTTATTGTCCATGTCCTACTTGACTTGAGTAATGTAGTCAAAGATATTCCAACAGAAATCAGCTGCTGTCCTCTCTTTATTTATTTATTTTTTACTCTGCATATGCGGACAGGCAGTCACACTACACACAATAAATAAGAACCAGGCCAGCCAAATGGCTCATATTTCCCTAGTGCATGTACAGATTGCTTAAACAGATTCCATTTCCAGCCTAAGACAAATGAGAGGGCATTAGTGCCTCTTAATTGCAGCTCTACATTATGTTCATTGTAGTTTGTTCAGAACACCAAGTTGCCAAGTGGGCAAAAAAATCAAACTGGCAAAGCAAAAAAGACTCCCACAATGTGCATTAGCCCCTTTCAGATAATTTTGAAATAATAATGTCTGTTTAAGCACAGCTTATCTGTAATTTAGAACTGTTGGGTTAGTGTTAATGCTAAAAATTATTAGTTAGTTAGAGTCGGGGTGGACGTGTGCAGGGCATCGTAAGCAAGCTGTTCATGGCAGAGAGTGAGAGATAAAACCAGGGATAAAGAGAGAGATTTGGATGTCTGTGTTTTTAAGGTTAGCTTTATGTACAAGCTAGGAGAGAGAGAGAGAGAGAGAGAGAGAGATC
This sequence comes from Clarias gariepinus, assembly GCF_024256425.1. NCBI lineage: Eukaryota > Metazoa > Chordata > Actinopteri > Siluriformes > Clariidae > Clarias > Clarias gariepinus. The sequence continues at coordinate 24,761,139 of NC_071110.1, read as the reverse complement.
TACACTAAAATAAAAAGGAACACCTGCACCCCTGCTCATTAATGCAATTATTCAGCAACCATGTCACAGCTGAGTAATGCACACAATAATGCAGATATAAGTCAAGGGCTAATAAAGTTCACATCCAGCTTCAGAATAAGGAAAAATATGATTTCAGTGTGAGACAGGTTTGGTTATTTCAGAAACTGCTGACCTGTTGACCTCACATAGGTGCGAAAAAAAAACACCTGTGAGCTGTTAGTGGAAACTGTTAAAGAAGAACAGCCAGACTAATTCAAGTTGGCAGGAAGGTTACTGTAACTTAAATAACCACTATTCACAACAGCGGTGAGTATAAAAGCAGCAAAGGAAGACCAAAGAGGAGATTTATGGATGCAGTGAGAGAGGACATGAAGTTAGTTGGTGTGAGAGAAGAGGATTCAGAGGATAGGGTTAGATGGAGGCAGATGATTTGCTGTGGCGACCCCTGAAAGGGAACAGCCGAAAGACAAAGAAGTAGAAGAAGAAGGTGAGTATAAAAGTACTCTGAAAATCTCAGCAAGAAACTGGACAGCCGTAGAGGGGAAAAACATAGAAATTTTTGCCTGGATGAGCAGGTTTACTAGTGTCTTTTTCTTAGATACCTACCCCTCGGTTGGTAGATTGGGTCATCCTTCCAGCTGTGGGTGCCGGTGAATTCCGTACATCATACACCATCCTCTTTCACTCTTATCGGTCTGCAGCCTTGCACTTGGCCTCATCAACAGTCAGTCCTTGGCTCTGCAGATCTTCTTCGATTTGTTTGATCCATGTTTTCTTTGGTGCTGCTTGTTGGACCCCTCAGTGGTGTGGCTGCTCTCTTGACATGATCTTGCATGGTAGCCTATTGGTATTCATTCCGCAGATGTGGCTTTTGTCTTTTTAATCCAGAGACTATTTGTCGAAAAGTCTTGGGGATAATCAAGACATTTTGCAACTGAGACCTGCAGTTCTTTAGATGTTGTTCTGGGCCCTTTTATGAGCTCCTGGATGAGTCATTGTTGAAGTATTTTTGGTAGGATACTCCTGGGAATGTTCAACACTGTTCTAAGTTTTCCTTGAATTCCATTAGATTATGTTGCTTTTTTTTTTTTTTTTTTAGATCTTTCTTTAGGTCAGGTTCTATTTAAGAAATTTCTTGATTCATCAGGTCTGGCAGTAATCAGGCCTGGGTGTGGCAAGTAAAATTTAACTCAGCTCTCCAAAAATCACAGTTTATTCATAATTTAGCAAGGAGGGCAAATACTTTTTTACAGCGGGCCAAGTAAGTTTGCACAGGTATTTTTCCTTTATAAATTAAATCCTTATTTCAGCTTTTTAGAACAGCTTTTTTTAATTTCATTTTGTATTAATTCGGGTTACAGTAGCCTATCTATGTGTAATATTAAAATATGTTTCATGATCTGAACCATTTAAGCGTGACAAATAAGCGAAAGAGGGTCAAATATCTTTTTTAAGGCACTGTACAGTCACACTATTACTGGTTTGTCTCCTGTATCCACACATTGCTAATCACAACAGTGCCAAAATAATAGCAAAAACAGCCAATGCTCTTTTTTGCCTTCTTGGCCTGATCATGTAGAGCCGGAACCCTGTTTGCTGACCTTCAGAGATAATTGTGTCACCAGCATGAATTACTAGCACACTCATTTGTTGATTCCACTATTATGGATTGTCTTGGACAAATAAAATATTCCCATCATTTCAATCATCCAAAATGTTTGTCGTATATTACATATCTTGTCTGGAACACCAGGGCATTTTTTTTACTGTGCTATCCAGGATAAACTATCTGATTCTCTGCGTTTTGGCAGACATTATATCCTTCAGAGATCACAATGATCCAAATGACTTGTTAAGAACAAACACACTCTAATGGATGAGAAAATCCACTTCAACACATTTGCTCCAAGAACCACCTTTATAATATCATAATAATAAACACTGATTACACACTTTTGTCCTTCATTGAAGGAGTAATCATTCTGCAATGGAGTTAGAAGGGTAGCACTGGGACCCATTCTTCCTACATAGAATACAGAAGTAGTTGTACTGGACTGCTGCCAATATGATACATTAATGTATTCGCCTGTATTTTACAGCAGTTGTTGGACTAAGTAAAGAATCAAGTCCCCAGGTCCAATAGCAGGCTTATTCAACCCCTGAATAAGGGCTCCCTAATGGTGCAGCAGAAATGTGACTTGTTTATCATCAGGAGCTTGCAAGTTTGAGTGCTGACAATTCCCCAGCATTATATGACTGATAGCTCAAAAGAGCGTCTGCTGGGCGAGATGGCAATCATATGTTTAATGAGAGCTCAAATATGTGTTCCAAACTCCATGATGTGCACATAGAAGTATGCACACACCAAACTACTGACATATTTGTATATAGTATAGATTTTGGTATGCGGTTAATGTATTAGAGAATTGAACCTACATTCGTGATAGTAAGCTTAACCCCCTAAGCAATTAATTAATTTCATCTCAATTCATGCGTAATAGTCTGTACAAGCACATGACTTTGAGGTGATTTTGGTCTACTACTCTGTGTCAGGTAGCTCCTATTTAAGTGATTTCTTGATTGAAACAGGTGTGGCAGTAATCAGGCCTGGGGGTGACTACAGAAATTGAACTCAGGTGTGATAAACCACAGTTAAGTTATTTTTTAACAAGGGGGGCAATCACTTTTTCACACAGGGCCATGTAGATTTGGAGTTTTTTTTCTCCCTTAATAACGTAAACCTTCATTTAAAAACTGCATTTTGTGTTCAATTATGTTATCTTTGACTAATAGTTAACGGTTTTTGATGAGCAAAAACATTTAAGTGTGACAAACATGCAAAAGAATAAGAAATCAGGAAATAGTTTTTCACACCACTGTATATTGTAATTATAACTATTTAGCCCTTATTTTTTTTTATAAACATTTTCTTATTATTTTGCACAGAATATTCCTGTATTTATGGCTAAAGGTATTTGTGGAGTTTCGTGGTGGATATGTTAACAGGTGCCATCAAAGGATAAGACGCTGTTGATTAAAATACATCATTTTCTGACTTAAAAAAAAAAAATTTTTACGGGTAATACTACAGTAGCTATTTGCTCTACATTACATGGGTGCACACAACTGTTAAAAATGCACAAGAATACAGACTTAGCTTTTAACTTACAAGAAATAGATAATTACTCCACTGCACATCTTATTTATTATGATATTTCTTTTATATCAAGAAACTTTTTGATGCCTTGATGTGATTTTTTTTGTGCATTTCCTGCATAATGAAATTTCTAACTACCATACGTCATGGTTGTGTTGTCTGCTTTTCTCTTTTAGTCTGTGCTTGGCCTATACATTTACAATCATATAAACTGTTCTAAAGCTGGATGGTATTTTACATACAGTATGTAGCCTAAATCACTCTAAATAAGAAGTCTTTCAAGCTAAAGACTGAGGTTTCTGTTTAGCAGCTTGCTTGCTGTATCAAGATTCGTGCACTCTGCTGTAATGTAAGTAAACAGCTTTGACTTAATTTAAATCCTTAATTTACATTCACAGCTGGTCCTTTAAATTATCATACTATAATTAAGCAATATCAGACAAGCAGGAGTATTGGCAAAGCTGTAATTCAGCTGTAGGAATGAGGCTGCAGGTAATCTCAGCCATGCCAATATGAAGTACAACATCACAATTGTGATTTTGCTTGTATACAACAGTTACAAGAAATGACCATCAAGTAATTGATATTTTGGACATAGTGTCCAGAAAATGTGTTTATTTTTGTTCTGTGAATAGAAGCCACTGACAGCATTTGCTCATTGATGCATCCAGTGAAGTTGCCTTCACTTTTCTTGCATTTTCAGCTTTGAACATTTGACAAGCTTTCGATTTTGAAAGTCATACATTCTATTCAAGTAAAAATTCCAATAATCATGTTTCCAACTCTAGCATATGTAGGGACTAGCAGGCCACCTTAAAAGGAACTGTTGAATGAGGAAAAGACGATTCACAACATCAGCAACTAAGGAAAGAAACGGTTGCACGTCTCCAATTCAGATGGTGTAATTCTGCATGCAACCCCCTTGCACAAAATAGAAGCGGTTACAGATCCCCATTTAAACAGTGTACAGTAAATCAGCAAGCAACTCCCTTGAATGAAAAAGAAGCCAGTTTCCACAACCCCCCTGGCAGTTGCTGACCAGTTTCCTGCTTCATTTCGTGACCCAGGACCCAGCTTTAGAGACACATACTATGTTAATCAGTTAAAGTATGCCAGTAGGGCAAATACAAAATTAAACAGTGGAACCTTAAATTACGAGCATAATTTGTTCCGAAAGCGGGCTCGTATTTCAAAACACTCATAAACCACATTGAATTTTCCTATAAGAAATAATGGAAACTCAAACATAAAAAAATTAACACAAAATATTAAGTAAAAAAATTAATTAAAAATTAACCTGCACTTTACCTTAAAAAATAAACGGATAAGTGTTTCCGTTTGTGTGTTATCCAAATCCAGGAAAGCTGCTTTTAAAGCCATGTTGTAGTTTGCCATTGTTGTGCTTGTCACGTGTTGCTAAGAAAGTAGAGACGTATGCATAAACACACCTAAGTGCATGGGTGGAGCATGAGGTTAAACACTATTCCGGTTATTTCATAACTGTGAGGCTTTGTATGAAACAGCTTTGGCCCCTGCTGTAGGTTTCTTTTTACAAGTGGGTGTGGCAGAGATGAAATCTTCACTAGCTGCATGTGGTAGAATGTAGTACTTTTCTCTTATCAGAATTAGGTAAAAAAGGACTTAATTCTCTATAATTCTTAATAAGCATCCATTTTCTTATGTCCTTCACATATTCCTAAACCTTATTAAGCTGGTGTCTCTTTATCTAACTTTGCTGAAACATATACATATGTGGAAACTGATAACATTGTCAAGAATAATATCACACAGAAAAAAAATATAGATATAAATATATAAAGACAAAGACATTGCAGAACTTTGCTAAACACCAAACTTTAATTTAGTATGCATAGAGTAGTCACCATTTACGTGATGACTAATAACAATCAGTCAAAAATGCCCTGAGCAAGGAGAGGGCCATTCCCTGAACTACTACAACATTTCCCAATCTGTCAAGGAAAATAGTATGATCAATAGTGTCAAAAGTGCCCTAAGATAAGGCAACACGAGCAAAGAGACAAAACTTTTGGTTTATTTGCATAATTGCCGTTCTCTGAGTAGCATGAGATAGTGTCTCACATTAGGGAACCCCATCTCCGTGAGCTCATCCACACGCTTAAAAAATAACTCAAGTGGCATATTACTGCAACTTAATTAAAACCATTTTTGTAGGATTAAAATCCTAATTTAATGGTATAAATAAACATTTTAAATTGACAACATTATTTAATAGACTGTGACCACCTAAAAATGTGAATTATTTCCTCAACTTAATTTAACAAAATTTAAATTGTGGTAGTTTAATGATTCCCAAATTGGATCAATTAATCAATTTCTCTCTATATTTTAATTTACTTTAGATAGGGCATTTCATTTGTGCCAAGTCATGCAAACAGTTTACTGTTATTCACATAAATTGCCATGTACGATACAGGGTGGGTAAAAAGTAACTATGCATGAAAAATTTGTATTAAAGTTCATATATCCGATACGAATTTATAGAAACAAATTATACATGTCCCTTTATTAACAAATTATACATGTCTGGCCAAAATCCTATAAAATGGAATTTTTGTAATAAACAAAAAGCATTTCTGTGTAATCTTTCCTTATGTTCTCACTCACTCTTACTCATCATCTATATCACTTTATCGTGTATTCAGGATCACGGGGTTCCATTATGTTTTGTAAAAATTATCAAAAATCATTCCTTACAGTTATTTTTTTTTTTATACTTATGGATTTATGGATGCAATCTGTTTATTAAGCCCATTTAACTGTATGCATGCATGTGTGTAGCTGTCTACAGGTTACAATTTAGAGTTACTGATCAGAAGATCGGCAGTTCAAACCCCAGCTCCACCAGGTTGCCACTGTTGGGCCCTTAAGCAAGGCCCTTAACCCTATCTGCTCTGACCCCAGTAATGCTGGGATATGCGAAGAAGGAATTTCACTGTAATGTATATGTGACAAATAAAGGCTTAACTTAACGTACAATTTACAACGCCTCATGTTTTTTTCATTTGTTATCGTTTATTTGTGAACTTTTTTTTATTTAATTACTTTTTACAAACACTTGGAAGAGTTTAAAGCAAACTTGACAAATGATGCCATCATTGGTGACTAGCCCACCTCGAAATATGACCAGAAGAACCATTGTGATGAAGGGAATAAAATTCCTAGAGAAATGTTATATCCCAAGGTGCTATGTTTGCTAATGTGAATAATCTGTGCTGTAAGTTTGGCCTATCCAAAGGAACTTAATTGAACTTTTGAACTGTTCCATGAACTTAAGGGTCAGAAAGCTATCTTTTTGAAGTTTAAACATTTTTCCACAGATTTTTTTTTGACAAAAAACATAACTTTGTCATTTGCTGTTAAGTTGATGTTTATTGCCTTTGTTATTTGTTGTTAAATCAAAGTGTTTCAAAATACACCATACCCAAAGCAGCAAAGTTAATGTTCAAGATCTGCATATTTCCTGCATAAACTACTTAGAATGATGACTCCTGGGTATGAAGCATAGAGGAGTACAGGTTTTTTTTACAAAAAATTTTTTTTTTTTTTTTTTTTTTTTTTTACTGGAAGTAAATGTTTTAGAATACTAAATTACAGTACATACAGTATACAATCAGAAACTTTTAGAAGCAAAAGTTAATTCTCAGTGTTGTTTTTTTTCTCCTTGATCTAGGAACCCTTGGTTATATTTCACAACAAAAAGTGGCAATACCTTTCGAAGATTGGTGGTTATCGAATGTTATTATTTGAGTGTTTTGTTACCAACGAGTGTGTGAGTGTGTGTATGTGTATGTGCCCTGCAATGGATTGGCACCCTGTCAGGGTGTACCCCGCCTCATACCCTAAGTCTCCTGGGATAGGCTCCAGGTCCCCGTGACCCTGAATACAGGATAAAGCGGTAGAAGATGAGTGAGTGAGTGAATAAGTAAGTATTTTGTTAATTGCTAATAGAATAAAATAAAATTGGAAATCTAAAAACTACCAGAGAACTTGATTTTTTAACTAATGGATAATTTACAACTTTGCTTGCAATTGTAGTAATAAAGTACTGTATACTGTATGTCACTTAAGCAGTTTCTTCTACACACTGAAAAAGTTAATTTAAGCAACTATTTAGGAGCAGTATACTTTCAGTAGGAAAAACATGTGTGAAAATAAAAAAAACATTAAATTATACTGGGAAAGTTACTTATATGCAGTTATTTTGGTTCAGCTTAATTTTTCCAGATATTTCCCTAACTTAAAAAAGTTGATGCATCTCTTGCGTAAATTTTTTTCTGTTGTGTCAAAACATTTGTTTATAGAGTGTGGGATGACCCATTCATAGTTGATAACTATGCCATATGGAAAGGTCCATATTACTAAGTCACATTTTAAATGAGATGAGATGGTAATCTGATATTTATAAAAAATAAGACTGGGATATATGACTATATTTTCTATACTTAATCTGAGTGTAAGTACTGTATTAGATCAAGAGTGTGACCAGTGTTTTGCGTGGGTCATATTATACAGTCATTAAGCCCTATTGAATCTAGAATGTACATAAATGCTGTTCTTAAAGGGTCTTCCAGGATTCTTGAAATTAATACTAATGTCTCCAACAGTTAATGCTTTGTGTAAAAATAATAATGCAGATTTTATCTCAAACCTAAACTCAAAAAGAAATTCAGAATATGCTGCTGGGATCTGTAAATAAAAACTAGTGGAATCAACTGAGCAAAATTGGTTTTTGTGTCTACGCGTGTTATGTTATTTTTAAACATCCACTTTTTTGTGCAACACCTTCTTCTCCAACAATTAGACAATGCAGAATGTACAGTATGTAAGTGAATCTAAGAAAAGTACCTTCATTTAAAGAAGTACACTAAACTCCTGAGCAGTAGTAATTTCATTAACAATAATGAAACTACTTTCGATGCAGGTGATGTACTGTAACATTCAGCAATTTAGCTTTACACTGATCAGCCATAACGTTAAAACCCAAAAGATTAAGCCCAATATAGTGTGGGTTTTTCTGAGGATTAAAGGAGAACAATTAAAGCTGTAGGATACTGGGTTTCTGATCATCACCAATGTTCCTGTGTTTAACTATTAAGTGAGGCCCTTAAACCTATCTGCTTCAGGGGAAATATATCCTGACTGCGATATTCCAGCTTCCTGGAATATGCAAAAAAAATATATAATAATTTCACTGTGCCGTAAGATACATGTGACAAATTATTGACTCTTAATCTTACATTGAGCCTTGAACACTGACTCCCATGTTCTATTCCTTTGCTTGCCAGATATGTATAAAAAAATTGCTTGTCCGTTCTTAATTTGAATTTTGTGCCTTTCATGTACATTTTCCATAAATCAGCATGAATAAATAAATACATAACTCAACACAGTAACACAGTGGCCAACCCACAACTACAGTAGACTTGTTTTTCAACAAGTCAAGTCTGAGCTTTGATTACAGTTTGAATTCTCCTTGTGTCCATGTGGGTTTCTCTGGGTTCACAGTTTTTCTCCCAACTCAAAAACTGAAAAATATATCAGTAGTAATAGTGGGGCCTCTGTGGATTGCACTTGTTTGTCAAGTGCATTTCATGGATGCTCTGTCGGAATGAGAGCTGGGCAATTAGGAGGGCGGATCAACTGGTCACCTGAATCAATATGAGACTAAGCCTCTCTGATGAAAGAATCAGTTCCTTGTGCCTTCAGACCTAACCTTTGTAGAGTCCTAAGAAAAATTCTACTCTGTGAGCCACACAGTCAGTGGAAAATTGCATACCACTATGCTAATGCTACACAACTCTTTCTCTCCTTTCTCCTTTATTTTATTTACTCCTCTACCCCTTAAACTTATTCTGTCCTTTCGCCTTTAAATCCTCCTTTAAATACATTTTATACCCAACCCTTCCACAAAGTATTTTACACACTAATATTTTGTTTACTGCAATATGACAGGGACCCAAATTTTTAGTTGAATCACATTAATTCTAAATGAGGAATCAGCTTAATAAGGTCAACAATTAATTAGGTCTTTGCAAAGATACACACAAAGTCAAACCCATTGGAGCTTATTAATGCTCATTCACCCAGAAATGCCACTTCTGAATGTGTTGACTCAGAAGAAAATGGCATGGTACTGCACAATAACTCTCTTGCTACACTTGTTCAATTTTGTTTGTGATAATTAGGTAAGCATGACTAAAGCTTAGTAAACCATTAAATACATTTTTTAGATTGAATATATTTTTCCAAATTAAAATTTCTAAAATGTTTAGAAATAGTGTTAATAACCTTTATAATTGTACACCAATTTATTTGATAAAATTCAAGTTAATACAATTTAGATTTTCTAATAATTTGGCACAGTGGTGTAGTGGTTAGCACTGTCATCTTGCACCTCCAGGGCTCTGTGTGCATGGGATTTGCATGTACTCCCCGTGCCCGGTGGGTTTCCACTGGGTACTCCAGTTTTCTCTCACAGTCCAAAGACCTGCAAATTAGGCTACCTGGCGTTCCCAAATTGCCCTCAGTGTGTGAGTGTGTGTGCCCTGTGATGAATTGGCACCCTGTCCAGGGTGTACCCCGCCTCGTGCCCTAAGTCTCCTGGGAGAGGCTCTTCTCCAACACAAGTGAAAAGGCTGAAGTTAGAGTTTATAAGATTTAATAAGTTAGCATGCATAATATTCATACTACGCATTCTGTGTAATGATGTGTTGCTTGACTAACATCTAGAATTGGCTAACTTGGTTTAACCTGCCATACAGTAGGGAAAAACGCTGCTAAATGTAGTCTTCATAAGCCAGCCCAAGTTTTAAAGATATTGTGGGATTGTCTTTTTATTTTCACCATCTACATATTTTTATGTTATTGTCTATTCCAAATGATGTGTAATACATTCCAATTATTATAATCAAGGTAGCAACTTCTGGCACTCTATAAAACTCCTAGAAAATTAACAAAAGATACCAAGCAGCAGCAATGTTAATAATACATTTATTTTACTGAAAAGTAAAAAAATATGCCATGTTTTTTTTTTTACATTTTTACTCTTATTTGTTGAACAGAACTATTATATTGAAGGATGTGACATAATAAAAAAATAAAGTATACTAGACTGCCTTTAATTGAACCCTTCACTTCAATTAAAGCAAATCATATAAAATCATAGGGATCATCCAAGAAATAGAAATAGATGGTTTAAATGGAGAAATATAGACCATTTCAACTATAGGACACACTGGAAGAGCATAGATCAGCTCCAGGCATACTGTATTTGACTCATAACATGCAGGAGCTTCAGTCATTTAGGATGCCTCTGCATCCTAAATGACTGAGATGTTCATTATGGTCCTTTGGTTGAGATGTTCATTATGGTCATTAAACTTGGTAGAGGAACTTTGTCACTGGTAAGTTTAGTTATTGACTAAATGCTTTCTAGACCATTGACGTGAACAGCACATTTCTCTTGGAGACAATATTATCTGTAGACAGGCCACATTTAAGCTGACTTCCAGTATCTCTATGGCTGTAGGAAGCCTATACATAGTGATTAGATACAATAGCATGTGAAAAGTGATCAATAATGACAAGGACAGTTGTGTTACCTCTGGAGCAGGGACCATACCTCTGGATCCATTGTTCCATACACCGTTTTCATGAATCTTTATACAGTAACATACTGTACTGTAAAAAACATACAAATATAATTATGTGAAGAATATATCTCCCATTAACTGTTTACCAGAAGGGAAAAGTGGGGTCATCTTTATTTTCTACAATAATGTAGCCAGTAGCAGGAAGTGATACTGAGGGGCTAATTGTAACCCAGTTCAAAGCACTTTAACTTTATGGCCTTTGTCTTAGCAACCTTATCAATTACATATTCTAGAACCCCTTAGACTGGTGCTGAGGAGGGGGCGGTACCTGCTTAGGGGATTTTTTTTTTTTTTTTTTGTAAACATGACAGCTCTGGAAAGCTCCCAAAAAAAATAAATACTCAGAGCATCTTTCCCCTCCCCTTACACACTAGTACTTTACACAGAAAGATTATTTTATACCTGATCACAGCATGTCCCCAGAATCCAGCTGTTCTAGGAATACCATGTCTATCCACCCATAACCCAGCAATTTCATGGAAGAAAAACAAGTCCACTGTGTCTCTCTTTAGTGTGTCACTCTACTCACTAGGAAAGTTGAGATACCATAAAAAGACATTCATGTTCCAGAATTGTATCATGACCTAGTTACAGTCTTTATAATTTAACTTCCACCACACCACCCTTAGTGTTGTTTTGTTGATGTCCTGTCTGCTGTCTCTTCACCGCTAAGGTGCAGTGCATACTGTAGCTGTGAATACCTGAAAAGTATTTGCCCCTTCCTGATTTATTCGTTTTTATTTTGCATATTTGTCCCACAAAAAAAATTATATTACACAAAGATAACCAGAGTAAATACAAAATGCATTTTTTAATTATGAATTCATTTACTGTATTAAGGGGAAAAACTGTTAAACCTTTCTGGCCCTATGTGAAAAAGTAACCCCATCCCTCACCCCTCTGCTAAATCATGTATGAAATTGTGATTAACCATGCCACGATCCAAAGACATTCAAGAACAGAAGAGAAACAAAGTAATTAATATGTGTTAGTCAGGGAAAGGTTACAAACCCATTTCTAAGTCACTTCTAAGCAAATCAAAGTGATGGGTAATTAAGTTACAATAACAACAACAGTCAGTTGTTATTTTAAGTCATAAAAGTCAGCAGTTGTGTAATAGTCTTGGCAAGAACAGTATTGTCAAATGCATTTGCAAAACCCACTAAGCACCATGATAAAAACAGGCTTTCATGAAAGGAAGACCAAACCTTTACCTCTGCTGCAGAGGAGAAGTTCCTTTTGAGTTTCCAGCCTCAAAAATCACCCATTAACAGTCCCTGCTCAAATATCAACCGCTCAAAAAAGGTTACTGCATATGCTGGATGACTTCAGCGTTGTTTTACAATGTGGAAAACAAATCAAATTCAGGAATGAATATGGAGTTAGAAGACTTTACTGAAGATCAAGGAACTCCACTTCACCTTTTTCCTGACACTCACCTCCCCTTTCTATCCCCCCCATTAAGTTTTCTTTAATAAAAGAACACTTCCTTACTTTATCTCTGCCTCCCAGTGTCTGTGTTCTGGCGTTTTCTGCTCAAAAATCTTTACTATATAAGCATGCACCACCACAGCAGCCACTTTATAAGACATGTCATGGTTCTTCACCTCTAGATTGAGACTCAGCTGCTAAAAGTCCATACAGTCCCTGAATAACAGGCCCATGTGGAGTGGACGCATGATCCTTCACATCTATCCCAATTTCTCTGCACAGTGATAACATTTCTCTGTGATTTTCTTTGGCTCATATCTACCCCACTGTCCTAGGTTTCTTGGCTTCACAAGTGTGTGATCTTGTGGGAAGACAATGAAATCATGGCCTGGTAAAATCAGTGTTAGCCCACTGAAATGCAACATACAAAAAACTAATACCACTACCAGGTGAACTGACTTACAGTGATTATCAATTACAGTGAGGTCCATAAGTATTTGATCCCCCTGTGATTTTGCAAGTTCTCTAACTTAGAAATCATGGGGGGGTCTAGAATTTTCAGCATAGGTGCATTTCCACTGCGAGAGACAGAATCTAAAAAGAAAAATCCGGAAATCACATTGTATGATTTTTTAACATTTTATTTGTGAATTACTGTGTCAAATAAGTATTTAATCACTTGCTTATCAGTCAGATTTCTGACCTTTAAAGACCTGTTATTTTGCTTTTAAATAGTCCAAGTAAGAGAACTTGCTAAATCATAGGGTGATCAAATACTTATTGACCTCACTGTATATACCATTAATGTGGTGACTGGATCATGGGCACATCTATGCCTGTGGGAAGCAAAGATTAGCCTGTCTTGGACCAATCCCATAGAAAACCAATTTTGGTCATAATAAAAAGGCACCAAAACACCCAGTATATAACAGCCTGCTATGTTTAAGTGGTTTAGCAGGCAAAGAGTTTTAGGATGTTGGTCCGGTCTCCAAATAAAAAAAATCTCAATCCATTTAAGATCAGATTGAGATTTTTTAATTTGGAGACTGGATCAACACCAAGTATCCATCAAACATGAAAAAAAGTCAGATCCATATTCACCCAAAACCCACAGCACCCAAAGGATTCACCACTAATGTTCTAGTGCCAGACACCACAGCACACTCCCAGAGGTCTTGTAGAGTCTCAAAGGACACACTACACTATATTAGGCTTAATGTTTTGGCTGATCGATGCATACAAACACATTCACACATTCATTCAGACCTTGCATCATTTTTGCATAGCCAATCCAAATACTGATATACTGTATTTTTGAGTTGGAAGAAAAACTGTGAGCCCAGAGAAACCCACATGGACACAAGGAGAATTTAAACAGAATCAAAGCTTAGGATAGGACATGCTGAGTCATGTAAAATGTACCTGAAAAGCACAAAATTCACATTAAGAACTAACAAGCATGTGTTTTTAATACACATTTGGTAAGCAAAGAAATAAAACATAGTAGTCAGTGTTCACCTTGGTTTAGAGAAGGCTCAAAAGTAAAAAATAAAAAAGGCTAATTCAGTATAAATTCACAGTATAATTTTACTCATGGGCAAATTAGATAAATATCACAGTTAGTGCTATGTATTGAAAAAATTAACACTCATTACAGTACAGTAGGTGATTTACACTGTGGCACAGTGCAAAGGCTTTGCAGCAAAACTATGTATTTCTATCACTCTCTCTAATAGCAATAGTTAAACTTAAATACTAAATAAGTAATAACCTTATCTAATTTAATATACCAAAGATATTTTTAATTAATTCATAATTGAGATCCAAAAGTTACACAGACGTTATGTATAGATTTTAGAGGGAGCACAGTGTCAGTACAAAATGATTGTGTTACAGAATTTCCACAGAATTAGGGAAATGTCATTAAGTATTAAGCTGATAAAACAATGCTTAGTATGTTTTTTGGCAGGTCAAAGGGCTCTGAGGTTTCAGGAACCTCAAAGAGAACATAAGGGTTAATAAACAGTATGTTTAAATAGTCATTTTAATAAAATCGATTCATGGTTACAAAGAATGATGTTAGAAAAACTGATCTATAACTGATCTAGCGACGGTATTATGTCAAGTCAGAGTAACATATGAGCTACTGTAATATTTGCTGACATGACATGTCTATAATGTAATATACTGTATACTGATCTGATGTACTTAAGGCCAAACATCTGAATCTTTGTTGGGTGTTCATTCAAACTCAAATTTGTTCATCCTGTTCAGCATGTTTTATCTGACTAAATGTATAAGCGGCACAGCATTGCACAATATCTTTGATCAGATTTATTACTTCATATATATATATATATATATATATATATATATATATATATATATATATATATATATATATATATATATAGGAGACTTTTTGGCATTTTCGTACATCTTTGTTTTAAAAACTGTAAGATTTTCTATACTGACTTTTGAAAATTTCTATTTAACATACTGAATTGAACCCACATGTATTACACTGATGTCCGTGCAAAGAGTAGCAAGAGAAGTGTAGAATGAGAAGAGTGATTCTCAATGAACTTGGCTGTCAAGTTAAATCACTTGACACAGCATAAATGGCTTCAGGGCAGAAAGTAGTGGCTTGGAACATCAAAGCGAATCAAACAGAATTTTAAAATAAGATCTATGGAGAATTCGGATATGGAGAATTTTCTACACTGCAATGCAATGGAGCACCTACAAAGCTCTACTGCTCCCCTAAACTACAGGAATAAGCAGATTGCAGAGCTTGCAAATAAAACGCAGTGTGTAGACATTACACAATATTTACTGTATATTCTTAAATACACATTCTCACTTGCTAAACAAAAACAAAACCAGCCTGTGAAACGGGTGTGTTATGATCAGTTTGGGATGATGTGTAGTCATACAGAGTGCAGTATTATGAATTTCAGAAGCTCACCCAGTGGCTAACAAGCACACCTAGTGCAAGCAAGTAAATTTATGTCTGTTTTCTGTCTATTTTTAGCTGGATTGCTCAGCCTTGGTTAGGTTTTAGGTTAAGGTATGTTACAAGTCAACCTTAATTATATGGACAGAATTAAATGATACATCTCAGTTTAGGCACTTACCTTAAAGCCTGTAAAAATTAATATAGGGGTTTAGGAAATTAAAGTGAGAAAGGTTATAACCAATCAGATAAACTATATATACATATATTTATGATGATCAATAGGTCTTTAACATTTGCAGACAGTTTATCAGTATCAGTATCAGTATCAATTAAGCTGTGTCGAGTACTACATGTAAGCATTAAAGGTCGTTTTAATGCAGAAAATAACCAAAATACAAGACACCAGATAAATGTTTAGGCATTTTATTGTAAAAGATGAATGAAAGAATGCAGGTAACTTTAAAAGCATGAGACTGACGAGCACTGGTGAGAATGCCGATTCCTTCAGATAGGGCTAAGGACAAAAAGTGGCAGCATGTGAATTGACTGGGGTAGCACACTGGAACTAAGTGAGAGGATTGTCAGGGATAGAGCAGGAACCAGTTCAGAAAACAAGAGGGAAGCAGCAGGATAGAGAGAGTTAAATCTCACTTGGCAGGCCAATATCCAAAATCCAAAAAAAAAAAAAAAAAAAAATCCACTGATAAGTCCAATGATGAAATAGTCAGCAATATCCAAGCTATATCTTAACAGGCAGACAAGATACTGACATGGGGCTGGCTGAGACCAGGTCCACAAACAGGTGAGGACACAGGTACAATCAGGTACCAGCAGACAGAAACTAGAAATCCAAAACACTCAGGCAGAAACCAAAAACAATCCAAGGGTCAGATATCCAGTGAATATATTTACAGTATAATTAGGCAGACAGGATTACAAGAGCAGACTAAGAAGAAGTCCAAAACAGACTTTGTCAGATACAAAAGCATATTCAAAAAGCAGACCAAAGGCTGGAATCTGGTGACTAAAATCTGAGCCAGATTTAAATAGTGAAGGAGAAACTAAAGTTAATAGAACATAGGTGCAGCTAATTACTGGAGCATGCTGAAGGAGAGGGAGAAAGCAACTGGGTTGGAGATGCTCTGAAATAAACCAGTGACATAGTGTCATAACTAAGGCTGTCCAATTTTAAAGGCGCCTTTAAAAGTGCGCAAACAAATTCGGCCTTCCAAAAAAAAGAATGCAAAGGTGTATACTTAGTGACCCAACCAAACCCAAGATTATTTGTAAGCCGGGAAAAAGACTGGAAGATATTATGGCAAATGTAGGACACAAGGATATTAAAAAATAAATATATAATAAAAAGAAAATATATAATATATAAGGACAAAAATATATATTAAATATAATAAATATTTTAATAAAAATTAAATAAAAAACACCCAAGGGGATAATATGAAATCCACTTCCCGGTCTCAGCAGCAGCACAGCTGCTTGTGTCTGACTTATGCCTCAACTTTTTTAAACCATTATTATTGTAATTTAACAGATAATTTATAGTTCATATTAAATTGACAACAGTAAGGTCAGAAACAGCTGTTGACACAACTACAGTAGGAAATCTTGCACAGACTACACTATATACCCATGGTCAGATGCAGACTGTGTGAAAACCTACAACGATGTTTGCACCCATGGATGTCTTATTATAGCTCTATAACAAAACTAAAAAAGTAAGCTTGTATAATTTATAATGGACCCATGGCTCATTTTTTTCACATAATTGTATTTGGAGATCCTTTAATTAATTTCAGATAAAATAAGTTTTGTGATACAAAAAACTGCAATCCATCTGCTGGTATTTTTTGTAAGGCAGAAGGAAACCAAAGTACCCAGGGAAACTATTAGGAGGGAACACTGCCTGCTGTATTACTGTGCTGCAGAAGTACAGTAACTATTCATAGCACCAAATGACTACAAAGTGATGGATTATGAGTTTGGTACAATATAAAAGTATATTTGTCAACCTAAAGAAATTTAATTTATAAATGGAATTTCTGTCACACACCACATGAGAATTATATTCACCCTTGTGTATACAAAATAACAGTTTCTCTGGTTGGAGTACTTTGAGCAGCAGTTAGTCTTTTGTAAATAAAAAAAAAATAGTATATTTTCAGGAACATATTTTTATGCATTATAATATATAATTATATACAGTAACAATTATTAATAATTGCTGCCTCCATTCGTCTGATCATAATGAGGAAGAATAATTATATAAGCTTGTGTTCCCAGTTTCTTGGTGCCCATTTTCTTTTTATTTTATTTACATGAAAACCCTCATCATGCACGTAAAAATAGTAAAAGTAGTGGATTAAGGACTAATATATTATAGGAAAGGAGAAAAAGAGACAGAGATGAAGTTATTCTTCATGGGACACCCTATCCCAAGGAACACAAAGCACCAAGCAGGATACACCATGGACGGAGTGCAAGTCCGTTTCAGGACAGTCAGTTTAAGATGAGAGAGAATGATGTTTGAATCAGCAAAGGTGAACAGGTGAAGGTTGTGTAGGGGTTTCAGCAAACTGAATATAATAACATTGCATAGCACATGTGAGGGTGGTTACAGCTGACCGTTTTTACATAAACGTACTCCAGCACTGCAGTGTAATGCATTATTACCAAAGAAGATAAAATACACTCATTGAAAATAAGTATACACCTCATAAGTGCAATCAAACACTGATTACATTGCCTGTTTAAATATGTAAAATATTGTATATGCAAGCATTACACATATGCAAGCATTACACACATGAATCTCTATCTCGCCTCTCTTAGAGGGCAACATACAGGGCACAAATAGTTTGGCTAGTAATTTGTCATGTTTCATGGTATAAATGTCTTTTATGAGCAGACCAATAGGCTTCTTCTGTTTTTGTCTGTTTTCTCCCTATCTAAATACTCTTCTGCTACATTTCTCCACCAGCCTTCTGCTCTCCATCATCGGCATTGAGCAATTAGCTGCAGACCTTTATCTCGTGCAAATATATTTTAAGATAAATTGCTACGCATGAATCAAATAGTGTAACTCCAGGCATCTCTGTGAGCAAATGGCACATGATTCAATGAAACAGAACTCTAATTACAAGAAAATGGGTGGTTCACACTGCAATAGCTGGTTCAGTCACACTTTTCCTGCTGATAGCTAATTTGTTGAAATATGTTCCGAAGGGTGAGTGGAGAAAGAAACAGATGGCATCACTTAAGTGTTACAAATGGTGGAGGTGTCAAATGATTGAGATTTAATTTACCAAAACATCAACAGGTTTCAAGACTACCAGTATTGCAAAAAAATTGCAAAGCATGTGTATTTCTTCAATAAGACTAAAACACCACTGGCTTAAATGAAGAAAACCCACTTTTAAACCAGATAAAAATGCAATTTTAACTTTACTTTTTTAGTTGCATACCTGTAACTAATAATATTACAACCTATTTGATCAATGTGTTGGCCTTGAGGTTTAGTTTCTTGCAGGGAACATTTTGTCCAAGATAATTTAGTGAATGTTTTTGTCACACATTTTTACTGATGGATACAATATATATATATATATTTACAGTATCGTTCAAAAGTTTTAGAACACTTCTTACTCTATGGTTCCTGATTTTTATTTCTTTCTACATTGTAAAGGCATTAATTGCCTTTGAACAGTTGATATTGAGATGTTTCTGCTACTTATGCTCTGTGAAGACTTCATAACGCCTCTAATCTGAGGTGCTGTTAACTGGTCATTTTTTTCAGGCTGATAACTCTAAATGAACTTCTGCGGCAGAGGTATGTTTTGGTCTCGCCCTCCTGGGATGGCCTTTATGAGAGCCAGTTTCATTATGGTGCCTGACGGATTTTGCAAATGCACTTGACAATACTGTTCTTGCAAGAACTATTACAGAAAGGCTGACCTCTGTGTCTTAAAATAACAACTACAGTAACTGCTGTTTTTCTTGTAAAAAATAAATCACTAAAAAAAAAAAAAAAAAAAATGTGCAAGTGTTCTAAAACTTTTGAATGGTAGTGTGTATATATATATATGGGATTATATTACTCATTCACTGTGCCTACCTTATTTGTGTCAAATAATTAGTGTCTCAACAATGTACACAGTGGCATTGATGGAATAAAAAGCCGCACTGTCTGCCTTGTTGGCTATCTACAGCAGACCGTATTTATGTAGATATAATGGCTTAATAAACCGCAAGCTTTGGGTTACTGCTGTTGTCATTAGAATGATAAAGAACAGTCACTAAAATGTCGACATTAAATTAAAAAAATTAATTAGCGTAGCATGCTGCAGCAGAGTTAAATAACCCTGTCCAGTCATTTCAAATTACACTATGTTCCTAGGTCATACTAAACCATAATGAAACGACAGACTCGACATTTCATCACTTCATACAACAATCTCTTGATCTTAAACAATAAGCTGCAGAGATTCTCAGGGATGGATCATATTAAAAACAAAGAGTACATAATTCATTTTGTTTATAACATTCTGTGAAATAGACACAGTCCTATCATTTTAGCAGCATATTATTATGCAGTATACTGTAAATACATTTATATTTATTGCCTTCTAACAAAGTTTGCCTTAATTATCTTTACATTTCTTGTTTTAAAAAGAAAAATATAAGTATCAATTGTGCTATTATTAATTATTTATTCTATTCCTGTTTTTTCTTTCATTAATGAAAACAATGGTGAATAGCTTAACAACCGCATATACTGTACTGTATAGACCTCTTAGCTTATTTAAACAATATACAACTGATACTGCACTACCTTGCGTAAGCCATGGACATTTGAAAATAGTGATGTGAATTTGAAGCAGGAATGCTGTACAGGTAGTTGTCTATTGTTTTTCTTTAGTCCAGCAGGTTGTACACAAGCTGGTAAAAAATATCAGATTTTGTATCTCCATATTATTGAGGCTGTAAAAAAAAAAATGGCCTCCAGGTACATGATTTTGAGATGGTTCCCTAACATGCTTGTTTGAAAATCAAGGTTGCTTAACCTGACTTTTAAATGTTGCTTAACATACTTAACTTAACATAGAACCATAACCTCAAAAAAATGTTAACATAATTATAAATTAGTGTCTCACACACTAAAACAAGGTGTTGGAATAAAACATATGCTTCCTGGGTCTTCAGTTAAAAAAATTAAACGGTTTCTGTTTGATCAGTACAGTATTGGGTTTTTTTTTTTGCAGTTTTGAATAAACATAAGCCTCTGAACCTACAGATTTTTATTGGGATTACTATATTGTTTTCCGACCTTATAAAATGTATATACAGTATAATAGTATAATGCATTCTATAATGTAAATATCTTAATACAGTCTACTTCATACATCTTATTACAGGGCTAGAACCTGCACATAATAAATTGCAGCCTGTTAGATCTTGCTGTGAGTGCCTAAACTAGAAGCACTGTTGGTGAGTCTGTGCTCTATCATGGTGTACAGGCCTCTGTATTTAGTAATTCTTGCAGAGAAAGTGTTGATGTAGTTTCATCCAACAATAGGAAGCAATCGCAGAGAAAAAGAAACAGCTGTAGAGGTCATGTAGAATCTGCTTGGCTGTGATGCAAACATTAAAGTGACATCTTTTACAACAAAGGAAAAATTACAACAAAACAAATATCATGTGATGTTAGCTAGATAAATAAAATCTAATTTTTGCCTTTTAAAACACTGGACTGTACAGATTTTTTTTAATTTTTTTTTTTATAACAGATGGAGTGTTTTTTAACACTATTTGCCAGACTTATATTCTTCTTTTTCTTTGACCATTGTTCAGCCTTACAAGCTGCTTATATGAGTACCTAGCCACTGTCCTTGCAAAGTGCCAAAGTGCTTTTGCATCAAACCTTTTACACATTAGGAATCCTTTTTTTGTTCTTTGCCTTTTTGCTTCGTTTAATCTTTTAATATGTTTGTTAATTAGGGCCTTTTTCAGTTTTTGGGCTAAGCTTTTAGCTTTTGTTTTACAATTAGGCCATTTGCCCTTACTCCCAGCCAGTGCAGGATTCTTTTCCGTGAGGAAAAAAAAATAAGGGTCTTCAACCTTGCGTAAATTACAGGGGTCTTAACAAGGTGACCATCAAGAACCGCTACACTCTTCCTATCATAGCTACAACTTTTGGACTATTGTAAGGAGCCACAGTGCCTACAAATTTGGACCTAATGAATGCATACAGCTGCTTCCCAAGAAGTAGCAAGTTCTGTAATATCTCTCGAGGAAGCGCTTTAAACTAAAAAGTATAACGCGAAAGAAGTTTTATGGCAAAAACTTCACCTTGTTGGGTTATTATTATCTTCCATATAATCTGGTCATGTTTCTGCTGCTATTTCCATCCCCTGCGTCAATCCAGCAGACATCAGCAACTATCACTCTGTATCACTTCCCTCTTTTCCTTCTAAAATTCCAATGCACTGTTTGCAATTAAATATCTTTTAATTTTTTGCAGAACAACCCTAATGATCCTTGTGTCAGTCACTGAGAAGCTCCATGTTGCTAGATCAGGCAAACCATCATCTGGTCTCATCCTCCTGGACCTCCTAGCGGCATTTGACACACTGAAAGACAAGTTTCTCTTATTTATTCTTACAAGCTTTGGAATCCGTAGCACGACATGGCAATGGTTTGCTTTCTACCTAAAAGATACTGTAGGTCGTATGACGTGACATGAAGAGAAACCACATCTGCCCCACATAGACTCTCTACTGGTGTCCCACAGTGCTCAGTACTTGGTCCTCTCCTGTTTTCTCTTCATACAGTGTCTCGTGGTAAGGTCATATTATTGCATGTCTTTTCATACCATTGTTATGCAGATGACACAACTTATTCTCTCCTATCCCTCCTCATACACTCAGGTTTTCACCCAGATCTAAGCATGTCTGGCAGACATCTCTCCCTGGATCAGCTAAAGGTCAATCTCAGTAAAACCAAACTGCTGTTCATTCCTGGTGATTTAGCACCCTGTAAAGACTTTGTGATCTCCTTGGACAACAACCATGGGGTAACTCTGGACAATCAACTGTTATTTTTTTTTTCCCCAAACATTGCTAACCTTACTCATTCTTGTTGTTTTCGTCTTTACAACATCTAGAGAATTCACCCATTTCCTTCCTCACAGGCTACTCTGGTGCTTGTTCAGTTCCTTGTTATTTCAATACTGGATTACTGCAACTCACTCCTGGCAGGAGGTCTAACTCAGTTCACTATTTTCATCTGCAGCTGATCCAGAATGCAGCTGCACATCTTGTCTCTAACCTTGTTCTTCACCACCACCCCACTTTACCGCTCCCTGCAGTGGCTTCCTGTAGCAAATTCAAAACCCTGATGCTTGCCTACAAAGCTAAAAACAACCCAGCACCCACTCTTATATCTAATCACTCCCCACACCGCACCACGTTCCCTCCAATTGTCCAGCACTGCTCGGCTGGTCCCATCATTTCTCAGAGATTGAGAAAGACATGCATCCAGACTCTGATTCTGTTTTTTCATCTAGATGGTGGAATGAACTTCTGAAAAAACTTAAAAAACTGTTTTTCCCCCAACAGTGTTTGACTGATGATACAAAGTTAGTGACCTAGTAACCCAGTGTAAGGATTTATCCAATGCTGGAAACTTAGGCACTTTTGTAAGTCACTCTGGATAAGAGCATCTTACAAATGCCTAAAGGTAAATGAAATGAAAAGGAAGCAGTAAAAAGAAAGTATGCAGATTAATCCAACAAAGAATAAAGTCATCAGAGATTTACCCAAACACTTTTCTTTGAAAGAAGACATTTCAGAGGCATTTGGGATGTGTTGTCTCAGCTATCATGTGACAACAAACTTCAGGCCATCAAACCAATCTTTGTAAAGTGGATTCAACCATTGGATGGGCCCTCACAGCCCCCTTTACAACAATCCCAAAAACTTTTAACCTTAAACCAAGTCCTCCAGCTTTTGGATGATGCAAAGGTTTAATCAATAGGCACGCCTTCTCCGTCTTCTACAGCTCATGTGGAACAATCACAATGTCTGTTTCCCATCTTAAATCCCTAGTCATCAGTCATTTTCCCCTGACAAATACGCCCTCCCTTACACCTATATTTCACTCACAGTCTGCCTTTACTGTTCTCCACCTGTTGCCCTATTGTGTACTCTAGTGGCACACATAATACTTGGTGAACTGGGAGGCTTATGACTTTTAGAACACTCTCCCAGAACATTTTTATTGTCTTTTGTATATTGTGATTGTTTGCACCTTTGAATGCCTTTCGACTTGTTTAGATTTTTAGTTTATGTATTTGTATTATATGTCTTATTATTTGCATGTTGGACTTCTTATCTTCAGTTTTACAACTGAATGACCTTCGGCTATCTGGGTACCCTTTTTAATAAAAAGTTTTTTTGCTTAAGCCCATCCTAAATCCATCTTAGCATGCAAAGCATTTTTTAAGTTATTATCACCACCATGACCTGTAGTTAATTCCCATCCAGAACCCCAACAACTATAGTGGTTAAAAGGGAATGAGTTGGCCAGTTGGCTTTTGTCATTGTTTCAATGTCTTACATCTGTTTTGTTTTAGTCATAGTTTTGCTTCTGTCTTGTTTATCAGTCAAATGTGATGCTTCGCATTAGTGAAGTGAACTGAATTGCTTCCTGTTCAGTGATGTCTTGTTAGCCCCTCAGTCCCCTTGCTCACATCCAACCTCATGTTTTAATTCTGTTTAAGTTATCTAAAGTTTTTACCTTTGTAATAAATAAATAATAATAAAAGGTTCTGTATTGTATTTCTAAAGGACTTTTCGTTAGTACTGTAGATATTGATGTTACTGGATGCATAAGATTTCTGCTCCTTGTGGCATTAAGTCCTTAACACTAGAATCCTTAAATTTTTATGCCAAACAGGTTTAGTAGCTATTCCTTCTACTGCTTACCTCTCTCTTTAAAGCAATTAACAGCTTTCATGGCTGAAATTATTTTTTGGTTATCACAGTTACTTAATCAACCCCCAGCCAGAAATAACATCTTGAACATAGCTGCAGTTGCAGTCTGAAGAATTCCCAACTAGAAGTTAGGATGAAGAGAAAACCCTGTGTAAGGCCTTGTTCACACAGGCGTTAAAATCGAGCTTTTTTTTGCGTTCGTAGCGTCCAGTTAGCGCGGATCAAGCGGCGAGTGTTTTCTACACAAAGGAGTCAATGAGAGTGTTCACACGGGCTTTGGTGACATTCGTTTGTCCGGCTGCGTGTTTATGCGGCATTAAAAAAAAACGTTGCATGCAGCTTTTTCTTGGCGTTCAAAACCCAATGAACACAAGGAAACCGCTTCTAGTTCATTTTCTGCGCGTTCATTTTACGCTTTGGAGGACCGGATATATCCCATGATCCTACATGCTATACATAGGGAAATGCGGAAAAGGGCAAAATAAAAAAAAATTATTGTTGACAAACTTCTTAAACCACAAAAAAAATTTCCTTAAATCCGACGTTGTGCAGTCAGAGAGTGAACTTAGTAGCGGCAGGCTAATTAGTTCCCAACACACTGCCCCCACAGGTTAACACACAAACTACAATTTGGGCTGCAGGCTGATGTTAGACAGAGACAAACGAACGCTGATGTAGAAGTCAATCAAGCGCCACTACAAAACGCAACATAAACGTCTAGGACGTTCAGAGCCCGTTTGTTTATCCAAAAACTTAACGCCCGAGTGAACAAGGCCTAAATATTAAATATATATTAAAAAAAAAAAAAAAAAATATATATATATATATATATATATATATATAAATATTAAATATATTAAAAACAAAAAGTGTGTGTACATTCAATGTGAGTATCACATTCACGGGTAATATCTATAAATGCATGCATTTAATCTGTCTGTAACCTTGTTTACACTTATTATAAAGAAAATAAAATACAGTGAACCCTCGGATTGCTAGTGTTCCGCAAGACGAGCAAAGATTTTTAATAAATATTGACTTGAAAAACGAGCAAGTCTTGGTTTATGAGCACCGAGTATCATGTATCACGCATGTGCTCCTTGTTTTGACGCCGAGCAACTCAGCCAACAGTTTTTCTCTTTCTCACGCTGCAGAATTGTGAGTAATCGTCTCCCCTGCTGGGTCTCAGTGCGCATCTCTGGTATAATCACCATTCATGCACGCACACTATGACCACATGTGTGTGTAAAACATATTTTATTTTGTGTTTGTAAGCGTGTTTGTACAGCGCGTGTGTGTGCGCGCGTAAACAGGAAAATCAAGTCTCATTAGTGGGAAAAGATCCTAGACGCTACTGTTTACTGTGACTACATGTGTGTGTGTGTATAAAACATATTTTATTTTGTGTTTTCAAAGCGTGTATTGTTTCTTATAACACATGTGTGTGCGCGCGTGTAAAGCAAAAGAAAGTCTTATTAGAAGGTTAAAAATCAATTTTCTCCCTCAGCCTGTGCACGCGCGTAATTTAAACCGTGCCGGTTCACTCTCTCTCTCGCCTTTAGCGTGTGTTTGTGTGTTTGTGAACCGGCACAGTGTCAAATTACGTGTGTGCACACACATAACGACAGACCCAAACACACACACACACACACACACACACATACAAACAAACACACATAAACAAAAACACTTATCTGTTGGGATTTATTTTAACTTTTTTTTTAAGGTAAAGTACAGGGTAATTTGTTTTATTTTTACTTTATATTTTGTTTTTATTATTTTTATGTATTTATTTTTTTGAGCTGTGAAATGAATAATTTGAGTTTCTATTATTACTTATGGGAAATTTAAATTTGGTTAACGAGTGTTCTGGAATACGAGTCGGCTTCCAGAATGAATTATGCTTGTAATCCAAGTTTCCACTGTAAAGTTTATGTAAGAAACAAATGATCTGTGAACCTTTACAATTATCCCAATATGTGTGAGGAGAGTATGTAAGAATTAAATGTGTGAATGTGTTTTTTGCTCAAACTGTTTGTGATGTAATACAGTATGACGTACACACTTGCCATTATTTTTTACAGTCGGAACAGTCTAATGACTGGGATATCTAAAAAAAAAAATATGTATATGTTTTTCCAGTGTGAAGTTTTCTTTTTTTTCCACAGGATCCGATGTTTCTGACCGAACACTTGCTCTCTGTGTGCATGCTGTGAAAGCATGTTTAGCTCTCTTTAAAACTATTGAGTGATACGTTAGAATACGAATCTACTTACACAGTACGAACGATGTATATATTATTCAGTAACTCTTTTAATAGAGTATTCTGCCCAGCTCTGCCTAGAAATGTATGTAGTTATTTAATTATATATAAAGTTATATAAAGTTACATGCTCCGAGAGTCGGTTCAAGGTCGGTTCTTCATGACATAGATTCAAAAAAAGCTGGAAACATTTCCTAGAGATTACCATGACAGCATCATGCAATTGCTGCAGTTTTGTCAGCTTATGAAAAGCCTTAGGTTAACTACATCCCAAAGGAGCTTTACTGGATACACAGCCATCATTACAGCTGTTTCAGTGAAGGTCACGGTCATTTGGGTTGATCCTCAGCAGGCACGATCTCCTCGAAGGTGCACAGGCTTGTGCAGAACAGGTGAGATCAGCGGTGCTGAGCAAAGATCCTAGGTCCCCTTTTATAGTCATGCCATGTCCTTTTTGGCACTGGCGAGGTACTGAACCCCCCTGTGTACAGAGCTTTGTAATAAGAAGTGTTGGTGTACAACCCAACATCACAATACCCAATCAGGTTGACTGTTGTTCCACTAACCGCTTGCACCTGCTGAAGGTAAAAAATGTGGTCATCTGTCTGTTAGTGGTAGACTGAGGTGCGGTGATGCTTTACCTGTAACAGCCACCATAGATCACGCATTAACCTAGAATTGAAATGGTGTACCCTGGGGAGCTCTTTTGGTAGCCCCACATGACTAAAGAGGAGCACTAATGTGCGGATATCTTGTGGCATAATCCATGATTACTAAGATATACTCTTGCCCGCAAGCAGACTTGGCTGCATTGAGTGGGCTGATGAGGTCCAATGGTACACCAATAATCGTCAGTGGGATAAGGCAGGGGGCAGGCTGGTTTCTTTGATAAACTTTTCTGGACACTCTGGACACCTCTGGTAGACGTTTTTTATCTCAGCATCAAACCCGGGACAATGAAAGTGATCTAAAATCTTTTCGGGGGTATTATTTACTCTGAAGTGGTCACCGAGCAGGTAGGAGTGAACCAGGTACATCATGGGGTCTACCTTGCCCTGGGGAACCACTAGGAGTTCTCTATGTTCACCTTACCTAATTGTATGGTAGTGGAAAAGATTTTCTCAAAGTCCTGGCTCCTGTAGTGTCTTAAATGCATATTCTCTTTTTGCAGCACTTTAAAGTTGTCTTCGCACGCCACCTGCTGAGACAAGGAGAGAGGTGTGTTATGAATAGGTGTTGGGGCAAGGTTATGAATATATACTGTATGTGCAGCCGACCCAAAACCCTCAGATGGGAAAAGCTTGTGGAAGCTTTGGTTTGGTGGGCATTGGGTTGTCGGGCATGGGTTCTTTGGTGGGCGGTTTAGTTTTTGGAGGTGGAATGTCTTATGGAGAAGTAGGGAGGGATTTTACCTGTAATTCTTCACCTCTGGGCCTTACTCTGTATGTCTGCCTCGTCGCGAGCTCCCTCAAGCAATAGTGGTTTTTTGTATCTAATTCTATTTTTATTTTTTTTAATTACTAGTAACACGTTATGTCTTTTTGTTTACGACCGCCAAACATTACTGGATATAAGAGCAGGACTTTCTTACCGTTTTCTGGAGTTTAAGTTTTGGAACACAGATCCTCCATTCACAAATCCCCCATTCATCTCGTCCGAGACGCCTTTGTCCTGGATCCCTGGAACCTGCAAACGCCCAGGGTTAGACCTGGAGTTTCTGATGCTTATGTGCCGTCCATTCTGGCTACCGAGGGAATTTTCAGCAGTCATTATTACGGCTGTTTATATTCCCCCACAAGCCGACACTGACCGAGCACACGGGGAACTGTACAGCGCGATCAGCAGTCAGGAAACCGCGCACCCAGAGGCAGTGTTTATTACGACTGGAGACTTTAACAAAGCCAACTTAAGGAAAGTTTTACCAAAACTCCATCAACACATTCAGTTCAACACACGAGGAGAGCGGCTGCTCGACCACTGTTACACTTCCTTCCGGAATGCGTACAAAGCCCTCCCCCGCGCCCCTTTCGGCCAATCAGATCATCGCTCTATTCTGCTTCTGCCTGCCTATAGGCAGAAGCTGAAACAGGAAGCTCCAACCCTAAGGGCGGTGCACTGTTGGTCGGACCAATCAGATTCGATGTTACAGGACTGTTTTGATCACGTGGACTGGGAAATGTTTCGAAGGGCTGCAGACAGCATTGATGAATACGCAGACTCAGTCTGTGGATTTATCAGGAAATGTGTAGATGACGTTGTTCCATCCAAAACAGTAAAAATTTATCCAAACCAGAAACCATGGATAAACAGTGATGTTCGCATGGCACTGGCAGCACGGAACTCTGCCTTTGCCTCTGCTAACGCATTGTATATAAACACGCCACCTATCAACTTCGGAAGACTATTAGGTCTGCGAAACGTGAGTACAGGGACAAAGTGGAACAACAATTTGATGATCCTAGAAGAATGTGGCAGGGACTGAATACAATTATGGACTTCAGAGAGAAAACCAGCACACCGCAGACCACAGCCTCTATGTGTGAGGATCTAAACGTATTTTACGCTAGATTCGACACAGGAAACAACACGAGACTGCCCAGCGAACGCACCATGGATGACGTAAGTGCGCACACGGTGTCTAAAGAGGATGTAAGGAAGTGCTTCAGACAGGTAAACGCACGCAAAGCCGCTGGTCCTGACGGAATCCTCGGCCGTGTCCTCAAATCATGCGCGGCTCAGCTGGCTGGAGTGTTCATGAACATCTTCAACCTCTCCCTCTCTCTGTCTGTAGTCCCAGCCTGCTTCAAGATGGCCACCATTGTCCCTGTACCCAAATCCTCCACCATCACATCCCTGAACGACTGGCGACCAGTAGCCCTGACCCCCATCGTGAGCAAATGCTTCGAAAGGCTGGTCAGGAACTTCATCTGCTCTGCGCTGCCAGACTCACTGGACCCTCTACAATTTGCATACCGCCACAACAGGTCCACTGATGACGCCATAGCCCTGACTCTACATACTGCCCTCACCCACCTGGAGAAGAAAGATACGTATGTGAGAATGCTGCTAGTAGATTATAGCTCTGCATTCAACACCATCGTTCCCTCAAAACTGGACAGGAAACTACAAGATCTAGGATTGAGCAGCTCTCTCTGCAGCTGGGTTCTCAACTTCCTGTCCGACAGACGCCAGACGGTCAGACTGGGCAGTATCACCTCATCCCCCGTCACAATGAACACGGGTGCTCCACAAGGGTGTGTACTGAGTCCTCTACTGTACTCACTCTACACATACGACTGCACGGCCACTAGCCGCTCCAACATCGTTGTGAAGTTTGCGGACGACACAACAGTGGTGGGTCTTATCACCAACGGTGATGAGACGGCATACAGGGATGAGGTCAGTGCCCTGACACATTGGTGCCAGGAGAATCATCTCTCCCTCAATGTCGGAAAGACCAAAGAGTTGATAGTGGACTTCCGGAGGTGTAGGGGTGCACATTCCCCCATAATCATCAACGGCGCTGCTGTGGAGAGAGTGAGCAGCTTTCGCTTCCTGGGTGTCCAAATAGCAGAGGATCTCACATGGTCAGTTCATACTGACAAAACAGTGAAGAAGGCGCAGCAGCGACTCTTCTTTCTCAGGAGACTAAAAAGATTTGGCATGAGCCCCCGCATACTTAGGTCCTTCTACCGCTGTGCCATCGAGAGCATCCTCGCTGGATCCATCACGACCTGGTACGGCAACAGCACCGCCTACAACCGCAAAGCTCTGCAGAGAGTGGTGCGGTGTTCCGAAAGGATAATTGGAGGTGAGCTTCCCTCCCCCCAGGACATCTACAGGAAGCGGTGCCTGAGGAAAGCGAGGAGGATCATCAAAGACTCCAGTCACCCCAGTAACCACCTATTTAAACTGCTCCCGTCAGGCAGGAGGTATGGAAGCATCCGGTCCCGAACCAGCAGGCTGAGGGACAGCTTCTATCATCAGGCCATCAGACTACTGAACACTGACCAATAGGTCTCCACTTGTCACTTTCACAATGTCACTTTACAGTCACTAAGAAACTTTATGAATTCCATATTGCACATAATTGCCTTTTTGCCCAACAATCATTGCGGTCATTCCTTATACATTATACACAAGTAAACACTCCCACAATCGTGTGTGTATGGGTATATACATGTATGCATATGTGTGTATGTGCATATGTAGATATATGTATGTGTATATATATACATAGACGTGTATATGTGTGTATATTCTGTATGTGTAGATGTGTATACTTATGCTCACTTATTTTTTTTTTTTTATAAATTATATATATATATATATATATATATATATATATATATATATATATATTTTATAACACTTGCACAATATTTTACTTCTGTACTATCCATATGTATATTTATTCTTATAATTGTACACCACTATTGCTTGTGTAGCTTGCACATAAGAATTTCACTCACGTGTACGGTACCAGTGTACCAGTAACGTGATGTGACAATAAAAGCGACTTGACTCGACTTGACTTGACTTGAGAGAGGCCTCCCTGCCTCTGAGAGTGTAGATACACATTTCAATGCCACCCTGATGTTTGCATATCATAGGCCCACAGTGGGAATTCAGTGTCAGCATGAAAGCTCCAAGAGACCACACCTTGCAAGGATCTCAGCTTTGAACTGGTTGTACTGGTCAACCTCCTTCTCTGTGAACGAGAAGTAATATTGTTGCACTTTGTCAGACAGTAGTAAATTTAGAATTGCACTTCTGTCCTGCAGCAGTCATCCTTCCTGTTTGGCAGTGTGTTCAAATGTTTGGAGATATGCCTCGATGTTATTATGGGATAAGAGCTTAGTTAGAAAATGCTGTGCCTCCTTACCTCGGTTGGACAGGGGAACGTGCTCACCTCCTTGCTGCTGCAGCCGAGAAAGCTCCGTGGTAGTTGCTTGGAGCCACTTGTGTAAAATTACCTCCATTTACACACAAATAAAATTACCATAGAAAAATAAATCTCCCAAATATATATTTTTGATGTTGTCACATAGCTAGATACAGATTAGGTTTTATAATTTCAGTATAAGGTGCTGTATATTTCAATCTCTCACTTGACTCCTCAGCCCTTCAATAGCGTCCATCGTGTCACACAAGTCTCGGTCAGGACAAGTCTTCCTCATCTCTAATAAGTTTGGATCTAACTTGTTCTTCCAGCTTTGCATCACAGACTTGTGAATTTTCACCCAAACCAATTTTTACAAAACATTAGGAGTGATTGTGCATCCTTCTTCCTGAACGTGTGCCACTCCTTAACTTAAACTTTTGGCAGTACATTTTCACTGTAGGTGCCTTGGTCCAGTAAAATAACGGCCACGAATTATACAGCTGTCTTTTAAATATGCATTTCATTTTTCCCATTTGTTCTGCATACACTGTGAAAACTAAAGAAAAGAAAGGGGAAAAAAGATTTAAAATACACTTACTGGCCATGTACATTGATAGAACTGGGTTGGACCTTTTGCCTTCAGAACTACCTTAATTCTTTGTGCCATGGATTCAACAAGGTTCTAGAAACATTTCTTAGAGATTTTGGTCCATGTTATCATGATAGCATCATGCAGGTACTGTAGATTAGTCAGCTGTACATCCATGATGTGAATCTCTCGTTCCACCACACCCCAAAGATGCTCAACTGGATTTAGATCTGGTGACTGTGAAGGCCATTTGAGTACAGTGAACTCTTTCAAGACACTCCGACAACTCTGACCCTGACATTGTCACCAGAGAACTGCAAGTCACTGGATCTTTTATCTTTTT
Organism: Clarias gariepinus; assembly: GCF_024256425.1. Taxonomy (NCBI): domain Eukaryota; kingdom Metazoa; phylum Chordata; class Actinopteri; order Siluriformes; family Clariidae; genus Clarias; species Clarias gariepinus. The sequence goes on along the minus strand of NC_071110.1, from coordinate 24,728,789 downwards.
CTGACCATTATCTGTAAACCCTAAAGATTGTTATGCATGAAAATCCTATTAGATCAGCAGTTTCGGAAATACTCAGACCAGCCCATGTAGCACCAACAACTATGTCACGTTCAATGTCATTGTTAATAACCCCTTTTCCCCAGTCTGATGCTCAGTTTGAACTACAGCAGATCATCTTGACCATGTCTACATGCCTAAATGTATTGAGTTGCTGCCACTAGAATATTTCCTTTAAAGAGCATTTGAACAGGTGTACCTTAATAAATTGCCAGTGAATGCATACAAAAGCATTTCTGTAAGCAATTTGCTTTTTCAGAAAAGACTAAAGTAATAATTTATTATGAGAAATATTTTTCAAAATGTTTAAATGCTGTTTTGGCCAAAGGCTTCTGTAAGGGTTTAAAAACCCATACTGCTATAAACTGCCTTATTTACTAGCAAAGCAGATGGCCCATTGTGAATAGAGCAGTCGAAGGCATTTGTGACAATCATCAGAGGGTTTAAATTAATGTGAAATAGAGAAAGCTGTTAATCTTTACAGAGTTTGGCAGTATGGCCTAATCATGTGTTCTGTAATGAATTACCTTGTCAGAAGAAACCAGTACTTTTCCTGTCAGAGAGTTTCAATACTTCTTTAATTCCCTTTTCCAGATGAAAAAAAATAAAACAATTTAAAGATATGTACATGTAGAGAACAAAATTCTGTGTGAGTCATATGCTTATGTGAGTGCCCTTGAACAGGTTATAAACTTGCTTTTATGTTGTGATGCCACCCTCCATCCATTAATCTGCTCGAAATAACTGAGAGTGTTTTAATTATAATAGACATTTATAATCCACTCAGATGCAGACACTGTCTGTGTTTTAGTGATACTGCAGTATAGTATTGAAGAACATTGGCAAACTAAAAAACAACATGTGAAGTCATACCTGGTAACCATAATCTGAATTTTCAGAGACTGTGTGACATTTAATACACGGGAAAAGAAGATTTCCATATTAACACAATTAAATTAAGGCCAGAATTTCCACTTAAATAAAGATGAGGTAACCTCCAACTATTTGTCACATGTACCTTGTAGCACAGTGAAATGATTTTGTTTTGCATATCCCAGATAGGAAGCTGGGGTCAGAGCACAGTGTCAGCATTCCTGGGGCAAATAGGGTTAAGGGCTCAGAAGTGGCACCTTGGCAGTGCTGGGTCTTAAACCTCCAAGATTTAAATTAGGAACCCAGCGCCTTAACCATCTGAGTCACCACTTACCCTGTGAGCTAAACAAAATCACTAATGGTAAATAATATTATGTTTGTATAATACCTCCACAGCTATTTATGCTACATTAGCTTTTCTGTAGAATCAGATCAAACAGGCTAGGCATTGTCTCCCAATACGCATACAGTAGGTAAGCTTTTGGTGCTCATGACCCTGTCACCAGGTTGCTGATATTTAATTGATAATCAATGTTATATAATGCCGTATAATTGATAATTTACCTTTGTGTTAATGTTATGGCTGATTATATAAAAATAATTTTTGTGTTAAGAAATATAAATACCACTTCGTGTTTTACATTGAATATTTAAACTACTGTGATAATTGACTTTGGATTATTAGAATAGGCAATCATTGTCTTTGCCATGCTTTTGAGCCATAAGTCAGTGCTTCAAAATGCTACCTAATATACTGTATAAGCTGTGTGGTATTCATCTTACTTGTTTTTGATTTGATTGTTTCAGGGGTTTCTTTGCTCCTTCTGCACATTGGGTTCTGTCTGATATATTGGGTTTAACTATCGCTGAGAGCTTGTTAGAGTGCTTTCATAATGAGTGCTTTCATGCTGCCCTCTAAACTGACATAATTCATAATTTTGGGGGCAGACATGTAAGGGGAGGGGTATTGCCAGTGTTCTGCATACAAGGGAACATAAAGTAGGTTTATTCACCAGAAAAAACTTGAGTATTTATTTTTGTGCTCCAATTTTCTCAGTTCTGTGCATTATAATTGCTTGCAGTGCTAAGACTTTGTATCTGTCCAATCTGCTTATTTAGAGTGAAACAGTGAGTCAGTTTTGACATTTGACAATGTTGGACAAGCAGGAGTACAAGAAACTGGCCATCTGTAGGGAGAGCAATATCTGTGCAGGTTAGAGATTACTGGACCCACCCCTGAAGCTAGGAACTGTAAGAGAATTTGATGGATCAGACCACCTAAACAACTTTTTTAGGCAATGTGTCGCTATCCTGTTGGCTCACCATGAGGGGGTCAATTGTAATGAGTCAGGACTGGGGTCTTTAATCTCTTCCAGAAAGGGCCAGTATGGCTAGAAGCTTTCATTCCAGGCAAGCAGGAAACAGACTTGATTTTACTTATTTAATCAGTTAAGGTTGGTCTCCAATCAACTATCAAGTGTGCCTTTGGCTGCAAAGCAAACCTGCAGCATCACTTGCCCTTTCTGGAGAAGATTGCAGTGGGGAACCGGAGGGTTACTTTGCCAACATAAAATGAGCCTGGGTTATGCTTATTAAATGTGTTATTATTATTATTATTATTATTATTATTATTATTATTTTAGATCCAGGTCCAAATTCTAACTTGACAGATGATACTTTTTTCAGAGTATCTGACAGAGTATTCAGAGTGTTTGACTGATAGTACTTTGTTAGTAACCCAGTAACCCAGTGTAAGGATCTATCCAATGATGAAAACTACAAAGCACTTTTGTAAGTCGCTCTGGATAAGGGCGTCTGCAAAATGCCTAAATGTAAATGTATCTTAAACTGCATTGTAACCCATCATAAGAAGAAGTTAAAAAAATAATTGCATCTCGGAAGAAGCATAGTATAGCAATGTATAGTCGTATTGTTGGTATACAGTACTGTGCAAGTCTTGAGGCATCCCTCATTTTTTCATATTAAATGATAAATGAAAGATTAAGCAGAAATTGGCATAATTAGGCTGCAAAGTGCCTAAATGCAATTTAAAAATAGTTGTTAATGTAACCTCAGCAGCAACCTTATTTCCCCTATCGTCTGTCTGACTGATTTATACTGTGTTGCTTCAACAAACAAAAACCATTCATCTGAAAATGCTCAGGTACAGAGACTGGACTGAAAATGAGGGACAAAAAAAGTCCTTCAGGAAGCCTTAAAAGGTCTCAAGCTCCTAATTATTTCTTGTAGTGATACCACTTAAAACTAGATCATACATCATACAAAAACGCTTTTTTTTTAAAATAACTGTATATTTGTGATATATTGAAACATATACTATATACTAAGGACACAAACTATTTTCTGTTCTAACTCAACTCAGTCAAGCTCCATGCAATAGTTGCTAACTGCACTGTGAAAGCTTTGTTTTGAAAAAGCATTGCACGCAGACATAACAGAACCAGAAGAAAACATCAGTTAAATATTGACCCGTGCACAAATCCAGTAATTATTACAAATCAATACATTATGGCACACACGCACAATTTCAGCTACAGTTTGAAAAATGACAATTATGAATGAAGTTCAGTCATAGAGAATATATGCATTTACATAAATAGTTATTATTTAAATAAAAATAAAACAAATATTATTTATATTCTGTATACAGGGTCACAGTGGGCCTGAAGCCTAACCCAGGAGACATAGGGCATAAGGTAGGGTATAGGGTATATATAGGAAACTAGTGCTTATATTAATTAATATATTGTAAGGAAACTCCAAGATGAGATCTCATTTAAATCTCTTCTTTTTGAGCCATCTTGGAGAATTGAATGAGATTTAGGCGTTTTCAGCAAAGATGTGTAAAATGTGGCCCTGAAGATAGTTTATATTTGTCTTGTATATGTGACACACATATACAGAAACGAGCCGTCTTTGAGACTTAAATGAGATTTTAGTCGTTTTCTCAATCTTCTTAAATGAGCCTCAAATATGGCTCATTAACTCTAAATCTCAGAGATGCACACAAAGTAGACAGTGCTCGTAAACTGTGATGTGTTTTACATTTTACTACTACCGGAATGACAATGCAAAAATGTAGAACACACAAAATGCGAACTGTATATTATTATATATTATGTCCTTGATATAAAATGTATGTTTGCTGACCAAGACAGTTTTCATCACGTGTCACTTTATTTTGGACTGCATAGTTAATGTATGCATTCTTCTTCATCTTCTTCTTCTGTAAATATGTTTTCCTTAGTCATGTGTGTATAGTTAGTTAAAATTAAATGTCACTCTATATTGCACAATCCTGACTCATATATACACTCAACAAAAATATAAACGCAACACCTTTGTTTCTGCTCCGATTTTTCATGAGATGGACTTAAAGATCTAAAATTCATTCCAGATACACAATATTACCATTTCTCTCAAACATTGTTCACAAATCAGTCTAAATCTGTGATAGTGAGCACTTCTGCTTTGCTGAGATAATCCATCCCACCTCACAGGTGTGCCACATCAAGATGCTGATCTAACATCATGAGTAGTGCACAGGTGTACCTTATACTGCCCACAATAAAAGGCCACCCTGGAATGTGCAGGTTGGCTCTCTGAAATGTGAAATTAATAGAAAATAAAATAAACCTAAATATTCTGTTAAAATATAAAATATATACTTTTTTTGTTGTTAGTTGTGTATAGTAGACCATTTTTGTGCTGCAGGTAATGTGGCCCGCTCCGCTGCCTACCACCGCAGGTATATTTCACACCAGTGGGAAACACTGCAAATGTGCAAATTATTTGAACTTTCTGCTTTAGAATTACAAAAATAAAGTACCCAAGGAAGTTTCTCTTTTAAACAACCATGTGTTCAATAAAGATTTGTAAATATGTAGGTTGATAACAACAAAAATCAATTATAAAATTGTTTAGTAATAGATAAATTATTTATTTTGAAATCTAGCTTTATTAAATAAAAAAAAAGATACAACCACCAGTTATATTATCTTACAGTACACACAGATGTCCCTAGTTGATCAACATGGCTAACCTTTTACACATCACATTACCTGCAGCACAAAAATGAATTTATTTAAATTAAACTGGAAAATGGCAAGCTTTTACTATACTTTCTGCATAAATGTCATTACCAATAAAGAACTAAAATACAAAATTGTTGTTTTTTTTTATCAAGAAGTGAAGCAATGAGATAATGTTTGTGTTCTGTGATTTCTGTACTTATCATTAAGGCCAAACCTATTTTTGATTATACATTTATGACTTAATGTCCAAACTTTTCGCATGGCCAAACCAATTAATCCTACAGTACATATAGATTCTAATAGAGACCCACAAGTTCTCCCACATGCTCCAAGCCTGCAAATGTTTAAGTGGCCAGTGTGTTAGAGAAATGTGCAGGGCATCGGCTGGCCTCGGGGTCAAGCCAGCAAAAAACACTTTGCCTACTTTGTCTGCCGCAGATCAAATGAGGAAGAAGACCAAGAAGAAGACAAAGTGGACAGTGAAGGTGGGTTTTACTTTTTTGCGCTAAATTTAAAATTAAGTGCCTAATTATTATTAACAAGGAGTCAGAATGTTAAAAAAAAAAACGTTAGAATGTTAAACAAAAATGTTCAGAGTCTGTGGTCAAAAACATGTAGTACTGTATATTTTAGCTGAAAATTACACAGCTTACGTTTGTTCTACCTGTGCTACACTAGTGAGGTTAAAAGTTGTTGTTTTGATTTTTGTTTGTTTGTTTTTTTTACCTTTAGTTTTTTAAAAATAGTCTGTTAATGTTACTGCATGATCAGTTTTTGCAAACCAGTAGTTTTATTATAGTGTGCTTAGTGTTTAACAGCAGTTACCAGAACATGTAACTTTAGAGACATTATTTAGAGATATTATATATGTTAATTATATTCTATAAACATACATTTGCTTTAACTGGGTTCTTTTCAGAAGCATTCAAGAACAAGAAGCATCTCAACTAAGAAACTGCAGGAGAATGTTCTGGAGTCTCCATCAGCTCCACATCATCAGTCAGGTAAGCAGCAGCTCATGAGCAAACTTAAGCCCATCTCTCAACCTTTAGACTGTTGGGAATGGAGTAGATAAATGGTGTCTAGATAAATCTCAAATGTTTTAATTTTAATTTGTTTTATTTGTTCCATTAGATATTAAGGAGCTTCAGACCTTGAACACACTTGTTGGACATCCACAACAAGAGAAGACTAATGTAGCTGGTGAGAGAGAACTTTTCCAGTTCCTGTAGCCCTTACATACTGTACAGTACAGCAAGCAACCGATTTTTCCCTTTTTTGACTGATTCTTTTCACAGGAAGATTGTCACAATGCTGTGGCCTTTGTTTAACTTGTATTTGTTTAACATGTTTAAATCATACTTTGAATTGAGCATTGTGACACTTAATATCTTTGTCAGGTTGTGTGACATTTTGTATCATTTAGTGTCTTGATTTGCCAGATTTTATGCTGTTATATTGTGTAAATTGAAAATTTATTACACAATAAAAACTGTATATTGTATTTTGCACATTTAAATTCAATCCATTTATGTATTTATTTTTACACATGGGCACGATTTACAAATTAGTGGTAATAGTAAACTGTAATATTTTTAATATCGATAACCTGTTGGTTTTAATGTTGTGGCAGACAGAGGTCAGTATGAGCACTGACTGATCTCAGTTGGTGTTCTATTATATATGTATATATGTATATATGTCATTATTGTGTAAAAAAAAAAACATTCACTATATAAATATATTTACAGTAGATCAGAACACTGCCCTCATTTAATAAATCATTCAATATATTGACAGTTAATATACGCCTCCCTGTACCAAGCACAGGGAGAACATGCAAACTCAACACACAGACGCGTAGCAGGAATCAAACCCAGACCCTGGAGGTGCAAACCGACAGTGCTAACCAATAAATTGCTGTGCCGCCTATTCATTTATTTATTATTTAATATTATTATTATTATTATTATTATTACATATTTTCATTGATTACATTTACATATAGTCACTTTTCTGCTTCATTTGAAACACCTTAATGTCTGCTCATTCCTACAGTCATTTAAGCATCATGAGGCAGCAGCACTGCAAAACCATTATGCAGATATAGGTCAAGAGTTTTAGTTAATACTCACATCAAACATCAGAATGAAGAAAATGTGTGATTTCTTTGATCATTATGTAGCTGTTTTTACCAGAAGGGCTGGTTTAAGTATTTCATAAACTGCTGATCTCCTAGTATTTTTACATACGATAGTCCAGAGTTTACATAGAATATTTTAAAATGAAAGGGAAATGAAAGTAGAAGGCGTAAAAATTCAGGCATTGATGAGAACACCTGCACAGACACAAGCGAAAAAGAAAAATGATCTTACTCTGTGAAGTTAGCATTCCTTCCACATTAATCTATCAATCTATACATTATATGCTAATCGACCAGAAATTGGGCACATGGCCAACACACTTACTACAATAATATCTAAGATTCACACCTAACAGTAACTGAAATATTATCCCTAAAACAATAATAAACATGAAATTATGCTGGCTGTGTGTGTGTGGGAGAGATTGTGAATGCTACAGACATTTGTCAACAGCACAAGCTTGTGGCTTTCCATCATTACTATGGGACAGCATAGCCATATATTGTCATGAGTCAAAACCTGCTGAGCACTCTCATGACACTTTGATGGCTTCTTCTCTGGCACTTTCCAGATGGTACAAGCATGTCTATACTGTAAGCCCTCAATACCACACCATTACAATACACAAGTTTACACTGGTCAGCCATAACCCAAAAAATTAACATTAAAACCCTCTTGGTTCTGGGTTCTTCTTGTACCACTGGCTCTGCAGAGCCTCTGGGGTGTGATCTGGGGTCTGGTACCATTATGTTGGGATGGGATCCTTTGTTTCGTGGGTTGTGGGGTAGGGTCTCTGTGGTTTCACTTGTTTGTCCAGTAAGTTTCATGGATGCTTTATCGGATTGAGATCTAGGGAATTTGGAGCCTGGATCAGTAACATTAAACTGGGTGTTCTGCTACCTTTTTATCATGACCAGCATTGACATTTTAGACATTTGTGCTACATTGGCTTTTCTGTGGGATCAATCTGGATGGGTTAGCATTTGGTCCCCTCAATCATAGATGAGCCAAAAAGTTATGATAAAAAAATGGTCCATGGAACCCAATGGGTTCATCAAGCATAGCTATTTGTACTGCACTAAACCTTTATAAAAAGTTAAAAAATAAAATAAATAAAGGCAATCATGCTTTGATATACAGTACCAAAGTCTTAGGCACCATATTCTCTTTAGTACAGTACACGTTCTATTATATATGTTTATGTTTATAATGTCTGCATTATTGCGTAAAAAAAATAAATAATAATAATTCACTATATTTACTATACCCACTATAATAACATTAAATATTACATGACTGACCAGTTTTTACAGAAAAAAAAATTGAGGTATAACATGTTTGTCATAGATTACCAGATTTTTAAAGTCTGTTTAATTTTACCTGCATCCAAATGCTCTAACATTATCAACTCAATTTTGTTAAATGTTCAAGTTTTAAAGGTCATTATAAAGTACTATATTCATTTTCATATGTTTGAATTCAAAGTTTATTTAAGACAGTGTAATGGTGGAAGCTTAAATGTAGTTAAGCATTACTAACCTGTGACCTTGTACTACAAATTTAGATGCTGCCAGAAGCCCTTTGCTGTCAGGTAGAGCAGCATTGGTTGTTTTTTAATAGTTTACACAGTCTAGTGTCTGTGAAGATTCTCAGTCATCCAGATCATACTTGTGCCAAAGAGGCTATTCAGTAACAATTGGATTTCACCTTTTATCCAAAAGGTTTTACCAATTTTAACTAACTGACCTGAATGGCAAGTATATGATATCCAGTGTTGGGTGTAACAAGTTACAGTAAAGTATTCATTAGAGTACTTTTTTGATGTAACAAGTAATCACATTAGGTCCGCCATTTAAGTACCCAGTTATTTTGTTACTTTTTTAAAAATGCAATTCATTATTCAGACAATTCATGTAATCCGTGAGCCAGCAGTCATTCCCAATCCAGTTTGTGTGTGTGTGTGTGTGTGTGCGTGAGAAAGTTGTCCTACAAGCCACTCCCCGATAACCCGCCCCCCCTCTGGTATTCCTACTGTTATACTGTACCCCTCTCTCACCTATGCGATTTGACTATGCGAGGGCTGACGCGTGAAAAGATGGATTACTTTTTAAAGATGGTAATTTTGTAATGTAATTAGTTACTTTAAAAAGTAATGTCCCCCAACACTGATGATATCTGTGGAGTCAATTTACCCATGTGTTAGAGTCACCTGGGTCAAGGTATGAATGACTGTGTAACCACCTTGGCAGTAAACATGTATGATGTTATGATCAGTCATAACATTGTGAACACACTTAATATTAGCCCTTGTCAAAGTCACTCAAATGCCTACGCTTACCAATTATTTTTCTGTTTCTAACACATGACACTTGCTGTTTAATACAGTAAATCCCAACCACTTCCAGGTGGCACTGTAATAAGTTATTGTAACTGTAGCTACAGTGATGAGGGCCAAATTGTTATGGCTATACTACAATGTCAGAGCAACTCCAAAACTGAAGCTCTTGTATGATGTTTGTTTGCAGAAGTCAAGGCACACCAAAATGTGGTTCAAGGAAGGGAATCAATGAACTGAAACTGAATGAAGGGAATCTTCAGAAAAAACGGGTTGGTACTGTTTTTGTGGCAGAAATGGGGACCTACTCAATAGGCAGGTGATCATAATGGTTTGGCTAATTGGTATGTATAATAATAATGCACACATACAGACAAACCTGTAAAGACTTGAGGTGGGCAAAATAAACACAGGCACAGAGACAGAAAAAGATGCCCTTTTATTTACATGAAACGTTGAGAAGGGGAAGGGGAGGGAAAGTGAGAAACAGGGAGGAAAGTCCAGAGAGTTGAGTTACTTGGCATCTGCGGTTGGCAGCGATGTCCTGAATCAGATGGATGGTTGTGGCTGACAGAGAAGATGCAGATGGACCAGAGAAGGCGGTTGAAGCCTGACACTGACCTTTCTTTTGTAGTATGCCCCATGTGGGAGAGTTACCAGCATGGTTAGACAAGTGCATAGACAGCTAATCTCCCTACTAATGCGCTGCCAGCCCAGGTGAGATGATGCACCCTGCCCCTTCTATACTGATATCTATAGCTAATATTCCAGGTATTGTGCTTTTTCAGCCCCAGGTGGTACTATTTTGAGTTACATGTCAGGCCTGCTTTGTGGGGTCCCTCGGACAGAACAGAGGTGATGCAGATGGTCGTGCCAGTAACATAAATGGATGTGGTTGGTGGTCACAAAACACAATGTTCATGAGCCTTTGTAAGGTTGCAGGAGCCACAGGTAGGCAAAAGGTAAGCACTAGATAATGCCAATGCCCACACACTGTGCTGTTTTTCCTTCACCTTGGGGGTAAGAGCCACCTGCCAGTAACCCATGGTTAAAGTGAGCATTAAAATGAAGCAGGATCTTTCCAGCTACTCGAAGAGGTTGTCCACTGGCCATGGACTTCACGCATCAGCTTGAATGTCCTAGTGTGATAGCACTTCCCATGTTGAGGACGGCCAGCTGTGGAGCTCCCAGATATGGAACCACTCTATGGAAGAAGGGTTAGTGTCATCAATGCTGCAGTTCTTGGCCCAAAGCCCTCGGGCAGCAGCAGATCTGGTCAGTTTGGGTTCTGTAGGCATAGACTCCTCTCTCAGAAGCTCCAGCAGGCTCCGTTACTTGAAACTCCTGAGTACGCTGCTGCAGAAGTGCCTGCTGGTTGAAGTACTGTTTTTGTCAGACGCCTACATTCTCCAACAGTGTAAAGCCTTGAGCTAGGCAAACTGGACACAGACACTGAGACACGGAGTTTGCAGAGAAAAAGGGTGCTCTTACTGAGGGAGGTTAAAATGAAGAGGGGATGAGAGACAGGGAGTTCAAGGTGCAGAAAGTGTAGTCCCTCTAGTAGTGTCTTCTGCGATTAGCAGCGGACGTTCTGAATTTGGGGATTGTTATGGCTAATGGGAGGCTAAAGGCAAAGAACCAAAGGAGATGGCAAGGGGATGTGGGAGAGTTTTCAGCACAATTAGTCTCTGGAAACGCATAAACACAGAACAGATGACAGTTTTGTGTTTTAAGGCAGCTACTTACCACACTGATGGGTGCCGTATGGTGGAGAGTGATTTGCTGCCAGCTCAGGCAAGTTGAGCTTGCCTGAGCTGGTTCACCCTGCCCCTTCTAAACAGGTTGTGGAGCTGGCCATGGTGCTGAGAGGTTTACATGATTTCTTTTTCCTGGTCAAGTGAGGAGCATGATCATGGTAATAGGCGCTGGCTATAGGCTATATATACTCAATGGCATATTTTTTTATATTATATTTCTTAATATTTTTGTTATACTTGTTAAAAAAATTAATAGATACTCACTGCAGTAATTTTTTTAAACAAAAGGGTTTTTTTGTAGTGTAGAAACTATTTTTTATTTTTTTTTGCTGTTCAAAACTCTGTTTGTGACATTTTTGTTATTCTTAATGAAAACAAACAGGTAATTGAGTAAACAACCTCCTCTGACTCAGCTTTGCCCAGGAGAGAACCTCTTATTTTATTTAGTTTTATTTAATTTGTTTGCATCTAAATATTCATGGCAAAAAATACAAAAGTGTAATGACATAGGCAACAATGAAATCGTCTACTTTTGAAGCATATTCAATATATACTGTAGCAATATTATTAGTTTTTTTATTTGTATTTATTTTTTATTTTATTTTGTTGCAGCACCTTTCTAAAAACAATTTTATGATTTGCATTATACTATATTCCATTCTTTCAATTCAAGACATTGCTTGATTTTAAAATTGATATTCAAAAAGAGAAGAAATCATTAGGACTGGCCACATCTGTTGTACAAATATCATATCCGGAGGACATACACATATATTTGACATGAATAGGATATCTAAAGAGTTTTATAACAACATACAGTATCCTCCGTAGGAACATGACTCCTATGGCTGCCTATATACTGTACAGTATGTATAACTACATAGTTATCAGAGTGGGGCACAGTATAAAGTAAAATTTTTTCATATCCTATCCTGGCCATAGAATCCACTGTTGATGTTTTACAGGCAGTAACTAACCTTGGGCAGGAACACAGAGAGAACTCATTTAAAAGGTCATAGTCAGCACTGTAATCAAGTGGACCTTTTAATTCCCAACATAATCACAGTAATTTAATGATTAATTTTTTGCAGGCCACATGTGGGCAGGCATACTTCACATTCATTAGGTGGCTTCCCATAATGGCTTACATAAAAAGAGCGCTACATATGTATCTTGTAAGAAAATGTATACAATCTGCAGGAATTTGCAGCCTTCACTTTTAATCTAGATGGTTTAGTAGGAAAAAAAAAATCAATAAGTGTCAGAGATTTCATTATGTCAGAAAATCACTAAACGCCTTGGCTAGAGGCCCTTAAACATGGTCACAGAAGATTACAATTCCCATCACTCATGAACAATCATCTGCCACACATCAACCAGAAAATAGTCCAATTCCAACCATCTGCCCACTGCCTACCTAAGTGGTTGACAGTTTGTGCCAAATGTCCTTAGAGAAAGACTTACAACATGGGCATACAGTTCCCTAGGTACCACACGTACCCTTAAAACCTCCTGAGAACAAAGCATTTGTGGACCAACATGAAAGGTATGTACAGTCATAGAAGAGAAATGAATGGCCCTGTCCTTGTCTTAGGGACCACAAAGCTGTTGATTTCATCATTGACCTCTCCATCTTGCAAGGTATTAGTCGACAGATTTTCAAGGTCACTGGGCTTATCCCATTATCAAGCTTATGCATCACCTTTAAAACTGCTGAGCTTCTCTTCCAACATGTGTTTTGCTATCTTGACATTTTGGAGGTCATAGTAACGGAGTTTGGTATAGTTTCATGGAGTAGTTGAGTGTAGGTCTTCCTAAGAAACTGCTATTACCCACAAACTAATAGAGAAGTAATAAACTTCTTATATTTTTTGCATTTATTCAAGAATTGTTAAAAAGGTCTATTAAGACATTAAATATATGCAAGTTATCTGATATATTGTTGTATACATAATTGCCTCTGAGTATTCTTATATTCACTTTACAAAATGACAGTGCAGGTACATAAACAAGACATTTTATATTGTTTTTTTTTTTTTATTATTAATTTGTGGAAACAGTAGATATGCCAGCATATGCCTGTCTGTTGTTGTACAACTTGTTTAGGAGCTACTGGAGCTTTAATAATATGTATTAATTGTCATCTAACAAAATCCATGATAAAGCCAGTACAAAAGAGAATCCATCACAAATACAGGTACAGTATATGTCCTGAAGATGCTGTCACCTACTGTATATTTTTCAAAGTCAATTTTCTTTTTTTGTCATTGTTTTTGTCATTTTATCATGTTTCTTACCTGGGCTCAGCGGTTGAGGTATTGGACTACGGTTCGGGAGGTCCCAGGTTCCAATGCCACGACTGCCAAGTTATCACTGTTGTGCCCTTAAGCAACGCCCTTAACCCTAAACTGCTGACATGTACATGTATAATGAAATAGAAATTTACCGTAAGTCGCTCTGGATAAGGGCATCTGCTACATTCCCAAATAAAATGGATTAATGTTTTTTTTGTGTTCCATTTAAAAGTAAACTAAGAAGTAGGTGGTACTTCAGGATTGGACTCGTTTCTCCCAAACCTCAGTTATTCTTTAAATACATGTGAACATGCCATGCAATCGAAATTAAATTGATACATGTGAATCATTCCAAAGTCATGTATCCTAGTCCTGATATAATAGAATAAGCTGTTGTTGAAGCTCCAGTCTGGATGTGCATCACTGTGTAAAGGATTTCAATTATATATTTAATGACTCTTGAGGTTAATCACAGCCAGGTACATTGTAGATTGTTGAGTGGGAGGGTGAAAGGTGCCACTTGAGTTAATCTGGTGCAAAAGAAATGGAATTAGGCATAGGCAGTGTGTGACATTTGCGGTTGTATATGTGTAGTGGGATAGAGTAAGGCTGTTGAAAGTGAAATATCATGGGTTTATTTAGTTAGGCTTTCGTTTTTTCATGTACCCTTTCTAAAACCTTTGGCATATTTTTGTATTCTTTTTATGTTAAATTCCATATGATAAATAAAAATATAGTAGACTTATTGTGCGCACAAAACTGTATAGCAGCAGTATTAACAATTTTTCCCCTAATATATACAGTATGGGTTGCCACACCCCGTACTAGAGTTACTGAAGTTACTGAATGCAGTACTGGTCCTGAACCCGGTTAGAAAATCTTGGGGGGGGGGGGGTATATTTTCCAGATATTCTCTGGGATAGCAAAATGAGCTAACCAATGATGGTGATAGTGAAGAGAAAAGTTGTTACCTGATGTCTGATAGCACTTCTGTAACTAAATAATACCACAAACTGCTCAAAAATGCTCAGACAAAGGTAGGAGGAAGAAACCTTGTATTGACCGAATCTCAGCAGGGGAAGCACAATCACCTCCAGCTGACACTAACTCTCAGTTGTTAAGATGCTGGACTACTGAGCAGAAGTTCACTAGTTCAACCCCAGCTCCAGAAAGCTTGCCCTTGAGCTCTTGAACCATTTAGAGACTGAAACTAACAAGTTTCATAGACTATACTTCTTTTCATTTGTTTGGATTAAAACAGAAAAGAATGCACTGTGGAATGAACAGAAAAATGAAAGGAAAAATCCATGATCAAACAGAAAACTTCACTATGCTCCTTCTCACATACCCTGTGGTTCCACTGATAAATTTCGACCCGTGGTTGCAGTCAGTACAGCAACAACTCACAGTTTGGTTCATTTAAGTATGATAAGTCATGCTGCTATTGTCCATTGCTGAGGATAAGTCGGGAACTTAATACTCCTGGTGAGCTGGTAGAAGTAAATCACTACGTGGGATCACGAGCCTATAGATTTGAGGGTTGTTCTATTGGCATCAGAGTTATGAAAATGTCATCACAAGCAGCGAAACTAAACATTTTAGTATAATAAATACTGTACGAGGTAAAAGAGCTTTAAACATGGACTTTTAATCAATCTGCAGGGTTTATTCTATTAGGTCACATAATCTGAGTAAAATCGCATTCTTTGGCAACATTTTTTTTTTGGTGATGTCATTCAAAAAGTAAAACTCATACACTATATTCTATATTCGTTGTTTTAAGGCTTTTTTTTTATTAATTTGAATGATTATGGCATACAGCTCATGAAAATCCTTTTTTGATTGATAGTTTAAAATTAAGACAAATAAGGCTTTGTTTTTTTCACTGTGTGTAATGAATCCAGAATATACAAAAGTGCATTTTGTTTTTGCGTCTTACAGCCCTCTAAAACACGCACACACTTGATTTTCTTTGTGGAGGCTCCTAAAACACGCACATACTCACATACACACACACACTCAGCTGAAAGAATGAGATTAACAACCAAATCTCTGTCCATTACTGCCTCGTAGTGATTAACAACAGTGGGCCGTCAGAATGCAGGGGAGGGGAAAAAAAAATCAGTCACAGCTTACATTCCTCTGATCACACTTGACAAGACTACTGCAGTGTTTGAATACATTCCTTATTCACTATTTGGCATGCAGCCGTTTTCTAGTGTTGTTTGTTGGATCTTGAGCTAAAGATGTGGCAAACATTTTAGAAGACAATGCTACTTGACCATATAGGACAGGTGGGTTGAAGACTGGCAAAGAGTGCTTGAAGAACTGTGATTGTAAATCAAACTGCAGACAGGCCCTTGTTAGACACAATTTTTTTTCTTTTGAGAGGACTGCTGGCAGAGGCACACAGTTCATATTGATCTGAGCTCCTGATATTATTTCACATAGAGAATTGTGCAAAAGTCTTGAGCCACCCCTCATTTCTTCATAACAAATTAAATTACATTTAATTACATTATGTAGAATAAAGAAACGGGAACAAATGTTTTAATGTGACATGCTGCGAAGTGCCCAAGGATAAAATTTAATAATTGGTTGTTTATGTTACAACAACAGCAGCAACCCCATTTCCCCTCTTGTCTGTTCCAACCACTCAGCATTCAGCATCACCAGTATACTAATCACCAGCCTGATCATCTGTCATCATCTGCACCTGTTTCTCCAAGGTTCATGCTTTAAGTTAGATGTTCATTTTTATGATTTATAAGGAACTGTGTGGCTTAAATAAAAAATATTAATGTGACACTGGTCAGATACAGGGACTGGACAGAAAATTAAAGTCAAAAACGTGCCAAAAAATACATGCCTGTAGAACTCCTCCTGAAGACTACATAAAAAATACAAGAAAGTCTAGATCATTGTTACTGTATTATGAGATATATATCATAAGATTAGGATCTCTACCTTCTAAGAAGACTGAGAGCAGCTCATCATCCACCACCCATTTTAACCATTTTATAGGGGGATAATTGACGGCATTCTGCGCAAATAATTTGGGTACCGCAAAACATGGCACCAGATTGTTGAGCAGCAACAGCTGAGAGGACCACTGGATTGTCGCTTTCTCTCTATCACAGACATTTACACCACACGCTGCATATGCAAAGGCACCAGCATAGTGGATGTCTCCATACACCTATCACACAAACTCTTCACCATCCTGACATCTGTCAAAAGGTAGCGAAGCATTCGGGCCAAGAGAGTCAGACTGTGTAACAGCTTCCTTTCCACACACTACCAAACTTCTCAATATCAAGGGACTAGAATGACACCAACACGCAGGCACAAACAGACAGACAGAAACCACACTATTTTCTATTTTTGCACGTTTTACTCTGATGAGCTGGCGGCTCAACACTAAATCCTTTGTATTGTGCCGTGATATCTATGTAATGTTGACACTTACCACATTTGTTAGATTGCAATGTCCTTTTTTCTTTGTTCATCATTCAAAGGTTGTTTGGTTGTTTGCACCTTCTATAGACAGAAGCACTAAATAAAAATTGCATTCTTTTAAGACAAAGACAAAGCAGCAGACAACACTGTATTTGTAACACCAGCATGCTAAGAATGAAAAAGGGGAAAGTGCAGTTGAAAGCAGTTGCTTACAGTACAGTATGGTAATGAGGCATTCAAACACTTTGGACTTGGAAAAAAGGTATGTATCAATAAGTATAGACAAAGTTACGTAAATAAATAAATAAATAAATGATAGGACAAAAATTCTAACACCACAAACTGACAAAATTACATCTTTATTGCAAAACTGTAAGGAGTAATTAGGTTTTTACAGAATAGTGCTTCAATTTAGCTCTTCTTCTTGTAAAATGTCTTCAATTCCCCAAGGTAAAGTCCCGCTGATAGACTCAGTTTTAAAATCCTTCAGTGAGATTCATTTCAGAATATTGTTCGGGCCATTCATGGCCTTCCTGAGCTATTTGGATTGATTGTCTTGGTAAAACTTCCATTTTCTCCCCAAATTCATTTTTTTTTGACTATCAGATTAAATTCTTTTCCAATATGTCCTGGTACAGTGCTTCATTTATGTTGCCTTTAATGATGTTTAATGTCCCAGTACCGTTGGCAGAGAAGCAGATCCATATTATGGGTCATTAGTAGTTCACTGTGGTAATGGAGTACTTGGGTTGAGCCTTCACGACCATTCATTTACCAAACATGATGAGCTGAATTTATCATTTGTCTTGTGAAATCTTGCTCAGCAAACCTGTCTGTTGATAATAGCTTGAGCTTCTGTGAATTTCTCACCTGCAAATTCTCTAAACAACTGTACTAACCGGGGGTGTTTAAGGTGCCACCAGAGCATTGTTTAATAATGTTTTTTCTGAACTTTAGAAAGCTTCTTTATTTTCACATGTGCGACTTATAATTTGAAATCTTTTTTAAATACAATGTCTTAACACATTTTCCCCATGAGTTTTAAACAGACACTCACCGAACATTTTAAAAGGAAAGCTTTTACACCTTCACATTTATGCAATTGTCTAATCAGCCAATCTTGAGGCAGCGGTGCAATGCATAAAATCATGCAAATACGGGCCAGCAGCTTTGGATAATGTTCACATCAATCATCAGAATGGGAGAAAAGTCATCTCAGAGACACACAAAAGTCTAAAAAGTTTTGTATTGGTGCAATAAAAAAAAGAGAAAAATCCAGTGAGTGACAGTTCTTTAGATTTTGCAGTTAGCACTATCACCGCGCATCACCAGGTCATAGATTGGATTCCCACGTCAGGTCTGTGTGCATGGAGTTTGCATGTTCTCCCCGTGCTTGGTGGGTTTTTCTGAGTCCAAAGGCATGCAGATGAGATTAATTGGCGTTCCCAACTTGCCTGTAGTGTGCGAGTATGGTGATAGGAGGTCCTACCATGTTCGTACAAAATGGGGAAAAATACAATAGGCACTATTGGCCTACATGATCCCTAGTTGGACTACAGACGTTTCTAGATGGAGGGTATGGAATGCTTTTTGACCAGTCAAATTTTTATTTTATTAAATTTTTCAGCTGGTATAATGCAAGTGCTAGTAGGAACAAACTTGTTTCACTGACACTTCACAATATTAAATGCAACTACAGTATAAATATTTAAATTTACAATATGAAAAAATGTAAAAAAAAAAAAAAAAAAAACACTAAACCAAAAACTGTAATGGAAAATTGCTATAGTACGAGACTTCAGGATTTTTTGTTATTTGAAAAAAATCTAATTCAAGGAGGTGGCTTCATGTCAGCCATCATCACACTACCCCAACATGGATTATTGTGCTATGCTATAAAAGCACACCCTATTGTGTTTAATTTATTACACAAAGGACACTGGGACAGCACAATATCAATTTTACCATGACATTTAAAAGTCATGGCTTCTGTGCTTTTGATGACGAAACAGAATGTCACAGTGGAGCCACAGAGGAGCAAAATGCGTGGTTCTCAACTCCAGGTCTGCAGGACCACCTGCCCCACACATCTAGTGTTTTCTCACAAAATTCTTAGGTTTCGGATTTTACTAATCAGCTACTGAACAGCATGTCTTTAATTGAATTGGGTGCAATAGAGCAAGAAAAATACTAAAATGTGCAAGGCAGGTGGTCCTCCAGAAGTGGAGTTAAGAACCACTGAGCTGAACCACATTACCCAGTGAAGTAGGCAAGTCACCTGCCATTGATCTCTTTCACCTGTTTGTTTTTATGTCTCTTACAGCACCAGATTTAAAGTTCTGTTGACTGCGAGCTTCTTAGTCAAGCTCTGGTAATATGTACCTCAACTATGTTTATGTCCTGTGTGTTAACTATACTTCATGCATACGATTTCTTGTGTTCATGTCGCTGGTGGTTTTGGTTGTACTTCGCGAAATAAAATGTAACAGAACGAGAGCAATATTCCTTTCAAAAACAAAACGGTGTCCAAAACGATGCAACAGTAGACATTTTCATTAAACAGCTCAAATAAAATAATAAAAAAAAATAGACATACATAAAACTTTACAGGACATCATTAGCATCACTAGCCACCTCAACAGTTATATATTCTGCATTTGCAGGCAGTTTTTTTTTTTAGGTTTCATGCTCTCCTCATTTCGAATTCTTTAACCTCTTGAAATATAAAAAGAGAAGGGAATCTAGTGCATTTTTATACAAGGTGTGAGTAGAGAGCTCTCAGAAAGAATGATGTAATAGACATGTCAACAGCACACACTGCACACTTAAGAGAAAGTTGCAACCAAAAGCACAAAAAAAAAACCCCAATAAAAAAAACCTTGCAAGTAACTTGGAAAGGAAATAAAATAAATATATCTAAATTTAAAAAGTGACGTGATTACTTAAAAATGTTTAATGATTCATAAATATATACACACCATATATATAGATTTGTAAGGACATATTTGTTCATCACAGGAGTGAGGCAGTGCCGCAGAAACCAACTAGGTGTAGAAAGGACCGCCCAGCTTCCCTAACTGACTTAAATAAAGGGCACATACTCTGCTGCTCGAAATGCTGCTCTGTTTTACTCTTCATCACTCGCTTTCTATGTTGCGGACTGTACAGGAGGCTGAAGTGCCCTCAGGTTATCTCGAGCCAGCTACTTCTTATCTAGATAATAAGAAGTAGGGAGAATCGTAAACATGTGTCTTTACAACACTTTGGAACTACCTGGATGTCTGCATTCATTTTGCATTCGACTCACGATAATAGAAACGCTTATGCAGGCTAAATTATTAACCCACAAACATTTGTACTCTTCCTGTCTTTATTAAACATGCTGATTAATAATTCACAGCACAGGCAGGAAAAAGGAAACGAACCCTCATATTTAATATCTGGTGGCTTCCTTTAGCAGCAGTGACCTCCAGCAAATGTTTCAAGTAGCTGCTACGGTACCATGAACAGAGAAAGCAAGCAAGAGAGAGAGCGAGAGGAACAAATTCTTCTAAAAATGCATTATTTTTTCATGAACAGCCTTCTTGAGCTCACATCATCGCAGTTTAAGAGTCCCAACTCTGACATGAGTCAGAAAAGAGTTTCTTCTGTTCAGACAATCATGTTTTCTGTTCTCGTGGTGTGAATGCGCAATGCTTTTTTTTTCGTCCTTCAAGTACGGTGGTGTGAAATCAAAGCCAAAAACATTTTTGTCTTCTTTCCACATGGCATTTGTTGTTTTGTAAAACCATGAAGTATTCTTTGCACGTTTTTTTCTTCTTTTTTTTTTTGGAGAAAAGAAGTGGCATTTTGTTAACAACATCCAAATTATTGCCTAAAGTGGACACACCCAGTGCCTTCAACACGTTCATCTTTTGCATCATCTTCATCTTTTGCTGTTACCCTTTGGTAGTTTTATCATTGATGATTATTCTTTTATCATTGTGCTGTGGGGTGATTTTCCTAGGGAGAGTACCAACAGCACAAAAATCCTCTATTTGTGGACAGTTTGTCATATTCTCGATTGATCATTCATCCATCTTCGGTAAGTACTTTATCTGGGTTAGGGCTGCGGTGCTTTCAAAGCATATGACGGTGTGCGAGGCAGAAGCACACCATGGATAAGTCGTCCACTGCATGGCACCATGCGTACACAAACAATCGTTCACTGTTAAGTTTAAAATTAGTTAAAGGAAGAATTATTGCTCGAAGAGTCTCGCCATGCTTGCCGAACCAGGGGAGAGGGACAGATGTGATGTTTCGATGTTCTCTCTGGTTTACTCAAAGAATGTTCAGGCATGGTATTTGAAGTACGTTTTAAGCAAAATGTCTTGACAGACAGACAATAAAAAGCATGATTGCTTGTTTCAGGGAAGACATATTAAGTATAACCATATAAGAAATAAGAACGCACATTGCGAGGGTTGCTTTATGAACATATGACATAGAACAAAGAAAGATATAAGATATGGAAAAATAGGAAAGTCCACACAATATAAGAAAACACTAACATTCACCCAGATGAAACTTGGAACACACAAACATGGAAATTACATGCAAATCAATTTATGCTTTTTAGGTCTTCTCTAGGTCTTCATTTAATATTAAGTGAAATCTGCTTGGAAGTCATCTGCTTAACTGGAAAACCTGACACCCAGTTTTGCCATCGGCAGCTCTAAGGTTACTTTAAAAAAAAAAAAAAAAAAAACCTCGATCGTAAAACGTTTTTTGAGAAAAACATACGTACTATGATTAATGCAGAAATCCTGGTAAAACCAAAGGGTACACAAAAATTTTTTGCAACTGTATTTATAATTCTTTTGTAATTAGAGACGGCTTGTGTGTTTGTTTTATGCACTTACATATATATTTATTTATATAATTTGTATTAGATTAATATGAATTTATATAAAGGTAAATACGACCCAAGTATAGAACCTAAGGGCAACACTAAGTACCCCCTTACTGCTTCCTCAGGATTTAAGTGGGTAAATTTAGAAAAGCAGACATTTTGGCAGATTGCTGGTCTGGACCATTCAGGTTTGTCTCAACACAGTGCCAAGCTGGAAAGAAATAAGCAATGGTCTTTGAGAAGCAATGGTTTGCTGCACATCAATCTGGTTATAAAACCATTTTGAAGCAATTTGCAGTTTAACGTTCTACATTTACATTTACATTTAGGCATTTGGCAGACGCTCTTATCCAGAGCGACTTACATTTTTAATCTCATTACACATCTGAGCAGTTGAGGGTTAAGGGCCGCGCTCAAGGGCCCAACAGTGGCAACTTGGTGGTTGTGGGGTTTGAACCTGGAATCTTCCGAACCGTAGTCCAATGCCTTTACCACTGAGCTACCGCTGGCCTCTACAGTGAGAAAGACTCTACAGGGCTCAGTGAGGTAGTGTTAAAGTCCATGACAGCACAATTAGAAGAAGACTGAAAAAGTACAGTTTGTTTGGAAGGGTTTTCAGAAGAAACCCCCTCTCTCTAAAAAGAACACATAAGCATGGCTCAGGTTCTCAAAACTGCAGCTGACTACAAACCACAAGACTTCTAAAACAACGTCCTATGGACAGACGAGACCAAAGTGGAGTTGTTCGGCCTTAATACCATGCTCCGTGTTTGGTGAAAACCAAACAACATGTAAGCAGAAACACCTCATACTCACTGTTAAGCACAGCGGTGGAGTGGTGGAGATTTGGGCTGTCACAGGATCTGGACACTTTGTAGTCACTGAGTCAACCATGAACTAGAGGGAAAGTGATGCCATCTGTCTGACAGCTAAAGATTGGACAGAACTGGATCATGCAACAGGACAATGGTCTGAAGAGACCAGTATATCTACATCGGAATGGCTGAAAAATGAAAGGTTTTGGAAGGGCCTAGTCAAAGTTCAGACCTCAGCCCAATTGCAAGACCTTAAGAGAGCCGTGCATCTGCAAAGTCTTTAAACCTCAATGAACTGAAGAAATGTTAAAGGCTATTCAATCCTGGGGAGTGCTTAGTATTGCCCACATATTTTAGTTTTTTGGATTTATTTGAATAAATAATGGCAGAGGGGGAAAAACTACTGTTCTATTTAAACTATTATTTAACAAATTATTGCTGTTCTTATTGTTATTCTTATACTGTACCTTTGCTTCCTTCAGTGTCCTGCTTTTGCTTTAACAGATAGTATCTGCTCTCTACCTCCTGAAAACACATTGATCAGAGTTAACACTCGAAACATCCATCATAAAAGTTATTTTCACTTTGTCATCAAAAGACTATAGGCACGTGTTTGTGTGCGGATAGACCTTGAGGTGACTGAGGTTGGCTTGCAGAGAGCGCAGGTACGTCAGAACCTGTCTGCTAATTCCGCATAAGCTCTCTGCAGAGGACGATGAAAACCTGAGACTGATACCCGAGTCAGCAGCACAGCCACGGGAAAGCCCCAACTCCTTCCTCCTGAACTGTACGTTATCATCAGCGCTGCTCTCAGAGTCATTCGAGCCTTCCAGCACCAGGTAGCCTGCTTCATTTATACACATACACTCCATTTTTTCCTTCACAGCATTATTCAGCTACATCCTGAAGATTTTAACTCCTATAAGCTAAAAAATGAAATAAAATCCAGATGTAGAGATGTGACACTCACCATAATCCTCGGTGCCTTCAAAAAAACCCGTGTCCCCTGAGGAGGCGTCCTGAGTCCTGCATGATGTGCGCAAAGATGTTGTCCTGAGAAGACGCCGGCCCATCCGCTCCCCATCGTTCTGGGCCATCAGCTGAGTTACCAGCACCTGCTTTAAAGCTGCCACTAAAAACGCAAAGGAAAGCGCAAAACACAAAAGACACTCATTTTCAAGCGCAGTTTTAAAAAAATCATTACAATGAAACCTCGGATTGCGAGTGACGTGGTATGCGAGTGTTCCGTAATAAGAGCAAAGATTTTTAATAAATTTTGACTTAAAAAACGAGCAAGGTTCGGTTTACGAGTAGCAAGTATCATGTATCAGGCATACACTTCTTGTTTTGACGCAGAGCGTCACGTGATCACAACGGAGCCAATTTTTTTCCTCTCTATTGCGCTGCGGAATTGTGGGTAATCGTCTCCCCTGCTGGGTCTTAATGCGCATCTCTTACTGGTATAATCAACATTCGTGCACGCGTGTACTGTTTACTATAACACTGTGATCACGTGTGCGTGTGTGTGTAAAACATATTTAATTTTGTGTCTGTAAGTGCATGTGTACAGCGCGCATGTACCCTTTCTTATAACACGTGTGTGCACGCGTGTAAAGCAAAAGAAAGTCTCATTAGAGGGTTAAAAAAAATAAAAAATTCCCCTTAGCCTGTCGTTATGTGTGCGCTCGCATAATTTGACACCGTGCCGGTTCTCACACACTCTCTCTCGCTTTTAGTGTGTGTGTGTGTGTGTGTGCATAAACTGAACTTTTTCTGGATGTGGGTAGGACTGGTCAAACTTTCCGCAAGAATGTCAGACCTATTGAGTGTCTACCAGTGCAGGAATGTGTTACTCACAGGTTTTCAGAGCTTCATTAGCTCTATAGGAAGAGGATGGAGACTCTGCGTCACAGCCTCCCAGCAGCTCTGGCCCTGGATATGAGCTTTCGTCATGGCCATGTGCTTGAGCTTGCTCTTGCTCCTCATTGTTGGAGGCATGATCAGACACTGCATCACAGGCTTTACCTGAAAGCACCACGTCCAGACACACACACAGTGACTGGTACAATATATTTATTGTATATATACAGTGGTGTGAAAAACTATTTGCCCCCTTCCTGATTTCTTATTCTTTTGCATGTTTGTCACACAAAATGTTTCTGATCATCAAACACATTTAACTATTAGTCAAAGATAACACAAGTGAACACAAAATGCAGTTTTTAAATGATGGTTTTTATTATTTAGGGAGAAAAAAAATCCAAACCTACTGTACATGGCCCTGTGTGAAAAAATTGCCCCCTGAACCTAATAACTGGTTGGGCCACCCTTATCAGCAATAACTGCAATCAAGCGTTTGCGATAACTTGCAACGAGTCTTTTATATTATATATATATACACACACAATCATTTTTATTAATGCCATATACACTGGCATCAATAGAAAGACACAAGAAGCTACACCTACCTGAGACCTCAACACTGCTAGTACATTCACGCTCTGGAGATTTGGCAAGTTTACCAACTTCAATGCCCTTTCTCTCCCCTCTAAGAAAAGTTAAAATTCAATGTAAATATATATTTAAATTGGGAGTGAAGCATGAAACATCTGAGTTGCTTGGAGTCGAGAGGAGAAAGAAAGTGAACTTACGAAGGCTGAGGCAGGGGAATGATGCCATGTGGCCTGGACTTCATTGCCTCTGCTCGCTGAATGATATGCCTCTGCCATCTAAGGGAGGAAGAATTAATCAAAGAATAGAAATAAGAGGTGCTGTTGAGTAATTAAATTGATAGAAACAAGATGAAAATAAAAACGGAGACAAAAACAAAAAAAATTTAATTAGTGGACAAATGGGACGCTCAGCACTTACATTCTTTGTTCAGACACTGTTTGGGCCATCAGTTCATAGATCTGAGCTCCGTTATCCGACATGGAGAGCACAAAGAAGGATCTATTGTCTGGTTATGAAAGGCCAGTGTTAATTGACACCATTTCCCACTTTATTGTATGTGTGTGTGTGCATGTATAAGAGCGTACCTGTGGCCACTGATCGCACCAGTACAGTATTGAGCTTGATGACAGGGCTGAAGATGTGCTGCACGTCAGCCGAGCCTGCACGGTTTTTACTGTGGCATTTCAGAATGAGCCTCTCGTCTTGCTTCTGTAACAGCACTAGGATGTCCTCAAGGAGCAGTGTGTATAACTCTAACAGAAACAAACACATGCCCAAATCGAGTCATTGAATATTACATACAGCACGTCCTAAATACAGCCATCATCAGAAATAGTGTGCAATAATGATCTCTTCTGTTGCCCTACCAACAGTCTTGTCTTTATTCAGTTTCCAGGTGAGTGGACCTTCATGAATCAACTTGTTCTTGGTAAGATCTAAAGTCTGAAAGATAAGATTTAGTTATGAATAGTTTCTTTCTATGTACACACATATACAGTGCATCTGAACAATTTTATTATAATGAAAATGTTAATTTTCTTTCATAATTTCATTTAAAATGTGAAAATCACATTTTAGAATCAATGCAAGGAAAGTGAAATATTTCAAGCCTTTTTTGTTTTTGATGTTTACAGCTTATATCCCATAAAAAAAAATCTAGTCCTTTTTTTCTAATAATGTTAAAATATTACAACATTCAATTTAGAGTTTGAGTTCAATTACAGCCCATACTGTATAAATACCATCTATTTCTTGGTCTAGTTCAGTACATGTGTTCGTGCATGTTATTCACAAGTTCTGACACGTGTCTTTCTTGTTACACAGTGTCACTCACGACTTCAGGCGTTCGTTGATTTCTTTGTCTCTTGTTTTATTTTCAACATCAAAGTACAACAGTTGTTACAGTTTCTTGCATAAATCCACTGTAGTCACGACAAGTCGTTTGCTGTGTTCTGTAGCTTCAGTAGATTACAGTTACAACAACTTATTTTACTGTATCTTTTAGCTTACAGTCTCACGTGGCTCACGGTCAAAAGCTTGTGTACTCCAAACCTTTCCGTATCCTTCCATGTCTTAACAGCAACTGAACAACTAACGTGCGTGATAGACATGCAGCTACACAACTGTGGGATGATGTCACAGAACAACTTATGAAATGATGTCACAATACAACTTACGAGTATAATACTAAATGCTTAACTAATACACTTAATAGACTTAATGCTTACTGGTTTACTAACAGTCTTAATGCTTACCCAATAAATTGAAATAAAATAAACACAACAACAAATTAAAGAATGAAATATGGCCCTTACAACATGCATTGGGAAGATTGCTGACTTGACATTTTTCCAGAAGACAGTCATCGACATCCCCCAGGAGGACATTAGGCCAGAGAATTCATTGCTGGAAGGGCTGACTGTTCGCAAAAAGCTGTATCAAAGCATACTAATGTAAAGTTGACAGTAAGGAAAGAGCGCGGTAGAAAAAGCTGCACAAGCAACAAGAATGGCTGCAGTCTTAAGCAGATTGCCAATTAAAGTTGATTAAGGAGTTTGAGACAGCTTTGATTGAGAGGCTGGAGTCAGTGCATTAAGAGCCACCATGCACAGACATCTTCAGGTATTTGCCAAAAAACATTGAATACATGAGACTCCTGAACCAGAGACAATGTCTACCGTTGCTTAGTGGTCTATAGTCCTCTTTTCAGATGAAAGTTAACTTTGCACTTCACTTGATAATTAAGATTCCAAAATCTGGAGGAAGAGTGGAGAAGCACAGAATCCCAGTTTCTTAAAGTCCAGTGTGTAATTTTGTCGATTTGGGGTGACATGTCATCTGACGGTGTTGGTCTGCAAATTTTAGAGCACTTCATGCTCCTGTCTGCTGACAAGCTTTAGGCCAATGCAGATTTCCAACATGCCTTAGCACCTGCCTACAGTGCCGAAACTATTACTAACTGATGTGCTGACCATGATATTACTGATTCTATTAGACCTGAACCCTATAAAAAAATCTATGTAGTATGGGCAAGAGAAAGATGAGAACTCGACCCAAAAATAAAAGCAACCTGGTCTTCAATAGTATTTTATCAGTGCCACGGACTGATCGCCTCCATGACATGCAATAGTGATGCAGTAAGTTATGCTATAGAAGCAAAAACCAAGTACTGAATGTATAAATGAACATACTTTATTGGACATTTCTGTATTGTAATTGTTTTTGATTGATCTTATGATATCTTTTTAAATTTGGAGATACTGAATTTTTGATTTTCATCAGCTATAAGCCATACTTATCAAAACAACAAAAAAAGCCTCTATATATAGAGATATTCTTACTTTTTCAAGATGCACTGTATAGATAGTATATTCTTGTATAAATATACAAGGCTTTATTCTACTATGTTCACAACAGACCTGCCAACCCTAAAGAAAATTTTATTTTGTTCTTTACTTTTGAAGATAATTTTTAATTAGTCTAATTAACTTAAAGTAGTCTAATTAGTCTAATTAACATTAGAAAGAATTGGAAAGGACATGTTGGTGCATCACTTAAGAAACAGAAGTAACTCCAACTCCTCCTGCAAAACTTTTTCTCTAATTTGGTTTACAGCAATGACAAGTTTTCCTAACATATCGCAGCTACCAAACAAAGAGAGTGAAGGATGACATCATGCATGCATTAGTCTTTAGTCAAAACCAACCACAAGCACCTTTTTTCTTAAAATACTACTTATGCTGCATCACAAGACAACATAACACACTTGAAGGAAAGAGCTACTGCATCCATCCTCTTTTACGTACTGTATATGATCTCATAAATGCCGCAGATGAAAAACTCACACTTGCATGGCTAATTTTGTTCCTTTGGGTCCTGGCCAGAGATGGTTTTGGCATCGCTGTGATTGAAAATAATAATTTATGGGGAGAAATACTGGACAATAAATGAAAAAAATGTATAATTTTGCAAAATACGAAACACTCAGAGTAATTTCATGTCATCATTTGCCGTTTTCTTGGGAAGAGCCCTCTTTTTGGTATGTTTTATATGTAACTCTGGTGGGAAAATGTGGCTATGAAAAATGTATGAAGGTTGGCAGGTCTGGATTAATATCAATACTATGGACTTAAACCAAACACACTTTAACAAGGCTAACCTTAAACTCGGAAATGAGTGGATTCTCACTCTGCTTCAGAGAGGAGAGGTCCAGGCGTCTCTGGTAGTCCTCCAGATGCTGAATAATTCATAACATCACACAGATTTCACAAATATTTCACCAGTGGATGGATAATACATGGAATGGGGAATTAAAGAAAGCAAAAATTAAAACAAAAAAACTACACATTATATTTATGTATACAGTTAGGATATATGTAGTGTACTATAATGCAAAAAGGTCTTAAATGCTTTGATTATTTGCCCTCCCTTAATTTTGGGCGGCTCTGGCTCATCATAATGCATTTGAGAGAAGAATTTGACAGGTCTGAAAAATGAAATATGTGTTTGCTAAAATAAGAGCAGAGGCCCAAATGGCACTTCAGAGTTAACCTAGTGATGTTTGCTTAGCTTTTATAAAAAAGGACCACAGCTCAATAAAATCAAAGTGATTACCTGTTTATTCTCGGACTCCTTCACTGCTTGGTTCACATGGTTGAGGATCTTACGACAGCAGTCAGCTGCTTTCCTCACCTTGTCTTTCTCCTCTGGATCACCTGCAGACAGATGGATAGATGGACACAAAGGAGAATTCTTTTTTTTTAAGAATCACCAGGCCTGCCAAGTGGCTAATTTTTCTCTCTCGCTAGCTTAGAAACAGATTGCCTGAACTGAGATCATCCCCAGGCTTAGACAAATGAGACAGCATTAGTATCTCTTAATTGCAAATTTTACGTTAAGGTTATTGTGGCTCTTTCTGAATGCAAGCGGGCCAGTTAAAATGCTCCGAAAACAGCCTCTTTAGGTTAATTCTGAATTAATAATCTAAAAACAGCCTATTTGCGATTTGAAATTGCCTGGCTAACAGCCAACACAAGCACTAAATAAGCCTCATTACTGAGAGCTGTGCTGGAAAAGGCTGAGTTGTGTCTGGGGTGAGCCGCTCCTCTGGCAGCCCTTTCCACTGCTGGCGGTCAAAAGAGAGGAGGAGGCCAGAAGAAGGACAGAGCTATCACTCACTTCTCTAAATGCCTCACACCATACACATAGAGATAGCACTGTACACAGAGGGGTATGTAGCTGCATCGAAATGAGTTCATTTATATTCATGTATGTGCGGGAAATGATTGCATATCTGTGCAAGTGAGAAATTAAATACGATATTTTTAGGAAAATGTGTATTTTAAGTAAGAATGAGTGTTTCTATGTATGATATGATACTATACGTGTGATGAATGTACACAACAGCTTAAAAGTTTGGGATTACTTTTGGGATCATGTCAATTATTCCAAATAATTATTATGTACTGTAAATGAGAACATCATTCTTTTTTTTGCTCTGACGTCGTTAGAGTTATAAATAATGATTTTGATTGAAATGATGAATGTGTTCTTTAAACTTTGCTTTCATCAAAAAGAAAACACCTTTCGCAGCATTTACAGCCTGGCAGACGTTCTAGCTGTCAACTATTCAAGATAATCTGATGAGATTTCACCCCCTGCTTTCTGGAGTATCTCCCACAAGATTGACAGGGTGATGGAGTCTTTTTCCGTACCATACGGTCAAGCTGCTCCCATAACAGCTCAATAGAGTTCAGTGCTGGCCACTTTACAGTCAGAATTCCGGCTAACTGCGATTGTTTGTGAAGTGGATAAAATTGTTGTTGCATTTCATGAAAATATATTTTTCATTGGAAAACAAAGAAATTTGTAATTGATCCAAAATTTTTTAAACGGTACTGCATGTAATTGCATACCAATATGAGGGACGTTCAAACTGGGACTTGTGATGACATTTCCCTTGAATGAAGATTTTGTGATGTAAAACTGATTTACATTTACAAAAGCCTAAAGATACAGTGATGGTGGCAGTACAGAGATAAGACTCTTAGCCAAAGTAAAACACTGATGTGAGCCCACTATTGTTGGTCCCTTTGTGACGCACTGACAGATAACTTGTCGATAACTTACAGTATACAGTAGGAACTGTACACACTATTATTCACGTATAGCACTTGCCTCGCCTGACCAGTCCTGACCTCGCTCCAAGCCATTTCCACATGTGTGGGCCGTTAAAGGAGCTGCGAGGCCAGCGGTTCAAACCTGAAGCAGACAGTCCGAACATGGCTCCGGCATACTGAGAAAATGTTCTACCTTGATGGTATCCAAGCATTAGTGCATTAGTGTGTCAGGGGATTAGAGATAAATAAAAGTAGTTTTTCCTTTCATAACTTTATTTTGCACAATCGAAAGACCTAGTTTGACTTGGACGCCCCATTACATATTTATGTAGGTGGTACCGGTGTACTTGGCGATGTTCTCCAGCAGTAACGGATACTTGGTGAGTCTTTGCATCTCGGCAGGGATGATGTCCTTCAGCTGCAGCCTCCGGCACATCCGATTACTCTCTGCCTCCTGCACACAGACAAAAAATAGCAGCTTCAGCTCCTAGGTCTGAAAAACAAGGCTAGTAGATGACACAAGTCACACCTAACAGTGCCTCAAAAATAAAGTCATTTCTTATCTTTCTGTCAGAATTCATTTGAAAGTGATTTCTCCAGTGGAAGATGGTTACCTCTACTCTCCGCTTGTAATATGTTCATATAAACTGAAATATAAACTGAACATATAAACAGATGCAGCGATTGACATTTTTAAGCTTTGACATTTACCCTCTGGCCAGTTTAATATAAATCCATACACCAGCTCCATGTATAATTCTCCAAATTATTTAATGTATAAAGTCATACAGAGACAGGTCCAGAGCTTAATGTTTCATAATCAATTCATCACTTGATGTTAATGTTAAGCTTAATGTTCCCAACAAATATATATATACAGTATATGTCATTATAAAAATGAGTCATTTTAAAAAGCGAATGTACTGTATATGATTACCAGAGTTTACTGGTAATCTAGTTTACTGGTATAGTTTTGTACTTGTATAGTTTACTTGTTGATCAGAGAACAATCAGACTGGTTGAAGGTGACTACAGGCTACAGTAACTGAAATAATCACTCATTCAGAATGAGCAGAAAATTATTTCAGAGAACACATCGAGGCAAACCTTCAGGCACATAGGTTACGAAAGCAGAGGACCGAATTAAACTCCACTCCTGTCAGTTATAGTTATGTGTAAAACGCAGTAACCTTTCATTTAATTCTTTGTGTCCCTGTGTAAAAAAACATACTGTTATAATCAGTATCTTAGTATTAGGCAAACAAGATATAACTTTTTTCACCATGCCATAATTCAATTAACAAAAATTAAAAAGAAGAAAGAAAAAAAAGGGGGGGGGGGGGGGGATGGGGACATGGGCAATACTTAATTACCCAATTGCAAGGTGCCAAGATTTCAAGGCTTACAAAATCATCCCAAATCATCTCACTTCCACTACCATGCTTGACGGTGGGTATAAGGTGTTTGTGCTGTAAAGTTGTGTTTGATTTTGCCAAACATGACACTAAGCATTAGGGCCAAACAGCTCCACTTTGGTCTCATCAGTCCATAGGACATTGTTCCAGAAGTCCTGTGGTTTGTTCGGGTGCAGTTATGAGAACCTCAGTTGTGCCACAATGTTCTTTTTAGACAGAAGAGGTTTCTCCTGGCAACCCTTCCAAACTAACTGTACTTGTTCAGTCGTCTTCTAATTGTACCATCATGGACATTTAACATGCTCAATGAGGCCTGTAGGGTCTGAGATTATTTTTTGTTTTGTTATTTGCATTTCAATGAGCATCGTAAGGTCAGATCTTGATATAACTTTGACACAGGACTGTAGCAGCAGAAATCTACGACTTGTTCTGCGACTCGTTTCTACTACTACAGAGAACATAGGCTTACTCAAACTGGACAGCTGAAAGTGGATTACAAAAGAATTGTATTTGCATATTTATACAACAGGGAAACTAATTGATTTTTTTTCCCGAAAACTGGGTAAGAATGTCTATAATTTTACTGCTTAAAGATTAAAATTTTTTTTTT
The DNA here is from genome assembly GCF_024256425.1 of Clarias gariepinus. Classification (NCBI taxonomy): domain Eukaryota; kingdom Metazoa; phylum Chordata; class Actinopteri; order Siluriformes; family Clariidae; genus Clarias; species Clarias gariepinus. The sequence continues at coordinate 24,696,012 of NC_071110.1, read as the reverse complement.
GTAAAATTCTTTGTTACATATATAGCAGGACATGGAATATAAAGTGTGTTTTTGACTTTGGTCTGTCTGGCAAATGATCAAAACCAGCTTTGGAAAGAAAACACCACGCAATGAAATTGTCAAGAATATGTGGCTGAATCTTCCACACGAGCATCCCCTTGAACTCTTCAACAGGCATAGTGCTTAAATTACAAACAGTTCACACACATATACCCCACTACAGAACTCACATTCTTCCTGTCACCAGAAAAAAAAAAAAAAGGAAAAAGTTTTTGGAAAAAACACTTTGTGAACGAACTGTCAGTCAAGAAGCTTGCAGGAGGTTTAGATTCAAAACAAATAAGGCGGCAGAGAGAGAGGAAAAAAAAAGTTTTCCAGCCGGCCATATGCAAATGTCAAGCAAAGGTTCTAGCTTTTTTCATTTCCATCAAAAATAGCCTGACAGCAAGAACAAAAATTGGTATTCTTGGTCTCAATGCAAATCAAACAGAGTCTTAATGCAACCCTGGAGCTGTGAGGCGGCTACCTGCTGCACCGCCATGCTGCCTATAGGGTAAATATCCTTTGGCTTATTTACAACCCACCGTGTCAACAAGTGATGATGCCTGGTGATGATGATGGTGTGTGAACATATAGTGTGTGTGCATGTTGCCCTTACATGCATGAAGCTGAGGAAGCGCTGGTCCTTCTTTTGTCGGCTCTTGATGAGCTCCAGAGCAAAGGGCTGGTTGCTGCAAAAGGTGCCTACAGCATGCTTCATCTTTTCCTCCTCTTCTCGGCTGAACTAAATAAGAAATTCAAGCAGGGCTTAATAGGACAGATTGGGTCAGCGGTGAAGCTCCTTTCACACTTTCCACTCCTTGTTAAACCCCTGCACTTACCCAAGACAGCAAATCATCTCCAATTTGGCCAACCACTGACGTTTCATTCCTCTTGCGTATTGCTGCCATCTTCTCGGAAATCGTCCCTGGAGTAAAGTGAAGAAGATGGTATGGAAAATGGAATGAGAGAAGATAAATTGGAGGATAAATGTAGTCGTACTGTATAGCAGGCGTGCTTGGTACCATGGAGCTGGATGATCTCCTCCAGGTTGCTGAAGATGGTTTTAATATCGGCAGGTGGTAATATGTTGTCACGGGTCAGCTTTTGGTAGAAGACATTGTCCAGGACTTTCAGCATGCGCATGTGTGCGCGCTCTGTGTAGAAAAGCTCTGAGACAATAAAACGATGTATATGTTAACACTTCCTTATTCTGAAAGGTAGTTTTTATGGTTTAAAAAAAACATATGAATATAAATGCAGTGCGTTTTAAAACTTTCCTTAAATCAGCGCTATGTTAAGATAATATTGCGTTATCATACCATTAATAACTTCTTGTCTCTTGATCTCCTGGGGTGTCAGTTCAGCCAGAACCTCCATCTTTACAAGTTGCTGCCAGTTTGGGGGATCCATGTCAGAGTAAACACCATCATCCTCACTCAGTGCCTCCTCCAGCCTGAGAGATAGATACACAGAGAACAAGAAAGAGTTAACTAACAACAGAGGTGCTCATCAAAAACTGTCTGACAGCTCAGTACAGTGCATCAAAGTCAAAGATTAAATGTTGACATAGAAAAAGGGCATGCGGCAGAAATACCTTCTGCTCAGCTTAGGTGTGCCTAGATCCACAAATCTAGAAGAAAAATAAAATAAATAAAAAGAACCTACTTATTCCTCTGAGTTATATCTAGCAGACTTTGAACTCTTTTATTCAATCCGTTTGGACGATTGTATTTTGCATAATACTTTACAATGTATGATTTTCAGCCTGATTTGCCGTCACAGACAAAAAACACATATGTTTAAGGAATCCTTTGATCATGCTTCGAAATCGGCGGCTTCGGAAAGCATAATGAGATATGATTACTGCAACCTAAGTTCTGGCGGTGTCAGAAATATTTTTATGAAAATCTCGTGTGTAGTCCCGCTACGCTCATCTAAAATCCATCAACAGGAAGATGGCAAAGGATAACACAAAATGCAGGAGACCTCTAAAAATATTGTAGTGTCAATGGTAAAACCCATCAGCAATACAAGATTTAAAACAACGGTGGGTTAAAAGAATTGTGGCAAAGGAGATGACTTGTCTTAGTTCTACTTTGACAGGGCAAAAAAAAAAAGAGACGTAGAAAGCAATAGAGAATAAATCAGGGCTTCTAGAAATGACTCCAAAATCCTTTTAATGACATTTAAAGGTCCCATATTATGCTATTTATTTAACAAGTTTCTTTAACTATTCAATGCATTTTTTTTTTTTAAAAACCTAAAACTCCCTTCATTTCACTCGTCCTCTGGAAGCGCAATTTTTTGGGAGAGATCACATTAGGGAAGGAAATCTAATTGGCTTGTTTACGGCCTGGCTTATACAAAAATGGTAATTTTTTTCCCCTCCTCACACATATATATATTTTAATCATGTACATTGGAGACTTGTCTGAAGACCTGAAAAGGACACTTTGCATAAAAGGGCAACTTTATTTATTTATTTTTCTAGTAACATTGCTATTATTACAGGCTCTATATTTCTGTTTACCCTGATCCGTTTCCTGGACCAGACGGAAATCACATGATTGATGAGATATCAGAATCTAGTCGTTTTCTTTAATTGCAGATCCACTGATAGATGATCTTTATCATACAACTTGATATTTTATTGCACCGTATGTTTTACAATTGGGTTAAAATATATTGGGGATCGTCCCATACAGTGTGACGAGAAACAATCTTGTAAAACTGCTAAAATCACACAGTGTACAGGCTGTATACCTGTCTCCATCTCTGTCCTCATCAAGATGCTCTACATTGTAGGATATGTAATCACATGGGGGGTATGTCATGTCCAGCCCTTCCCCAACTTGCATACCATCACTCAACCTTTGGTGCCCGGATGACTGGTTCACACCTTTAAATAAAACAACAACAACAAAAAATGTTAAACATGTTGTCACTCTTAACATACGTGTGTGTGTGTGTGTGGCTACATCAAATTCATTTCCCTGTGAATCATACACATAAAAAAGCTTGTACTTTTACATTTTTAATACAAAAATGTATTACTTTATCAGTGCTTGAATTTCAAATACCTTTTTTCTAAACTATCTGCAGCATCAATGACATTTTCTCAAGCAAAGCTCAGAACACTTTTATTTCACTGCCTTTGGAGATGGCTGAATCAATACCGTATGCAAATGTATAAATTGTCTGTATAAGTATTATTCACTCAGGTCCATAAGTGTGTGTTATTTTTACTTTGTCTACCACAGAAATATTGAAATGGAAATTAATTAAATACAGGCTTTCATCTTTAGTTTGAGGAAATTTACATCTAAATCAGGTAAGCAGTGAGGGAGTTACCGTACTTTTTAATATGCCTTATAAACTTTTACTAGGATGAGGAAAAGAAAAGAGTGTGGAGAAAAAATAACACTTATTACCAAAGGGCCTTCAACGTAACCAAAGTTAACCCCACATGTAATGAGATAAAAATGTAAGTCGCTCAGGATAAGGGTGTCGGGCAAATGCCATGTAAATGTAATGTGCCAAAACATGCAGTTCCCTAAATGACCACCAGGGGCTTGCTATATAAACCACAGTACTAAAAATGCTCAACTTTACAGCAGACATATAAATATGTTTAGAGTCTGGTAAAAAAAAAAACGTTTTTGATCTCTATAGCTTGATTTTCTGTTTATGACAACTATATGGAGTGAGATAGCGTTTATTAAGTAGATAAAAATTGCACACCCATAAGCACATGGGAAACAAGGCCCATATGTTACCTCAAGCTCGGCCAAATACACCTGTGCAAACACCATTAAAATCTGATTAACAGTATTTATGTGATGGGTGCACAGACAAACAGACAGACACAAATTTCCAAAACCATCTTGATGTGGTTACCATCTTTTACTCATCTTGCGTCCCCCCAAATTATTTTTTCACAAACAGGTTTCGAGAATTCTTAGGCGTATAGGGCCATAGTTTCTCACGCATGGACGGCTCAATGGTAGGTTTCTTGTCTGCCACGTGAACGGCACAGTCTGCATCCTAGCCAATGCCCCAACCCAGATAAAAATGGAAGAGTTCCATCCAAGAAGAGCATGTGGATAAAACTTGAGCCAAAATTAAAAAAGATGATCTGTTGTGACAAACCCTAGTGCAGCTGCAGGAAAAAATTAAACTTCATGGGGATAAACTATCTGCCCAAATTCAGCCAAATGCTTCACAACTCATTGGATGGTTCATGATAAAACTCGTTGGATGGGCTTTATAATGCAGATGGACAATAACCTGGACAAAGAAGTGGAATGTCCTGCAAAAGCCATGTAAATCACCCAAACTGCATCCAACTGAGCATGTGTTTTACTGAAGACAAGAACAAACTAGAACTGAAGACAGCTGCGCTAAAAGACTGGCAAATCATCAACATGGATAAAACGCAGTGATGTCTGAGTTCCTGCCTATGAGATGCTGACTTCATTAATTGACAAGTTGCTTCCTGCTCTGTTCATCAGATTTGGTTATACAGTATATCTTTTTATAAATAAATTTTCCCCTCATATTTTTATTTTGAATATTTATTATTAAATTCCAATATACTGTGGTAGACAGCTAAATAAGAATACTTTTTTCAAGTCTGTGATTATCAGTAATTGGGGTAAAAATGGTATTTAAACATAGTCTGGCTGTACTCTATTGGACCTTTTAAATTTGAAGCCATATATTTTTTTTACAGCTCATAACAATGACAGCAATGGTGTAAAGTTTTAATATATTAACTGCTAGCTCTTATATTGGTTTAAAAAACCCATGCTGCTGTATGTTACCAAAGTTTTACATCCCATCTATGTACAAAAAGTACAGATCAGATTATGTGAATAATGCCAGCGGCATTAAGGGTCAAATAAAAACCTGGCCTAAAGCAACATCTCAGCAAGATCTCAATGCGACCATAAAGCCTCGGCTAGTTCATATGTACAGGGATGATACGAATTATCTGACACAAGCCCAGAGTTTTGTCAAGTCAAACGCAATACACAGTGCTTATTATAGCCTAGAGCTAGTATCAGTGTTCTCAGTGGAATCAATCACTATGTACACAGAGCTCTTTGAACTCTGTTCTGTATTGCTTTTCATACAAGTCAGACTTAAAAAGATAAGCTCATGCAGGTGGTTGTGGGAGGAAACCGGAGGTGAGATTGCGCTATTTACAATAGCTGAACAATGTGTAGAAATAGTCAGCCACAAACTGCCAGACGGAATATCTCTGAAGTTCATCTGACTACCTGAGTTATTAAGAAAAATAAATGACAAACCCATTATATAGTGCTGACTAAAAGTATTAGAATGGAGAGGGGGATTTATTTTAAAGCAAAAGCATGCCAGACATTTGGATTTCAGCGCAAAAGGTATACAAGATAACTTCTTTTGATTTCTCGAATATACATGTGTTAACCAACTTAAAATGTGCTATGTTTTCTTCACCTTTTTTTTTTAAAATCATGTTATCTAAAATATTGAAATAACAACAAATAAATGTTTCCTGTTTCCCAGGTGTGCCCTGCTACTTTCTCACACTCTCATACTCTATACCATTTATCCTGTCCTGGGAAACCTGGAGCCTTTCCCGCGTGACTCGGGATAGCAGGTGGTGTACACCCTGGACGAGGTGCCAATCCATTGCAGAGCACATAATCACACACACACTCACTCACAGACTAATGGGAATGTGGAAATGCCAATCAGCCTACACTGTGTCTATACAAGTATAAAACCAACATGGAGAACAAAGAGCTGTTTATGGGAGAAAAGCAAGCCCATTTAAAACTGGGAGAAAAGAGGGAACTGATCATAGTCATCACACGATCAATGGGCATTACTGTACCAATACGACATTTCTGACTGTCCTGAAAAGAAAGAAATGACTGGGGGACACTAAGAACCAGACACCAGACACTCCAGATCATTCAAGAAAAACAGAAGCAGTTGACGAAAGCTTTGCAAGAGCTGGGAAGAAAAACCCTGAAATACTGTATCAGTCAGGCGTGAAGGTATCACAATCCAACATTTGAAAAAGACTACATAAGGAAAAAAAAACAACTTTTAACAGGGAATAAAAACAAACAGTACATGTGGCCTCTTCCTCATATATAACAACAGAAGATTCATTTTGAATAGAAATGGCATAGGCAGTAATTCTCCCTTCGTTTTTGCTTCGAGTTAACTGACATGATAAAAATGGCAGGTACAGTATACGTGATTTGTTCAGCTAAGAACCTCTTCTGACTAAAAAAAGTTTTTCAGTGCTCTTCAAGGTGTATAAATGATATTCTGGTTTCTCTCTTCCCCAGTTCTTATCACTCACTTCACAGGAGGCATCAATCGTGGCTCTTTTTATCATTTTCAGTGAAGACTTTTCACTTTAAATATTGCAGACAACTTTTCTGTTTTTTTTTTTCTTTTAAAACAGAAAGTATACCCTAATGATTTTCCTATTGAGAAATTGCATTTGCAAAGCTGAACTACCTAGCTACTAATATTTTTTCCAGCACAAAACTCTAAGTGTATTTGGAATTTATCAAGATGTTACAGTAGATTATCGATTTTTTTCTTTTAATAGCATAGAAGTAGGGCAAAGTAGACAAATCCTGTACTTGAAGTACTAAAAGTAGAAAATCCCTAGGGCAAATATTACTCAAGTAAAAGTCCTGCATCTACATGTGTACTCTAGTAAAAGTACTCACCTTCAAATGTACCTAAGTATCAAAAGTCTGTGTCTGTCACTGTCTCCATTCTGCTCCACTTATGATTTTAAACACCTGTTATGTTATTCTGGGTGTCTCAAAGGTAAGGCATTCACAAAGGACAGATATTTGCTGCACTTTTGAGTGGAGCAAAAGTAAAAACTATCCTTTAATAAAACTACTTAAGTAAAATACAGAAACATGAAATATGTACTAAAGTAAAGTAACAAAGTACAGATACTCCGGTACCTCCCATCTCCTCCCATGCTGATAACAAGTGATACACCGACATGATAGTGTTTATATTTACTGAGTAAATCATGTATTGGTTGTAGAATTTCTCCCTCTACACAAAACAAGAGAAGAGAAGCAGGGAAATCTCCAATGTCAATCCATATTTCATGGTGCAGTTGCTGTATTTCCTGCTCATCAGTTTTGCTTACTTTTTGGGTGCTGCATGGTGGTACTGAATCACAAGTAGAAATGTGCTGATGCTCTCCATACTGAAAACGTTTCCAGGTTCAAGCCTCTTCCAAACATGAGCAAAATGGATGAACATATGAGCTATTAGTTCTTATTATACAACAGTAAATTCTGGCAGAGTAAACTAGAGGCATCCATGAGTGGTGATACAGAGCGTAACAGCACTGGGATGTTCAACTATATTAAACTAACTGTTGGGTGCCAGCATGGGTGAGAGACCGTCAGCACAGCCCACAGTACTGGACAGATGAGAGAGCAGCTGCTTGCTAAAACCCATATACAAACTAGTCACCTAAGCAAGAAAGCACATCTGATAACTTTATGTCATTTTAAATATCACTTTGTCTCTTTAGTAAAAGCTAAAAAGTAAAAAGTTGTTCCAAATTGCCTCTGATCCAACAGGGCTACAAAGCTAACTACCTTTAACACAAGCCAGAATCCCAAATCCCTCTCTAACCCCTGATTCATGGACATTATTTTGTGTGTGTTAAATTCCACATAGCGCACACACTTTCCATTTTACACCCTATGGCATTCAACCATGGAAGTTAGCTGATATTCTAAAGAGATAAAAGTGGATATAGAAACTTTAAAGAGAAACTTGTGACATGTTCACTCTTTCTTATGTGATATTGCTTAATTTTACTTTTAGAAACCGGTTGACAACCAATAGAAACATATAATTTCAAAGTTGATACAGTGGTACCTTGGCAAACAAAAGCCCATCCTAAGAACAAAAATTTTGCAAGAAATTTGCCTGGGCATAAGAAGCATTTTCGGCATACTGTACGAGCGAATGAACCGAGCCAGACCGGACGCCGGCCAGCTAAGTTTACATTTTTTTTTTTTTTCCTTCGCATTTTGTGCAAGATTCATTTGGAGACATTGCACCATGGGTCCCAAAAATGCTGGCAAAGACGATAGAATAGCTAGAAGAACAGGGAGACACTTTCAGTTTAGTTTTTAAAGCAGCTGGTGCCAAGAGGAATTTAATGGTTAAATGTATGTAGGTTTAATGTCTATTTATTTCATATTTAACTTCATTTATGTCTTTTCTAAATGTTCTGATTGTTTTTATATGCAAACATATGATTTTAACATTGGAAATACCTTTGGGTGGCTGGAACAGATTATTTGCATGTACATTATTTGACATGGGAAATTGCACTTTGCAATGCGAAATTTCGCTGTAAGAACTCTAAATTTGAGGTTCTACTGTACTTCAAAAAGGTTAATATATTTTTAATAAATAAAAATTTTAATCTGCCTCAATAAATGAGGACTAAGCAAAAAATTGATTGTTGTTAATTAGTTGAATTCTCGGAAGGTGTGCTTGTTTCGTTGGTTTAACGTGGGTCCATTCAGTAAGACATTGTAGTTGGTTTGCCCTTTAAAACATCCCCGAGCTTTGATTTTAATTCAGGTGGCCAGTTTTGATTAGATTCTTAATTTCCTGTTTACTCCAGCAGATTTTCTAAAAGATCTTTCAAGAGATTTCGTATTGAGGATTGGTCTCATTTTCCTTACTTTGTAATTCCTTGCTCTTGTTCTAATCTCACCAACCATCATAAGAGAAGACTTGTTGCCAATAACTGTTAAATCTTGCTAGAATACATGTCGTTAAATAAAGTGGTAAGTTTTCGCTAAAAGCTAATTCTGAACAAAACAAATATTTAATATTGTACAGTACAACCTTTGGCAGCAGTGTCATTCTGGACTTAATCATAACTTTAACCTCTATCTAAAAGCTTATAAAGAGAGAGTTTTATTATTAATAATTTTATTATTTCTTTTTTGTAGTGTTGCAGTACTCACTAAAGTCTGTGTCTTTGAAGGCGTTGTCTGAGACAGGGCTATAGGGAGGAAGGTTGCTGATGACTGTGGAGTTTTGGATGAGGTCTGAGCCCTCGCTTGACTGGCTTCCCCGTAAAAAACGCCCACCATCTACCACCTCACACTTTCCCAACCCTGGTTGTGAGAGCTGCTTCTGAGGTCTTGGCTTGCTTCCATCCACAGAGCGACCTACTGCTTAGACACAAACAGGCACACTAATGATGCAGAGAATTTAATTCATTTAAAACATTTCTGTCTCAAGTAGTTAGCTTAAAGACTTTTTCAGAAAAATAAATCAGTTAGAGATTGTAAACAGGAAACTGGAATTAATATTACCAGGCGTTGTTTCAATGCGACTTGGTCGACGTTGCGGCCCCAAGATATTGAAACGAGGCTTCTTTACCTTTTCTTCTACTTCTTTCTCCAGCTTGCTGCTCTTCTACGAATTTCCGAAATACAAAAACCTCAAAATTAAAGTCGAGGTGAGGTTAAAATCAGAAAAAAAGTGAAAAAAGTGGCATAAACCCACCTTGATCTTGGGCAGGAAATTTATGCGCACGCGTTTGGACTCCAGGTTACGCTGCTCTTTGCCTCTCACGCCCAAATGCTTCATGTAGATGTAGATCACATATTGTATAGTGGTACTGCAGGAATGAAAATAAGGCCTTAACACAACACATTCTTCATTTCACAATATTGAACCAGAATGGGAGTCCCGGCTCGACAAATAAGAAAATCTGAAACATGCTGATGTTTAGGTGTCTTCATTTACACCACCATATGCTAGCTTCAAGCTTGTTGCTTATGTACATAAAGCCTCCATGTGGCCACATCCTTCTGTTCCATAAAGCTCTTGTCTTACTAAACCATATGTCCCAATTGCACTCTCCATTACTCTTTCTCAACAAATCATTGCTGCTAGATCCAGATGGCACTTCGCATATGTTTCCCTGCGTGTCAGTGTTTGTGCTTTAATCCTCAATGTAAGTAAACAGTTTTGACTTAAGATCCTGATTCAAATTCTCCCATTTACATGCACAGATGGTCCACGGGCTCATTATAATATGCCTTGTCTTTATAATGGTTGTGCAAGGTGGACATGAAAGGTTTTCCTCACCACTTTTCCTCTTCTGCAGCTAGTGAAGACAACCTGTTGCACAAGACAGGTGGGTTAAGTGGAAGAGCAGACTTAAGGAAAATGTTTAACCTTTAGAGACGTAAAAAGTGACTCTTACAGAATGTCATCGATTTTGGTGAGGATGCTCTCAGCACAGGATCTCTCTCTTTCCAGAGCAGTGGGGTCTTTTAACTGCTCTATATCCAAATGTGACGGCTCACCCTCAACTAAAGTCAGGCCCATACTGTGTTTCTGTCTGCATGAACATACACAGACAAGCTGAAGTTAATAACAATGAAAAGAATGCAGCTTAACACTTCATAGAATTGAAATTGCCAATTTATTACCATACTAATGAAATGAAATCCCTATTTAAGATTTTTTGGTTTATTATATTTTAAAGCTTAATATGGATGCCGCAAACACCCGTACCATGCAAATTTAAGCAGGTGATTATGTGGCAGCAATGCAATACATAAAATCATAAGCATACATGCCAAAAGCTTAAGTTCACATAAAACACAAGAATGGAAAAAATGTGATTGTAGTGAAGATGCGAGTAATGGTAAGGATTTGCATGTTTAAAAAGAGCGGAGAACAAGCAGGCTGAACGCGGTAAGCAGAGCACATGTGTGTCATTAGTTTTTTTGTAACTATTTCATGCCTTTTTGTTGTCAATAAAGGCATAATTTACAGAACTGTCGGCTCTATTGTATTAATAATTTTTATATAAATATTTTTGGGTTGTGGAACACATTGTCTGAGTTTTTATTATTTCTTATAAGAGAATTCGCTTTGATATACGAGTGTTTTGATATAAAGCACGCTTTAAATGCTCGCAATCGAAGGCTCCACTGTATATACATATGCATTTTCACTGCAAGTCTGTAAATGCCATAAGACTTTTAAACTCATCTGTACTGTAGATGCAATAAAACTTTCAATATTCATGAGATTGTAAAAGGTTTGAACTTTCACCTGCATTAGCACATGCAGCTAGTAGGATTACAGACTTAAACAACGCACTGACTTGTAGCATATTTTCTGCTAAAGATTTTGTTAAACATTCCTGCTCATTATTTTACTTTATTATATTCACTAAACATAATTGCCTGTGCTGCCACTGGCAGGAGAAAGCATTAACTGCTGTAAGGAACAAAATGTGCTTGTGCCAATATAAACACAATTATTTCCTCTCTACCAATGTTTCATCAAACAACTGTTTATTAATTTATTACAGTTTATTTTATCTGAACAGAAGATTAGGCAGAAGGCACCTCCCTTGTGAAAAGTATCTAAGCCTCAAAGGAAATAATAACCCAGTATTCTGTTTATTACATAACACACGAAAAAATGAATTAATACGTTTCTAAGCTAAATGCTATCTTGCAATCTTAACACCACACTCACCTAAAGTCCTCTAGAATTCTGTTCACCTCGCGGAGAAGTGTGTCCTGCATTGTTTGGACATACTGTCTGTGCAGTTCCTCTGGAATCAGCTCTGGTCTCCGTCGTTCTAGAAACGCCACAGATTGACACATTGTCATTCGTTTAAAATAAAACTAAGGTTATTAATATTAACATGCTAATGCATGTAATAAATCTAAAAATTTGAACTAAATATTCTTTTACGCATATAAATGACCATTTTTTTGTTCCTAATGGCTTCCCCAAATTGTAGCATGGTTATCCGGCTTTGTGTGATAATGTCTTATTTAATGAGGATAATAAGATGACTGAGGAAACATCCGTCACCTTATCAGGTAATAGTGCCCCTTGAAGGTAATTTCAGCACACAAATTTGGGTTAATCCAAACTTTCATCTAGAAGCTTTTTATTATTACACTTACTGTTTAACACACATGGAAAGCAAGTTAAATTATAAAAAGATCCTAGATGAAAGTTTGGATAAAACCCAAAAAGTTTTGTGCTGGAGCTACCTTCAAGGAAAACTATTTTTACAATACAACATTAAATGTGGTGGCTCAGGTGGCTAAGGCTCCAAGTTATTGATTTTCAGATACTCAGATCTGGGTTTGAGCCCCGCCTTCAGTGGGTTGCCATACTTCCAACCACTGCGTGCAGTGCCATTCAGTATTATAAAACTGCATAACCTGTTTTCTCTAACCAGTTTGTCATGCATTATTTTATTTTAATGTTGCATGTTTATAATACAAGTAAATTTGATTATTTTAAATATTGATTGATTATGATTAATCACAGACAATGACTGTGATTAACTAGATAAAATTTGAATCGATTGACAGAACTAAATAAAACATGGTAAAATTTGGATTTGAAGGGACCTTCTAACATAAAGAATTAAATGCTATTCATTTGAGCAGCAAGCTTTGTACAAGAAAAAAATTATATATTTGAGGCTAAATCAGACTGCAAACTAAACACATCTAAGTGCATAACAGCACAAGCTGTCCACTCGGGAGTAATTGTTCGCCAGAAAGAAATGCTTGAAGAAGAAATATCACTTAAGTCAAACAGCTAATTATAATACATTCACGCATTGCTCATTATTTTGCACCTATAAAAAGGGAACTTCTAATTAAAGGCGAAACTTACCGAGTTCAGAAGAGATAGATTCAGGCACAGTTACTTTTAGGTTCTGTTGAAAAAAAACAAAGAAATTGTCTTGTTAAATAAGTAGCATAGTGATTTTATCTAACTGTGAAGCATCTGCATGCATAAGAACATTACACATAAAACAAACAGCCTGGATAGAATGACTACTGCTAATCTCTTCATTAAATGACACATGGTAATAAACAACATTGTCACATAGGACCAATGCATATCCAACAGAGAAGCACACAAGTACACTAGCTATCATGTTACCATGTTCTGATGTTCCCTATTCATGTTTAATATCATGTATGGTCTTTAAAAAGTGTGGAACCGTTTTTTTTTGTTTTTTTTTACTCACAGCCCCCCTGTCAATAAAGAAGGTGAAGATGTCCATGAAGATGCGTCTGGTTTCTTTTGAGTTGGTCTGCTTGTAGAGGTCAGTGTAAAGGTAGCAAAGCTGAACATGGGAGATAAGACATGAAAACAATTATGTTCAATTAGGCCGACTAAAAAGCTGTCTAATTTAACAAATAACGCACAAGCTGGAGGGAACAAGGTATACAAGAGGTACAGTAGGTTGTTAGAGGGTGAAATGTAGAGGCAGGCACAGATGTAAACAGATCAGAAAAAAATATAAAAATGATCTAAAAGCAAAATCGAATTGCATATTTATCGATTTTAGACCCTTATGAATTCTAAAATCGAATTAGGTAACATACTTTGTATTAAGTCAAGCTCCCAAACTTTTTGGCTCAATCACCTGGAACAGACATTAAATTTTTTTGCAGCACCAAGCCTTTTGACCACCCGTCTTTCTTTTATTTAAGATCCTAATCCTAGTTTAGGAAACTTTCTGTTTACCTATTATGTAACCATGATATCAGAATAGAAGGGGCATAAATAAGTTATTAAGCTTTGTTTATTCATTTCAGTTCATATAGCACCCATTAAAGTGCACTAGCTTGTTACATTGGCTACTTGAACAGAGAAGGTTTCCAATAGAGAAAGTGTTAGGGCTGTCAAGATTAGCAGGTTATACATATACATATATATACATATATATATATATATATATATATATATATAGTTTGACCGTGATGGCTTCCCATAATAGCAGCATGGTTACCCGGCTGTGAGCGATGATGACATGTTTAGCGTGGATAATAAGATGACTGAGGAGCCATCGCCAGGTTTGTTAAAAGGCAAGTTTCATTATAAAAAGCTTCCAGATAAAAGTTTGGATAAAACCAAAGTCGGGTGCTTGAGCTACATTCAAGAGGAACTATTTTTACAAGAATACATTAGATGTAAGATGTGGAAGTGGTGTCTCGGAGCACTAGGGCTCTACCGGGTTTGAGCCCCGCTGTCAGTGGGTTGCCAAACCCCATACTACCCCAGCCACTGAATGCAGTGCCGGGTCCATTCGAGAGATTTAAATGTAACATTTATAAATGTTAATGTTAGAGTTATTATAAAACTGTATAATCTGTTTCCTCTAACCAGCTTGTTTTGCATTTCTTTATTCCAACATTGCACATTTATAATAAAAGTACATCAGAGTATTTTAAAATTGTATTAATCGTGATTAATCACAGACTATGATTATGATTAATAAAATTTTTTAAAAATTATCGATTCACAGCACTATTTTTACGTCACTGGACATACACCTGTAAGTAAAATACAGTTCATTATTTTCACTGTATACATAAGCCATAAGACCTTGTTGTCAATACCACAGTTAGCTGCTGGCAATGAACACCTCATGATGAGTTCATATTACAATGATGTGCCATTGGTGTGTAGACCCTGAAAGCAGTATTGTGCACTAAGACCTCCCATGCTTGGAAATTCGTTTGGACGCACACTTTACTGCCCCAGGCTTCTGAATATGATTATATGCCCAACACTTGTGGCACCATCTTCTTATTTCTAATGAACACCCTGACTGCTCTTGTGGGTTCAGGATAGCCTACAGTCCATTCTCTCTACTATTGACACTCTTTAAACACTATAAGACATCATATCAAATTATGTTGTATTGTATGTCACGTTTTTGTTGTAGTGTAATTTCATATTAACAACATACAGTAATCTTATATCACACAGCATCTCCTAGTATCAGATGTTGGCATCAGAGCATTTTCTAAATAAATCAGCAGAGACCAATACGGATTAGTGGATCAGCATTTATGCATTTTAATAAAATAACTAAAATGTAATAACACATATGCAATAAAGACAGTTGTACTAAGCTCATTACCACAGGAGCAGGGTCAAACTGGGACACCACATGGTACAGGAAAGCTGCAAGGTGCGCAGGTCGATTCTTAAGCAGGTCCAAACTCTGGAAACAGTTACACTGGACATTCGCCTATAACACAGAAGAAGCCAGGATGAGGAACAACATTTTTTAAATAATCTGAACAAAGGGTGCAAGAGAAGAACTGAGATCTGAAAGGTACCTGCTCCTGCTCATGTTCCGAGTCAAAGTAGTCATCCTCGGCTCCCATGATCTGAGGAGAGGGATGACAGGAGGGACTTTTCACGCTGGGATGGAGGTCCTGCACAAGACAGGAAAGAGTAGTTTTATCATAGAAAGTTCATCACTTGTGTGAAAATCAATCTCATTATGATAAAATAATCAGGGGACAGGTTCTGTTTTACCAGGTCAGAGGTGTCTGCAGTCTCAGGTGAAGACCATGAGTTGAGGCTGTTTCGTTGTGTGCTCTTTGGACTTTTCGAGTCTGTTCTGGCAACAGTTATAGAAGATGCCGAGTGGTGGAGATGCAGCGCCTGTGAGGCAGCCCAATACCACGTTTAAACATATTTATGATATTACACGACCAAAGACGCACATATGGAATTTCACTTTGAATCTAAAACGATTCGAAGAGGTACTCCTAAACGAGATGCACTTACAGGGCTCCACAAGCCATCGGAGCTAGCCTGGTCCACATCCACTACACCAGCACTTTCACCATCTTCAAGAAGAAGACCATCCTGTAAAACAAACACTGTTACTGTCAGTCTTAGTAGAATAATAAAACAAATCACAATAAACTGGTGATCTCTGGGTTCCTTTGTTCCTCGTGTTTTGGAGTAAAACTAGTCAACCCTGGAGATCTTTAAGTTTGTGCACCCTGTGAAAGTTCTGAAAAGTTAAGGTTAGTTATTGTCTTTCCTACACACTGAAGATCAAAAGATGAACATAAGATGATATTTGAATCGAGATGTGGAAACTCAGAATGGCACCTTTCGCTTAAACTCGATCGTGTCCTTTAGGTGAACAAAAATATTGGAACGCTTAACTGATAAATGTTCCTAGTTGTCCAAGTTGAACTGGCTCACTAAAATTTATTGGGGATTTAACTTATAATAGTATGAGCCGAACAAATTCAAAAGTCTACTGACAACATTCTGCCTGCCAAGTTACACAACAAGACAAGACAATGTCCCAAAACAGCAAAGCCAACACAAACCCACACGGCCAACACAGCAAAGGACGTCATCAAAGAGGGAAAAAAAAAGGGTGGAAGGTTTTAGATTTGGCAAAGTCAACCAACAGAATTTAATACAGTCAAGCATTCACTCAATGGAAGAAACTCTCCAGAACAAATAACTAAAAGAAGCTGCGTTTAGCTGCCTTGTGAAACTGCATAAGCAACAGTTTGCACAGATGCAATGGATGGCTTCACGTGTCTCAGAGGAAGCATATTAGAAAACCATAAAAATATTACAGCTTGAAAGCATTTGCACAGTACACAATATGATCATCAAGTATGACTTGAACCACAAATAAGTTTAATGTCGACAAGAAGTAAAAAAATAACCTGCTAAAAGAAATATGGCAAATTATATAATAATGTGCAATAATAATTGTGCCATATCTATAGTGAATAGTACATTCCTTTCCACATTCATACAATTAAATCCTTGTAAAGACAGTAAAGAGTGGCACTGATTTTAGGGCTAAAGCGCTGCTACGGTTGACGAGCATGCATGATTGCTGCGCCTGCTGTTGTAAATGTCCTGAAGAGATGCCAGATTGCATCTAATGATCCCTTTTGTTGTCTTGATTATGCACTCCTTCCTGTGAAGTAAGGGACTCAAACCTTACAGTTATTAATGACTTGAGGATGGACTCAGTGATTGAAGTGTAAAACTGGATCAATAGAGCAAGCTGGAAGTAGAGCATTTGGAAGAAGCTAAAATGCCTCAAGGTGGTGATGCACAGGGAATTGAGTGAGTCCACAGTAAAGACTACAAAGAGATGTGATAAAGAGCAATGAGGAGAGCAGAGATGTCAACGTTGATAAGATTAAGGCAGTCGGCACAAAGTGGAGGGAAAAAAAAAAAAAAAAAAAAAAACACCAGGTGTGCATACAGGACCAGTCAAAAGTTTCGACACAAGTTCGGATTTATTTTTCTACATCCTAGAACAATACTGGATATTCCAAAACTATACAATAAAGCATTGTAAAAATAACTGATTGTTGTTGAAGACGTCGAAGGTATAAGCTGTTCTGAAATAGTTCTTGCAAAAACAGTATTGTAAAGTGCATTTGCAAAATCCATCAAAAAAACAAAAATCAGGAATGACCATGGAATTAGGAGCCGTGTCCAAATTTTAGACTGGTAGTGTAGGTTAAATCCAAAATCCTTTCTCCTTTATTGAAGTTGCTGCTGCTGGGTGAATTTTATGTTCAGTAAAATATAAAGTAAACATTCTTTTGTCACGTGCCCCTTAAAGACACTATGATGTGCATTGAACAGGAAACAGAATTGAACGGTTCTTCTTAAGGAGTTTTCTAGTTCGAGTCGTTTGTTCTTTTGTCACGTGACTCCCATAGACGCTATGCAGTGCAATATATTCAAAAGAACCAACAACTCAGACTAGAAGATGTGAGAGGTGAGCTACACATTCGGTTTATTATAATATGTCCTTAGCTGCATTGTAATATTTTTATTAATAGAACTGTAGACAAAATGTGTATGTAGACAAGTTGAGTTTTTTAATGTAACATGTAATTTTATTTCTGAACAAAAGAACGCAATGAACTAAATGACTCAAAAAAGATTAGTACATTTTGATGAACGAGATTCAAAAACTGAGTCACTAAAATGATCCTAACTTCCCATCACTACCGCATGACTGTTTCACCAATCAGACGGCATAGTTGGAAAAAACCCTTCAAGCCGGTGTTCTATAAATTCATTCTACATGTGAAACCGTACACACACACATTGTGTGTGTATATATATATATATATATAATTATCTATATACACAGTAGCTCTTTGGTGATGGTGTAGTTAAACCTGAATAGAAGATGTGAGAGGTGCTCCTCTTTTGAGTTGTTTTATCCCGAGCCACCTTATGAGTTGTCTCATATGTGTCAATTAATCTGTGATCCACTGGTTCACACCATGAACCGTATGTGTCAAGACATAATACACATTATGTGCACATAAAAAGAACCCAGATATACTGTACTTAATTAGGGTATCATAATGTGTGTGTGTGTTTGTGTGTGCGTGTTTGTGTGTGCGTAAAACATACAATAACACCTTAGTTACATCACTTACAGAGAGTGCTCCTGAGCAGCTTCATCTGTGGTAAGTCACAAAAGCATCCAAAGTACATCATTAACATTGTAATTGTGAGAATTGGAATACCTGTGAGGCTTTGTGTGTGTTTCTCTTGGCTTCCTGGATGTCCCTCAGGAGACGGATGGCGGGATTCTTAACATACTCTTCCTTCATGTTCTATAAGCCAAGAAAAAAAAAAACATAAAACCCAGAAGCCAGTAACATGTCAATCTTAAAATATAAGACATTTAGAGACATTCTTAAAAAAAAATAATAATAATCCTCAACAATATCCATCCTGTATGCTGAAATCAACAGTAATAACACAAAAGTATTACAGACTGACAAGCCCGGCAAATACTGTAACATAGACGGACAAGCAAGCTCGGTAAGAATATAATGTAAGAAACAGACGACCTCCTTTATGATCTTCAACACTGCAGCTTTCAGTTTGACCTCAACAGGAAAAGCATCATTTCTTATCAGCTAAGGTCATATTTGGAGCTCTGTGGCTACATCATATATTTATAACATAACGCAAGTGTGAAAGCAAATTACTAAAAACCACACAGAGTACTACAAGCAGGTTAATACAGTGTAAAATCGATTACGCTAAGACAATAGTGAGTGATGCATTATTTAATAGATTATATTTCATGCAAAATTCTGCAGGCAATGAAGCCTTAACCTAAAACAATCAACAGGGAAATTCTAACCTGTAACTCCTGTCTATCTTTTGTCAGCGGCTTCGGGCCGTGCATCACGATGTTCTCTTCCTTAATGATTCAGGGTGTGAGGGAGATCGGGGAAGAGTATCATTGAAGAGCGCACACACAAATATATTGTATAATGGAGTTTAAAAAAAGTTTTCAAAACGAATTTTCACTTTACAGTTTTTCCTCCCAAACCATAACAAACTAAAGCTAAATTTCCAATATAAATTAGATTTATTAGCTCTGATAAAAACATTTCCACTCTTTATGGGAAGTTATAAAAAAAAGAAGGAGGCTTAAAGATACTCAGGTTAGTAGAGATGAAGTGCTGTGTTTTTGCTACCTTGTATTCCCGCCTGCTCCGGATCTGTCGTGGAGAATGTGGGAAAGAGTCTGAGGATGCCCCATTATCCCCTATCGACTCGAGGTTCAGATCAACCTCTGATAGAGGAATCTGGGGTAAGCCAGGTGGTCTGCCCAATACGGTGAGGGCCACGTAGGAACCCGCTGAATGGAACAAGGATGTAGAATCAGTGCTTGTTACCGTGCTGGTGGATTTTCACAAATATGACAATGTGATCAAATTAAAGCTTGGCACTCCTGATCAGTCTCAACATCAGATATTTCATCTTGCACCTCCAGGCTCCGGGTTCGATTCCGTGTGTATGGAGTGTGCATATTCTCCCCGTGTTGGTGGGTTTCCTCTGGGTACTCCGGTTTTCCGCCCACAGATTATGTAGATAGATATGCAAATTAGGCTGACTGACATTCTCAAAGTGAAATTGGAATAACGCATTCCTAATGCACCATGCTTTATAGTAAATATGGTGTTCTTTGGTCTGTACAGTTTTTCAACCAACGGTTGCGATTTTTATTATGAAATAAAAAACATTGCAATTTCAATTTCACTCAGGCGTGTAGACTTAACAATCAAACAATAGAACAACTTTGATCTGCGAACTCACAACCCCAAACAAGAAAGTGGGAATTCTAGTCTCACTGGGACCTATGGTCTTACTGGTCTTCAGGAGTTATTTATTTACTAATATTTAGCTAGGAGGTTCTTTTAAGCAATGTTGGCAGCTTTGAAAACATACAAGAGGTGTTAAAGTCAAACCAGGACTTATGATTCTGCAGAATAACAAAACAGTTCTAAGTGGAAGAAAGAACCTTATTTGAAAACCTATTGAGTATTATGGTCAGGACTTAACGGGAGATGTGGCAATAACTCCCTCTGAGTTCCTGTACTGTTCAAGGGGTGCTAGTGAATGACTGTGTGTAGAGTTCCCACAGACAGATGCGTCTCTGCCACAAGTTGCTCCAAGTTATCTGTTGATTTTCCTGAATTAGGAAATCCAATCGCTGGATATTCACAGGGGCTCAGAGTCACCCTGACAGGGATTCTGCACCATTCAAATGTTTAAATGCAGTTAAAAGAATCTCATCACCGCACTGTGCTTGAAATCTTGTGTAAATGTCAATTTACACCTTTATTCATCATCAAGTCTCGGTTTGACTTGAACAGCTCTACATTTTCTACAAACATGCCAGGCAACACTTACATTTGATTAACTTCACCACTTCAACATGGTTTGACTGTGTCACCAGGGTCCCATTGACCTAAAAAAGACAAGTACATGTAAAAGTACATTATACATTGCAATACACACCTGGCACCTGTACCTTAAGCACAATCATTATTAAAATAATAATAATAATAATAACCCATAACCTTAATTAAAACTTCCTAATATCTTAAATTCCCTATTGCACTAATAAAAATTGTAGTCTATAGCACAGTTGTCTTTTTTTCCCTACACGTTTAAATATAAATCCACAAATTTAACAAATAATAATCTTTCACAGTGTGTGCTTGTTGTGCACAATTCTGGCCAGCAGGTGGCAGACTGAGCAACAAATTTCATGTGGTGATAGAATTACAATGGCAGTAGTCCTGGTGTACTGCTTGTCTTGTTGTTTGACTGTTTGTACACCTGATTCAAGTTATCAGCTGACCAACAGCCCCGGTATGACTAAACATGGGGGTGTGAGGGTAAGGAGTGCACTAAAATTGCAGACGGTGGTACTCCAGAAACTGCTAACCCAGAAAAATGTTTCCACTTACGGACTCTTAACTTTGGGGGGGCGGGAGCAGAGAGCCCATTTTATTAGCATCTGATTTTTATTTAGTCATTAAAAAAACATGTATATAACTGTGTCTAATGAGGGGACTGGGCTCGTGTGTCACACTTCAGCTTATCAGAGTCAAGAGTTGTAGTCAAAAGCATCTGTTTGATCTCAGCTGTTACATGCAACCTAGATCACTAATTTGATTTGAGGCGTACAAAGGTGTTGCATCCTACATCCCATAAATAAGTGCTAGCGAATATCTGGGTTTGTTGGTTTCATCAGATTCAAATATTGCATTCTGTGTGTCATGTTTTTGTAGGCATACAAATTATTTTACTTTGGCTTCTAAGATTTCTTCAACTAAATCAGGGCTACAGATGGTGACTGTAATGGTCACCAAACGGCCTAATGTTTTATTTTTGCAACGAGTTTTTATTCAGACGGCCCCCCTGACAAAAGAAACGAAACAGCATGCAGAGATCATTAATCCTATAATAGACTCGCTCCTCTCCTCCATCTGTCTGTCTGGCAAGAAAGTACAGCAGGTGCATGTGATGGTACAGCAGGGCTGCGTTCAATAACGTGAGCACTCGTGAACATATGAAAGTTCATCAGACTGTTCAACTGCTGTACATTTGTGAATGATTTTCTGTACTATCACACACGCCTCTGTACCCTCCTGCCCTGTCCAGAGTTAGTGAAGGACAATTCAAAACATCATTAAAACGTGTCCATGGTGCCCGTGTGCATAAGTTGCGTGCACGCCTGGAAACCATTCAAAAAATTTCTGATCCAGTGGAAAGCCAAGCGAAGCGAGTTTAAGTTTTTTGTTGTTTTTTTTTTTTTTTGTGCGAAAAGCAAGCACGGTACCAAATAGAAAAGTGGACCTCTTTTAGTTTCATTTTAAGCAGCTGGTGCCAAGAGGAATCATACATTTCTATGTGCAAACATTTTTATATGCAAAAATATGATTATAGTGTTGGAAATTGGTAATATTGGTAATATCTTTTGGGCGGCTGGAATGGATTATCTGCATTTACATTATTTCCTATGAGAAAATGTGTTCTGCAATACAAAGTTTATATATATATATATATTAAAAAATATATTTTAAATAAACAAGTCTGGATGTTGACTGCATCCTACAGTAGGTGCTGCTCTGCTATCATCTGATATAAAATGGGTTTAAATTATGCTCCAAAACAGAATTCTGATAGCAATCAGTTTGATTAAACATATTCCGCTAATCAAATGCATGTACACACAACCCCAGAGTAAATAACTGTTGGCCATAAACCTCTAGCAACCCTTTTCAACACCTCTGGCAAGTCGGAAAATTGACCATCTACACTGAAGGTGCATTATAAACTCACCTTAATGATCCTGTCCCCAGTCTGAACCCCCGCACGCATAGCAGCTCCATCTACCGAGAGAGGACACACTCGCACACATTATACATTAATTAGAGTCTAAGTGCCTGAGTCACATTTGATAATTACACATCATTTCTGAGCAGCTTCCTTCATTAGGAAAATTGCTTTCAGGCTTTTCTAATGCGCTAATATGGACTGTACTTGAATGAAATGGAAAGGGAGGGCACGCTCTAGTCACTTCTCACCACGACTTAAGAGCATACGTGGCTCAGCGCTCCACCCTGCATAGACTGCTGATTATGGATTAACGCTGAGAACAATATTACAGAGAGGCACATTAGAGTGTATCATTACTTACACACACACACACACAATCCAGAGCATGAAACAGAATGTGAAATAGAACATAGGACAGTAACCAATTTAACCCACTGCTCCATGTGAGCTCTTATGTAAAGGATAATTTTTAAATAATGAATTTGGATGGGTGGAGGGTGGAGCGGGGATGGAGCCACTGGCTGTCATGACAGGAATCGCTATTACATTTTCACCCTGCACTAGGCTCCCTCTAATTGCTAGTGCTCAGAAAATATCAGCTCCTGTGCTGACCTGCTGCCAAGCCACATCATCCTTTACACAGAGACGGAGGGAGGGCTAGAGAGAGAGAGAAATTCCACTTACCCTCTTTGACGAGCTGCACAAATACAGGGTTGTCTCCGCTCACTGTAAGGCCAAAACCGTTCTCGTCTTTCTGAATGATCACGCATCTCTGAACCAGTCCTGAAAAGGGAATAAGACAGAACGAGTTTGATAAATGCAGGACGAAGCTGAAATCAGCCAAGACAATAATGTAACATCTACTGTTCAACAAAGAAGAGAACCTCATAGTATAGATATACAAAAAGCTGAAACGTCAGGGTTCCTGTTTTTTTGTCTTTCTGTCTATAACATATTTCGGACCATTATAGGTTAAGGTCAGAGTTACTGTGCATCCAGAGCCAGGTACCATTCACAAACACTTTTCACACACCCAGAGACAGTTTATCAAAGCCAGTCTAGACCCATTTGCATCTTTTTTTTTAACGATGAAAAAAACCTGAAGGAAACTGACGCCAACATGATAAGAACATGCAAAACTCCAGGATCAAAATGAGGACCGTGGCGCTGTAAGACTGCAAAAGTGTTTGACGTACCATAATGCTATTAATATATTTCATCAAAACATCATGCAAATGTTTTTATTAATTACTTGCTTGGCTGCAGACCTGCAAAGATCATGCTGGGTAAAAATTCCAGTTTAACATAAACAGTGGTAGATCCAGTAAAGTCTGTCTAAGACCTTGCTAGCTTTCAGAAACGCTGTAGTCAAATGGAAGCAGACTTAATCAGGTCACTACGGCTTGTTGAGATACAGGGAAAAACTGTTCTTTTTTTATTTTTTTAATTTTAAGAAAAGTGTCAAGTAAACGGAAAATGAAAAATGTTGAATTTTCCCTACGTGATGCGTTTTCCCAGGCCGCCTTGAAAGTGGTAATGACCGGCTTAATTTAAAGTCTATTTTGGCAAACACGTTTCACGGTAAACTACTGAGCCTTTAATAGACATTTTCATACAGCTTTCACAAACTCAACAGAACAAAGATAAAAATATATTATTTTAAAGGTGCAATAGCTATTGGCATTAGTACCTGGTAATGCCCAGTGCCACCAAATACTACTTTTACCAAACAACATGATCAAGTCCTGGAAATGCTGTTCCAAGACGGAAATCACATCTTATCTTATTTAAAAAAGTATTGTAGGTTCCTTAGTATTAACGGTATTATACCAGCGTATATTTAAATAATCAATACATTTACTAAGTGGATGTCTATACTGTATGATCTGGCTGAAATAAATCTCTCTTTAAGCACAGTGATGTGTATGTGATGTAACAGGGGATGAAATACCTGACACAATTGCCAAACAATCTATGAAACTTTTTCATTTTGTTATAACGTTAGACTTGAAGAGAGGGCAGCGGCAAAAAGATGGCCCAAAGTGAAGTGTGGCGATATGTCAGGTATACTTGTAAAGCGTGCTAAAAAGACGAGCGTCTAAAAAAAAAAAACGCAGCCCCACTGTACATGTGCTGTTTTTAAGTCTAGTAAAGGTTGTTTTTTATACTGGTACATTCACTGTATGTTTAATATTCTCTGTTGTATTTGTACAGCAGTATATATCAGAAAAATGGACTAAATGTGTATTTTCTTACTTTTGGGCAGAGAACCAAGAATATTTTTTTTCACATTTTCCTCCATTAAAACCTGCTGAATCTAATCTCTCAGAAAGGAAGATCACTGGGGCTTTATAGTAATGGAGTCGGTAAGGGAGTGTCTAAAAACTGCATGACCTGATAGGTTTTTAAAATTCTATCAGGATTAAAGTAATTTTTTCCACTTTTGCAGGATTGTTCATGTCATACATATATATATATATATTTTTTATTTATTTTCCCGTCCAGAACTTAGTCATGTTCAATTCCTCCCCGTCACTAGGGGACTCCCACATTAAGACTACTTCTACCACCGTGGTTTCCCCTAAACCATGCGATGCCAGCCGACCGAACTCGCATCTTTTCGAACTGCTCTGCTCACGCACCATTGGGGACGGCGTAACACACTTGGAGGTTTATAAGATATCGGCCAATCAGCTCTCTCCAGACGTCCAGCTGCAAGGGGTTACAGAATCACCCGGAAATCGATAAAAGGGCGAGCACTTTACCACTGCTTCACTCGGAGGCATGTCATACACATTAATAATGATCAAATTATTATTTTATTCATAATAATAATAATAATTAATTATAAAAAAAAATTCAATAAGTGATTACACATACAGGTTAATCTTTGAAACAAACTTTCGGTACTGTGACAAAACTACTCCGCACTCTGCACCATGCAAACTTCAATCCTTTAGCACTGCTCAACTGTTCCGCCAAATGCCATTAAAGTAAACATAAATGAAATATAATTGATCCCGATTAATTTCCTGTTTAAGGAACTGCTGTAATTGCGCAGCTAAACGAAATATCTGCTTGCAGCTTCCTGCTAAGGGCTGAATCACAACTGTGCTGATATTCAGTAAAACCACAGTCTTGCTGATGCAGTACTGCTTAATTGAATATGACACAGATTTAAAGTTACTTTATTTCACTTTATAAGATAAAGTAGCTGAACTGATGCGCTAACGTTGAATTGTAAATATTACAAATATGCGAATATATTTGCATAAACATCAGCACAAGAATAATCAGATAATGGAAACAGCCAATTCTAGGTGTGAAATCTAGGAACTGACAGAAAATAAAGTCGCAGGGTTGGTAGTTTTCATTTCAGGATCAGTTTCACAATAAAATCTGACACTCTAATAACATGGTTTTAGGTTTATACACTGTTTACTGCAAACAATACAGAAAGCAGCAGGACAAAAGAATAGATTATACCAAAATAGTCCATAATGATAAGCAGCAAGTCTATACACACACACACACACACACACACACACACACACACACAAAAAGCATTGCATAGCATATAATTATTCTGTTTAAGTCAAAGCCTGAATTTATTATTTGGCTAAAAAAAATGATACATGGACTTTTAAATATCTGCCAAGTTTTCGAGATCTTCTGTACTGCCTTGTTTAATACCCATGACCTTATGTAGGTCATGAGCAATCTGGAAATGCCAATTAATCTAATCTCCGTGTCTTTGAAATTTTGTGCCACAGAGATAACCGTTACTCCATCTTGCAACCCCATTACGTTTATTTCTATTTAAATGGAAAAGTCTTCACTCATGATAACCTACTCTCCATACAGGAAGCCTAATATATAAACAAAACTAAACACTCTTTATTTTAACCAAAATCATATTTATTTTTACCCTTTTCAGATGATCCTTCTACTTTGCAGTGTGATTAGCAGTTATCTTAATACGCAGTATCTTCCTGTTGTCTGACATGCAGGAAATTACAAACTGTGCTCACAGAAAATAAAGTTTGTGCTTAGGCTATACTCTCGTGAGATTACACTGAAAGAAGAAAAAAAGTATGTTATTAAACTGTACAGCAATTTTGTTCATTTTTCGCTTAAATTCCCTGATGTGTTTCTAATCATAAAAATCCCCACACAGCTTCAGTCATTTTGTTATTACTTATTTTTGTCAAATTTTATTTGGCAAGTACGTAACTGTAGACGTTTATAAATGAACAAGTTGAAATTAATGAAATTTCATAACTCATATTAGTTCGCTCTTATATAAAACGCTAAAGCACTTTACAGATTGCCATCGATAGCTTCTCGAAAACGTTCCCCTTCTTTTATGTGTTTATTAAATTGTAAGCCTATAAGTCTTCTAATGTGGCTGTAACATACATCACCTCCATCACAGAGAAGTGCAGGGGTATCTCAGTGGTTAGCTAAGATGTGAGACTTCTGACCAGAAGGTTATAAGTTCTTCTTGCAAGAACTATTCCAGATCAGCTGACCTTTGTGTCTTAAAATAACAACAGACCTTGTTGTTAATTTATTACCTAATGCCGTATGTGTTATTTCATGGTTTTGAAACCTCCAGTATATGTTCTAGAATGTGGAAAAATCTATCCTAACATGTGTCCAAACTTTTGACTGGTACTGTAATACTGGCAGATGTTTTGTGTGATGTTTCTCTTTTAACGCAAACCAGCAAGCAAAGAAGTGCATTTGCAAAATCCATCAAGCACGAGAATGAAACTGGCTCTCATGAAGACCATGCCAGGAAAACAAGACCAAAACTTCTTAAGCGCATAAGAGAAGTTCATTAGGAGTTACCAGGCTCAAAACTCCTTAGATTAGAGCCATTTACAGAGCATAAGTAGCAACGCATCAATATCAACTGTGCAACTGAGATTATTGCATATTTTGAAAGCCTTCAGCATTGTTTTACAGTGTAGAAAGAAATAAAAATCATGACGATGAAATTAAAAGGTGTAAGCTACTTGATACTAATTTCCTGTTTATAGAAAACAAGAAATTGCTGAATATATATAGACTGAATATTTAATATCAGCAGAACTGTAATTATCTACACTGCTTTTCTTGTGGCTTCATGCCTACTCTGAATCACAGAAATGCTGATATTAATCTCTTACTCATACTATATTGCTTGACTGTATGGTAAACCTCAGCTCAGGATTAAAGCATCCCTTAGGCTAAAGGTGAGAATGTAACCCTCAGGCCTACTGTACTTCTGCATTAATGCTCATTTCCAGATCATTTTGATCTTTATGTTAAGACCTACTGTAACTCTGAATCAGGTGCATCGGTATTGCTCTGCTTCCAGCGATCTTCGAGGATATACAGTACTGACTGGTTGATTTTTGGGGGGGGGGGGGCGTTGTATACAAGGTACCTTCACCTTTCTTCTGTGGAATTGGTCTAGAGTTTAAGTGTGATATTGTTTCAAATAGATTTAGTGCATTTTGTCTTCTACAGGCTAGAGATGTACTGAAGGTCCTTTACAAAAAAGTTATGTTCTAATAAACCAACGTAGTTTAAGTTGAAAATGCATTTAATACTGTACTCCTAGCCTACCTTAGACATGCTCAGAAAACTTAGATTAGCCTACAATTGTAAAAAATCAATCAATCAAATAAACTGTATTTAACTATATATTCATCCACCCATCCAATCACAAGGCCTATCATTTTACACCAGCTATCACTGCTGTCGGAGATGTTGCATTACTTTAGAAAATTATTTAACAAAAAGGATATTTTATAATAAAATATTAAAAAAATTAATAAATAAATGGTGACAAAGATTGTTGGGTATTGCTTTTTTGTACTGATGGTGGCATGGCCGATTATGAGCTGTGACTATCTGCATCACAAGAGAGTGTCGCATTGCATGTCGCTAACCCAGTATTACTTCCGCACCATCGTAAAGTAAAACCATTTAATAAAACATAAATCCAGGAACATTTGTACCCATCCCCCGCAGCAACGGGACATAATTTAAATATGTTTAGTGAATAGGAGGAGGTGCCAAGCAAAACAAGTGTGCTGATAGGTGAAATTGGACAACTGTGTATGTTATAAGTTTCAGTAGCCATTATTACACAAATTTTTTTATCTGATTGAAATCTTTTTAACTGTTTACATGGACACTGATATGATATGTGTTTACAGGCTCAAAGCATTGAATTTCATGATATGACATGTCATTCTGCCAGCTAAAAAGCATTTAATTCATTGGAAATTCATTGGTTAGATATTTTGTAACATGCAAATTGGCAAGCCAATCAGAGCCACTACCTTATCAAGAGAAAGGTGGTTATTCCTTTCATTCCGATTAATAGTGGAACACTATGGTGCTTGTGAACGCCCTTTCTGAGTGGATGCGAGAGAATAAAGAAGTGAGATAACAGAGCATGGAGGTGTACTGAGCAGTGAGGTTGTCCGTCACAGAAAAACACTGAGGTTACAATCCTACAAAAATGTCCTCATTTAATTCTGAACCTTGCAGGGTGTTGCAGTCTCATACGAAAAAACGTGATTAAACTAATTAAAAAATAAAAGTATTTATTCATTAAATACGTTTAATAAAACATTTCCCAGATATGAAAACACTGATGCTTCCCTGATGAATGAAGTGTGCAGAAGAAACAGAAATGAAATCGTGAGTACGGCTTACTCGAGAAAATGAAAGCAGACTATGAAAACAGAACCTTTAAAGATGAATGGACAGACCAATATATTATTCTTTCTGCGGGAAGCTTAAAACCAGTCTGGCTTGAAAGTTCAGAAACCGACTGCAATAATGTGAAGGGCCACTTCAAACATTCAACCAAAACAATCAATATAAATGCCTTATTTTAAATAGATACTTGGTGCTTTAAGTCTGTTTCAGGGTTACTGATTGAAGAGATTTCTGATTGCGTTCAGGACTACATTCTATAACTGGTCAAAATGATTTCATTTAAAAGCTCTGGAAATTATATTTATGGGAAAACTTTTGCCTTTAAAATTGACCAAAAACAAGCTTTAAAAGTACAGTGAAACCTCGGATTGCAAGAACGCGGTTTGCAAGCCGCAAGTTAAACAAAGATTTTTAATAAATTTGGACTTGGAAAACGAACAAGTCTTAGGTTACGAGTAACGAGTATCATGTATCCCGCATGCGCTTCTTCGGAATTGCGGGTAATCATCTCTGCTGCTGGGTCTTGCGCGTCTCTTGCGCGTCCTTAATTAACATCCATGTACGCGTGTACTGTTTACTATAACACTGTGACCACACACACACACACACACACACACACACAGCGCCTGCGCGCACAAACGGAAACACTTATCTGTCGGAATTTATTTTTAACAAATTTACTTTTTTTTAAGGTAAAGTGCAAGTTAATTTGTTTTATTTTTACTTTATATTTAGTGTTAATAATTTTTTTATGTTTTTATTTTAATAAATGTGGAATAAATAATTTGAGTTTCATTATTTCTTATGAGAAAATTCGTTTTGGTTTACGAGTGTTTTGAAATACGAGCCCGCTTCCGGAACCAATTATGCTCGTAGTCCAAGGTTCCACTGTAATACTAGGCAATATTTTACATTAAGTGACGTGACTGTTTGCTGTTTGCAGGACATATTTTCAAGGTGTAATGTAGAGATGGAGGAAAAAATCTATTCATTTACATCTCATGATTCTTTTGTGGGGCGATGCATGTATTGCCACACTGACTCCAAATTTATTTTGGAGCATATAATATCTTTATTATATAAAGCATTTTTTGCTCACAAGCTGAAACAATTTGCCAGCAACACACTGCAATGACAGTGAAACATATGCGACATTCCTTTTCAAAAACAACAAACCATACAATGCGGTTCATACTAAGCGGAAAAAATGAATGTTAGCCTGGTGAAATATTTTCCATGCTTTCACATTATTACAAGCACATTTTCCGAGAACTGCACCATGAAATATAACGAGTTAAGCTAGAAAAGGCCTTACTGCAACCTTACAAGAGTTCAGATATAATAATTGAAATTACTGTGTTTACCATCACTCACTGCGATCCCAAAGTGTGACATTTCTAAACGTGAAATATCTTTCTCTAATACAAACAAAAAGAAACAGGCAATGAAGGAGACGATCACAGAAACTGCTTTAGGAAACAATTACAGACAGCAGATTACACCAAAGGATTTTGGGGGGTGAGTCAGGCTGCCAGGTCTCTTTTCCATTCATCCTAATTATTTTTTTTACAAACATACTTCTTTTGAAAGCTCTACATTGTTACGCAAATGACTGGCATGTTCTGACCTAGCATAAACACCACATGAAAGATATGCACAAAACTTCTCCTCTGCTCAGCAATAGCTGGGGGAAAAAAAGCTGTCTTCTATCTCTGATAATGTCCTCTCGCTGCCAACAAACAGGGTCAGGAACATATGCATAGTTTATGGTCGGGAAGGCTGAATCACGGCACTGTTTGACTCCTCGTCTCGGCAATGACTCGGTGTCTGGGCCTTAAACAGAGGACAACCGCTGCCATTCTGAGAGCTCAGCGTTAAATTGAATAGCACAGAGCACTTCAGTTCCCCATGGAAACCACACACAGTGCATGCTTTTTCAGCCTGACCCAACCACTGGATCTGTAAAAAGGGCGGGAAAACCCAAAAGAGGAGCAAGGGTGGAGAGACGGTGAGATAAAATGATTTACCTGTGGAGTCAAAGTCTTGCGCTGGAGGAACGGAAGCCTTGTCACTTTTCGGCTTTTTGTCTGGGGGGTGATCTCTGCTGAGAATGCTACTGGTTCTGCAAAAAGAGAAATTGGGTGGTGGGTCAGATGTCACCATAGGTGCTTTTATTTATCAGGCTGAACAGAAAAAGGGGAAAACATGTAAGCGTTACAAAAAAAAGTTGCCTCATGTGGGCAGTCATATAAGTGTCTGTCATCATACATGCATACGTTATACAACTTGATATAGGAGAACACTGAACAGAGACAACTTTTGACTCCATTCTGACATCATTCTATCACAACCAGCATTAACCTTTTCATTAATTTGATCTACAGTAGCTCTTCTATTGGATCAGACAACTCCGCAGACCAAGCCAGACCTCACTCCCCATGTGAATCAGTAAGCCTCGACCTCCCATCACCGGTATTCCTTCCTTGGATCACTTTTGGTATGTCCTGACCACTGCAGACCAGGAACATCCTATAAGAGCTGCAGTTTTGGAGTTGCTCTGACCCAGTCCTCTAGCTATTAGTGCTTACCAAAGTCACTATCCTTATGCTTGCCCATTTTTTCTGCTTCCAACACATCAACTTCAGGAAAAAAAAGTTTCACTTGCTGCCCAATATATCTTACTCACTTCTAGCAGCCACTGTATTAAAATAGAAAAGCAACAGAGTCATGCGTAGCCAAGGCTCATTGATGCATATGAGGAGTGAACCCTGGCCCGTGTAGTCCGATCCAATAGAAGAGCCACTTTAGCTTACATTGGGGAAATAGTTAATGCTGTTTCCAATAAATAGGTACAGTATCAGGACACACAGGTCATTACTGTTTTAGTGGCCAAAAGGAATATTAGGTGAAAATGAAAAACTAAATGACAGTTCTAATTTGTTTGAATTTCTTGCTCAACTATTTATTTTATTTTTCCTTTATCCCGTCGCAGATCAGCAATTTTCAGATATTTTTGTTATTTATAACTCTTTATCAAAGCAGTGCCTAGACTGCAGTCAAATTGAATAGTTACAGTACACTGGCCTTTGGAACTCTGACCATGTGCTCAGCTGAAGGTTGCTTGATGTTCTGTTAGAGCTCTGTAGGTGTGCACATGCGAATCTGTTTGCCATCTCTTGTCTGTCACAAGGCAACTCAACTTGCTTCACCTCAAAAGTATTAAGCATAAACCAGCCTTAAACTTATTTCTCAGGGGAAAATTTACGGAAAATGATCCCAAACCCAGACTGACTGGAAAATCTAAGTCCATCAGTGTTGTGGGAGCGGTCACTTTTTTATTTTCATGCCGGCTGGAGGGGACGGACAAATATGAAGCTTAAAAAAGGCCATGTTTATTGATATAGCAGAACACTGAACAGAGAGATTTCCACAATGAGACGTGTTTACCATGGGTATGCATTTATCAAATGATAGATTTGGTGGTACTTGAAACAGAACAAGCTAAGCTCATTTTATTGCAAACTGCCCAGCCAAAACAAAAACAAGTCACACACTCTTCTATTTTATTTAGCCTTGATCACGGCACACAATGTAGTGACCAGTTTATGTGTGAAAATAATTTCTCATGCTCCGAGAACCACTCTTTTACAATCAGAGTCTTGGAATAACCATTACATCAACAAACAAAGCTCTATAGATGCGATACTCTGGTCAGTCAAGACATTCAAGTCATCAGCTGACTTCATTTTATTGCCACATAATGTTGTTGAGCCTAGACCTGAGCAACAGGTTGTCAGATCATAACAACGTCTTGAGAGGCTCGTACAATGGGCAGTCAGCATGAGGTTTCTCTTTATGAAATCTTTATGTTCCCTAGCAAAATGAAGCCGTTTTTTTTTTTTTTTAGCAATACTGCTATGTTTCCTATTAAACATATTCATGATATCTACTGTTTTTTTCCTCAATGCTACAGTGGGATCAGGGACATAAAAATTTATTTTGGATCACATTCTTTCTTCAGAGTTAATTTAATACTATACTATAGGTGGGATCGGTCGGGAAATCGACAGGACAGTGATAAAAAAAAAAAAAAAAAATTTAAACAGGCTGTGCAGAACCCCTGCTGAAAGCATATATGTGGTAAACAAAGTTTCATGCCGAAGCACTGCCCTGCTTCTTAAACCCTGATCAAACCTCCTCTGTGAAAGCTCTCTGTCCTCAGAGGCAGCCGGGATGGACAACTGAGGGTCTCTATATGGTGCTTGCTCACTAAACAGCCTGACATTCCTTCCTGTGCTTCAGCCAAGCCTTTTTACCATGAATAAAAAAAAGAAAATTTGGCCAAACCAGACATGCAAAAAGAGACTTACTCACCTGACTGCTTTTTTGGTAAACCTGTGTGGAAAAAAAAAAAAAAAAAGAGTAGTCAACCATATAAACAATCCTTTTTTTTTTAACCATAAAGCAATCACTGTCTATAAAATATTTTATTACATACTGGACAGCGTGTTTTAGAGACACCCATATTTGTCATTTGTTGCCATGTGAAATGTTTAGAAAAATTTACTAAAATATTTTACAATTTGCGCAATTACATAACATCCAGAGAAATCATTCTTACCCACTTTTACTCAACACTATGATTTTTTTCATACTCTTTGCCAATCATTTAGTTAAATACAGGTGGTTAGGATGGAACTGATTAGCACAAGGAGCACGTGATCAGAACTTGTGTAATTATGCATGATGTGTTAGGTCACTTAGGCCTGAGAATGTCAATCACTGCATCGTTTACATGAATAAACGTTTTTTAATCAGTACACCTTAATGCCACTACCTATTTGCCAGAGTTTTGTAACGGGGACCATTTTAAAGTAAATACCATTCAACATTTTAAAGGGTTTAGAGGAAATAACAGTCTCTCTGACTAGGCTATGCATATAAGTGTTATTATGCAATCCTGACAGATAACTTTATATGTGTGGGTAACTAAGCCTGCTAAATGACTTTAGGATTAGCTGCTGCATTTGAAATAAAGGTTTATTAGTCCAGATTTCACAAAACTGGCATTCTGACAGCGTACTGGAAAGATTGTTTTATTTCTTGATTCCAGCCTTTATTTCTGTCAAATTTTCCTTTTTGACTGAAACCACTAAACGTGCCATTTTTAAGCATTTTCAGACATTTTTTTTGTGACAGCCTTAATAAACATAGTTACCTATATACGTATATTTTTTTTATATTAATGAATTCCAAACATACTCCATTTTAATTTGCATAAAAAAAGATAGCGATGTCAAGTCAAGTTATGTGAGATGGATAAGAAAGGGGGAGAGCTTTCAGGTTTTAAAACACCTGCACAAATTGTTCCAGAATCATGTACACTGGTTCTTGTTTCCATTCCGCAGTAAATAAATAGCTATCCTCAATGTTAAACTGCAGAACTTCTACACAAAGTGCATAAAAGGATGGCTTGTTAATATACAGTTACGAACCCCCAGCTTTTCGATCAGCAACCCCGAGCCTGACACCTGAGTCACCACGGTTAAACGTAATCGGATATAAGGGTGATAAACAGTTTTGAACATGATAATAAAGTGTCTATTCTATTCCATACACACATTAGACAAGTTTTTCAAACAGACCAAGAATAGGGTAGAGTGAGAATTATGGGCGCTGATTCCACCAAACCACATGGTTTTCTCATTCACATACACACTGTGTGTTTTTAAAATCATGTTTTTATGTTATACAAAAAAAAAAAAAAAAAAAAAGACAACTGCACCTTTAAGACTACAGGGCTGTCAGTAGGGCAGGGACGGTTAGTACCAGTCCAAAACACTAATTTCACCGTTACTGCCTAAAATAGAGAGAAACTGCTTAAATCAAGTACATCTTTATTTGTACAATTATGTTCCATCATCTGAAGGCCATGTGCTGTCTTGCAAAAGTTTTAAGCAGAAGAAATGTAAAATATACTAAACAAATTCACTTGAGCTACACAGTGTAAGCCCGCTTAGACAGCTTTCGAGTCTGCAGCGAGCTCTGGCTGAACAAAATCTCTTTGAGAGCAGTGAGAAGGCACTGAATGGGCTGTTTATAAGTGAGCATGTAATACGTTCCATGGTGTTTCCCCCCAACCCCCCCCCAAAGCCTGCAGGCTAGAGGGCAGAAATGGAAAAGTAAGCACAAACAAGCTCCATGGGTAATAACGATATCATTTATCTGTCACTCATTTCCAGTGTATCACGACAGGTTAGAACAGACTGACTATAACTGGGCAAGATTTATAATTTTACTTACTATATGCTTTATACAATACTACGATTCTCACAGTAGGTGGGGTATTTATTTGTTACAGTTTCTGACCTACAACTATAAAATATTGAATCGGTGCATTTCCAGAGGAAAATGGCAATGACCTAAGAACAACTGGGGGCTTGGCAAACCATTTTTATACCAGCACTATATGGGATCGGAAACAGTGCACTAAAAACCATGCCATTGGTACGATAGACTGGGACATTAAACCCGCCCTGAGTACAGGACTGTGAATTTCATGGAAACACATGGGTGGACTTTAGTACAAGTTAGGGGCGGAGTGGTTTGACGACCGTAAAATGTGAGAATGGGCAGTTCCACCACTCGTGTGGTAATGGAAAATATCACTGAGGCGGACCATGCTGCAAGAGGTATATACCTAACCACTACATATAGAACTCAGTTTGACATGCATAATTAGTCTTTAAGTATCTACGATTACATCATAAAAAAGTTGGAATACATAAATTAAACGTGTCCTAAACTGGAAAATCTTTTAACTTTTCTGCTTGTACAACTCTTGTCAACTGTTACGTAGTTTTATAAAGCTAGAGAGCAATGTTTTCTAATCAGAGCTGAAAAAATAATGGTGTTATTGTACTTTATAATTATTATTATTATGATTATTAGCTCCAAGTTTTAACACAGACATGCAGCGATCTTTTATCCCGTGATATACTCTCTCCCATCCTGCATCCGCCTCCACGGCATGAAAGTATAGGAGCGCACGTGACGATACAGCCTTTGCAAAGATAAGACAATCAGACCATTCAACAGTTGTAGGTTCGCCAACGATTCACAAGTGCTCACATTATTGGATGCTGCCCTTCTGTACCATCACATGCGCTCCTTTACTGTCATGCTCTGTTCACAGCAAATATACTTGGATGCACGCGTCGACTATCAATCGGTGACGCGAATTGAAAAACAACAGAAAAGGTTCATTAATATTATATATTTTATTATATAAACATTTTATCTTGACTATGATTAGTAGTTTTTTTGTCCTCATTGTTCACTGAAAACATTTGTACAGTAAATATGTAAATCAATGGCGGAATATTTTTAAAGTGACAGTACATGACTACACAAGAAATTACACAGGCAAGATTACGTCCATTAAAGGTTCTGAATGTCAGTTTTAATTAAGGTTTAATAAACTGCCCAGCCCTAATGTTAATTATTTCTTTTTTAATCTTGGCAGGTTTTGCAACTCATGCAGGGCTGGGCTAACTAATGCACATTATGTAGCTTAGCTGGCTAGGTTAATTAAGAAACATTAACAACTGAAAAAAAAACTAAATGTCTTCCAATGTCACCAATACTGTGACAGTGTCGACCAAAAGCCAGGGGTAGCTCAGTGGTTAAGGCATTGGACTACAGTTCGGAAGATCCCAGGTTCAAACCCCACAACCACCAAGTTGCCACTGTTGGGCCCTTGAGCGCGGCACTTAACCCTCAACTGCTCAGATGTGTAATGAGATAAAAATGTAAGTCGCTCTGGATAAGAGTGTCTGCTAAATGCCCAAATGTAAATGTAAAAGTACTCGATGGGGTTGCGGTCAGGGATCTGTGCACGCCAGTCAAGTTTTTCCACACCGAACTCAAACCATGTCTTTATAGTCCTTGCACTGGAGCACAGTCATGTTGGGACAGAAAAGGGCCTTAGCATGGCATTGTCTTGGTGTGCTGAAACATTAAAATTCCCCTTTACTGGGGATAATGGGTCGGCAGCTGACCAAATTTTTTTTTTTTGCCACCGAACATTGTTAAACCTAGACCTGAGCAACTAAAGCAAACCCAGATTATAACACTGCCTCCAGATGCCTGCACAGTGGGCATTATGCATGATAAGTGCATCACTTTATGCACTTTCCTTCTTATCCGGAGACACCAATCCGTTTTGGAATAGAGTCAAGCTGGACTAAAATTTGTATCCTTTTTCATCCAATCAGCCTTACTAACACGTAGTTTGGCTACACATCTATTTAGTCTGTATCCTCTGAGTTCTTGTCATGTAAAAAATACTCTTAACTCCTTAATTCAATTCCAGACATTTCAAATCTTCTTCGTTGCTGTCTTTGCTTGATGCTGGCCAATAATTTGACCCTGCTGATGGAGTAGCCTCTTTTGGCCACAGTGTACCTAATTACTCCTATTCAGCATCCATTCAAGTTTATCCATCAATGTGGAGCGCCAATTCATCTCCTGTTGAGATGCTTCTCATACTACATAATGTGGTTTACACTAAACCTTTTCATGTGTGTGAAGATGAATAAGTCACCAGACTAGAAGATGTAAAAGTAAACTAAGTAAAAATGTTTCACGCTGGATTAAGCAAATACTAGTACTGCGAAACCTCTGCATATGAATTAAAGCGGGTTCTTAGGACAAAAGTTTGTATTGCTATATGAACGTCCCAAAAAAAATAATAAGGTTTGCGAAAAAACAACTTAGCTTTTGAACGCATGTTGAAGGCAATGTTGGTATCACGGGTTGACGACTTTAGCTGACTGAGAAAAAAAAAATAATAAAATGCCTAAACTCTCTACGCTTGGATTTTCACTGATGCAGACTAATTTTGAACGGCTCCCCAATGTCCATGCAACTTAGCTGGCGTCCGGTTCATTTCGTTCTTTCATTCATATGCCAAAAATACTTTGTATGAAGACGGAAATTCCTTGTAAAATTAAAATTTTTAAGACGAAAACTCAAAATGGAGATCATTTAAATAAAATGAAGCATCTTCTTTGTCTCCCTAAGAGGTAGAAACTTCATCTAATTCGGAAAATTATGCTGTATGTTTTTGCTAATTTGATTACATCATCCTGCTATATGTAATTGTGTTAGTCTGTTTCTTGCCAGGTGAAACCACTATTGAAAACATTCGCTATGATTAGTATGACTAGGATGCATATCAAAAAAATGCAGACTGACAGTTTTTTCTCAGGCAAAACAATGTGATTAAAATTAAAACAATTAAAATTATAGATTAGAAAGCAAAAATAATCATGGTGCATTGTTTTGACTAAATACTTCCACTTTTAACTGAAATTCTATAATATAAGTCACCAGTATGTTGTCCAACCTTCATCCCACTCCTGTTCCTCTGTCTCGAGAAGCAGGGACGAGAAGCTAAAGTAATAAGGGTTGTTTGTGAGTTAAGCAGATAAAAGGAAGAAGATGGGGTAAGTCAGAGTGAAAGAAAGTGAGTGAGTGACTCTTGTCTCAAACTGTGAGAACACATGATATTTATATCTGCCTGCTGTTTCCACTCTGGCTAAGTCAGCAGACCTGGGCTTCAAACCAATGACATCACCACTTTCCTCTCACCTCACACCACCCTGTTACAGCCACACTTTCTGATGAATCTAAGACAGAGCTCATCTGTCCTCAATGTTCCATAATCACACTGTTGAAAATGAAGAGACTCTTTAAAACAGCTGCTGTAAGTCCAAAGACAGTTTCCATCGATGAGCAAGCGAAAACCAGCACTTAAGGCAAATTGGTTTCCGTTTTCCAGTGTTAGCAAATTTGCCGGAGCACATTCTCTGTGCCAACACGTTTAAACTCAACTAATGCCAGTGAGAGTAATGAGAAAGAGTTACAAAAGGAAACGTTAGTGGCAAAAGGTCAGCTTTATTCACCAGCTTCACAACTGAATGGAACGTGAGTAATTAAATGCGGTCCATTCCTTATAATTTGACCAGAGGTCCTACCATGGTCGTACAAAATGGGAATAAATACAATGGTCACCATTGGTCTCCAGCTCAAATGCTTCCAAAGTCTTGAGCTCAAGCTGCGTATCAAGCTGTTATGAGCTAACATGCGTTTCGAGTCTAAATGGTTCCAGGGGGTATTTTGAGACTAGTGTAAGCATGTGTAATGAGTGGGTTTGAGACTAATTTACTTTCAAATTGGAGGCCCTTATTGCGCATAACTTTTGAAAATCTAACACCATAAAAACAGCCCCGTCCAATCAATAGCTGATCTGTTTTTAAATCGCAGTCAGTGTGAAACCAATGAGTTGGTGCACAAAAGAATGGTGATCTACAACTGAATAAATGTTCCTCAATCTCCACCAATTAGCCTACCACTACACTATGATATCTTCGACCACATCGGATCCATGTTGATATTCAGTACAACAGCACTCCCTCTTGTGTGATATTGTTTAATTATGACAAGCTAACTCAAGTCAAACAAGTTTCAGAGCACATCACTAAAACAAAGCTGCTTTATGAACTTTGCAATTAACCT
The DNA here is from genome assembly GCF_024256425.1 of Clarias gariepinus. NCBI lineage: Eukaryota > Metazoa > Chordata > Actinopteri > Siluriformes > Clariidae > Clarias > Clarias gariepinus. The sequence continues at coordinate 24,656,109 of NC_071110.1, read as the reverse complement.
AACAAAACAACAGTTAAACATGCATTGATGGTTCTATGACCTTTAGTTACCTTTTAATCACGGAAGCACATGCAATTATTATGTCAGTACAGGTGACCAGCTACATCAACCTAAAAACACGGAACAATATCAATATGGTTGTTTAAGTTGCACAAAAACATACAACTTCTATGAGGTAGAAGCAAAGATACAAGTGTATAAAAGTAACAAGTTTACTAAGGCTTGACTTCAACAGAAGAGTAAACAAAATTCTTTTTATTTGCAGTCTAATTCAGAATCATTCTTGTGCATGAAAGATTTATCACAGTAGAACAGCAATCTCTCAGATACATGGTAGTATTAGGAGGTAGTAGAAGGGTACACCCTGGATGGGGTGTCAATCTTTCGCTGCCCACAAATTCTCACTGTGGGAGAAAACGGAGGAAACCCACCAGGTACAGGAAGAGCTCCATGCACACACACCCCCAATATACAATATACAGAAAAAACGATGATATAATCAGCCGCAATTGATTGATTGATTTAATTTTGCATCTAGGTGCCTTAATACATAATTGCCTAATTAACTATTTGTATCACATGCTTTCTTGTAAATAGGTGTATTCAGTTATGCAGAGTGTGCTGGCAAATAGTTCATTTAAAAAGAAAAATCATCATCATGATTGAAATGAGATTTGTCATCGTGGATTAGTTATAGTTCCTGATCATATCTTTTTTGTAATAATACATTTTTAAAAATATTTCTAAGTTATTATTTATGTCATATCTTCTTGCTGCATTTTTGCATGCTTAATATTAAACAACAGCCTCAGGGTGTTTAATAAACTACTTTGGGGATTACATACCAGGCAACAGTCACAAATTGCTTGGGGAAAAAATATGAAAAAGGCAACAGTAACAAAAAACATGTATTATTGCTGTAAATATTTATTGCAGTTTTTACTAATAACACCTAAATATAAGTCCTCCAGTGCTCTGCTACAACCTTACCGATTGATTAATTTCTACTATTACTTTATTTCTACTTTGCCTAATTGCTTCTGTTTTATTGTTTGCAGACTGCTTAACTACAGCCATACTCACTAATATATTATACAAAAGTGCGATACCTAAATATTCCTTGTCTATCCCTAATCTCATTCCTGTTAGCTATATTATACAATATTGTACTGTATTGTCATCATGCATAGTGCCCTTGTCATTTAAACACCATGAGAAACACAATCAATAAGCTTTATGATCTTAAACACACCAACTGGCATCAGCAGAAGCTAACACTTGCTTGAAAAACAATCAACATGTTAAACTAGCATGAATGGCCAGTATGGTGAAATTGTGGTTTTGTGTGTGTGTGTGTGTGTGTGTGTGTGTGTGTGTTTGTGTATGGCAAGTCATGGCATGAGCAAGGAGCAGGGTAGTGGGAAGAAAAAACAAAAAGGACGAGAACATTAGGGCAATGCAGATTTGTCAGTTACGGTTATATCAGCTAAAGAGCGATGTGTACGGCTGTATGCATGATCCATTCTAACATCACCACTAAGGGGTTCAGGGCCTGAAGATACTTTTCTGTTTCTGCTCCAATAAACCCACTCACAACCCCTAAGGCTAAACAATGATGATGCTCTGTGCTAACCCAGAGGTTACAAACCTTGATCTTGGACTACCCACAACCTTGTGCACATACAGTAACGCTATACATTAGAAAAGTTAACCACTGCTTCTGAGTCACTTCTAGTCAATAAAATTGATAGTGTCTTCAAACTAAATGCGAGCAAAATTTAAAACTTTAAGCAGCAATTTAATGAAGCATATAAAGGTGTGATGCTTGTGACCTGTTTTGTTTCTGTTGATTTACTAGCTGATTAAGCAAAGAAGCTGCTCGGAAGTTGAAGCATTTTCTGTTGACTTGATAAATTGAAGGAGTAAACAATAAAATAAATAACTGTTTCAAAATATCACAACTAAAGTGTAGTTTCTCCTAACAGGTAATAGAAACAATAAAAAGGAAGCACTGATTCAAATGACCAAAAAGAGCTGGCTGTATACAGTATAGGCATTAACTATAACTAACCTACCACTAGGCTATGTGCAATGTAATCAATCGGTGGTTGGTGAATTCAACTGAATTAATGTGTTAGGTTTTTTTTATATATATTTTTTTATTCTAAATCCATTCACTTATCGATGTCAACTAAAAATGTTTAGGCACATGTCCAAGCGTGAAACGTTTTCAATTTGTAAAAGTCCACAAAATAACACTACATATACTCACAAGTATTGTGATGACTTCTTTTGAGTTTATGGGTACTTGGATTGGAGTGTGGTGGAAATAATTGGCCGGAATAAATAGCATTATTTTATAAGAGACACGAAATCAAAGCTTCAACAACACAACAATGGCATTGTGCAAATTGTTAAATTCTAAGCCGAATGCAGGAAACTTTCTATCGTTTCTCAGACGGGAAATACAAAATTAAAAACACATTCCAACATTTTAAAAATTGATACACCAAATGCAAGACTGTTGTGCTTGTAACAGGTTGACCAATGCATGACAGATAAGAATTTTTAGTTATATATCCATTAGGCCTAAAAACTTTTTATTTGTGCCAAAACTAAATGCTGTAGTGCTCAAGCTCTAGTATAGGCCTATTTCTGTTTCATTTTACAGAATACAATTTGTTCTCAATGAAATACTGAGTTGCTTGCTCATGTCTTTACAATGAATTAGATACATTTTGACGTGATCTAAATGGTCATGAGGTCATAGGATACATTCAGTTTTAATTTTAAATTATGTTCTTCCTTTCATTTAATGAGCTGCTGTATGATGTGCTAAAAACGCCAAGTTGTGCGTCTTGTAAAACTTGATGCCTTGGTGGGCCTGCTATTTGCAGAATACTCATGGCAATTACTGCAATGCGCATTGTGACATGAAATTTATAACCTGCATTTAAACCGCCAGCAACAAGTTACACCGCATTTCAAGGTTTTTTTAGACACTTTTAGTAGTGTTTAAAACTTTTATTTTAGTACTACAAAACCTGTTAGGAATATAGCTGCTTGAGAATAATCCGATAATACACATTAGTGCTTTTGAAGCAATAAAAAACAAGCAAACAAACAAAAAATATTTGATATCACAACGCCCAAAAAGGGGACAGAATTGATAATTGACCAATTATTTAAATTATTATTATGTATTATAGCTTTATCAAAATGCCAGTTTGGCTGAAGCTTAGTTATTTTAGTGTGGGATTGGGAACCTGCACTGTATTCAGTTTTTTTTTAAGCCAAAAAAAAGGAGAAGTTGGGAAGTGATATGACAAAAATATCGTATTACGATTGTCAACATCATTTCTACAATACACAGCAAGTATACACAAAAAGCATTGTTATCCCCAAAAACAGCAAACAGAAAAAAAGATGCCTGACAGCATCTCAGCCACACAATGCCACTAAAACCACCCACATGCCTACAAAAGAACAGCGTTAAATGTTCAGTATGAAGTGCTATACCTACTGGACCAGTCAAAACATGCCTGAAATAACTATATATAACTATGCATAGAAAAACAAACAATACAACCAGTGAACTATAACCAATAACCCACAAACCCCAGTAGACCAATAATACGAAAAAGTAATGCTACGTTTAATAATTACATCAGAAGATGATGAGGTTTGGTATTGAACACAAATTATTTTATTGCAGTTCAATTAATTAGTCGGTTCTCTTTCAAAAGAAAGCAGGGGGGATCTTGCAAAAAGGGTGAACAAAAGTTTTATCTTATCTTGACTGTCACAAATACATTGATACGGACAGAATTTCACTGGAAAAGTAACCTTGTGTTAGCATTTTCTAGTTTTTAAGTGGATGGTCTGAGCCCTACTGAGGCCCACCCACACCGGTGCCAGTCGATTACAGTTTAAAACTACTAAAAGTTTACAATCCAGTATCTCAAAACATTAGACTTTGTCTCTGGTTCAGGAGTGGCTTGATAACTAGGAAAGCAATAGCTGTCGCCCATTTTCTGAAGACTTCTGAGCGTGGTGGCTCTTGACGCACTGACCTCAGCCTCACTCCACTTTGCTTGGCAATCTTTCTAAGACTGTGGTCATCCCTGTTCCTTGTGCACCTTTTCCTACCAGATACTTCCTTTCCAGTCAACTTTACATGAATATGCTTGTATAGCAAACAGTCAGACCTTTCAGCAATGACATTCTGGTTGTTAATGATCATCGTCTAGACAGCTGTCAAGTCAGCAGTCGTCCAAATGAAGGTGGCTAAACTGAGAGATACATGGTGTTTATACTGCATGGATATAATTTACTTAAACTAGAAAGGATACTGGATTTTTTACTTTCGTTAGCTGTACTGTAAGCCACAATAATAATAATAATAATAATAATAATAATAATAATTATTATTATTATTATTAGTAGTAGTAGTAGTAGTAGTATTAAATACTCAAATATTTTACCTCTCCCAAGCACAGGTCAAGAGCTTCAGTTCATGTTCACATTAATCATGAAAATAGAGTTTATAGGTCACCTATTATACAAAATTCCCTTGTTGATCATTTCTGGATTTCATGGATCCCCAGTGTGTGACACACAAAATAAAAGAAACAACAACTCCCTGCTTTTTTTTCCCTTTTTCCATTTGTGTAGAAACCTGTTCTTGAACAGGCTGGTAAGATTTGTCTCCTAACGAGGTCATACAAAACTAGATCCTCCTTTAGTCTGGTTCTCAGCACCACACGGGATACCTAATAGAACTACTTCATTGTCCTTTAGGGGTGGTATGGTATGTAAGAATCACTGACGATTAGATCTTCGAGCTCTTGCAAAAAATGTTTATGACTTTTGACCAAAATATTCTTTCTCCTCAAACAGTCGAACTGTTGCACTGCGGCAGCACTACACCTATTCCTACAAGGCAGCATTTCTGAACATATGCTTATCAAGTTGCTAAGTTGCAACTCTGTTATGGAAACAAAGAGAAAACTGGGTTTTACATTTCAGATCCACACACAACTGCAAAAGAGAAAGCACACCACATCTTGTCTAGCATCACTTTCTACACTTTCAGCTCTTATAAGGTTTGAGTGGAAGAACCACCAGACCACAAAACTTGTAATGTGTGTGGTTGAAACTAGATTATATTGTCTCGGATCTCAACACACACTGAACTGAATGTTCTGTACTGAACTGTTTATAGACAGAAACACTTTGTTGATAAGAGATGTTAGAGGAAAAGGGCCAGATTGGTTTGAGCTGTAACAGAAAATGTAATAATCGCTCTTAACAGTTAACTGTGGTCAGCAGAAAAGCATTTCAGCATGCATCGGGTGCCAGTCCTGTGAGGCAAGAACAGGAATCTGAGACTGTCATGTGCAGAGACTCTAATAGAGAGCTGAAAATTAGAAGAAAAACAAATTCACCTTGTCTTTTTCTGTCTTTAACTGTCTGGATTGGGATTACTCTCTTTGGTTGTAAATCTATTAATGTTATTTTAAGATGCTTTTCTGTTCACCACAATTATAAAGAGTGCTTATTTGATGTACTATCGACTTCCTCTATAGGTCGGCACCCTGAAAGTGCCACCCTAGATACTGTCCCAGGAATACACAGGAGATCCCCCATGGTTAAAGTCACCGAGATTACTTTTGATAGAGCAAAAAGAAAAATTATTTAGAAAAATAAAAGCTCAGCCTTGTGGAAACGATAAACTGCTATTTATTGCTGCTTTTTTAAAGTATATTATTAAAAATTACTTTCCTTCGTATAATATAAAGTTTTATCGTTTGTATCATTGAGCAGTGCTGTGGTATAAATTCTTAAAACAAAATCTTTCAATTTTTCACTGTATGTATGAATTTTTCGAACAAAAGGATCGAACTGCAATTCAAAATCACAAATTGAAACACTTGTTTTAAAATACAGTTCATCATAATTCTGTGCCTTTTTTTGTCTGCATTAGCAAATTTAACACATTTTTTCTTAACCAATAGTTGAACATGCTAATAATAATAAATAATCAACTAATTACTAATTATTATTGGAAAGAAAACGCTCTTTTATAGCTGCACCATCACAACGATTGAGTTACACAAGACATATACTGCAAATGAAACTCAGAATAAAAACAGAATAACAGAACAGAATAAAATAATAATAATAATAATAAAACAATGATAATGGGTGGTGTAACAGACCATAGTTGATCGATGATACTAATGGATGCATGGATAAAAAGATTTAAAAAATAAAAAGTAAAACTACCCAATATGACCTGACGAGATAAATTCTGACTATTTGTTTCTTTTCCAGAATAACAACACTTTGATGTGCAACTGTTTTCGTTAAATACATTGATTAAAAGATAGATGAGCTATGAAGTATTATAAACCAAAACAGAAATTATTGTATATATAACATGTATGTTTTCATACAGAATTACAATATTTTTATTCGGTTAAATTCTTAACAGAATTGAACTGGTAAAAGATTAATCGTTAACATTGTTAGTCTGCTTAATGCTAATTAGATGAAAAGCTTCTAAGAACAGAGGTTTAAGCTAAATCTTTAACAAAATTTATAACAGTTTTACTATGTCTAAAAACACGCACATAAATGTACTGATGATCTCAAAGGGATTTCATGACTTGGAAATGACTGACTGGAAGCTGAAGGGGTTAACAGTTGTAATATTGTTGTTGGCTTTTGGTCACTTCTAACAGATGCGACAGGGATTCTGAAGGCACTCCATTAAAAATTGCAATTAAATTACCAGTATGCACATTATGCATATTTAATAGAATAGAATGCTTCAACAATGCACATCATCACATTTTTTTTGCATCACGATGAATCGTTACAATGTCATTTATTACAAAACAAAACAAAACCGCAACTGGCAAGTTGTTGTGACGTAAGAAGAACGAAACAATTCAGGATGTGCTATAAATAAAATAATTTATTTTCTTGGAGTTAATAATAATTTGGCTTCAATCAGGCCATGTCACACCAATGTTAATATTAAGACTCTGTTAGATTCTAATTCTAATGTCTCCTAAATATAAAAACAGTACAATGAACAATTCTGAAATCATGAAACTCTCCACTACCTCCAGCAGGGAAATCGAGAGCATCCATAAAAAATATAATTATGATAACTGACAAGCAACAGGATTTTGACTGGTTAATGGGTGTTTACAAAAGAAATCATGATCATGGCAGCTGGCACGTAGCCTAATGGCTTATAACAGCAGTTATAACTCTGCTTCACCTCTGGCTGTTTGTTTTTGCAGCAAGTTTTTTTTTCCTGGGCATTTTATGTACTATGAGGGCTTATGAGATGAGACCTGATGAAATCTGTCCTTGTATTCGAGGTCTCTTAGACATTTAACTAATGCTGTCGTTAATCTTGTAAAGTACATACAGTAAGAAGAAAACATTTTGAGCCAGCATTTTGAGCTGCAACATGTCATATAAAAAGTCAAATAAAATTAATAAATTCTGTAATATGGAATTTCTAATTAAATTGTTTGCAACAAATTAGGATAATATAATATAATATAAAAGATTTAATAAATTAAATAAGTTTCAGTGACTAAACTTTAACCAAAGTAAATGTCAAAATTAGTCATGTTTAATAGACATACTGTAGATATGAAGTCACTTTAGCCTCTTACAAGGTAAACAACACACTGCACTGCTTTATACTATAATTAGTAAATGGAAGAAAGTAAGTACCTCCGCCAGTGACTGAATGACTTTTATGCACCCAGTTATTATAAACGTGGCTTTCATCCCGCACTGACTAAAAGAAGTCACACATGCAGTTCATTCCCCAGAGGCCAAGCAGAAGCAGAAGTAGCCAGAGGAGTGTACCCACCCCGCACACCCCTTCCCCCCTCCCACCCCGCTCCTGCAGGCTCAGGCAACACCCAGGTTTACAAACAGCACATTGACAAAGCTCATGACTCACCTGCTGCCAGGCTTACACACTCCTATTTACATCGCTCAACTTCAGGTTACTAGGCGTGTGGAGAAGCTTTCAGGAGCACTTTTTGTCAGCTTCAGGTGCTCAGAGGTGTGGTTCTACTCCAGGCCAAAAAACAGGCTGGGTAAAGAACACTACTGTTGTAGGGTGCTATGGATTTCTCGAACAGCTGTCTTTTATTTATTTTTTTATTGTTATCGTGATCGGAATTTTTTTTCTGTTTAGGTTTTCTGCTAAGTTCTAATTCACAGCTTGGTTTGCCTTAGGTTTATTGAATAAAAAGGGAAACTATAACTTATTGAATCTGGCATGTTGGGCAGGTTTTTAACTGGTTCATATGTTTAAGTTAAGTTAAGTCTTTATTTGTCACATATACATTACAGCAAAGTGAAATTCCTTCTTCGCATATCCCAGCGTAACTGGGGTCAGAGCGCAGGGTCAGCCATGATAAAGCGCCCCTGGAGCAGTTAGGGTTAAGGACCTTGCTTAAGGGCCCAACAGTGGCAACCTGGTGGAGCTAGGGATCGAACTGTCGATCTTCTGATCAGCAACTCAGTGCCTTAGCCCTCTGAGCCACCACTGCCCCCCATGTTTAAGCTTAATGGTGGTGTAATGCAGATCAATGTTCACATAAAAAAAATCTTTTTAGGTCAGATCTAAAATGTCATGACAGTTCAAATTCATAAAACAAGTGACTTTTATTTACCTCCAATATGGACAAATTCTAACTCTGATACAGCACGCATGCAAACATCGACATGTCTTTGCTATGTCATCTGGGTTAAAACATGTCATGAGCCTGTGTGACCTCAAACATGGAATGCAATTTTGAAGAAGGAAGAAAGTCTTGCTTTAGCTGATCCAGCAGCTATTTCTAACACTGCTAAATCGCCATGCGCACTGTGCTGACTGCGCAAATGAATTCTGATCTCCCCGTTCTGATCAACTACCATATATAGTATGAAAGTGACTCAAATCTGATCTAAAAAAACATCAGACTGGGGTGTTCAGAAAATCCGAAAAAGTCTGATCTGTGTAACATTAGGGACAAAAATCGGAATTGAGTCACTTCAAGCTGGTAATGTAAAGGTAGCCAGAAAGTCCAGATAAAGCAGCCATACAACTCTTATGTTTAATTTGTACAGTTTTTACAATGTCTAAGTGCAATTGCTCCTCGTCCAAACGCTCAACTTTTACATTAACAAGGCAGGTGCTTACCCAAGTACACTTGCACATACTCCGATACTGTAGGTGGCGGTATGCTCCAAGTTGCATTGCAATCCACCAATAAACATGAAGAAGCACAAGAAGGAAGTCCGCCTTCACACTTTATCTAATATTAACGACATATTGGAAACAATGTTGAGAATAACTCTCTCACCTTCGTTTCTACTTAACCAGTTACGGCCATGCAGGAGCAATTTGATTTGAAATCAACAGCACTAAAGTGTATTGTTGTCTAATTTGTTGCAAGCAGCTACATTTCTTACAAGCTTTGAAGTATTAATGAATTGTCTCATGGAAAAGCAATCATTTTTCCCTACAGTATATGTCTTCTGCTACCCACTCCAGTCCACCAAATGACAGAAGAAAGAGAAGGGCTAACCTTGCAAAATGAGTATATTTTGCAAGTTCTTTGAGGAAATAATGCAGTTTGTACTTTCTATAGACGCTGTGATACATGTTTAAGGAATTTAAACCTTTACACTTATACAGTTTAACAATTGTAAGTTCAAAATAAATCATTTTAAAAGTGTGGATCAAAGGAAGCTCAATTACATTGCATAATTTATTTAATCACACAGCTTTAACAATGACATGGCATTATAATTAGCAGTTCAAATAGTGGGTGCCATGCTTGATATCAACTTTCCCAGTGTGGAACCCTTTAAATTGTGTCCAAGAATGATTTCCTACTTTGTATTAGCAAAAGTAAATATCCCATCAAAAAATTACCAAAATACGTATTTGGACTGCTATTTGGAATGCCATGTCAGTGGTAGAGCTGTATGATTAAACATGTTATGCAATTTAATTGACCTTTTGTTTTGTTGTAATTTCAAAATGATTTAACACTAACATGAAACAAAAAAGATAAATGAATGGATTAATGGATTGTGAATTTCTTTTTTTTTAATCATGTTAGCTTTTCAAGACCATTTTGCAAGTTACTGAACTGAGCAAACAAACTAATTTCACTACTGAGAAAAATAAAGTAACAAAAAAACTAAATAACAGAGACTATGATTTTGGGAAGTGCAAAGGAACAAAACAGCCTTCTTAACCTGATAAATGCCTCCTGAGGACTGTGCTACTTTTAAATGGTGCATTCTTCTTATCTTTTTTATATACAGTATATATATATATATATATATATATATATAAATGTTAAGATAAACAACCCTTCACTGATGACTTGAAGCAAATTTCAAGTATCACCTCAAATGGTTTTTGTTGCCACATGTAATTTGTATCATTTGCCTTTTATAGCTTAAAATCAACAGAAAGTGAGACGGTAAAGGATGCAGCAGAACAGTTTCTGCATATGTTGGTCCAAAATGAACTGATTTGGAGGAATCCCCAAAAGAAATTTTCAGAGGGCTACGACCGATGTGCCGTCCGGTGACCTTCCGGTGGTTATTGGGATGGTAGAGATGGGGAGAAAAACATTGATTCAGTGTTTTGCTGTGATTCTTTGTGTAGAAAAGTCATTTTATTTGTATCGCCACATTGAAATTTTTTTAACAATTCATTTGTAACTGTGTGTTCTGACACCTTTTAATAGGAACCAACATTAATCTAATCAGCAATTAGAGCAACAGTTCCTCTTCTATTGGATCACATTACATTGACCAGCCTTCGTTTCCCACTAGTTCCATCTTGCCATTACAATTTAGCCCATATCAAAGTTGCTCAAATCCTTATACTTGCCCATTTTTTCTGTTTCCAACACATCAAATTCAGGACAAAGGATTTACTTGCTGCCTAATATAACCACCCACTGCCAGGTACAGTATATTGTATTTAAACTGTAGCTACTGTGATAGGAACCAAATTGTGATGGCTAGACGACTTAGTCAGAGCATCTCCAAAACTACAGCTCTTGTGATTCTTGTTCCCAATCTGCAGTGGTCAGGACTGACCAAAAGTAGTCTAAGGAAGGAAAATCTGTGGACCGGCGACAGGTCCATGGCTCGCTAATGCACGTCGTGAGCAAAGCCTAGCCCATGTAGTCCGACCCAATACAGGAACTACTGTAGCTCTAATTGCTAAAAAATTGCTCCTCGGTGTTCATATCATTCACGCAGATTCTTAACCATATTTCGGAACAAAGATTGCTGCGAGCTCCTGCAAAAAAAAACAATTTGGTTGTGTAATATTAGTTATTAGCGGATCTTCACAGTTGAACACAATCTCCTTTAACGTTAGCCACAAGTACAGTAGGCATCAGGTGGAGTAAGATCGGGGGAGTGGAACGGGTATGGGAAGGAATCGTTCTGCTACATTTTTTAAACTCGGCCCCCATTCAGGACCACTTCTACATATCGTACTTGCTAAGTTGTAATGCAATCAAAAAAATTATTATATATATTTGTTGAATTGGGATATTTCTTAAATCTTGACACTTAAAGAATCGCAATACAAATTGAATCAGCACATGGGTATCGTGATAATATCGTTTCAGGTGGTCCCTGGTGATTCTAGTTCCTATTGGATTGTAAACATGACATAACCGTATTTAAAAAACACTGTATGTTAGGAAAGGTATGTCAGAGAAGATTTTGGAGATCAGGATTTTAAAGGTTATTTAAGTTTGTCTAAAAGTGGGATAAACTCGACTCACTGCAAAGCAGTCTCATCTTATCAAGCTGAAACTTCAGATAGTTTTTGATGCAAGAAATGTGCACCGAGTAAAAAACAAAAGTTATGACCTAAATTCAGTAAAATCTAATAGCTATAATTTCATACAAGCTTGTACAAATCGAATCTGGCACTGCATATCTAAATGAAGCAGTATTTTCCATTTTGTTTAAGCAGCAGAAAAATGGAGAAATGTCTTGTGACAATTTTTTTATGATTGTGTGAGGAGACTTTTTATATACAATCTAGAATAATTTCCATTCCATTCAAGTATTGGATTACTACCATTAATCAGCAATGGCGAACTTAATTACACAAAATTTCTATGCGTATCATTAACTCTGAACCTAATTAAAATCATAATTTAGATTAAAATACACTAAGAGCCAAAGTATCCTTGTAATGGGTTAGTCTTTTAAAATTGTGATGAGACAAATACTAATGAAAAAAAATACCCACCATCCTCTCAAAGAACTTTTCCCCCATTTTTGCTTCGGAATGCACGCCACCTTCTACTTTTACCTTGTCCCCGAGTAAGCCTCGAACCCCAGTTCATGTTTCTAAATACCACATAAGGTTTGCATTGGTTGTCTGCACTGTGTCCAGTTAACAATGATCTGTCTAAATAATACATCAAACCTGATGTTCTTTTTGTTTGTTTAATTTCCTCATTACTTTTCGTCTTATTGTCTTATTAACTTTGGAAGTAAGAACAAATGAAAGAGGCTAAGGAGGGATTAACTGCTTACAGCTTCTATAAAACAAGTGACTGACTTATATAAAGCACTCTGGGGTGTGCTGTTAAATAAACCCTGCATGGACAGTTGCTCAATAATCATAGTAACTTATTTATTTTCAACTTGCCTTGACCTAGCTGCATGTTACACACTTTAATTGTGATGCGACCAGTGTTGGGGGATGTTACTTTTTAAAGTAACTAATTACATTACAAAATTACTGTCTTTAAAAAGTAATCAGTTACATTACAGCATTACTTTCTGACTCGTTAGAGTACTTTGTACTTTTCCATTGCAGAAAATGAAAACTCCTTTGTGATTCCTCATGCATGTTGTTTTAGTCAAGACCATTATAATTATTCTACCATCATCACTTGGCGCAAGCAAGTTTGGCCCATAATCTGTTAACTACTAATACCCCTATCTCACCTACACGGTTTGGATGTAAGTACAGTTCATCATGATTGACCGCGAGTTTTGGCGCTGTGATTAGGTTTCCATCTTTCCGCGCGTCGGCCCTCACATAGTCAAACCGTATAGGTGAGATAGGGATATAACAGCAGGATTAACACAAGGGGGGAATTACAGTAACTAAGGGATTGGGAATCACTGCTGTCTGGCTCAAGGATTACATAACTAAATAACTAAATACATTTTTAACTAAAAAACTGAGTTCTTAAATGGAGGACCTAACATGTTACATTACTCGTTACATCTATCACCCAGAAGTACTCTATCATCCAGCACTGGATGCGACTAAGATGGCATGTCATTACCTCTCCTTTAATCTGATTAAACAGGAAAAAAAATAGAAGGAACACACTTCTTCCAAATTTGAGTAAAGTAACGTAAAGATCCAAGTCAAACTTTGCTGATGAGTCTACCCAACCGTGACTTCACATAAGGAGGTCTCTGAGCTACCAGCAAACAAATAAATAGTTCTTTCATCAAAAACTGGAGCACATTTACTTTCCTCTCTCTCTCTCAGCTATTTATACAGAGACTAGACAGTTTTATAATACTGTTTTGTTACTGTATTACAGAAACACTTCTTTTCCTAGCAACTCTATTTTACAGTAAAGCTCAACCATAGTTCTACAACACCATATAACCTTTGGGGTTCACATGTTCTCCCTGTGCTTTGTGAGTCCAATGCTCCCCAAAGAACAACTAGATTTAAGAATCTGCTGCGCACAACCAGATGAATTTGAATTTTTCTCAGATTTTTGCTGGCTGTCTCAAAGCCAGTACTATTTCTTTTTTAACAAAATCTATCTGAAAGTCTCAATAACCACTGCAACATCCACAAAGGAAAAAGCTTAATAAAATATCTATTAGTTATTAGCTATGACAAGTGTGCAAGTCAAACAGGGACTTGTGATTAAATTTCTCTTAAATGAAGAGAAATCAATAGATATTTACAGTTAAAAAAATAATAATTAAATGGTTTAAACATTTTAAAGAGGCAAGCAGGTCCGGGACTGGTCATCCCCGTCTGAGACGGCCTAGAGCCCACTGCAGTCTGTCTTGGGAATATTTAGTAAGTGCAATGCCTGATATTGGAAAATCGATAAATAACTTGTCACCATCTATCTGTGGGAACTGCACACACATTCACCAACAGCGCTTGCACATTACAGGATCTATCTATCAGAATTATTGCCACATGCCTGTACAGTCCTGACCTACTTTAAAGCCATTTTCACATGTTTAGGCCATTAAAGGAGTTCCTGGGAGGCCAGCAGACAATCTGATCATGGCTCTGGCATACTGAATTCAAATTTAAGATGGATCCCGTCAATAAGAATTCATGTTTGTGGTAGGATTCAGATCTCTTGCTTTATATATGCAGTAAAATAAATAAATAAGTAAAATTTCCACAGCATTTCAATATTATTTATCAATTTAGGAATTACGGTAAACGTATAGACATGTGCTAGGCAGTAAATGAATGTGAAAGGTTGCTCGGTCATACCGGCCTCTCAATTCGGGTATTTTACTATTCCGGGACTGCTGAGGATATGCTTGCTCTAACTTTCTTTCCTCTGGCATTACTTAATATTTTTACCATTGAAATAACAGCGCTGAAGTGGTATACGTGATTTTAACACGCTGGAGTAATTTTTAAGAAAAAAGTTCATTTATTTGATTTACTTTTTGGATTTCTTATCTGTGATTAACTCTCTAATTACCGAACAGTGTAGATGCACAGATACGCAAGATACAAAATTCAGAAAGATACAGTTACACAGGCAGACATGTACAGAATTTGGGGTTCAACTTGAAATAATAATATCACTGATTACCTTAAAGCTGATCAGCTTATTTTTAGTTTTATAACATATTTCTACAAACTCTTTAACCGTCAACGACACGTACTTCAGCCAGTAGAGAAATAAAGTTAGTTTTCACCTGTGTTCTGCTGTCCAGCATACTTAAAATCCCCATTTGACTTGAACACCCTTTGTATTTTAATAAACTAACTAACAAGCAATGACAAGATGTCATGCAGAAATGAGACCAGCTAATCTTTATCAATTTGATAAACTTTTTCGAGCATTGTGTAAGGCCTGTGTGAGATGAGTTTAGCAGCTGGAGCCATAAAGGCAAAAAAGCCAACCTGTAATTCACAATGCAAAGCAGACTGCCACTGTTCAGACTTTTTAAGCTAAAAGAGAAACCGTGTCTCCACCTCCGTAAAAGTGGGCCTTCTGCACTGACAGACACTAGACTTACCCCGTGAAAGGAAAAGAAAAAAAAGAAACCAAACAAAAAAGTTATTGAGGACTGAAAAAGGGTCTGTTGTGAAGAACAACTCAAACTACGTCAATTTCATTTCTCACCACACCCATGCACATAGTGCAAAGCTGTCAATTACGTCAGTTAGGGGGGGGGGGGGGGAATCTCTAACACTGGCATTATTCACTCATTTTCCACAAGAGGAAAAATTTACAAAACTACATTTAACAAACACTAAAAAGCTTCTTATGCAAAACAGCATGCAAATACATGAAACACATAACTTTAAGAAAATTCTGTGAGCGCAACTCAAAAAAAAAAATTTTCTTTACTATTGGGAGCTACTTATTGTATAAATAGGTGTTGTGACATATCTGGTACACTGAAAAATGGTCTAGAGCAATTAAATCAGTCTAGTCAATCACGTTCTAGGTGTACTATGCATGTACTTTTTACTAATTTCCAAGAACGAACTAATGACTTGCACCCTTGTGATTGGCACCTGATCCATTAAAATCCTGACCTTGTTAAAGAAAACACTGAAGATGTATTAATGGATGGTATAAAGGATAAAGAATTTTTTTTCCAAGAGCTCTTCTTTTTCTATCTAGGTTCACAGTTTAACCAATACTACTTCTGTTGGTTAAGCAAACTCAACTTTAGTGAGTCAACAGGATGCCAATCCTCATGTTCATCAACATTAAGTTGGCAAGTCAGTGATGCCTGAATGCCCAGAGCAATCACAAGTCATAACCAAGTCCAACTTCACATACAGAACTCCATTAATATCCTAAAGCCGATGTGTTGCAGTAAGTTCATCTTACCTGTCAGTGAGTGTTGGCTGTGTGTCGCTCATTGGGCTTCTGGTTGACAGCTTTTATGCAACTTAAATCCAAATGGCATATTTAAAGTCACTGGAAAGCATCAGTCGGTGCCGAGCATCAGTGGGTTGAAAGGCAGAAAAGTCTCCACACATATATACACAAAAAAATATCTACACCATGGTTATGCAACTTTATTGCATCTTCTTTAATGATGAGAAACAAGTTCCCACTTGATTGAGGAAAGTGTTAAAAAAATGTCCAAGCTCCTGTATGTATCATTAGATAATGGAGATCACAAAACTAGCACATGCACATCGAATAATCGATCATTTCACTCATTAATAAGTCGAAGTGACGTGACTGATGTAATCTGCCTGAAATCCTTGGTTTCTTGAACTTGACTCTCTTAGAGGAGGAAGAAAAAACTTGTTGTGTATCAAATCTAACTTTACGACTAAACAACAGACGCAGGAATGGCTCGATTATTCGAATATGTCAACAATAAAATAAAATAAAAACTCGTGCAAATTTTCCTATTAATATCAGATATACAGACCCAAAACGTGTTGCTCCGCCTCTGTGTAAGAAATATGCATCAAGTACGAAATGTCAAGCAGCACAAAACTGTTGCATTTTGCATGAATATAGAAATACATATATACATAAATGCAACTAATTACGTTTGTAATCTCACAGGCCTATAAACATACTGTGTTCCAGCTTCGGAAGCTAAAGCTAACTCCGGCTAGCATCCAGACAGTTGCTGCAAAGAGAGCGCTGGTCCTAAACTAACCGACCTGACTCGTATTTACAGCCCGCGCGTGATAAAGTGCGAAAAGTTGTGTTTTATTAAGACAGAGATAACGGTTCGGTGTTCGTGTAGCAGTCTGCGGATCTCCAAGCAGTTTAGACCGTTTGCGTTGAATTTTCTCTGCAGAGATTTTCCATTAAGCGCAAACAAAAAATTCCGCGTATATGGAGAAAAAAAAAACACGCTCGTGTTGCGAAAACAGATGAAAAGTGCAGTTGGACTCAACGCGACGCCGAGTTCGTACGACTTGTCCGCTGTAACGAGCTTCCAACGGAGAAGAGCGCGTGCGTTCCGTTTAATCCAGAAATAATGGAGGGGGAAAGTGCCGAGAGCTGAGCTGTGTGTCCGGCTGTGTGGAGCTGGAGAGCCGGGGCTGACACCGAGACGCTGACGCTGACACACACACACACACACACACACACAGAGAAGGGGCTGGCTGCTGGATAGAGTTTGATGGGACTACCCAACTACCAGCTAGTGCTTCCTACCACTGTCTGGAAATGTTTCTTTCTTTCTTTCTTTCTTTGGTATTCTGCGTTTGGTTTGCCAAAAAAGATTATTTATGGTGAAAGAAAGAAAGCAATTTCAACGTTTATTTTCTTCTTATGAGACATCAATTTTTTTATGTATATCCAGAATTTTTTGCTTTGTATAAAGCCCCTAAAGGTACAAAAAAGGTATAAAATTTATATATTTTTTTATACTTTATATTTTATTGGTTTGCATTATCGCCTTGCACCTCCAGGGTCCGGGTTCGATTTCAGGCCAGATTCGATACCCGTTTCTGTGTCCATGTTGCCCGTTTGGTGGGTTTCCTAGGGGTACTCCGGTTTCCTCCCACAGTCCAAAGAGATGCATATTAGGCTAATTGGCATTCCCAAATTGCCTGTTGTGTGAATGAATGTGTGTGTGTGCCCTGCGATGGGCTGGCACATTGTGCAGGGTGCACCCTGTCTGTGCCCTAAGTCTCCTGGGATAGGCAATAGGCCCCATGCAAACCTGTATACAGGATAAAGTGTTATAGATGAAAAGAAATCTATTTATAGTTGTAAAAAAATGTGCTCAGTGTTTTATGTATCTGAATTACTGATCGGAACATGTTGGGCCCTTGAGCAAGGCCCTTAACCCTGTCTGCTCCAGTGGTGCCATATAATGGCTGGTACTGCGCTCTAACCCCAGCCTAGAAAGTAGAAAGTAGGCTGGAATATGCGATGAATAAAGAGTTTCACTGTGCAGCAATGTATATGTGGCGGCATGGTGGCTCAGTGGTTAGCATTGTCACTTTTACACCTAAGCACATGTGTGCATAGAGTTTTTATGTTCAACCTGTGCTTGGTGGGTTTCCTCTGGGTACTCCAGCTTCCTCCCAAAGATATGCAGATTAGGTTAACTGGTGTTCTCAAATTGCTCATAGTGTGTGAATAAGCATGTGTGTACACCCTTTTCTGGTGCGCACCATATTAAATAATTAATGAATTTTTTAATTGATTGATTGACTGATTTTTACCCATTGACCCTAATAATTAACAGATTAATTGTTTCAGCTGTGTTTGACCGGAAGAACCACTGACCCTCCCTGTTTTAGGGGCTCGGTGGGCGTAGCGACAACATTCATTGTTAAAAGTGCGTCAGTATAGTTATCACATGAGAGGGAGTTCTGTTGTGCTGGATATCAGCACAGCTGTGATGAAACCATAGCACATGAGCAGGTTCTTATGTGTGATATTGCTTTTATATAACAGTTCCACAAACACCATTTATTGATTATATATTATGATTGCAAAGCTGGCCACTGACAGTTACAAACAGTCAGTTAGTAGTTAACCCGAGGGTGAAAGTAGTTTTAAATTCTTACCGGTACTACAAGGTGAGGAGAATAAAACATAAAGGTAGTGGTCAGTCATGTAAGGTTTCTCTTTAAAAGACTCTCTTCTAAGTTTCAGCTTTTCCATGAAGTTAACTTCCAGGTTCTGGTCTTAAATCCCAAATAGCATTAAACAAAAAGCTAGTGCGATAGGGTATACAACCAAGAAGTGCCCGTGACTGGAGGCTAAGAGGGAATTTGGGATTCAGCCTTGTATTAGCTTTCTAGATCAACTCAGGCGTAAATAAAACAACACTGAGGCAATTCAGAACCTCATAGAAGCAATCATAAAGTAGACAAAGTTTTGTTTAAAATTACATTATAAGATGTTTTTCCTTGCTAAAATTTGTCGGTGACTGGTTTTGAATGTGGGTATTGGCAGGCAGATGCTCTCCCTCGGTCCTGGGGTCTGTACACACCTATGCTGTGACTGACAGTTAGTGTAATTAACAAATGTAGAATACCTAGGACACAGAGTGATACATATAGTTAAATCCAATGCTATTATCATCTATTATTATTACCAATCAGATTGATCATTCAGATTGATCAGAGCTAACTGTTGTAAAAATAAAATTTCATTTAACTAAAATAGTGTGTGCCCTGCGATAGACTGGCACCCTGACCAGGGTGTATCCCACCTAGTGCCTGAAGTCTTCTGGAATTAGGGTTTAGGCTTCCCCGCAACTCTGGGATAAGTCGTATAAAAGATGCATGAAATAATAAAATACCTGCAATACTGTAGTGATAATGTTCCAGTATACTTACTTACCTAATAGCCTTAGGTTGTAAATCGTTTATTGCACCTAGACAGGTACTTGGGCTGGAAGTGGCACTCAATAGTGTGTGTGTGTGTGTGTGTGTGTGTGTGTTAAAGAGAAAGAGAGAAGCAATTTTCATTTCTGAATAACGGTGATGACTGTAAGTTTGAAAAGGAATGTTTAATTGATACTACAATGAAATAATATAGGTTGCTGGATCGACCCACTATAGTACTTGCTTTGCCTGCATTTTCTAAGAATACATTTGCATTGTTAACTTATTAAATAATAAGTGTTCTATATTTAAGCCTACAATGTATGTCCTATTACTGAAACACAACCTAGAAAAAAGACAAATTTAACCAATAGTTAAATTTTCATCATAAAGACCAGTGATCAGTGCGGCTATTCATTAAATAACGTTCATTTAAACTTTTTTTTATGTTTTATTTTTTTATTGTAAAACATGTTTGTGTTTCATGCTTGGGTTTAAAGTTTAGTAACAATAAAGGTTTACTTAACTTTTACTGAATAATTGACTGAGTAGGGCAGAGTAGCCGGCAATTGTCGAACATTGAGTTTTAATATCACATTCCTATGGGGAATATCACTGATTTATGTTTACTAACTGTGTTTTTTTAGGCCACAATGAAACCAAATGCTATTACTTTCCTTTCTTACTGATGGTATGTGTTTGCCAATAGTTAGCTGTACAGTAATCAAATCTAAGTATTACCAAATTGTCCAAGTTTGCAAAATTTAAAGAAACGTCTCTTTTTCAGGACTGTGTATTTCAACAATAATGTTGTAAAAAAAAAAATTTAATTCCAAATAACTTTACAGATCTTCATTGTAAAGGGTTTAAACAATGTTTTCCATGCATGTTCAATTAACCATAATTAATTAATTAACATGCACCTGTGGAATGGTCGTTAAGACCTTAACAGCTTACAGAAAGTAGGCATTTAAGGTCACCGTTCTAAAAACGCAGGACACTAAAGAGACTTGTCTACCGACTGTGAAAAACACCCAAAGAAAGATGCCCAGGGTCCCTGCTCATCTGCGTGAACGTGCATTAGGCATGCTGCAGGGAGGCATGAGGACTGCTGATGTGGCTAGGGCAATAAATTGCCATGTCCGCACTGTGAGACGCCTAAGACGGAGCTACAGGGAGACAGGAAGGACAGCTGATCATCCTCGCAGTGGAAGACCACGTGTAACAACACCCGCACAGGATCGGTACATCCGAATATCACACCTGCGTGACAGGTACAGGATGGTCACAACAACTGCCCGAGTCACACCAGGAACACACAATCCCTCCATCAGTGCTCAGACTGTCCACAATAGGCAGTCCATGAGGAGGAGATGCACTGCAGTACTTCAAGCAGCTGGTGGCCACACCAGATACTGACTGGTACTTTTGATTTTAAGCCTCCCTTCATTCAGGGACACATTGTGAAACATTTTTAGTTTATGTCTTATGGTGTTGACTCTTTTAGTGTTCATACAAATATTTACACATTAAGTTTACAATGTAAAAAACATTTTACATAAAGTAAAAACAGTTAAACGTCAGAGGACGTTTCTTTATATATATATATATATATATTAGTGCTGTCAAAATTAGCGCGTTAACGCATGCGATTAATTTGAAATATTTAACGCATTAAAAAAAATTTACGCAATTAACGCGGTTGCAGTTTTTTTAATTTCCTGTTGTGGCCGACGTGTGTTCAACGTGCAAAGAAGTATGGATAAACCATCTGCCGGATGGTTCTGTGGATAAAACAAAAGTAATCTGTACATTTTGCAAAGCCGAATTTAAATACCACAGAAGTAATTCGTCTTTGACATATCACTTAAAAGCAAAACACCCCACCGAAACAATCTCTACAGGGCCTCGCCAATGTAAATTGCATTGATTGTTTTGAAATTTAAATTACACAAATGGCACATACCTGTGTTTTTATTTCTGTAATAAATATGGCTTTCACGCCAACAGTTAATTTGGAGGATATTGATGGTTTATTGCAGGTATGTTGTTTAGATGAGAAAATCTGTGTAACAAGTTAAACAAAAATTCCAATAAACAATCATATTTGAATTTACATAGTTTCATTGTCTTGAGTTTACATTAATTATTTACATTTACATATCCAAAAAGTTTCAGTCTTTTAATTGTGATTAATCGCGATTAATTGCAAAAAAAAATGTGCGATTAATTAGTTAATTTTTTTAAATCGATTGACAGCACTAATATATATATATATATATATATATATATATATACACAGTATATAAAACCAATGTTGTATTAAAACCTGTCAAACACAGCCACATATCAGTAATCTGGCTCAGACTATTCTGTTTGACCAAATATGAAAGGCGTTCAAGTCAAACCTGGACTGGTGATGAACTTTCTTGTGAATAAAGGGCTTAAAACCAACTGACATTTACTGAATACTTCAAGCATTGTACGGTGATGAGACTCTTAGCGACAGAACTACAACATTTAATTGGTGCAAAGTTTTAAAGAAGGCTGTACATTTCCGTGAACAGTCAGTGACTAGCCCGCCATATGCATAAAAATCGACAGATAACTTGTTGACAATTTGTGGACACATCTGTCTGTGGGAACTGTACACATAATCGTTCACAAACACCATATGAACATTACTAAAGCTCAGCTGGGAGTTATTGCCATATAGCTTATAGCCATTTCAAGTTTGGGACATTAAAGGAGTTCCCGGAAGGCTAGTGTTTTAGATGTTTTATGACTTATCGTGAGAGTATATAGAGAAATAAAGGTAGTTTTTACTCCCATAAGTGTTCTGTTTTTCTGCACAACCAGAGTCCTGGTTTGGCTTGAACACCCCTCGTAACTAATTTGATACCTTAAGTTATTATAATTCCACGCAATACAAAATACTCATACAATTTTCTACAAATAGTATACACTGTACATATTTGCTATGTCCAAACTGAACAGTATATGTCATGGTTGTGTAATAGTTCTGTAACACAATATTTTGTGTTTGGCCTGGTCCCTGAACATGTGTACAATGTTTCCACCTGGTGGTCATACATAATACTACACTGTTTTTTAATAACTAAAAAACATGTTTCCAAGGGTGAAAAAATTAAATTGATACAAAGGTCTTTTTTTTACATTTATTATCACTGTTAAAATTAGTTTAAATCCTTAGTTTTACAAAAATGTAAAAACCACAATAAATGTACAAGCAATATTGCACAAGTTAAAAAAGTGTCAAAACTTCAATGTGGCTCAAAGGAAAATTCCACAATTTCTTACACAAGTGAACTTCTACCCACTTCACAGTGTGTTGTTCATTATTATAATGTTTTATTTATTTGTTCATTTCTTTTTAATAATTATTGATTAATTTTGAAATACTGATATCTAAAATAAATTTGAGACAATAAAAATTACTTCTAAGATTAGCACCCAAGTTCATGGGTATTGTAAAAAACGTATTTTAATATAATTACCATTTTACCTAATAACCATTATTCACCTTGTCTACTTCAGTGTTTAAAAAGCGATATAGGAGTCGCTTAACAGAATCAGGCTTAAAAAAAGAGCTTTCGAAAGTTTTACTAGAATAGACTAAGTTAGAGCCAAGTTAGTTGTTGTCTATGTATGTTAGAAAAGGTTGTTTTTTTAAAAAAAAAGTAAAAAAAATAAGCATATAAACTACTACTTCAAGTGTAAATCAGTTAAAACAAACTTGTGATATTCAGGAATATTTCCATCATAATACAATCATGTTCATAAAAACATTGTGAACAAAGTTAGATAAAGTTTATATCTGATAAACAAGAGTAAAGATGTATATTCTGATAAAAATGCTGTCCAGTCTGAACCTTCCTATCAGTCCCTCTTAATTTCTTGGCCATTGGTCTCAGCATGTACTTGTGCTGAACTCTTCCGATGTTGGGATTTTTTGCTTTTACGATATAGGAAACGTAAAAGGTCTGCCACAAACACCCATGACAAGACATACATGGCCACACCACCGCACTTGATAATGAACTTTGGCCTGGGTGAAATCAGCTCGCAGTACAGCATAGCCCCGCCCACAAACACTCGCATAATGATAAACAACACCACGAACAGGAAGTCCACCAATTCGCCCAGGAAAGTGTCATAGCGGCCAGAGCGCTTCAGGAACCAGCGTGTCTGTAGCAGCGGGTTGGTGATCTCGCTGCCAAAAATCACGGCGCAGGACTCAATACCTGACTCACCCAGCCACAGGGTCAGCAGAATACCCAGAATGCTCATGGTGTGATGGGCAAGCATTACCAGACCTTCACTCTGAAAGTACACACACCAGGTCATGTCGAAGATGAAGTATCCTAGACTGAGCACCATTGCTGTGATTTGGAGAGGGGTGTTCTTCGTGCCTGGAAATCATTTTATAAAAATTAACAAACAAAACATAAAATTAGGCCTAACATTTTCTGGTAATTCATGCAGGAGCTAAAAAACTGTAAATCTGGATAAATGAATGAAGCTGTGAATTAATAAACATATATGTTGTGTTCATGTGAATAAATCTTCTCCCCTTTATGTAATAAACCTGATTCATAAACTAACTATCTAACCCTAAAACTATTTAACACATTTACCATCACCATTATTAACAAATCTCGTCCTATTGCCTGAGTGAACAGTAATGTGTTTAAAAACTGTTTAAACTGGGAACATGAATTCTATAAGGATCAGTTCCTGAAGCCATTTTATATACCTGAAATGGAAAAAGGATTGGAAAGCAAACTTCATATAATCCATACATGTAATTCATACAAGCTCCTAAAGGAAAGGAACTGCCTGGCCACAAAAGAAAAGTCATACATTCTTTTTGCTTTGATTAAAGCATGTATTCATTTTGGCATTGTTTTGATGACCTTATGCAATGTTACATCATTTATTTTAGTCCAAAACTACATTCATTTCTCACCACGATCTTGTTTTGATGACAGGAAAGTCAGACCACTGCATAAAAACTTTCTGAAGCACATCCCAAAAATTCTCAATGGGACAATATGGTGGCCAATCCATGTGTGAAAAGATTGTCTCATGCTCAGAGAACCAGTTTTTCACAATTTAAACCAGATGAATCTTTGCAAGTCATCTTGGAATATGCCCGCATCATCAGGGAAGAAAAATCCACGGGTGGAAAAACCTGTTCGTTCATTATATTCAGACAGTCAGCTCACCTCATTCTTTTGGGCACATAACATTAGTGAACCTAGACCTGACCAACAGAAGCAACCCCAGATCATAACCCTGCCTTCACAGGCCTGTATAGTAGGCACTTATCATAATGGGTACATTACTTCCCCTTTAAATGATCTACCATGACACCTGACCGCAGTTCTTCCTCGAGATCATGGTTTACCACTAACCTTACAGGTTTCAAATATGTGTTTTACAACTAAATTTTTGTAGTTTCAGCACTTTCCTTAAATGTTTTCCTTGCTTGATGTAGGGCAATAATTGAGCTGCTGCTCACTGATTTAGATAGGGTTAAATAATTTGTCGTTAACAATCCAGTGATAAGGTCCTTAACTATTTGCTTAGGTAAATACAGGAGGAGGTTTTCCATTGTTTACTTTTGGCTAGGTGGTGTCCTTTTCACAGGCATTTTTTGCTATAAACCATATATAAATGTGCATAGTTTATGCCTGTCTGTCTCTGTTATACTACAAATCTCCTTAATTATAAAATAAAAATAAAAAAAATCCTGAAAAATCAGTTGCCAATCCAATAGTCAACTGTGGTTGCATGTATAAGGTTGTTGTGCAGGGTTGATCTATAGTGTATTGTAGTTGTTGTTTTTTTTACCTGGGTAGGTGAAAGGCCATGGTCCGTCTATGTAGCCTATATACGCAGTTATACATACTGCTAGGATACCATGAAACAGTGTGACCAGACGACAGTTCCATTCATAGCCACAAGAGCTGTTTGTGTAACACAGCAGCGCATAAAGAGCGATCCACCCCGCCAAGCAAACACCTACTCCAAGAACCAGCGGCGACATCTTTGAGCCGTGGGCTGAGAATTTTGATACAAAAAAAAGAAGAAGAAAAAAGAATTTAGATCACTGGGCTTTCTTAGTGCCATATTCAAGAATGCCAACATCACAGACATTTACTGAGAGACTTTGGTAGGACTTCTAAACTGTGGGAGTCCAGTGGAACTCTCGGTCCTCAGACCACTCCCATGTGTACAAGTGTGTAGGAGCCCAGTATTGTTGCACATCAAGAATTGAGAAAGATTTGGCTCTTATCAGCACGTGCCAAAAAACATTTAGGGTAAAAGTAACTATGGCAAAAGAGCAGCGAGATTC
This sequence comes from Clarias gariepinus, assembly GCF_024256425.1. NCBI lineage: Eukaryota > Metazoa > Chordata > Actinopteri > Siluriformes > Clariidae > Clarias > Clarias gariepinus. The sequence continues at coordinate 24,630,124 of NC_071110.1, read as the reverse complement.
ACATACTAACAGTTACATGATCCACACTGACCATGCTAAATAATAAAGGCATGACATAATATGGGTTATAAAGAAGAAAATATGTCCAACTTACAGTATAATAGTTAATCATGATGGGATAACATCGCACTCACAACAATCATGTTACTGTTATATTAATAGACCTTCTTGAAATGTCTGAAATAAGGGCATGGTGGGATTCCATCTGCATAGAAATTACATACTGATATATATATATATAACTTCATTATCAATTTACCTAAGATGAAATACATTCCCCATGACAGCTAGTTTGTACTAGTTTACACGGACAGTACGTATTCCAGCATCATCTAAACCCTTTACTGCTATAATCTAAACATTCACAAGACATAAATGTAAATGGCCTGCTTTTCAAAAACCCTCACCACGCTGTACATAAAAAAACATAATTTAAAAGCAATAATCACCTGAATTACATTGTAGCTCGGTGGCTCCGCAGTAATGGCCGTGTCCGCCTGTGTACTGGCCTCATCCACAACTGTCACCGCCTTCCGTCTCCATGGAGACGAGGCGCGCGAGTCACTAGCAAACAAAAGCCGCATTCGCACAGAGCAGATCAGCCAGATAAACCAGAAGAGCCCTTATAAACCGAAACCCCGCCCACCCGTCTTTAAATATATATATTAAAAAAACACAGCGGCCTCTCGTGGCACGAACACATTACTGCAATTTACGATTGTACTAACTAGAGCACCCTGTTGAACCAAATAGAGTAAGTAAATATTGTAAGTAAATTTGATTTAATTGCAGTAGTTAGTAATTAGATGACAGATCATTGTTCCCTTAAGGTATAGACAAAATGTAAATATGAAAGATAAACAATAGTACTATACATCATATATATATATATATATATATATATATATATATATATATAGAGAGAGAGAGAGAGAGAGAGAGGGAGAGAGAGAGGGAGACAGCCAAAAAATTATACAAACTTCAGGAAAGGAAATACTTATATAGTATAAATATTTTAATACTTAATGTTTTGCTATGTTATTGATATGCATTCTAATATAATAATAATAATAATAATAATAATAATAATAATAATAATAATAACAATAATAATATGATTAATATAAATCTTACTGGTTTTCTTTTCCTGAAGTGTGTATACATGACTCTCTCTCTCTCTCTCTCTCTATATATATATATATATATATAAACAGTATATGAATGCGTGCGTGTGTGTGTGTGTGTGTGTGTGTGTGTGGGAAGAACCCACTAAGCACGGCAAGAACATGCAAACTCCACCCACGCAGGCCCGAAGCAGGAATCTCGAAGCCTTGACCCTGGAGGTGCAAGGCCACATTGCTAACTATTATGCCACTGTGTCAGCAATACAAAAAATATATAAATAAATAAGAATATTAAATCAAATTAAAATTTTCTTTGTAACATACATAGCCATACACAGTATAATATGCAGAGAAATGGGTTTCTCTGAGATAAATAAATTGCATAAAAAAAGAAAAAAGAAGAAAAAAGAATATAAAATTAAATAAAAATACAAAGAACTTTAAGATAGAACATTTATAATATTCACAGTGTTACTAAATGTAATAAAATTCAAATAAAAGTGCATGAGGTGTTTAGTGTATAAATTATGAACAATAACTTTTGAAACTGAATACAGTACAGTCATTGATGCAATTGTAGGGTGACATGTATCTTATGGTCATGAAAAAAAAATCATGGTCATATACAGTATAAATCACAGCTATGTTCAATAGTGCAAGTAAGAGCATTTCCAGATGCACTATGTGACAGAATTTCCAGGATGGGGTTTCACACTTCCCTCATCAATACCAGATCTTAGCTAAGACTTAATACAAATCGTACATAAATTTTGTGATGTTGCATAATGTTGTCAGAATAATTCCATGGCAAATGCATGCTTTAATCAAAGCTAGAATAATACAATATTTTTGTACTTTTTTTTTTTTTTTTTACTCCTTTAACTTTCAGATAAATCAGTGCCCGTATCTAAAAATATAGGGCCGTTAACTTAATCATACTTTGACATTTTATTAGTGCTAATTAGCCTAATAAATAATAGACATTTGTGTTAATTAACTTTTTGCCAATTGGACAAACGATAAGTCCAAGTGACATTATTATAGTCTGTTTTGTTGATGTGAGGTTTGGATTAAAACAGGTAAACTCATGTGGCCTATCAAAAATAAATCATAAATGTACACCTTATAGAACCCTTGGAATCCTGGACTGCACTAAAAACACTGTTTTAATATACTATACAGAGACCAGCCATAACATTAAAACCACCAAGACATGAAGTCTTATATGAAGGATTATACGTTCACGGCGACACCTGTCAAAGGATCTGATGGTAACATCTTGATGCCAGATACCACAAAACACCAACAAAGACCTTGTGGAATCCAGATGAGACAGAGTTCAACAAAGCGAACATTGTTAGTGCACAAACAATAAACCATAGCAGGTAAATATACCCTGTAATGTACTTTACTTTTTGTAGGGAATAGGAAGTAGAGAAGCACTTATTTCTCTCATTTGCGTTCTTTTGGGTTGTTGTAAACATGTGAAATTATTATTTATTGAGTTCCTATTTGTTCTAATTTGAATTTAATAAAAGACAACTTTAAAGGCTTTCTGGACCATAGATTTTATTTCAAATTATAACTTCATAGTCATTTAACATTTTTGTAGAAAAATATTTTTTTTACACAATTCTATAACTTCTACCTGTAAAATAATCAGTAAACACTGATACATCAAGGCACTTTAAGAGCCCAAAATTCAGTCTGGGCAGGTACAATTTGGCATTGAACACTTATCACTGCCTTACTTTTTTCCAATAGATTATTATAGCAGTTGTTTTAGTAGCGTAAACAATAAACACATCACTATGGACAAGGTAAGTTGCAATGAAAGTAAGAATTCCTTCTTATGGCAAAAGCACTTTTTGGTCCTGCTCGGTAAATCTCAAACATGTGCAAGCTTGATTCTTTTAGTTCAAGAACACTTCTGGTAATTTGGGGATGAACTCATGTCCTGTTGAAGATGTAGCAGATGGTATAGCCTGTGACCAGAAGATGGCAGTGTTGAATGTAAAATGTCACTGTAATCCTGGATATTTTTCCTCCCATAAACATGAAATGCATGTTTACCTTTTTTCTTTCTTTTTTTTTTTTGTGCTTGCTTGCAATAACATGGCTGTGAAATGCATAGTAACAGGGCAAAATTCTCTATCTATTCAAATGTGTGTAAAAAAAAAAACAACAAACAAAAAAATACTAATGATGTGTGGTCCCAACAACCTGATCATAGAGGCCCAGAGACATGAAACAGTGATTTGGTTGTTAAAGGAAAGCTCCACCCTGAAATAGGTTTATATTTCAGAAATACTATAATTGATCTAGAACATACATAATATCTAATATGGGTTTAGTGTTGTACGTAGGGTAAGCCAAAGGAAAAAAAATTTAATTGTTGAAAAATATTGTTTTTAATGTTCCCTCATTAAATTTTTTTTAGTCCGAATGCACCACTGTCTTCACCTTTTCATCAAAAGTGAATCTTCACCCTCATAGGGCTGCTTTGAGGAGATCAAACCGATAAAAATCTAATAGAGTGAGATCAGGACTATAGGGGGGGATACTTTTAACACCTCAGAACAGAGTGTCGACAGTGTAGGCAGAAGTATGCGGACGCACATTGTCATCCAAGATCACTCCTTGGATAGCAGTCCTCTGCGATTAATCCAAAGTTTAAGCTTTATCTCTTTAACAAGCATCTCACTGTAACGAGCGCTGTTAACTGTGAACCTTTTTCCTGATAATGTTCCAATACTGGCCCTTGAGAATCCCAGAAAACTGTAGGCATCAATTTTACAGCTGATGGTTGACTTTTTAACTTTTTCTTAGTTATTTTCTTAGCAACTGAGAATGTTTCCGTCCCATGTCGTTCGTCCGATGTCGTGTGTCCGTTTGTCGTTTCCGCTCAGACTCATAGTGATAAATCCATGTCACGTCACCAGTAATGATTCTCTTTAAGAAACCTTCCTTAGAGTTCACATTTTGTTTGGAGATATCCAAATGCTTTTCTTTCTGCTCTTCTGTGAGTTGTCGGCAACAGGTACACCCCGAGACCACAAAAAATAATCACTGCATCCGCTGTACTTTTACAGAAATCACACGTGGGACATAAATTTTTGCTCGCACCGCAGTTACCAATGAACCAATGTAACAGTTTCACATCTGCACAGCTGTGACTGGGGGACAGTAGCCCTGAACTATGTGGCCAACAGAAGTTTTAACACAACTGGTGTGCAGATCATTTTTGACTCATCGTGGACATAAATGGACATCAGATGTTCATGTTTTGCTGTTACGCCTTTTCCCTAACAAATTACTAAAAACCTAGCAATGCGGAGACAGCAAATGCTGAACTTAAAAGTTACACAGATATACTGTATATGACACTTATACCAAGCTATAGTAAAGACTTGGCTTAGCTAGTTAACAATCTATGAGATGATCAGCACAGTGGAGAGAGCGATGATGTTAGAATTACATTTGAAGCCTCCAAACCTGAAATGTAGGAAGATGTGAGGCATACTAAAAAATTTAAAGTGCTGCTGCATCGCTCTCCTTACTTAGGCATAAAGAAATTCATCAGAAACACCTTGGAAGATTATACAAATGATCTGGTAAGTTGTTCAGGGTGGATCTTCCCTTTAAATAAGCAGAACTTTAACACAGTGGAATGATTGGTTACAAGCTAATAGTGAGACAGTGTTCAAAGATGATCGCATTCCATTCCTCATTAACACTCATACTGTGATACCTCAGGGCAACAAAATCCTAAAAAAATTAAAATAAAATCCGTGACAAACATTTCTTTCTGAACATGTGCATAAATCTTTTACGATAATTTCCCACAACGAACAATAAATTAGAACACATGGTGACCAGAAGAAAAAAAAAAAAAGCATAAAAACCGGACTGAACATGATTTAGGTAATTACCAGATTATAGCTTGTTAGACTATCGACTGATTCACAGTTGCTTGGTCTACAGGAAGTGAATCTGCAAGTTCTGTAGACTCGTTCCACCTCCACTAATCATAGTGAAAAGATTTAACACACACACACACAAAAAAGATGTCATCGCTGTGGCCTGCCGCACGGAAACCCAGAAGGCCTTCATGCAGATGAAGCTGTTCCTCATCTTATCTTGAGGCCCAGGTGCTTGACTCTGTGTGAGATCATGTCACACCTTCTCTCACGAATAGAGAGTCAAAATCATATGGCTCAGGGCTCGAACAAAAAGTCATCCCTCTCAAATAAGAAAAAAAAAAAGCGATGCCGAGTGAAACTGAGCATGCATCGCTAACGCTAAGTCTCCTCCTCCCACAAACAGAGCTGTTTATGAGGCGTGTAGTATGTAAAGTCGTAGCCTTTGCTGCAGCTCTTGATGCCGCACTTGTAGGGGGCGCTGTGGCCCAAAGAGTCCTTGTTCCGACAGTACTTGAGCAGGCACGGGTACCACTCGAGCCTTACGCTGTAGCTACAGGAACAGGGCTGCCAGAGATCCTTCACTAAGCGGCAGCTCTGAAGCCCGGGAGCCTCCGAAGCCTGCGGCAGGGTCTCGAACATGGAACCCTCCATACCTACAGTGAAGATTGCGGTTTTTAGCACAGACCATTGGAACAATGCAAACGTGGATAAATGTGAGAATAATACAAATAAGACATTTACTGCAATGAGAAAAGAACAGAGATTTAATCAAACGCATTTAGAAGTTATAGTATAATTTGTCGTTTTTTAGACGGGAATAATTTATAGTTATGCTTTTATATTTCACATCACATCCTATGACTGATTGTTGATGTTTTATTCATTACAAGATTTTACTAAACCAATCAATAGTTAAGCCACATATTTAATTAACATTAACATATTTAATTAACAGACAGAAGACAGTGTCTTCATAGAGTTGGACTTCAAACCCCCAACTCTAATAAATGCCTGCAGGGTTGCTGGCTACGCTTAAGTGTGACTGCATGCGTTAACGCGTGTAAATCGTACCCTGCTGTGGACTGACGTCGTGTTCGGTGTGTATTTCATTGTTGTTGTGACAAGCCCTGGAGCCACAGTGACCCTGACCACTATAACACCCTTACTGAAGATTAATGAATCGGTTATTGTGTGATTTCTTGGGAGGAGCATTTATATTATAGCCTGACATCACACAAACTTGTCTGTCCTGTTAAGTCTTGTCAGTGAAGATGAATGGCTACCTGATCATGCATGGAGGGGACAAAACTTTCCTGAAAGTGTGGGCAGCTGAAATGACTAACACTACATAGTATCCAGTTACCACACACTGGGGAAATTGCAAAATAACTTTTCAGACTTATAACATACATTTGGTCTTTTTTTAAGGAAGGTTTAAGAATGCTTTTGGCAAAAGAAGAACATACTGAAATCATTCCTAAGGCTGGATCGGGAAGGGTCACAGGGTCGTGATGGACTTGGCAAGCATATCACACACGTACACAACACATACATGACACTTCCCAAGCATAACAAATTCAAAGAGTATGGAAGTGTTGTGGACCAACTGAGAAGTGGACGTCCATTTGTTAATTCCGCTTATGCATGAAGACATTCGGGACACCGAATGGAAACTGACTCTGGTTGTGCAGCAATACTTCATTAAAATCTTTTGCTTGCAGTTTTATTAATTCATTTGACTTCAAATTTGTTATTATTAGTTGTAGTTTGACAAGTTAATGTTAACACCGTTACATTACATCCACTGTGCAGCTGCATTAGTACAGCTTTCCTCAGAACATTCTCTCATATCTGTCCGATCCTAAGACCTTAATCTTTCCTAATGGTTGCAGTATGTGTTGCGTCACGCAGTGATCTGTGATAAAATGTTTACCCGTGCCTGAACTGCCCTTAGACTTTCAACAGGTCATTTTGCACATACTGTACTACAGATGTAATGAACAAGATTTTTGAATTAATTATTCATTAAATAAATTGTATTAAATGTATTAATTATTAACATAAACACAAAATGTTCAGCATCTCTCCTTGATCAATAGCTCTAAACGTTGTATCAATAACAGTTTTTGAAAGAAATGGTCATTTTCTTGTTAAAACGAATTCGAATTCTCAATTCGTGTTCAAACACCAGCATTTTAGAAACGCTCAACTTCTGTGTGCACTGGAAATAAAGTATGCTCTTCCACTGTCCATATACTGTGTTTCCTATTTCCAGTTGTGCTGATGCTAAAGAATGAAAATGACTGGGCCTGAGCCTTTAAGAGGAAAATGGCAGTAGTTCGGGACTCGATTAAAGCGTGCGCTTTTGGCAGGCTGTAATTAGAAGCACTTGCCTGTGGCCAGCCAGTGGCGCATGTCAGCCTCACGCGTGTACACGGCGTCGCGCGCCACGCTGCACGTGTTGTAGACGAGGGCGCTGAGCTGCCATGCCAGGGTTAGGTTAACTGCTATGTTCATGCTGTACGTCTCTGGCGGCCTCTTCTCCTCCGCTGTCCTTATAGTGTGGGGGTTTTTCTGTGCACAGTTCAAATTTTTATTAAGTTAACAAACTTTCCAGAATGTTTAAACCAACAGAAGTCCTTCGTTTGGGTTATATATTTAAAGCTGTGACATCAACAAGTAAGGATGGGAATGGATCATCGGGAAAGTACCGATACAGTATTATCACAATATTTTTGTATTAGATTTTGTTACAGTTCTGAACAAACTTAGCAAATACTTTGCTTCTACCACACTAAAAATAATTTTAGAATCAGTGTGGCGATACATGAATTTATAAAATAGATTTTTTTTTTTTTCCCCTCCCCATCTCTACTAATAAGACACATCATTATACTGTAGGTCTGCCCTTTGCATGATGTAACAGTCATCTACTTTGGAACATAAAATCCACACACACCTACATACAGCCTACACCGGTGTTTCTAAACCAGGGATATGAGGCATAATTACAGCAGGTCCATAGGATTGTTTAAATAAGATATTTCAATTATGGACATTATTCATTATTCTGGAAATACTTTATAAAAGTATGCAAGAAAAATGGCTGCCAAGTTGGTGGATATTTATTTATTCATTTTTTCAATTCCCGTTGATTTCTCTCCACGATACTTTACTCATTCTAATGTAAAATCACCATTAGCCCATTTTAAACCCTCATCCTCATTCATCTATCTTTCCTGCACGCTGTGTGTGGCTCTGGAGAACAACACTGACCTGCCGGAGTCTGGCCATGGACTCGCTGGAGATGATCTCATTGTGGCTGAGGCGTGTGATGAAGCACAGTGCCTGGTACTGGCTCTGCCCTCTTTCCAGCTCTCCAAGAATCAAGGCTCGGAAGATCTTCACATCCTTAACAAAAATAGAGAAAAGCAATTTTTCTGAACTGAAGGCAAAAATGAAGTAAAAGCTGCATTTAAAGATTCCATGAAAAGTCCATAAACCGAACACCAAGCCTACCTACTGTACACTTACACTCATAATCTAATCTAAGTTTACACTCAGAAATGAATTATCACTGTGATCGCTGATAAAGACCTACATGGACGGTACTGATAATCTCTTAGGAGGTACAACTCACTCCCAACATTTAAATACACCTCCATCACTTTACTGACTGATCTCTATCCATGCTAATAATAATAAAAAAACTCTCATCCATCCAGGACGTTCCTGTTCAACATGTTAAAACTCTAAAACATTTTCTGCTGCTTAGAGAAGAGTTGTGTTGATGATGACGACTTTGACCAAATTGATTACACTATGGCATGCGGTTCGAAAAACCGGACATTCCTCGTGTGGGGAAAGCACACAAAGCGAGTGAGGTTTTAAAAAAAAAACTTTAAAACGGTGCTCTCCGAAGCAGGCTTAGAAATCACCCTAAATAATACCATCTCCATGCCACGTATATACACAGATGACAAGGATATTACTGGCAGTCATTTTTTCCATCACTTTTGTCTGGCTGCCAGGATTTACCACAGTGACATCAGATGTGTTTTCCCAGACCGTCACACATATTTGATCCGGTCATACCAGATATATCATTACACACTGCAGATGTCTACACGATAGCTTTCGCCATACAGCATTATTTTGACATTTGGTAAACAACAGAAACGCCGATTTAAAAGGTCTACATGCCCTGTTACTGTTGTAGAATTCTGAAATGAAACCAAAATAAATAATGTCTGGTCGTTTTCTTCAGCTTTGATGTGGATAAGCAAATAAAAAAAAAGAAGAACAAAACAGTTAGGAGTCTCCGGAGGGAGGGAAGGGGGGGGCGCTGTGAAGTCTGGCAATGGGATGTTAACGATGAATCCTTTGGGTGCTGCAGGTTGAGGGTGTGGCCTCTGTTGATCAAACTTGTTTGTCTGATGCATTCCATGGGAGCTGGATCGGATAGGCGCCTATATATATATATATATATTAAAATAAATCACCTAAAACCATTGTGTCAAAATGTGTTACAGTCTAATAAGACCAAGTTGTACATTTGGGGTCACAATTCTAAAAGATATGCTAGTTGCAGTAAGCAGACCTCTTGCCCTTTGAAGCATGGTGGTGGCAACATCATGCTATAGAGCTGTTTGCCTATAGCTTTAGATGGGGCTTTAGAGGGAATAATATCTTGCTCTAAATCCATGGTACTCAATGCATGGGCAAAAATCACACACAGTGTACACCGCATAAATATTAGTGTATCTGGCTTTTGAGTGACAGTAGATTCTCGGTAAAAAAATAAGGTCACTGGCTTCCTTTTAAACCTGCCTTCGAATAAAGAAACCACGATTCCGATTCAGTGGGTGAATAACAGATTTGTAGGGTTTTGTGCTGGAGCGACGCAAAGGCGCTGCACATTTCGGAACATTACAGGGTTACTACTGGCAACATGATCGGCACCCTGGCAGGGATCCTGTAGCTATAAAGAGTTCCATGTGAGAAAATGATGGGTAGCCACTGACAAGAGTGAGAGCACAGACCTGTCTAATCATTCATCAACTGTCGGTCACACACACGCATGCACACCCACACAACAAGGTCTCAGAGCATAAGGCCAGCAGAAGGCTTCGAGAGTCTTGTTCTTCCTGCACAATCAAAACTAACAGAGACCAGCTGACGTTTGTTTGCTCTGGAGCTTAATCATCTCCAACTTTCCGCAGAGAAGGTTTCAATGTCAGCGCAATAACAAAACACCTCTGCATGCAGTTAGCAGATATCTCCCTGCAGTCCAGACGCACAGGCAGCCAAAAAACCCTCAGCCTTCTGTTATTTCATTTGAGCGCTGATCAAAACGTCCAGATTTTTCATGTTGGTTGGGCGGGGGAGGGTCACAGATGACAGAACAATCAGCAGAACAAAGAAGAAGAAAGAAGACCTCTCAATCATGAAGGGATTGGAAAAGGAATTAATGGCCAAGTTATTGGGCAAAAACTCTAATACACAACACAGACAATATTGCTTTGCTCTGCCTGGTGACATCACATCAGTCTATCCTTCTGTTACATTATTCATTGATGCTTTTATGCAAAAAGACGTATCTTATTATTTCCTTTTTTCCTTCATAAGTTTAAAGTCTTATTTAGATTACCAATCCAGGCTTCGGTTTCAATTCCCTGAAAAGCCAGTATAAACACTGCAGCCTTCTGGTGCTCAACTTAACTTGTCCATTGGTCCATATTCCACTTGTCTCTCAGCCCCTCTTTTTATGTCTTCCTTGGTCAGTTTGCCTATCCCTCAGTCTCTGCTACAATAGACACCCTCAACTCCACCTTTGTAAAACATCATGCTGGTCACGAGACTAAACACAAACCATGACGCACGGCAAGTTCACTCTCACTGGTTGGGTGTCATCTCCAAAAACAAGATCATCATCAGGGGCCTGTTCCTCTGCTGGCGCCTGGCTGGTGTGTGCGTGAAATACGCATTCGTCTCTCATCCTACCAGTCAAGTGCCAATTACGGGCAGAGCCTTTGCTGACATGTCTCACTACACAGCTCCAAATGCTCACACATTCTCTCAACCTGAAGCGAAACTGCAGATCGACTGTGGAGGCAGTACAAAAAGAAAGAAGTGCAAAGCCCTGTGCAAAACAGTAACTTCAATTAATACTTAATACCTGAAACATCAATGCTTTACAAAACTTTATATTTCAAAAAGCTGATAAACAGAAGGCAAGAAACCAAACTTAACAACATGTCCAAAAAAGTGATTAGACTCTACTGGAATAAGACGTGTCCTAGCATATGTGCAATGTCTTCTGTTAGCAGCGAACGTTTCTCCTTTTTTTATTTAAACTGGCACTTTTTACACAATGCAGACCACTCTAATCCCATTCCATACATACCTTCGCAAAGTCATAGTGACCTTCAGCCAAAACAACTGCTGCTCATTTCCATCACTTTAATGAGCTGACACATACTGAGCCACTGTAACCGACCATATGAGGATACCCGGTCACCAGCACAACCATCAGGGAAGCAATCAGCAAGACCAAATTTCATCATAAAATGAGGGCAAGAACATTGAATAGATTACATGGTCATAATTATCTGGATGTCTGACTTTCACTGCCATATGTGGTTCTGCCTTAAAGTATTTCCACAAAGTCGGAAGCACAAAGTTGTATAGATCGTCACTGCCCTGCGCTGGAACTAAGAGGCATAGGCATATTCCAGAATGGTGATGCCCCTGTGCATAAAGTAAGGTCCATGAAGACACAGTTTTGAGCTGGAGTGCAAAATCACCAGTGGCCTACACAGAGCGGTGTACTGAAAAACTTTGAGATGACCTGAAACTCAAGCTTTCTCTTGTGACATCAGTGTCAAGTCTTAAGCACAAATCCCTCCAGCCATGGTCTAAAATCATGTAGCCTTTCCAAGAGGTAGAGGTTTTTATTTTAGCAAAATGGGGACTAGGGAGGCCACGCTAGCGTATTTAGACTTTCTGATACAGCAGGTGGCAGTATGCACCTACTTGGCTATTAAAAACAAAAGAATAAAAGAACGAGGAAGTTAAGCTTTGCGCTATCCTAAATTATGTTATTGATATCTGCTTTCTGTGTAGGTGAGAGGATGAGATTGACACATACTATGAACACAGATTTCAATATTCAGATTCACTGATGAACTCGCGTCTAATCAGCGATCTACTTCTGTTCCCAAATATGACTGGCTTTCATATCTGATTCAATCCGTGCCGAAGTATGCTGTTTTGTTCTCGAGACCACCTTTTCCAGCAGATACAGGCAGGTTTCCCGAGCGTTGAACGATCGTGTTCTCGCTAATCAAAATAAACCAGACTTTGTGGTCAAATGTTCTTGGGAAATGATCCCAAGGCCCTGATGTGAAAATGCCCTTAATCTCGAATGGATTGGTCATAAAACATAGGTGCATTGGTCAGGTTTTCAATCGGTTCATGACTAGCTTTAAACAAAGTGGTATTGTTGAAAACCCGAAAGTGGTGTATAAGGAAGTAATAAAACACGGCAGGACAGGTTCCTATAAGAAAATTATTAACAACAGAATGGTATAATCTATTCATTCATTTGAGTTCAATGCATTATTATTTGTATAGTGCTTTTAACAAGAGACAGCACCTCGAGGCAGCTTTATAGAAATCCGGATGTAGATTTAGATCTTTTTAAAGCTCAGTTTACAACTAAAGATTGATAAATAATCACAAAAAGACTCCCTGAGGTGAGACGAGGTGAGATTATAAATATTTGCTTTTCTACAACTGTATGTGAAAGTCAAACAGAGCATAGTGTGCTGAAAAGACACCCAGCAGGAGAATCATAGTTTTCACAACTGTAGTTCTTCCAAGTCCACAGCACCCACATGAGACCTTCCAGTGCATAAAGGACGAGACATGGGCACCAACCACGCCCACAAGCGCAACCACCAGGGCATCTGTGTGCGACCATAAATTCCCATATATTTTCCTTTACCCAAATAAATGCACCAGGGATTAAACCAACAACCTAGAGACTAACATTGATGGCCAATAGTGAAGCAGCAGATCGCAACACGCTTTTATACAGAATATATTTATATAACAACTTTTCATTCTTTTTTAATCTTCATTACATGCAGTCTGAAGGATTGCACCAGCTCTGTAATTTGCAACATACCTATAGAAATGAAAAATGAAGTTCCCCACATGTTACACTACACAGTGTATGCCTCAGCAGTTTAATTAAGGAAACAGTGACACACTTTAAAGGCCATTTATTGCACTTCAGTTTATTCTGGTCCGAGTCTCTTACTTCTCCCCCTCTGGCAGATAGTATGCAAATAGTCCAATGAAATTAAGAAGCTTGTTTTCTGTGCAGGTTTTTTAAGGACTTTGTACTTGTATGAAATGACAAAACCTGCCACACAATAGACTGGGAAGTTATATTAAGGGTCTTTGTTCGACGCTCTCTTTGAACATGCAGGAAAAACAAGCTTCTGAAACAGCCAGAGGTTTGTCTTGTACACAAGTACACGTAGGCGAGCAACACATTACGGGGAAGAGCTGAACAAAGATCGCCATCGGGGCACGCTGTTATTCATAAACTTTTTGATGTTCCACTCGTTCCGTCACGTACAAAGGTTTTAAATCGGGAACACCTCACTCAGTGGACGCACAGCTGCCCCTTATCACATATAGTATACCTTTCTCTAGGATATCCCAGGAGAGCTTGCTGCACTTCCTGTTTTCCGGTCCCCTCACAGAGCGGGTCTGTTTGATGAGGCCTCCTCATCTGACACTCTAACCAGCCAGTCTTGCTACAAGTCTGAACTGTTTCGGGGGAAAATAAAAGCCATGATCGTGTTTTACCAGGTTTCTGACTTTTGTCTTAACTTGGCACTTTTGTTTAGTTAATCTAGCAAAAAGCCTAGCCTTTCTTTTCTGTGCGGCCTGAGACTTAACTGTGGCAGGGAGCCAAAGACCATAAGCAAACAACCTGCGAGGCAAGCGGAAAGCTGTAGAGATTAAAATGTTTAAGGTTAGGGTGGTTTAATGCTTGCGAAGAGAAATTAAGAAAAATAGCATTGTGTGACAGTTCTCTTGCAGGAGCGAAAGGGGATTACGAGGAATTCGGCTACAGCGGAGGTATTTGCACCGGCAGACTAAGCGGCCCGGTGAAAAGGCACAGGTTGAAGGCGGCCTTTTAATCCGTCTTGTAAAAGACTAGCGATGTCGCAGAATAGCGCGTAAAAGGGGGAGGGAGTCAAGCTGATGAGAAATGCTTGAGCTGGAGCTAATTACACCAAGAATGTGAAATGTGCTCACACCTGGACCACGTAGCTTAGAAGAAACATGTTTAAGCATAATCCCAGTTAGCATCAAAACACAATTAAAGGCGATGACATGCACAGATTTCTTAAACAACACCATATCAGTGTTTCTCAATCTGCATTTTTACCTGTTATGACTGAGCTGGAAATTCTTAAAGCTGCCTTGGGTGGGGTGGGGGGGCACAACATTGAGCAATACACAATTTTCCAGGACAGAGATCAGGAAACCACAGGAGGAAGTATCAACAGAAGCACTTTACAGAGGTCACATTTAACAAGGGATATTAGAAAAGGGCACTCCTGTAGCTTCCGCTTTGTGCCATGTGATCTTTGGCCTCTACTTGTGTGGCTAATAGAAGGGTGTTTGCTTTCAGCCAACTGCCTGTTTGTTCTCAGTAAAACATCAACTGTTCTGCTTTACTCAAGCTTTTCCTCCTCCAAACAGCCGCTTGAGCATGCTTGCCTTAGCGGAACAGAATGAGCGAAGTTGCCAACGGCACGGCGTGGCGTAATACGGCTAATTAACTTTCCCACCCCACCCCCATCTGAGAAAGAAAAAAACGGTTCCTTTCTCACACGCTTGGGAACGAATCAAATTCATGAAACCGGTTTCATAATAACCACACAGTCAGATCAATATTTCAACATTGCTTATCATGCCAAACTGTTGCACAAGAGAAAGAGGTGATGCTACAGAGTGGAGGAGGTAGACATATGAAGTCTTTTCGACATAGACAATCTGTTGAACTGTAGTACAAAAAGTACTGCAGATGATTGTGTAGTGATCAGATTTTGGTACATCAGATTAACTTTACCATCTGATGTCCAAAAAAAAAGACATTCAATGAGAATAACTGTTTAGTGGACGGAATCACCTGATGCGATATCACAAAACCTATATGCCGTTTCAATCTGTAATGCGATTCTGTAAGTGTCACAATTTTATAAATATTATCATTCAAATTAAATTATGATTTTTTTTTATTGTGAATAATTTAGAGAGCCACCTGTAGGATTATAGAGGAACTGCAACATTTTAAAAAAATGATTTTTGGAGTGGACTTCGGGTGAGCGACAACATGGAGTAGACGTGGAAAACAGATGCTCTGATCAAACTTAATTTCTTCACTCCTTCTTCCGTTCCTGAAGGTTGAATTTACTCTTTAGGGTGTTAGATTTTTATCCTTTATCCCGGAGTCACCTATTTTTGACCTACAATGACTAGTAAGAGCGTAAAACCAGAAAAAAAATATAACTCTGTGACCGCTCTAACATTTAATCTCCATGCTGCTGAATAAACACTGTCAAGCATTAGTGGCGGAATTTAAACCTTCATTTAGTTTACTGGAAACAAAACTGGAGCAGATTCAAGCCAAAGTGGAAGACCACGGTCGATGCTTACCCTGCTTAGAATTCGCTACGGATAACCTGAGCCAGAGTGTAATCAAGCTGGAAAATATTTCCGGTCTTTGGGAAAACAGCTTGAAGTTAATGACCAGGGTCATAGACCTACAGTAGAGGGCCGGATCAGGAGATAAAACTTGTATATCCTAGGCCAGATTGAAGACCTTCTAGTTCGGGAGGCACGGCGGAGAGGGAAGCTGGAATACCAGCAGATTCGTGTCATAGAAGATTATGCTTATGAAAATTTGAGCTAACGAGATTTTTCATGCCGAGTACAGCGTAAAATTTGTGCGTTGTTTATCATTATTTACGTATTTATTTTTAATGACTTGTGGGTTACATGGACAATTGATGAGGTTTGTTGCTGCTTTGTTTTTAGCATCTTTCTTCTTAGGGCTGAGGGGAATTGGGTATGGGGGGAGGTGTGTGTGTGTGTGTGTATACGTGTGTGTGATGGGGGGCGGGGGGGTCCAATGGGGGTATGGGATCTTCAAAGCCAGTACTATGTTAGAACTGTGTACAGAGTTGATCTGTAATACATCTCTCCATGTTCTAGACCTTTGTTTTAAGGTTGACACTTGGCATTTCATTATAATTAATGGTTACCACCCTGCACCCCCTTCTCTCTCTCTCTCTCTCTCTCTCTCTCTCTCGGAGAATGAATAGTTCTTTAAACTTAAGGGACTTAATCATTCATTCAAAAGAAGGCAAGTTCTCTCACACTTTAAACAACTTAACACCACAATTGCATTTTTACAAGAAACATTCACAGTTCTGATAATTCTCACCTCATTTCATGCAGCACTACCACTTTATCTTTCAGGCCAAAGCCAGGGGGGCCTAATTGTCATTAACCCAAACATCTGTTTTGAGCACCATAATGTTATTCCAGATATATATATATATGATTGTTATATCACTGTAAAAGGCCAATTAGTTTATACTAATATAGTTGTAGAATTTCGATCATTAAAATGAAGCTCTTTTTCAGTCTGCACCTATTTTCTTCCCAAATCTTACTTTAATGCAGTTAATTTAATTATACCATCTTACCTTTGTAAAGGTAAGTGTCCTTGGTTAAATTCCCAAGTCCCGTCTTCAAAGATTGAAAAGAGAAGGTAGCATGGCTCCACCCAGTCGTTGGATTAAGGGGGTTATATAAAGGATTGCACGAAGTGCGTTAAAATGCACACATGTTTAGCTTGTTATAAAATCTATTAAAATATTGTCGAAAGGAGATAAATCATTTTGGGAGTCACTGTGGTGATGCATAAATTGCCATACAAAAGAATCATGATTCATCACTGAATTGATTCCCTGTCCCATACCCCTCCTCCTCTCTACTATTTAGATTATGTACAAACAAAACCATACGTACATATATACATACATCGGACCGCCAACCCAGTAAAGCATTTGCTTACAGTAATCTTCATTTAGGAGTGACAACGCTGTATTGTGAAAGACAGCTCTACCCTAAACGCAACATACTTCATCACTGTCACTAATGGAATGTGTTTCAGAGCACTCGGCAACTGGGTGCTCTTAGCTGCGTCTGCCGTTCTTTCATTATCTGGAGTCCTCAAAAGGCCAACAAGGCTTGGCTCTAGCCTGAATAAGATATCAACATTTGGTCTGAATGGAGCCGCTGAAGTGTCCTCTGGGAAAGCGCCTGCAGTTGACACAATGGATGAGAAACAAAATCGTCACCAAACTTGTTAGAGGACTGCAGAGATCTTACAGTCTGAATCGAACGCACTCGGTTTGTTTAGGCAGCTGTGAGCACAGCAATCATGCTCAGGGAAAGCAATCCAACTGCTCCAATATTTCCTGAGAGGTCATGTGAGTCTGCGGTCAGACTGCTAGGAGAATGCCATTTAACTACACTGAAATCAAAACTCTTGGCTGAACCCGAAATCCATAGCACTCCGAACTGAATACTGCTGCATTCATTAGTGTGCTATTATATTTATAACACAACACTGCCGTGAGACTGCCTGGTCTAATGTTATGCTTAAAACAAAATCCCGATTGTCCAGGCTAAAAAGAAGCAACAATTTGCCTGTAGGGTATGACCAGCTGATCAAAGTGCAGTACGAAAACTATGTAGGTACGGAAAATAAGCTAGATGGCAAAAAAAAAGATAGAGCGAGAAGTACAAAGTTTTTAGTTAACATTTTAGTAATGAGGTGTAACAAACGTGTTATTTTCATCTGGTGTTCATTTTCAAGATGTCAGGGTGTTGTGTTAGCCAAGTTCTGGAGAGTTTTTCTTTTATTTTGCTTAATTTAGTTACTTATGCCACATCCCTACTGTTCCTTATTCTGAAAATACTGTTAAGCATCTGTTCAAACTAATTTCTACACCGATCAGTTATAACATTAACACTACATAACATTAGCACATTTACATTGATTATTAATTACATACCAATGAATAGGTGACACGGTCATGTGCACCCAAGACTCACTTATATCAAAATCACCTGGTCGATCACACGGAAAAGCCAATGCAGCACTAAAAAATGAAATAAATCAATGGACAGAACACCCAGTGGACCAAAGCCTGCCACACACGGTGCCCAGCAGCCAACAAGCCCAAGGCTTCTGACCCGGCCTCAACCAACAGCACCCAAAGGATCCGGTGCAAACCTCCTGGTACCAGACACCACAGCACACCCACAGAAGCCAAGTGCAGACCCTGAGAGACCAGAGCCACCCCTGTGGCACAAGGGGAATCTCAAAACCTAGGTGTTTTTACTATTATATCTAAATGCTGTATATATGAACCATAGAAAGAATGTCTATGTTTATTCTTTAGCAGCTCCTGCATATTTGGTGGATATTTATAACTTTATTGATGACAATTATTAATCAAGGCTAACTGCACTTAAAAATCAAAATTTAAATGAAACCAATAATGTTTGTGTAGCATCATAAAGCTCCGTAGCTCACATATGTACATGATACGTTTACATTATGTGCATATGAACTACGCAAACTTGTACATGATAAGTTTACTCGATTTAAGGTGAAGCACAGAATTGAACATCATTGGCCTTAGTTTTGAAAGAGGACAAAGAGACAACAGCAGCAAAGCAAAAAGGTATTGACGTTAAGGAATTTTGGATGTAAGGAAACAGCCAACTAGAGTTTACCTTGTCATGCTGTGCAAAGTTGAGTTGAAAGAGAGTTGCCAGATTGGGTGGCTTTCCAGTAAATAGCATTTTATTACCTTTGGATAGAAAATGTGTCTTAAAATGTGTAGATTAATTTTAATAAAAGATGAGCTAAAGTATGATTCCCAGAAGTTATGTTATTTGGTTACAGTAGGTGTTCAGTATTTACCATTTGGTTACAGAGTGGTCTGGCAACCCTGATGGCCACAAAGCATGAAAGCAGTTTGAGCGAGAGAAAATATACAATCCCAGTCAAAAGTTTGGACACAAGTTCGAATTTATTTTCTACATTCTAGAAGAATACTGAATTATTTTTTCCCAAAACTATAAAATAACATATGGACTTAGGTAATTAAGTAATAAAAACAGTCAGTTGTTATTTTGAGACATAAAGGTCAGCTGTTCTGGAACAATTCTTGCAAGAACAGTAATGTCAAGTGCATGCACCCATTAAGCACCATGATGAAACTGGCTTTCATGAAAACCTTTCCAGAAGTTAATTTAGAGTTACCTGCCTCAAAAATCACCAATTAACAAACAGCACATCAGATTAGAGCCGTTATAAAGGATTTACAGAGCAGAAGTAGCAGACACAGAAAATTACTGCATATTTTGTATGCCTTCAGCATTCTTCTACAATGTAGAAAGAAATAATAATCCAGAAATCCCATGGAATTAGAAGATGTGTAGGAACGTTTGCCTGGAAGTGTAGTTAGTGCACATGTGGAAAAACAGTTTGCTCAGTAATGAGCCAAATACAGTATAACTGCAGTAAAACTGTATTTCACAAAGGTTCATGGTTTACATGTGCCAAAATGTGGAGAAATATTGACAGATCACTAATCAACTATGGTCTAATACAATATTGTTATTATTAGGATTTTATTTTTAAAAATATTATTCAATTTGCTTACATTATTTGGGTTTCATTAACTTTTCTTATATTACTAATTTTCGTTGGGATTGTGGTGCTTAAAATTTTTTATTTTGGTACCATTTCTGTTTAATCGATTATTAAAACTTCTGCACTGTATTATTTTTCCTAGCCACTTCAGTATAATGTACAGTACATTAGTAAATCTGTTGTTTCTGAGCTGCTTAAACGATTTGTAAAACCCGATCGAGTAATAGATCAAGACATAATGCCTGGTTTGCATAAACAACCCAAGGTCACGAAAGGGTTTACTAGAAACGTTATGCAATATCCAGTCTATTCCGTTACACTAATCACATTCATTTACCACAACTTCGTATGAAGTCACCGTCATATTGGATTTGAGGAACAGATAGTCGAGTGACTCAGCAACGCCAAGTGACTTTTCATATTGCCTAATTTGAAAGCACCTAAAGACGTGTCGCTCCTTGCCAGGAAAGAGTGACACGAGCACAAAGCACCCGTGGCATGTTCCTGCAAGTGACACCGCAGCCTGGGAGAGTTCGACATCCACACAGAGAACACAGACCGCTCAGACAACAAACATGTTTGTGTGGGGGGTTTACTCTAATGAATGCAACCGTTACTCCACCTCCTGCGCTTCCTGTTCCCAAACAAGAGCAGGGATAATGGCAGGCAGCCCATACAGATATGTCCGCACATGAGCATGCAGAGATAAAATCCTTACTAAGGAGTCAACAATGAAACAACAATGCCAAGCCGTGCCATGCGCCGATCTGAGGAAAGAGCAACAATGTGCATTCCATGAAAATGAACGAGTCGTTTGCTACTTCTCAAGATAACACGCTGATTTTTTTTTTGACCACCTACAGCATTTAGTCGCTTAGCGAGTTGCATAGTCGGTTCAAACTGAGATTAAGATGATATCTTTAATAAGTTTGACCTCCTTATGAATAATGTTTTTTAGCTATAAAAAGTACTAGCACTTGACCAATTGTCAGTGTTTGGCTACAGCCATCTTTATTATCTTATCACTTGCCTCTAACGTGTTGTTACTTGTGGCACTTGAAATACTGTATAAACATGCTCTAGGTTCCGGCTAGGAAATGAATAAATCTAAATAAGCAATTTGTTAATGTTTTACTAGATAACTGGTCTTAAAAGCTCTCGAGAGTGTAAATGGAAAGCCATAAACCAGCAGGATATGTCTAAAAGCTGATGAAAAAACACCTATTGATGATGAGCATGTTTCCAGCACCATGGCCAAGGTTACTCCAAGATTAAGTTTATAGCTTCGGTAAAAGAAGAAAAAGGAGAAAAAGAAGCAGGGATGGGTCACTGCCAAGTAGTTCAAGGATACCCCAACGTGGAGATGCACAAAGGGGCCAACTACTACATACAGCAGTGGGTGTGAGGAGAAATGAATCGATTCACATTCACCAGCGCTTACTGTGTGGGCTTTTTCCATAACTGCCTCTTTCTTTTGAAGACAGCCTAGATATTAAACAGCCTAAGGGTGGACAGGGAGAGAACCTGGAAACATGATACAGCTAGAACTAGATAAAAGAGTGATTTAAGACAATGCCAGTGTGAGCATTCACGCTCGCATGTTTATAGCACATTCTCGCAACTCTGTGACATTACTGCCCCGTTTCCCCAGACACCTCCGCTTTGTTTTGATGGATCCCGATTATTCACGAGCAATCCAGCCTGGTGTAGACTAGGGTTGTGCAGTAAGGGCCAAAAATGATTACAGGGCTTAATATTGTTAACATTATTCAGCCTATTTTATCACTTTGAAAATGGCTCTCTTGTTCAGATAATGCAATTATAGCCAAAGCCGGTTTTAGACTATAAAGCCTGACTTTGCTTTTGCAGGCACAATTGCACATCGTAAAGAATAATGTTTGATCATGAGGGATTAGAACACACAACGTGAGCTGCTTGACGACGACCAATTTAGTACTGCTGCAATCGAAAACAGCTGATGACAAAATACGGGCAAACACGACACCGTGTCATATTTCTGCCTAAGCATGAGTGTTGCTTTGACACTAGTGTAATATCCACCATTAAGATGACATATAATTACACAAATAAATGTCGCTGTGTATCCAGTATAGTTTATATAGTATCCAACATGGTATATGAGGCACAGTGGCTTAGTGGTTAGCACTGTCACCTTGGACCTTCAGGTCCTGGGTTCGATTCCCATGTAGTGTCTGTGTGCATGGAGTTTCCTCCGGGTTCTCCGTTTTCCTCCCACAGTCCAAAAACATGCAGATTAGGCTAACTGGTGTTTCCAATTTGCCTGTAGTGTGTGTGTTGATTGTAAGTCCTACCACAGATGTACAAATGGGAATAAATACAATGGTCACCTTTGGGATCAACAGTCCCTTGTTGGACCACAAAGTTTCCTAGATGGATGAATGGAATATTGTATATATCTAATATAAAGGACATGTTGCAACCTAGCAGCTTATTGGTTAGCACTGTCTCCTTGTACATCCAGGGTTTGTGGTTCTTCCCGTTTCCTCCACTTTCCTTCCATAGTCTAAAGACATGTTGGGTAGGCTCGTGTGGCTGGTGTGTGTCTGTGTGTATATGCTTGTGCCCTGCAATGGATTGGCACCCCATCTAGGGTGTACCCCAACATGTGGCCCAAGTCCCCTGGAATGGGCTCCAGGCTTACACCTGTAACTAAGTGATAACAGGAACTAAGAGTGCCAATCCGTCCATAGTCTTTGGGCATATATACTGTACTCAATTTGGGAACCCCAATTAACCCAACCTGCATGACTTTAGACCGTGGAAGGAAACCGGAGTACCGAGCACGAGTAGAACATGCACACAGACCTGAGGCTGGAATCGAACCCTTGACCCTGGAGGTGCAAGGCCACAGTGCTGACCACTACGCCACCACGCCACTTCTAAGGAATACACGCCCACCAAAAACAACTAAAATAATAACAACTTGTTGGGCAGTTAGTAATATTAGAAGAATATTTGACCAAAATACCATGCAGCAAAAAAGAAATTCATACAATCACTTCAAAGTCTTTTAGTTTATTAAATAAAATTCCTAAACCCCTCCTTTATGGAACAAAAGTTCAAGGACCTAATAAATATACACAGGATTCCAGTTTGTAGCATTTATCGGTGTCCCGTTTGATTCCCGGCCAAATGTATCTGCCAAGAAGACGAATCACAATTCCTGTGAATTGCAAAGTTTCCCAGTCCTCTTTAGATAATCATTGGGAAAAAATTGTGTTTGAAATAACTGATCGTGCCAAGCAAACATTGGTAATTCTGTGGTTAATAAATAAGCATTCGTATATAACTTTACAACTTGATTCGACTGGGCAAAGTATTAAAATGAAACTAATTTGGCAAGCACTTTCACTCTCTCAGCTTTAACCGACAGAGTTGAACTAATGTAGAGAACAAACCCTGTTCTCTCAGATAATAACTCGTCATTTAAGTGTTATTTCGGTATCGCAGTAAGTAAAAGAAATTTATTCAAATGAAAGTGCATGAAAGTTCATTTAGTGGCCCCAGCCGTGCCTGGAGACCTGGTGTCTGCACAACTACTTGACACGTAGCATTGTCTGACTGTCGACAGTCTATTTTTTTGGCATTGCCGTAAAATCACTCGCTAACCAGAACGCAGTAAATCCAAGAAGGCAGCTGCGAGTCGAAGTTAATTCAAGTTTCCATAAATCCTTGCAGATGACACAGATGAGAAACACATGTAGGGGGAAAAGGAGACGGGTTTCTGTGTGGAACTGATAAAGAGTGGAAAAAGAAAGGCTGAGTTTAAAATAAATAAATAAATAAATAAATAAATAAATAAATTAATTAAAATTTAAATGTCTCTGAAGTCATTACTACTCCAGGAGATAAACAGCTCTTAACTTTTAAATCAGGGTAAAGGTTATTAAATTTATCAAATTTATGAACGTACCCTCAGCATCCATAACGAATATTGATAACAGGTCGCAAAGTAATATTTTTTTGCCATTATTTCTTTGTGACAAATGTGTTAAATGGACAAGTGATAAATAGAACACACCAATGCTCACCAATCATAAATGATGCTTTGGTCCAGCACAGTACCCAACATCTCAGGAAACTAAGTGTTTTTGAGAGGTTGCTCAATCAGGCATTGCAGAGGCGGTTTGAAACTAAAGTTGGCAGGAAGGAGGTATAGTACATCTTCAAGAGGCGATCTGAGATCGTGAGAAAAGCACATGCCTTGGGTGAAGCTGAAAACATGGATATATTATTTCCACAAGTTCAGATGTGACCTAATCCATGTAATACTGTCTGCAAGTTCCCTAAATTAATTTAATTTACAGCTTCTTTCATAAACACACAGTGTATATTGGCTGCATGGTAGAAAAAGTAACAGAAGTTGGGATATAATACACCTGGTACAGGTACATAGGGTAAAGGAGTAGTTTGCTTTCCTGGTCTAGAAATCATTTGGTTAATTTCAGTCATTCATTCATTCATCTTTAGCAACTGCTTAATTCTGATCATGGTTGATCTGGAGTTCAGTCCATTACAACGCACACACAAAGATCATTTACCATAACCAATCCACCAAATGACATGTTGGGAGAACACCAGACACACCAGAGGAAACCCACATGGAAAGAACATTCACAGGCAGCAGTCTAAGCTTAGATTCAATCTGGCTGCCTAGGTGACTTTAGTACTTTAAAGAGTACACTACTAGTCAAAAGTTTGAAATTCCTTTCTTTCCTGATTTTTAGTATTTCTTTCTACTTTGAAGACATCCAAAGTATGCAATAATCTCTTTTGAGACTGGTAACTTGAAATTTTGGTCTTATTTTCCTGAGATGGTCTTCACGAGAGCCAGTTTCATCATGGTGCTTGATGAGTTTTGCAAATGCACTTGACAATATTGTTCTTGCAGGAACGTTTCAGAGCAGCAGACCTTTGTGTCTTAAAATAACAACTGACTAATGTTGTTGTTGTTGATTACATAAGTCCATGTGTTATTTCATAGTTTAAATAAAATTCCAGTATTGTTCTAGAATGTGGAAAAATAAAGCTTCTTCTATTACCCTAAAGGTTTCTATAGTGTTTCCATTTAGGCAAACCTTGAAATCCTTTCATAACCATAGGTGATTTCTCTTCATTGAAGGAGTCAGGTAGAACTTAGGGGTTTCTTATATATTGGTTACCCTGTGTCGGATCACAAGGAGGTGAAGCCTATCCCAGAGACAAGGGCACACCAAAGGCAAAATTCGAACCCCTGATTCTGGAGGTACAAGGCAATGGTGTTATCCAATGAGGAACCGTGCCACCAATTAAATAAAGATTCGGTTAAAGACTTCCACCAAAGATCCACCAAAAACTGTCTAAGGACGCATATGTTTTTGTTTTTTGCGAAGTTTAAAATACTTTCTGAGGCACCTTTATTTTTAAATAGAAGACGGGTAGCTCAGTTTCGGTGTATGTGTCGGGACCAAGCTGGCACTGCTGGGCTTGAGGAAGGTCCTTAACCCACAACTGCTCATATGTGTAATGTGATACATGTAAATCAATTTTAGACATAGGTGTCTGCCAAATGCCGTAAAATGTAAATGAATTTATTGGTGCAGTTTATAAAAGTTTTTTAAAGAAAAAAACATCTGGGTCCTTAATATTAATATGAAGGTAAAAATAGATTTATAGTACCAATATCTCTACGTCTACTATTCTGTCTAGTGTCTACTATTTTAACTTTCCAGAATTCATACATACACATGCTCTCTGATAGTTACAAACAGCATTATATCATCATGATCAATGAGAATCTTGTCATTCCAAGGTCACGTGATAGAGAGTACCTGATGTAGGTCTAGTTATCTGATATCGAAGATGGCATATTTGAATCCAACAAGCCGTGAATGGCGAAGACAGCAGTGTGTGTGTTTGTGTGTGTCTTATCTCACCTGTTTAAAGTCTGCCACGAAAGTGATGAGAGTGCCGTCAGCCTGCCTGTACTCCAGTGTGATGGAGTCTCTCTCACTGTCCGCCTCCAGCAGCTCCTCAGTGATCCGACCATCAGCGAGTCGAACCCGCACTTTCAGCTCGGAGCACAAACCCGCACTGAGCACTGAAGCCCAGACGAACAGGATGACTCCGACTGACCCCGGAGACATCCCAAAACGAGGCGAAAACGCGCAGTCAAAACGCAAAGCGCGGAGAGACGAGCCACAGATCCGACACCGAGTCAAGCGGCGGGGAACCGACTCGCCTCATTACACCGAGTTCCTACACACGCACAGTAACAAACCTGACCAACGGTTTTTTTTTTTTTTTTTTTTAAAGCTTTTCATCCATGGTCTCACGCCGGAATATTAATTACATTGTAACAAGAAATCAATCGGCTAAGAAATAAAAGTTTCAAACTTGTCGCTGAGAACAATCTCAGAGTTTGACTCAGTGAGCTGTGAGAAGGACGCGGCTCAAGTCAGACGCACGCTGCTTTGCCGAGTGGCAGCACACACTCACTGCGCTTCACGCTCACTTCTGTTGTAGTTTCTTTCTCCTCCTCCTCCTGCTCAGTGTTTTTGACTTGAACTCGCCGTCTAAGAGCCGTCACTTCCTTCAGCGAGCCAAAGTACAACTCCACACTGCAGCGGCCTCCAAAGTTTCAGCGCAGGGAACTCTTAAAGGCGCAGCGCCCTCCCAAACCTTCACTCACCTCAGATTATACACTGAAAAAAAAGTCACACACTTCAGGACTGTAATTGAATCAACTTTACTTTTTAATATGGTGCACAGTTTGGTGGAGAAGTCATGTATGAAAATGGTTCTGCACGCTCTCAGAACCACACTTTGACAATTTGAATCCTGGATTATACCTGTAGTTAGCACAGAATCCTTGCACCTCCAGGGTCCTGGTTCGATTCTTGTCTTTGTGTGCATGGAGTTGGCATGTTCTCCCCGTGCTTGGTGGGTTTCCTCGCACAGATCAAAGACCTGCAGATTAGGCTAAATGGGGTTCCCAAATTACCCGTAGTGTGTGTGCCCTGTCCGGGGTGTACCCTGTCTAGTGCCCTGGGTCTCTTGGAGCATCTGGGACAGTGGCGACCGGTCAATACCCCTTAAAATTAGGCAGAGAAGAATGCTACTTTAACATGTAATTATTAAACATAATAATTATTTATTTTAATAATGAAATAAAGTCATATAGTCACAATATTTTAATGTATTTTTAATATAATTTACTTACAATAAAAAATCTAAACTGTATTAACTGTATTTGGCGACGGACAAACAAGTGTCTATATAGGTATGTACATTTTTGAAAAGCATGTGATTTGAGGCTGAGCTCTAATTGGATTTTTATAAATTATCCTTGCGACGCACCACTGTGCGCCCCGAATCCTCCCACTTTTGTTCTTAGCGAATCAATATTGTTTTTAAATATTTGGACCCATGTGATTGGACCATTTTTTAACGAGTCTCTCAACGGGTCAGCAGATTCTTAGTTATTGTTTTGAATAGTGATTGACGTGGAAGCCAGCTAAATATGAGGGGAAATTTTGTAATAGGCCTATATGTAAATATCTACCATATGCATTCACTTACTCACTTATCATCTGTACCCCTTTATCCTATCTATTAAAAAAGTAAACAGTTAGCAGCTTACCATACAGAAACAAAAATAAGTGTAACACTTGGAAATGGTGGTAAATTGGGGAGACTCACCCTCTAAACGTTGTGAATGATGTAAATGTGCATAGCTAGCTAAAGCGCCTCAGCACTCAATTCACACCACTTTATTTTCCTAAACGCAGCACTATGCACAACATTTCAGACACAAACAGTATGTTATATGTCCAGCTAGACTCTGATGCTGTTGTGTTACACGTCACAAGCTTTCTATGCTCCTTGAAGGCACACACTGAGGTGGGTTTAGTGTTAATTACCAAAGGCAGCATGTCAAGGGGTTCTTTGTCTGTGGCTTAATAGCACATTCTGTGTGAAAGTGCCTATTGTTACCTTTAATTCTTAGGTTCTATAACAGCATACTCAGAGGTGTTTTATTTCTCTTGCAGCAAATCATGTCAATAAGGATTAAGAGTCCATAGGAAGTGTAGTCGTACAGTTGTAAAATAGCTTTACAATGTACTATATGCAGCCTGTTTTGGTGTAAGCACAATTGAATGTTGTAAAGGATAAGTTATAAGAGTATGTGTTTAAATCTGTTCAATGTGCTATGACAATCATCAAAGTCCACTAAAAGGAAGATGAAGATAATTACTCGAAACTCAGTACAGAAATAGAGGATTACTTTAATTTGAAGCATGCAAATAGTCTGCTAATACAGTTCATTTACTATTATGATCATGTAAATTTACAAAGCTCTGTTGAGTCACTGCACTCAGTACAAAAAAAACGTTTGTAACTATTGTTTTGTTTAATGTAATTTGAAGAACATGTAATAGTTCAGTCTGTTACAGAAGTTCTCTTGAAATCTAGTAAGGTCTGGAATACACATTCTAAAACCAGCTCAAGGGTCTGGATTAAGGTTCCAGTCTATTTGGGCTGTGGGGTTTGATTCCCAATGTTCCCAATAACCTTTTTTCAACTTTGCCGGACTTGTACAATGACAAAGAAGATATATCCTTTATATACAATATTTTTAATTCTAAAAGAGGGAAAGTGGCCATTCTCCCACTAGTGGATGGGATGACATCAAGTGTTGGTGTCTGTTGTAAGTATGACAGGCAATGATGGGTGGATGTAGTTGCAAGTCAACCAACATTAATAAAACATCAGCATTCAAATCAAATCCGGGTAGAGAAATTCAGCAAAGATAAACAAACCAAGATCAGGTGATCAGCTGACCACATAAACTGTGTCACAACAATCTCAGAATACAGGTAATCAGACATGGGATCAAATACGCAAAAAGAAAATCCATAAACAAAAGGCTTAGGGAAACAAACTGGCAGATAATATAGAGAGTGTTTACTTCTCAATTCGGTGAGTGAAATGAGAGTCTGTTTATACTGTTTGTGTGTGTGTGTGTGTATGTGTAACTGAGTCCAGGTGTTACTAATCAGTAGTTAGGTGAATTAGATTGTATGTGCTTGAAGATGGATTTCTTGGTGGTCATGTTTGTAGGCCATGCTGTGGCTTGTGCATTGATGTCAGAATCTTCATACCAGTAAGCTCATGTATGCAGGAGAGGGTAAATAGAGTGTGCTATGCTGCCCATGATAATCAGTTTAGGAGGTTTGGTGTTGGCTAACTCTTTGTCTCAGAGGAACCATGTACTGTATAACCGTAATGTTTTAGAACATCCGCATGACGGTTCCTGTTGTCATATAGGTCATGGCAGCTATAAACGGTCACTCCAACGACACTCTTTTTGTTCTCTCTTTTAAAACACTTGTAATATTACTAAGAAACCAGAAAGAATAAAGTCCTTACCTTTGAAGACGCACTGTGGTAGAAAGGCAGCCAGCATTTTTGTCTGAGCAATGCTGTTACGGAAAAATGAACCAATCATATATAGAAATTTAACAGCATCCTGGTACAATGAGGAAAAATTTACTAAACAGCTTTGTACTAAACTTAACTTTTACTACATTTACTATTGCAATCAATTCTTCTTTATGTATATATACAGTACATGTTTTGTCTGTACTTTGGTCAGAACTCACTCTTTCAATTATATCTTTACATTCCATAAATTGGAGGAACCAAAACCACTCTCAGAAAATCTGTATGTCTGTCTGTCTAAATGTCTGTCCAGTCGATTTTGTCACAGCATCAAGTAAAACTGGCTGAGAAGAATTTAAAGAAACTTTGCCAGTCCTTTGGGATTTGCCTGAAGTTAATCTGCACCAGGAATAAAAATAAAATGAAGAAAGAATGTCATGAGGTGTTAGGTATCACATTACATCACAATTATTTTAACTATACTTTTACTTATTCGTTTTCCAGGAGTTGGGCTTCGGCATACCAAGACATTTTGGACATTTCCAGGCTCTCAGTAGTTCCAACATGACTGTGCATCATTGCGCAAAGCAAGGTTCATAAGGTCATGGATGAGCAAGTTTTGTGCGGAAGAACTTAATTGGCCTGCAAAGACTCCTGACCTCAACCCAATAAAATGCCTTTGGGATGAATTATATATATATATTAGTTTTGGACAAATTTCTTTCATACCGTTGAGACTCGTGACACATAGCGACAAATTTTTAGGGTCATAAATCTATAAAGTAAATGTGAAATAACCTATTCATGCTGTCTGCCAACACTGGTAATTAAATTGTCTCCCTGTTTTATTTTTTATTACATCCCTAAGGGAGCATCTGACAACACTGGAAAGGGAGGAAGTGCCACACATCAAGAGCAACATCTGGAAATGTTTACAGTGATCAAAGTGACACATTAAAATTGTGAATTGCTTGAGAATGATAAGATGCACCTAAATCATTGCCCACAAATGCTCATCTTCCCAGGTGCTGAGCTTCTCACTGGGTGGCCCAAGTAGGATAGGCCACCACGGAGAAGATCGCACAACAGTAGGAGTGTGTGGACGAGGGCTGTGATGGAGGAGAAAGAGCAAACACATAGGCTCTGAATGTCATCAAGCAGTGTCATGTGGCCCAGCACTTTGGTTAAGCCAGATGAGGACAGGGTCAGGTAAACAGTTCTCCTTTTGTGGTGTGTTGAAGCCAAAATATGCAACTAAGATGGCAGTGAAACATCAACTGGGTTGTATTTGATAGGTAAATCATTCCTTGTTCCTCTCTTTTCCTTTTTATATAAGCTAGGAGAGGGATGTTAAATATTACACATAACATTATTATACTGCATGGTCCTCAATGATCATAGTGCACTGGAGTGTGTATTCTGTCCTGTCAGTGTTTTGTCATATTGCTTACATTATGTTCATGATTAACTAGATGCTCAAGTAATAAAGTCACACACAATTGTTTAACTATTCTTGTCAGGATGTTCCTCTTACATAATTATTAATGTAGCTAAATATGCATTATGCATGCATGAAGAATAAAATGGCTGTTTATTTTTTGAAATACTAGCTTCTTCTTTTTTTTTTTCTTTTTTTTTTTTTTTTTTTTTACAAAAAAAGGGGCACACACCAATGTTATTCTACAGCCTTGAGCAATCTTTCTTATATAGCAGTAGAGTGTATAAACCACTAAAACACTACTCATAAAAGAGCCAAGTTTTTGGTTTGTGGTGGAACTGAAAAAGTGGCCTTCTGACAGAAGAACAGTCTCTCTGCTACAGTTGCTAGGCACAATCACATAATACGTTTTTTTTCCAATTCTATGGTCCATTCTTTTATTTCTCTATTGTTGAATCGCATTTGTTAAAGCAACAAATAGATTACATTATTCCTGCTGCATACATTGCTGAGGTTGTTGCATAAACAACCAATTTTCATATTGTATTTTTAAGCACTTTGCAGCCTGTCACAGTGAAACATTTGTTCAATGATTTAGAATATAATCTACATTATTTAATTAAATTTAGTATGAATAAATGCTAGCAGGGTGGCTTAGCGGTTAGCACGGTTGCCTTGCACCTCCAGGGTCTGGGTTTAATTCCTCCCTCAGGTCTGTGTGCATTAAGTTTGCACGTTCTCCCCATGCTTGGTGGGATTCCTCTGGTCCTCTGCTTAGAATAAACTAATTGGCATTCCCAAAATTGGCTGTAGTGTGTGAATGAGTGTGTGTATGCTCTGAGATGGATTGGCCAGGGTGTAGCCCACCTTGTGCCCTAAGTCTCCTGGGATAGGCTTCAGCCACATACGTGCCTCCCCTTAAGACACATATTATTTCTTTTATATATAAGACTATGTAAGACACAACAGAACTATGCCATCCTTATTAATGATGTTTCCAGATATAATTACATTTCCATTATTTCTTTCAAATGACTTTTTAGTCAATTATTTTCCTAAGGAAATAGCACAGTTCAAACTGCTCTTCATTCCAGAAAGACTGACACCTGTTTTGTTCTGTTTTCATGTCATTATTTGCATGTAGTGGATAAGTAAGTTATGAATGTTTGATGTAAGCAAATTGTAGGTTTGAAGTACAATAACAGGAATATTTTAAGCGGGACATGTGCCGACAAGTCCGGTTCCCATTCCCTGTTTCAGTTCTATAATAATCAGCAGGAAATCATAAGTGCTCGTGGAGCTTCAATTTTATTGGAAAGGTGGCTGTGTAATACCTTTTATAAAAGCTCTTTTCTTTTCATTTTTTAGTCTCTGGCAGTGCTAAATATTTGCCTGTTAGTGCCTCCGAAATGCCTGAAACGCTTTTAAAAGCAGCAGCGAATATTGCTTTGAAGTGATGAATTTGACTTTAAGAACATTTGGCACGACACCTGTGTTGTACTGGATATAAAAACAACATAGCTAGCAAAATGATGTTTTATTCTGACTTTGACAAAGTAGATGACCAAATCATTCAATAAATCCTGAATAGGTGAGCGGCTTGACATGTGACAAATAAGGCCAGGGAAATGTGAAGTCTATCACATAATTTCTCCAAGACACATTTAGCCAGCCACCACATCTTTTCTGAATTATGCTACTGCTGCAGTCATTTACAGATCACATTTCTAAATTCTAAAAAGAAACAAATAATATGCTTCCTGAATGCATTCTCCTTCAATCCAAACTCTGATATTAAATGTACATAATTGCTCACATACCTATTTTACCCTTATATGCTTTATGTACAAGTATTGTACATAAAGATATATCCATCCATCCATCCATCCATCCATTCATCTAGGAACCTCTGTGGTTCAACTAGGGACTGTGGAGGGCAGCGGTGGCCATTGTATTTATTCCCACCTTTGCAACCGTGGTAGGACCTCCAGTCAACATTCACACATGGATACACACACTATTATTATTATTATTATTATTATTATTATTAGCAATTTGGGAAGGCCAATTAGCCTAATATGCATGTCTTTGGACTGTGGGAGGAGTCCCTGGAAGAAACCCACCAAGCATGGGGAGAACATGCAAACTTCATGTACACAGATCCTGAGGCAAGAATTAAACCTGGAACCTGGAGGTGCAAGGCAACAGGCTAATCGGTGGATTCTCCTTGTGCCATCAGGGCAGCTCTGGCTCCTTGGGAAATGGCTTTGCAGGGCCTTTGTGGGTGTCCTGTGGTGTCTGGCACCCAGTGAGTCTGTCAGGTGCTGTGGGGTGTGGGGTGGGACATCTATGCATTGGAGGTGGTTTTATTGTTATGGCTGATCGGTATACATTACTCATCATAGTTATCTGGCATAATTGTTGTTCACAAAGGATGAATGTCAATGTGTAAAAAAAAAATTTCCGCCACTTTGTATCTTGGACACACAGAGGTTGGAAATGATGTAAGTAGTCAACTTCCGATTTCTGAAGTCAGTTAAATACAGCAAATGTTACCAGGCATCTTAAAACAGTTGGGGAAAAATGTTAACTGCCTTCTTCTGCATTCATGAGCTCACAGTCCCACAATTAAGTAGTATTGCCTAGCCTGCAAGGGAAGAGAGTAATGCAATCCCTCACTTTCAGATTGCAGCCAGTTTTGCTTTTATGGATATGGCATTGTGGGTTTTGAGCTCTCAAATTCCCAAACATTATGCAAACTCCTTTCAGAATCACCTAAATTCTTTTTGGTTTGCCTACACAGCCATTTCATAACCCTAAATTTTTGAACAAGATACAGTACAGTACAGTAAGCTGTGATCTAGCCAGTACCAGACCAGTGTCCCACTGAGATGGATGTGGATTCACAGAACTCTGACCAAAATAAAGTGGTAACTAGAGATGGATTAATGTTAAAAGGGGTATAAAACCGGATACTGTAGTCTAAAGGTGTAAAGGCAAGATTATACCATGTTGTATTATAAAGGCAGTCCCAGTTTGCTCAGAGATTAAGAGCTGATTTACTTCTGTGAACATGTCAGGGTGTTAAGTTTGTATGTCTGAATAGGGTGAAGTCATCATACTTGCATGTAATGTAGTCATGTCCAGAAGGGCACCAAATCTGCTTTAGGATTAAGAGAGAGAAAAAGACATTGAGACAGCCTTGGAAGTTAAAAATAAAAAAAAGAGAGAGTGCTGTGTTTTACAGTAGGAGCAGTAAACAGAATGCAACATGGGTATAGCTTTGTTTTGTAAAGTGGGTATGTGAAAAAATAATTTGTGTAAAACAAGTAAATTCTCACTCATCTTTTTCTCATATCTGTAATAAGGAGGATCAATCACAAAACAAGTAAGTTTTAGCAGTCACAAAATAATCAATGCTGTAGGTATTTCTAAATGATTTGCTGTTGTTCACAGAATAAGTGCAAGGTATGCAATCCTGCAGGATTAGATCAACCATTTTATATACGAGTTATAGAAAGTATTACGTTTTTGCACTCTATATAATCTCAGAGAACACAATATCATGATCATGGTTATATAATAAATCTATTATAAAACAATATAATCATATCGTCATGTTTGATGCCAACATGAAACACAGAGAGGTAAAAATGATCTACTTGATCTGCTCGCTCCTGCTGTCCATACAGTTTTATTATATGAACCATCCTGGGAATTCAATAGATTTATTCACTTTCAAATATTTTTTCTTTTTTCACAAAGATTTTTCAACTATTATATACTGTCTGTAAGATCTTCAAAGGACAAAATTTTTTAAAAGTTGTATGTAAAATGTGAATTTGTTTCCAGTCTAGGATGTAATATGGTACACTGATGTTCACACTTTATTGTGGAAATCCTTACTGTTTAAACATTAAAACTATTACACTTTGGAGAAACATTACTCAGAGAGCTGGAAATAAAACCACAAAAGAAAGATTAAGTCTCATTACAACTTTTCAGCATTCGTCTGATGCCCCGCTGACAGCTTTAGTAATGCCACTGCTCCACTGCCATGTAAGAAATACATCTGCTACACTAATGTGCAAATACACATTGATTTCGAAGCATGAGCAGTGGTTCAAGTCAAACCGGGAAATTTCTCATCAGCGGTTTAAAACTAATTGACATTTACAGGAGACTTCAAGTGAGACTCTTAGTAAACCATTCGAATGGTGAGTTTGAAAAAAGGCGTATTTCCATGAATTATGATCTCGAGGTGGCTCGGAGCTCACTGCAGCTGTTTCTGTAAACATTCAGTGAGTGGAACGCATGATCCTTTAAAATCGATAGATAACTTGTCGCAAACTTGCGAAAGAGACTGCTTTTGGGAACTGTCCACACAATTATTTACGAGTACAACTTGCACATCACAGGAACTTGGCTGGGAGTTATTGCCACATCCCCCTTACAGTCCTGACCCCGTTCCAAGCAATTTCTACATGTTTGCGCCTTTAAAGGAGTCCCTGTTAGGCCAGCGTTTCAGACTTGAAGTGAGTCAGATAATGGCTTTGGGATACCTCTAAAAAGGTTCTATGTTGGGTGGAATCATTCTACGAATGATGGTATAGAGAAATAAAGGTAATTTTTACTTTCATAACTGTTTTCTTTTATTCTGCACTATCGAAAGTCACCGTTTGACTTGAACATCCTTTGCATAAACCAGGCCAAGTATTGACCACTAAAATCTTGCATAAGAAAATGCATAAAAAATGTATCACTGTCCTTAAATTTAATCACACAGATGGCTGGTCAAAATTTAGCCTGAGAATATAATCTTAGTGTCTAGGTGTGAAGACTTTTATTAGGCACTTCACAACAACAGGTCTGTTTTCAGTGTGTGCTTCTCCCGGGACCGGGTACACTAACCAGACATACAGAAGAGCCGTTTACATAGTACACAATGCCACATGGAGACCTCAGACTGTTTTCATCATTGAGGAAAGAACACATGGTAGTTCTAAACCAACACTGTGTCAGCATGTTCACAAATCAGATTTGGTTTCATGCAACTTCCCGTTGACTCAGTTTAGTGGAAAAGTTGAGTCAAATAAAGAACTGACAGGAAATAAAATTTTCTAGATTGTAATCCGGAAGAATGATTTAACTTAAACTTCATGAGGCTTCTAGCTTCAAACAATGTGCTCTGTAAGAGCTTTAATCACTCTTCCAGAAAGAAGAGGAGGAAAAAAAAACATGTGAGAGCAGAAGAGCAATATTTAGATTTAAAAAATGGATCCAAGCGTGTGCTGTATAAGTAATGGAAATTTCTTTAGTGTGAGTGATGAGAGGCTGCTCAAGTTTGCGGTATCCAACCGGGTGGGAGGAACATCGTCTCACATGTGTGTCTCTGTCAGAGCACTTCACCCTTGAAGTTGGAGCACAGGCACAAATGGAGGACAGGCTTTAGAGATGATTTAAATATTGAGTCATTAATTTCTCATCCAGATTTTTGCCAGTGGAATGATTCCACGATTGGGTAATTTGGTGATTTGTATAAATAATTTATTTTTTCCACTAATTATTATTATTTTTTTTTTACTAATATTGACTGTATTTTATCTGAAATAAAAAATTGTGTTGAATATAACAGGTTTGAACGTGCAAATCGTTAGGTAAGGATTGCACCATCAGTTTGGTATTTGCTTTAGATAAAGCAAATACCAAACTGTGGTTGGAATGAAGACATTAAAACATTAATGGTTTAATTCAAATATTCTTTACCTATGATTCGAGCATATGATTGTATTGCCTTGGCCTTCTAAGTCAATGTCACAATTTTCTTTATGGACATAAAGGAAAAAGGAATAATGTGACGGGTAATTCCAGAACATTTTAAACATGTGTATGTGTTTAAGTAAATGGATGGAACATTTTTCACGGCCTGTAATGGCCACTGATAAGAGTGTTTCAAGCATGAGATGTTAAATGGAATTGCACATTAAGTATTTTAATGACATTTTAAGGTAAAGTACAGTTATAGAAAACTCAACCTGGCAAATAAAAATGTAGATACTGTAGGTGTAGATAGGTTTTTATTTTCATTTTTTAAAAGATTATTATCTGAATTATGCACATGTATTGTTGCGAAGGACACATGACAAAAGTTTATAACGTCATTCTTTTTAGTGATTTTATCTTTTTTGCTATTTGGAAATATGATTTCATTGGTGCAAAATGTACTCAGGAATGTTTTTATTCTAGTCTTGATTATTCTACTCAAAAGCAGGCATACTTACTAGTCCAGTGTCACTTCAAGTCTCTGTCTCAGCTGTATAAGCACATCTGCACTGCACATGTATAATGCATCACATTCCTTATTACATCTAACCATAACTACAATGTTAGACTTCACATTTGGTTTCATCACCTATTGTTCATATGTGTATTTATTAAAAACAAACAAAAAAAAAAACAGTGAAGGAAAAAAAAATCAAGAATGATCAAGAGTTTTTTTGCTGTATTGAAAATAAAGTAGTTGAAAACATTACTCTATTAGCTTTGTAGATTGCTCTGCTTCTTATTTACCCACCAACTTTATTTAAGTGACTTCCAGATGGGATTGCTCCAACAAGGCCAGAGTTACACTGAACCAAAGGCTGTGTTTAAAGAGAAGTCATATGAAATGTTGTTGATTTGAACTCATCTGTTGCTACGGGACGCCTACAAGATTTCCAAGCCGACTTATACATTTTTGCTCAGTGGAAATTCCCATTGTTGGGGACCACAAAAAAAAAGAAGGTATTTTAGATTACAAAAATAAACAAACACGTTTAGACGTATCCTGAGAAAGTGCTCAGCTCCCCCACAAGCAGTTCTAATGTCATACTTTAAATGTAAGATGAAAGAAAGTTCGCGTTTACCCACTACCTGCAGACGTATCATTTATCGCACTATTATGCAAGGTCAAAGCACTTAAAACATAATGGCTGTTGCTCCCTTTCTAGCCTGTCTTTAAGGTGCCGTGCACAAGACGACATCTTTCTATAATTACAGAACTGGAGCCAAGCTTTCATAAGCCTTTGCGTGTACATTCCTTGATTCATCCGTTTTAAAGGAATCTCATGACAGGAGAGTCTGGAGCAAATGGAGTTAAATGAGCACTAGTATGATTTCGTGTCATGGTGCAGCCATCAATTTGTACTTTTTCTAGTCTTGTTGCTTTTCGGATGGATGAGAGTTTCTATAAACTTTGAATAGTCAGTTAATGCAAAAGATAAAGTCACACAGTCCTTGAGACATACAGTAATTAGACAGCATGTGCTATTAATATGAGGAGTAACCACCGCTTTGGGTCAACTTCCATGGAAAAACTTACAAAGGCTGGTTTTGCTCCTCTGCTCTTCTAAGTAGCAATAATCCTAGCAAATCCACCCCTGGAGACGTAAATGATTTGACAATTTTCACAAACAAACACCGAGATCTGTTTCTGTGCTTTTATTTTTTCAACATGTACCTAATTACACCTTCCAGCCTCCTTTGTGTCCCCTATTTTATGTGAGGCATATACTGTAAAGAACAGACTCAAGCAGAACAGCCCTGTAGACTTTTCTGTATTGCGTCTGACAGGAAGTGGAGGATCTCTGGTGCACTCAAGAGAACTACAGATAACCTGCAGGCAACGGGAGTTACCCAGGCCAGGATTTGGAGTTGGAGAGCAAAATCTTTTTCTTGATGCTCATAAACACTTTTCTCAAGGAAAAATGCACTCTCGGGAAAGCCAAGCAGATACACTGCTGATCTTCTGCCAAAGCAGAATGAAAATATGGAGTTCAGCAGCCAGCCAACATATTCATCTAACTGTTACATTTTCCCACTGTTTTCACTGCATTGAATTGCGAGAGCCTTTATATCACACCATTACATTCGTTATACAATTTTTTATATCATGTATGTAACTACAGAACAGTTCTCACTCACTCATTGTCTATACCTCTTTAGCCTTTCTACAGGTTCGTGAGGTGGCCTGGAGCCTAGCACAGGGCACAAGGCAGGGTATACCCCGGACAGGGTGCCAATCCATCTCAGGGCACACACACTCTATAGGCAATTTGGGAACACCAATTAGCCTAAACTACATGTCTTTGGATTGCGGGAGGAAACCGGAGTACCCAGGGAAAACTTAGTAAGCACAGGAGCAACATGCAAACTCCGTGCACACAGAAGCGTGGAATCGGGAATCGAACCCGGACCATGGAGGTCCATGGCGACAGCTCTAACCACTAATCCAACAAAAAGCAATTCAGTTTATAAAATATGCAAAACACAAGTAAGACCTAAAACATAGTCCTCTCAGTACAGCAATTTACCAACAATTACCAATTTTGTAAAATTGTTTTAAATAATAAAAAAAATTGCGAAAACAACGTAATGTATACAGTATGTATTATATTTAATGCTTTAGAATGTTAACTATGCAGCACAATTTATAAGTGGTATAAAAAAGGGAAATTTCTCATTAACAAAGGAGCACCTTGACTCTACTAAAAACTAGTGAAATGCTGAATAAGTACATCAGTGTTGCAGGGGATAATATAGAGAAATTCTGGTAGTTTTTACTCTTTTAACCGTGTTTTTTTTTTATTCTACACAATCAAAAGTCCCAGTTTGATTTGAACATCCTTTGTTCCTTTGCTTATGTTCCTTCTTTAGAAGGAAACCAAGTTTGTCCTGAAGATTCTGAAAACTTACAGATGCTAGAGACAGCTTCTTGAACTCTGGAAAATAGTTTCATCTAGCCTGCCAAAACTCTTTGTTTTGTCCCGTTGAGAAAACGCAACAATTCCAACACAGAGGGTTTCCCTTTCAAAGAGTTTTTTTCTAGCTTTCTAAAAAAAAAAAACAGGATCCATTTGAGGAGATATTAAGGAGAAGAGACTATAACTAGATGTACATATCTGTTTATTAATAAAAAGTTAAGTTAGTTAACTGATTATTAACTTCCTGAAGGGAGTTTTAATGACATTAAACAACACATAGTCTAATGAAGAGCAAAAAGACAATTTTACAATTTAAACTGTAAGCAGAGGCGATAAGCCAAATGTCTAAGCATATTTATGACTACGATATAAGCTTTCCTCTTGCAGATCAGGCCAGTGAGATGTTTGGCCAGCACAAAGGATGTTATGACAAGTTGCAGACCACAGACTCATACTTTGTCTACATGAGAAGACACAGTGCGACAAGGTCATTTAAGGGCAGACACACAACTTTTATCCCCCATTGACCCCCCCTCCCCCCCCGCGCGCGAATTCCTTGCACATTTGTTCCAACTTTCGTCACACTGTCTAGCCATTTCAGACCCTTGCTGTCATTTATCAGTACTACGTGCACACTTGTGCAATAATGCAAAATGCTCAGATTTTCACTGAGCAGAAACCTGTTACAGGTGTTCTATTTTAAGAGTGGGTTCAGGATGTGAGAGAATCCTGTCTTATAAAAAACTCAAAGGGATGTTACTTTCTCACAAAGAGAAGAATGCCCCCGAGCCTCTGCTTTGTACCTCACAGGAAGATGATTCGAGTTGCACGGTGTGTGTGTGTGTGTGTGAGAGTATTTATTTGTTCACTCACAGTCCTCCTGTGAAGTAAGCAGGCCATATGTCTGAGTGCAAAGTTCCTGCTATTAACAGGCTTTTGTTCTCCCACCTTGTTTAATGCAAACCCACCATGGATGATGGCACTGACGTGCAAAGTCACCTTTATGTGTGAGTGAAAAGTACTAAAAAGAAAGGTCAGGGTCATTACCATTGAAGCAGTGAAGCATTTACAGTACAATGAATCTGCTGGAAATAAAAAGTAAAAACAAAAGAAAAAAACCCAATAATGTTTTATAGATTAGTTCTCACCCATAAAGGGAAATTAAAGAAGGATTTTCAGTTTCAAGAGATGAGTCATTTAGTCCGGGATGGCCGAGAATTTAGGCAGAAGTTAATCAGGGTTCATCCCACACAAATGACCCTAAGCTCTGACCTGCTCTTAGAAAACCCTCTGTTGAAAAAGACCAGACTGAAGAGGTTTTTAGAACTAGAATAGCATCAGGGTTTGATGGTTTGTGCTCTAGTAAGGGGATATAAAGACTAGAGTACACTTGTTTGTGGATAACAAAGCTCCATAAAATTGTTTAGGTCCTTTTTTGGCCATTAAGCAAACAAAATCATTGGAAAATCCCAAATTAATCAAGGAAAAATAAACATTACAGGGTGCGGTGTTAAAGCCAAATAATCCATGACGACATGGTATGACATGGTTAAGACAAAATGGATGGTTATTTTCGTATGCTCAATTTTTTTTCATTTGCCCATGCCTATGTACTGTGCAACAACAAAGACAATTCAAGGACAATTCATACAATATGTAAACACAGGTAATCATTAAAGCAAAGTGAGACATGACTTTCTAGAAAAATACTTAGTAACAGTAGGGTATTCTAATGTATTCAGAAAAGTTTTCTGTTTTTTTTTTTTTAATTAATTTGCTAGTGACTTTTTAAAATGGTATTTAAATATAGAGGGTTTTTTTAGTCAATGGTAACTGATAAAACCACATTATACTTCACCATTTATAGTTGCATTGAAGGCTGTAGAACATCTGCAATGCAATTTAAATCCTGTTTTCATTTGTGTTATAGCAGACATAAAACGTCACACCCTCACCAGCCTCTCTTTTGAAGAGAAAAACACAGCCTTTCATGTTAAATAGAAACTTTGTTGTACTGACACTGAAGACTCATTCCACAAATCTTCTGACCAATATTTAAATCAATCAGATTCAACTTCAGAGTTTTATCTAGTCCACTGAAAGGTTCTTTGTTTTGCTCCAGAACAGTACCAGTCTTTGATGGATTGTGCTCGAGTAAAAAGGAAAATAGTTTCACACTTGTTTGTGGTAAAAAAAAGGTCCATTAAAAAAAAAAGGTTTTTTATCCAACTAGCAAACTAAATCATTGGAAAATCCATAACTAAGTAAAGAAGTAAAAGCCTCCCAGGGTGTGGTGTTAAAAAATAATACATGATGGCATGATGTGACAGAGCTGACACAAATTTTCCAATAATTACAAGTTAATAAATGATGTCATTCTTTTTAACCATTTGTAGTTACATGCAATGCTGTGAAACGTCCAGGAGTCACAACAGCCCTTGTTATCACTTACTTTATAGCAGCTATAAACAGTTCTCTCTTTACCCTCCCTCTCTGTTTTTTTTTTTTGCCCTCTTTCTTGAAGTAAACAAGACCATCCTTTGTCTAGAACACTCTCCCATGCAGAAAAACTCATTTCGTCTTCTTTCATGTCAATTCACCTTTTCAAGTGTTTTTCTTTATTGAGTAACATCA
Organism: Clarias gariepinus; assembly: GCF_024256425.1. Lineage (NCBI taxonomy): Eukaryota > Metazoa > Chordata > Actinopteri > Siluriformes > Clariidae > Clarias > Clarias gariepinus. Next base: position 24,587,969 of record NC_071110.1, on the reverse strand, counting down.
CATGTGTGAATTCATTTATTATAGCCTTATGTATTCTCGTCCACCATTCAGGTCTTTGTGAATTAGATGTTACCATAGAAACGACAGCATGTAAAATCGTAAAAATGTAAAATCATTTGAACTTGTCAGTGCTTTGTTGTTATACTGACCAGTCAGTGTGGTAGACATTTTGTGGCTAAAAAGAATACAAAGCAAATTCATTCATTTTGGTTATAGACAATTCCACTTCTACTTTCAATTTGACTATAGCATTTGCACCTTTCCAGATTTGATCTGTTTTGAATTACATTACAATGAACTTTCACAGGCAAGCCGTTGGTCAGATAAGTTGTGATAAGAGACTAGGGAAAGGTTTAGCAGGCTCAGATTACCGAGCAGCCCATATCTCCCACACATTGTGGTTAGAATCTGCTACTACCAGACACTAATTGATTCCTTTGATGAGCCAAGAGCAAACAAGATCTAAATTGATATGTACACCAACATACAGTACATTGTCCTAAATGCTTACAGACTGTTTTGTGAGTGACAAATCTTACAATTAAGTACAATTATGCGCATGCTCTGATTAAAACAGCACAGTACTTGCACACGCGGTGCTGTTTTACCTGAAGAAATAATGAAAACTTATGAGTAGGAAAAATGGTACATGGTAACTATAAATAAGTGTCTCTTACATGTATCTTACCATATGTTTGTCATCATGCGCGGTGGCCCTGGAGAAATGTTGCCACCCAGTGGAACATATAATTACAGCTTTAACACTTGTAATATAATGTTCATCATCTTCATGTTTATACCTTTTACTTTTTATTGTATTGCATAATGGAAAAGTTGCTTTCTGTACCTGGTAAGATATTCTCTATTCTCATCACCTCATCACCTCAATATATAAACACTATATTGCATATAAGCACTTATTACAGCGCATGTTATTTGTGAGTAGATGCCTTCAGGTGGCTGGCAGTGCATCTTGGCACACTACTAAAGACTGTGGTGGTGAAGCTGATCAAAAGTAACAACTATTTAGCCCAAAAAAAAATCACATCTGCCTCATTCCACACGTTTATAACAGAGTAGGTAATAGAATGTGTGGTGGCAGTTTATGAGCTTAGGGATACACCCATAATAATTATTATTTTTTTTAAACTACAGATAAACTGAGTAATGATAAAGTCCTAGTTTAACTGGCGTTTTAACAGCTTTTAACAGCTCTCAATTTTTCTAATGGGGTCCACCGACACAGATTAAACAAAATACACAGATTAAACTAGCCAAATTTAGTGTTATACTACAACTCTGACAATAAACTACTGTATATTGTCTGCTGCTTTTCTTTCTACTGAAAATATTTATAAAGCGAGTGTGTGGGGCAGCGTGATTCTCACCCCAATGGTGAGAGCACTTGTTGTACTTTTCTTTTTTAACCCATAGAATTATTGCAATAATACTATGCAGCTAAATGTTACTATGCATTGATGATTCTTTTGATTAAGTTTTTCAGTCACATTTTTTAGGTTAAAGTACTGGAGTGCTTGCTTTAAAAATAATTAACATCAATGTATTTTTGTCAAAATTCATTTACAGAACCAATTAAATAAAAGGCTTATAGAAAGATTAAAGAACACCTGATAAAAACACAATTAAATGACAAAAGGGCAGCCATTGTTTGATTTTATGTTTATTTAACAGACCCCAACCCACCCCCACAAAGACAGTGTGTGTGTGTGTGTGTGTGTGTGCACGCGCGTCTTAGGTCATGCAGTTAGGCAGTGATAAAGTATTCTTTATCTGCTTTAGCTATCATTACCACCACTATAAGTTGATAATAGAACTTGGAACTGTTCAAAGAAATTAGTTTTCTTTTCTATGATAAATACAGTTTATGGCTGATTGTATTTGTAAAGAGCTAAGAATTTGTGTTGACTTCAAAGCTTTGCGTCAGAGCAATGTAATGGGAACCTCTATATAAATGTAGTGGAGTCAAAAGTACAGTATTTGCCCCTGAATTGTATTGGAGTTAAAGTCATATGTTTCCACACACACACACACGCACGCACGCACGCACACACACACACACATACACACACACATACATTTAAGGTTGCTCTGGCTACTGCACATGCACTTTTCTCCATAACAAGCAGAGCAAGCACTTAACAGTGCCAAGTATATTTACGGCTGTTTCTGTGGTGATGATTGCTGCTTTTGGCATGAAGAGAAAACTTAAAAAATGTGTCTGTGATTAACAGGGCCACAGAAAAAGAATTGCCCTATACCTTACATTCAGTACATATTAAATTTGTTAGTGTAAGAATGTGATCAACTTATCTTCTCTTTCTTTTTATACCTTTTAATCAACAAGGTTTAATACAATTTATATCCTTTATAAATTCTGCACTGTGTATGCTTCTTATTTTTTTACCTTTTTTTTTAAAATAAAAATGTATTTAGCATTTGTTATAAATTATAGTGAAATTTTATAGTGACCTCAACGAATTTAGGATGGTTAGGATGAGAAAGGGGTTGAGGCCAACACTGGCGAGTGATCGGTCCAGTGAAGGAAACCTGCACAACGTTTGAACCCCTTCAGTATTATCAGTAGGAATCCCAGAAAGAGATAGTCCTGAGGTAGGGACAACAATGAAGAGACCAAATGTCTTAGGGGACCCTCCATCCAGCCCACAGTGGACCCATATGTGTCCAGTGGAGAGTCATTTGCAGGTTCTTATTCTAGAAAAAACTTAATTAGTGAATACAGTATATGAAAACCACGTCATTACATTAAAGAAAGAATTAATTACTGAGACTTTATTGTGCTATTTAGAGTAGTCATTAAAAAAATACAAAATACCAATAACAAAATAATTTAATGAAAAAAGGGGTTGAATACAGATTAATATTCAACAAACACAGTACATACTAACTTAAAAATTCTAACTTATGAAAGTTCATGCGTCACTCAATACCTTTGTTTTTTTATTATTATTATTATAATCATCACATTATTGCTAATTGTATGTAACAACTTTATAGATTATATTCTGCAAACCTTACTAGTAAAACACAAAAGAAATCCAGGCATATTTTTGGGTATTATTAAACTGCTCCAGTTTACAGGAGTCAATTAATATGTAACGTATTTCATTATGCTCAAGCACTTGTCAATAAGTGTTAAGACTTTACTCTGGCCTTGTTTGTAAGATTAATCAATAATGGTGTCATACAATATAATTAATGCTATTTGTAACCTCTAACAAACATCCCAATGTAACAATGCAATGCTAAAAAGCTTAAGACAGCACAAAAAAGAAGACAAGAAAGAGACAAACGTAGCAGACCAACAGTCTTCAAGTCTATCGGCTTGCAGCTATATTGAGAGAGCCCTTGCCCCCGTTCCACAATCCTGAGTATTTCACATGCCTCTTTGGATTCAGCACAGTCAGAAACCATCTCGAGCCCCACTTCAGCTTCAGGGAAGACCTATGAATGGAGCATCTTTATCAAAGCCTTAGACGGGCGCTCTGTGGAAGCGAGCCAGAAAGCAAGAACCCTGAGGGGGGAAAAACATACAGTAAACACAACAACCTTGTTTCGACATGATTTCAACAGTGCTCTGATGACTGGCACAACGGCCAACAGCCAGTCCTTAGGCGAGGGGGGCAAGCTTGGTGAAGTGTTAGTATAGCTGAAGCAGAGAAGTGGAACCGGCTAGTTCAGAGTCTATGAGAAAACAAATGGCTGCTTTCAGGAAGATAAAGAGGAAATCAGTATATGTAAGCTTGCTCTCTATGCCACAAAAGGAAGTTGTTTATAATTAAAGGAACAATATATTTTTTTATACAGTTATTTTAAGTTGCAGTCTAAAGCAGTATTTTGTCACAAGCTGAAGCTTTATTTAGTAGTATACTTTATACTGAGCATATTGGGTGCTGCTTGCCTGAGAGCTTGGCTAGAGAGAAAGTAAAAAAAAAGCACTCAGCACACTCATCTACTTACACAGTATCACTGAGCTCGCCCCAATGCTTATTTCTTCTTTCCTCCTAATGACATATTTTCAGTTTTTTTCTTCTGCGCCTCATTAAACAAAAAGAACATACTTTTATGTTAGCATGTGCTGAGCAAAACAGCATCAGTCAGCTAACCAACAATTTCCAGTCACAAATTTATGGCCTTGTAAGCAAACATATATATAAGATGATATATTATCAGTTTACCCCTAACCTCACATTAGCAAGTGACAAGCTGCTTGTTTCACTACAATTTATCACTTTTTTTGTTCAGTTTCCATAAGAAATGGTAGTACTTTCTAAAACTTAATGGTTAAACACAAACAATTCCATTAAATAATTCACTAATTAGTGTTAAAATTGTTTGCCTGATTTGCATAAAATATTCTAGGCTTTTTATTAACATTAGCAATGCAGATTAGCAAAGTCAGCTAACATAACAAGCTACAGTATGTAAATTTAGCAAAACGTTGTCTGCTATTTCTGCTTCTTTTTTTCTTATTGTACTGTTTTTATGCACAGTTAATGAGTTGTGATGGTACTGCAACTGTTTTAACCCGTCATATTTAATTAAATTAATGTTTTGAACTTTGTTGCCTTCTATTGTGAACACTATTGTGTATAACCCTGCAACCAAATGCAATAACGTTATCTTATCCTTGGTTATATCATAGGATCACGTTTAACTTTTCAATTAAAAGAACATAGATCATAGATCATATAGATGTAAGGGACTGCCCCTAGAGGGCACTGTGGCTGTGTTTTGTTTCGTTTGTAGTTTTGTTGGAAAGACCCAGTTTCCCAGAAGGCACCTCGGTCAGGTGAGGAAGGAGCTCACCTGCGCCGAGGCAGCCAATTAGTGAGACTATAAGTAGCTGGTAGTTCTGGGAAACTGGGCCGAGCATTGTTATTGTCTAGTGGGCTTTTGTTTTGTTTTGTTGTGTTTGTGCGTTGGGGGGTTTGTTAGTACTGGCTCTGTTTTATGTGGTTAAGGACTTAAGTTAATCCTGAGTTAACCCATTTATGTGTGAGTATGTTGTGTGTGTTTATGGTACCGTTAGTATGTCTTCTCCTGGGTTTGACCGAAGCTCTAGGCCTTGGTATGCTCTACGAGTGCGGCGCTGAGGAGCGCGAGTGTATGACTGCCGCTCGTAGGAGCGCGAGTGTATGACTGCCGCTCGTAGGAGCGCGGGTGTATGAATGCCGCTCGTAGGAGCGCGAGTGTATGACTGCCGCTCGTAGGAGCGCGAGTGTATGACTGCCGCTCGTAGGAGCGCGAGTGTATGACTGCCGCTCGTAGGAGCGCGAGTGTATGACTGCCGCTCGTAGGAGCGCGAGTGTATGACTGCCGCTCGTAGGAGCGCGTGTGTATGACTGCCGCTCGTAGGAGCGCGTGGGTGTGTGGGAGTCGCTCGTAGGTGCATACCAGGGGTAAGTTTACGTCTAGAAGCTTTGGTCTTATGTGTGAGTCTAGTAGAGTTTGATTGAGTTTGTGTATATGTGATTTGTTAAAGGGGGGCCTTGGGGCCCTGGTCACGGCACCTAGCTACAGCCGTGCGTCTAACACAGAGCAGACCTGTCATGTGTCCCAGGTATTAGAGCCTATGTATGTGTCCCAGGTATTAGAGCCTATGTATGTGTCCCAGGTATTAGAGCCTATGTATGTGTCCCAGGTATTAGAGCCTATGTATGTGTCCCAGGTATTAGAGCCTATGTATGTGTCCCAGGTATTAGAGCCTATGTATGTGTCCCAGGTATTAGAGCCTAACGGTCTGCCTGTGTTAGAGAGCCACAGTTCCATCACTAAGCGCCAGTTAACCGTGACGGGTTCCCAGAACCCCAGTATGTCTATTCCCTGTATTCCTGTGTGTGTGTTTAATTTCCAAAACCCTTGTGTGTTAAGTTTACAGAGCCAGTATTTTGTTTATTTAGTTCTACTGTGTTTGGTTATGTTTTGTTATTAAAAGACTCTTCCTTTTGAAAAGCACCTCTGCGTTTTTGCCTGCCTTTTTAAGCCCACGGCTATACCATCAGCCCTTAGTCCCAGATCATGACAGAATGCTCGGCCCTAACAAGGGCATAGCAGAGAGACAGCCACGAGAAAGGTCCCTTCAACCCCCGAGAACCTCAGAGGAGACTCCTGCATCACAGAGCTGCAGGGGAGGCACCGGCTGGGAGGACAAACCAGTACTGCATCCGCCGCCCGGCTTGGAGGACAACCCAGTACTGCCTCTGAGGCTCAAGTTTCACGAGCAACGCAGTGCTGCCTCCGCCGCCCGGCCTACATGATCCGGTACTGCCTCATCGGCCGGGTCCACAAAATGGATCCGAAACCATCAACACTTGGCTGGGAGGACAACCCAGCGCTGCATCGGCTGCCCGGCTTGGAGGACAACTCAGCGCTGCCTCCGAGGCTCGAAGTTCACTAGCGACGCAGTGCTGCCTCCGCCGCCTGGCCTACATGATCCGGCGCTGCCTCATCAGCCAGGCCCACAAGGCGGATCCAGGACTGCCTCCACCACCCGGCTTCAACCGCAGGAGCCCACCATCGCCTCACCTTGACAACGAGCACGAGTCGTTGCTGAGGCCGGGCTGATAGTACAGATTGCTGCTGCAACCGCCGCCCGGCGTTGAGGACAACCCAGTGCTGCATCGGCCGCCCGGCTTGGAGGACAACCCAGTGCTGTAGTCGCTGCATGACATGCGAAAGCGATTATGTGCTGCCTCCGCCGCCCGGCCTACGCCAGCGATCCAGTGCTGCCTCAACTGCTTGGGGCACAAGACGGGTTCCAGCATCTGCCTCCACGGCTCGACTCCGCGACTTTTCGAACTCGCCCACCCGCCCCCACCCAGCGTGGGGAGCTAGATCGTCGGGGGTTGGGTGATGGCATCTCTGTCAGCGCTCCGGAGGAGCGCCTTGGGGGGGGGGTACTGTAAGGGACTGCCCCTAGAGGGCACTGTGGCTGTGTTTTGTTTCGTTTGTAGTTTTGTTGGAAAGACCCAGTTTCCCAGAAGGCACCTCGGTCAGGTGAGGAAGGAGCTCACCTGCGCCGAGGCAGCCAATTAGTGAGACTATAAGTAGCTGGTAGTTCTGGGAAACTGGGCCGAGCATTGTTATTGTCTAGTGGGCTTTTGTTTTGTTTTGTTGTGTTTGTGTGTTGGGGGGTTTGTTAGTACTGGCTCTGTTTTATGTGGTTAAGGACTTAAGTTAATCCTGAGTTAACCCATTTATGTGTGAGTATGTTGTGTGTGTTTATGGTACCGTTAGTATGTCTTCTCCTGGGTTTGACCGAAGCTCTAGGCCTTGGTATGCTCTACGAGTGCGGCGCTGAGGAGCGCGAGTGTATGACTGCCGCTCGTAGGAGCGCGAGTGTATGACTGCCGCTCGTAGGAGCGCGGGTGTATGAATGCCGCTCGTAGGAGCGCGAGTGTATGACTGCCGCTCGTAGGAGCGCGAGTGTATGACTGCCGCTCGTAGGAGCGCGAGTGTATGACTGCCGCTCGTAGGAGCGCGAGTGTATGACTGCCGCTCGTAGGAGCGCGAGTGTATGACTGCCGCTCGTAGGAGCGCGAGTGTATGACTGCCGCTCGTAGGAGCGCGAGTGTATGACTGCCGCTCGTAGGAGCGCGAGTGTATGACTGCCGCTCGTAGGAGCGCGAGTGTATGACTGCCGCTCGTAGGAGCGCGAGTGTATGACTGCCGCTCGTAGGAGCGCGTGGGTGTGTGGGAGTCGCTCGTAGGTGCATACCAGGGGTAAGTTTACGTCTAGAAGCTTTGGTCTTATGTGTGAGTCTAGTAGAGTTTGATTGAGTTTGTGTATATGTGATTTGTTAAAGGGGGGCCTTGGGGCCCTGGTCACGGCACCTAGCTACAGCCGTGCGTCTAACACAGAGCAGACCTGTCATGTGTCCCAGGTATTAGAGCCTATGTATGTGTCCCAGGTATTAGAGCCTATGTATGTGTCCCAGGTATTAGAGCCTATGTATGTGTCCCAGGTATTAGAGCCTATGTATGTGTCCCAGGTATTAGAGCCTATGTATGTGTCCCAGGTATTAGAGCCTAACGGTCTGCCTGTGTTAGAGAGCCACAGTTCCATCACTAAGCGCCAGTTAACCGTGACGGGTTCCCAGAACCCCAGTATGTCTATTCCCTGTATTCCTGTGTGTGTGTTTAATTTCCAAAACCCTTGTGTGTTAAGTTTACAGAGCCAGTATTTTGTTTATTTAGTTCTACTGTGTTTGGTTATGTTTTGTTATTAAAAGACTCTTCCTTTTGAAAAGCACCTCTGCGGTTTTGCCTGCCTTTTTAAGCCCACGGCTATACCATCAGCCCTTAGTCCCAGATCATGACAATAGAATGATATGCTAATTTTAGATAGAGGCTATAAACCATTATGTATGCACATTAAACCTAAAGAACTAAATAAATACTATATAATATAAATTAAAATAGAGTTTATAAAGAGTTTACCTCAGTCATGGCATCATCAATCTGCTTGAGCTCCTCGTAATGATCTCGCGAGTCTCTCAGTGGTTGAACCATGATCTCCTCGATCTGGGGGAACAACTTAAACAGATATGAAACATAGAGTCAATTTCTTTATTTGGACCGGAAAAAAACATCAGATATTCAGTTGTGCCATATACAGTGCGTATTGAATCGACTCCTTTAAAATAATCATATTTTGTTGCTTTGTAGCCTGAAATGAAGACAGACACAATTTTTGTTTTATACAGCTGTATTTACTTAGTGCAACTTTTGATATCCAAGTAAAAGATACAACACAAACATGTTGGAAAAAAAATAGAAACCAGAATCAGGATCAACCTTTTTCAATCTGGTGAAGCTAATCACCTTCTCAATGGCACACAAAGCTTTGCATATCTAAACTTTGCAATATTTTCCAATTCTTCTTGGCAGAATTCCTTAAGTTGATTTAAATTTGATGGTGACTGTTTGTGGACTGCAGTCTTCAAGTCATTCAACAGATTTTCTGTCCATGTAAGGACATTCACCCTTTTCTCCTTCAACCACTGTGTGTTTGCTGTGTGCTTTGGGTCACTGTCACGTTGGAAGGGAAACCTTCTTCTCATTGACAACCTTTTGGCAAAGGGCAGCAGATTTTCCTAAAGAATTTGATGATATTTTGCCCTGTCCATTTTCCGTCTATCCCGACAAGTGCTTCAGTCCCTGCTGCAGAGAAACACCCCTGTAAGATATTACAACTTCCATGCTTTACTATACGAATGGTGTTATTTGGTTGGTGAGCTGTATTAGATTTCCAGCAGACATATCTAACCATCTGCGTTTTTGTAAAGCAGTCGTGACTGCATTTGGCCTTTCTTGAGGAGTGGATTTTTCCATGCAACCGACCTGTACAAGCCACATTTGTAGAGAATATGTAATGTTATATGCATGCAATGACCAATCTTCGTCATAAATTCCTGCAACTCCTTCAGAGTTGCTGTTGTCCTCTTGGTAACCTCTCTGACCATTTTCCCCCTGGCTCTTTCATCCAGTTTGGAGTGACGTCCTGATCCTGATGTGTTGAACCAACTACTTCTTAACAATAGACTTTACTTTTCTTTTATGCAGTAATAAAGTCTTTGAAAACTTTTAAATCCACTTGTGCCTGTGCACAACTTTATCTCTGAGATCTTTTGACCGTTTGTTTGAATTGATTGTTTGCTTCAGTTGCATTACAGGGAATGAAATACTGACCTAATCCAGCCTTTCATACTGAGCTAATCAAAATAATGACAGCTGGTCACAGTTGAAAGTCATATGGCTTTGTGTGCCATTGATAAGTTGATTAGCTTTACCTGATTGAGTCACTATTAGGAGAGGGTGATCTTTATCTTTTTCTTTCTATTTTCTTTTGACATGTTGGTGTTATATCTTTCACTTGGATGTTAAAAGTAGAAATGAGTAAATACAGCTATATAAAACACAAACTTTAGCCTGCAAAGCAACAAAACGTGATTATTTTAAAGGGGGTGATTCTTTTTTCTATACTCAATATCTGTGGAGCGCCTCATCTAAGGTTAAACAAACATCAGTAATCATTGTTGCATACCTTCATTACTGTTTCGAACATAGGGATGAGGACAAATTTAATAAAGCCAATCTGAGCAGTGGGCTTGGTCACTTTGTCCCTGTCCATAAATGGAGCGACAGGTAGACCCTCCGACTTCTCTCTGTCACTCTGAGAAGAAATATGCATGTATATGCATCACTATCTGCAAAGCAACATAAACGATAATAGCAAAGAAGAGTGCAGGAGAACACATTGTGCAGACCTGCATGAAGTACTCCTCCAGAAGACAGTCTACCCATGGCTCTGCAACTTCTGTGGGCCTGACTTCATTGGAAATGTCACAGCATTTGATCAGGACCATCTTCAGCTACACACACACACACAAGGGGGAAACAAAGAGGACTTTTGTGTAATGTGTCATCAGAACTGTACCTTTCATCAGGTGCCATGCAAGAAGACAAAAAAGCCACTCATCACGTTTGGCCATATTTGGAGTTGAGTTTAGCATGCATCGTGAGAAACTAATACAGAAATTGTGTGCTTGGTATTCAGATAGCTCCTGGAAAATAAAAACTCTACAGGGTCGCGGGGGGCCTGGAGCCTATCCCTGGAGTCCCTGGGGACGATGTGGGGTACACCTTGATCAGGGTGCCAATACATTGCAGGCCACACACTACGGGCATTTTAGAAACACCAAATAACCCAATCTGAATGTCTTTGGACTGCAAACTGGATTTTTTTGGGCCCCTCTGTATAAGGTAATAAAAACAAAAAGGAGTAATATTTAAAGTCTAAACCTTGTACTATATTGAAAACTCTACAACAACTCATTATTTGATGATTTAATTATTTTGTTAATAATATGCACTTATTTCAAATCTGGTGGCTGCAATATCCTCTAAAAAGTTGGGACGGGCCAATTTAAGACTAATAACAATATGACACTTTTTTTTTCACAAATTACAAGGTGATGAGAAACAAGTGCTGTTTCACCTTTTACCAACAGATGCACCTGCAAATTATTTAATACTTTTAGAATAACATTCCTCAATCAAATCTCAATGCGTAAAGGGCAGGGTTAAAAACTACTGAATATGTGTGATCTTTGATCCCTCAGACATCACTGACATGATGTCTGAAAAACATACGTCTGTTGTGCATATCATGATGTGGCCTAAGGAAGATTTTGGTAAACCATTATCTAGTAACACCATTTGTCGGTGCATTTGCTTAAATGCAACTTAATGCTTAAGGAAGCCATGCATTAATACTGTCCAGAGACTTCAAAGACTTCTCTGGGCTCGTTCTGATCTGAGTGGCACACTGGAAACATCTTTTGTTGTCTGATGAGTCAACGTTTTTGTAAACAACACCTGTCATGTTCTCTGGGTCTAAGAGGGAAAGGACCATCCAAACTGTTATTGGCATAAGGTCCAAAAGCCAGCATCAGGTAAATTGCATATCTGTAAGGTCACCAATAATGCAGAAAAAAAAAAATTTGAAGCATGATATGCTGCCAAGGTGGCTTTGTAGTTCACCTTGCACCTCCAGGGTCCGAGTTTGATTCTCGGCCAGGTTTGATTCCCACCTCTGTGTGCTTGGAGTTCGCATGTTAACCCTGTGCTTAATGGGTTTTCTCTCACAGTCTAAAGATGTGTATGTGTGTACCCTGTGATGGATTGGCACCCTGTCCAGGATGTACTCTGCCTTGTGCCCTAAGTCTCCTGGGATAGGCTCCAGGCCCCTGCAACCCTGTATACGGGATTTAGCGGTATAGACGATGAGTGAGTGAGTGATATGCTGCCATTTAAACTTTTCATAGATATTCCTGTATTTTCCAGCAGGATATTGCCAAACCGCATTCTGTTTGATTTACATATACATGGCTATGTACGGGTGCTAGACTGGCTTGCCTGCTCCAGTTGAGAATGTGTGTTTCATTATAAAGTGCACGATATGGCAATGAATACCCTATACAATTGCACAGCTAAAGACTTGCATAATGGAAAAATTAGGAGACTCCCATTAGCTTAACTTGTCAAAAGGCTTAAAAAGTGTTATTGACAGAAATTATAACAGTCAACTTTCCCAAACTCAGCTTTCCCTTTAGGTGCAGCCACAAGATTTAAAATGAGTGCATATTTGTAGCAATGTTTTCAATATAGTACAAGATGAAGAGACTTAACGGTTGGCTCCTTTTTGTTGCACACTGCCCAAAAATGTGTTTAACTGGGGTAATTTATAGTCGATTAACATTAGTCGCACTATTCATCCTTCAGTAGGTTTTTACAAAAAACATACAATTAGCTATTGATTTTAATGTGCAAAGAGGAATTACTTTAACCCTAAAGTTGATTGAAAAAAAAAAAAAAAACATTTATAAGATTACAAAGTATTACAAAGACTTGGACACGATTTACAAAATGAATGTTACTTTAGAGAAAAATACCCCATATCAACACTAAAAAAATTATTTTATGTGGAATAAACAACATAAAATCTCTTGAGCTGTTACTATAGAAGCAATGACGTATCAGAATGAGAGCATTCATATAAACCTGTGATTCGCCCTACAGCAAGTCTTATTGTCAGAGCCATACTAACCACTTTTTAACAAATTAGATTTAAGATTTAAGCAGAGCTGCTTCAAACATTCTGCAATTTTATTCTTGTAATCTGAATAGACCTTCTAGCAATCAGTCTACGATGTTTAACACAAGTTTCAATACTGATCATTTTTTCTGCCTATGAACTGATGTATCTCTCTAGACTAAAACAGCTGAATTCATTAACGTATTGTAAATACAGCCCATTGTTCTTTGAGTGAATTTAATTTACTGTACCCTGTATGGATTTAAGTACATACACAAGTGACATGTTCCTCGTTGGTGAAATCAAAATTGTCCACTTTGTGCTTGAAAGAATCCAGGATCTCTCCATGCCTGGCCATGTCAGTAGCCAAAATCAGTGTGATGATTGCCTGTAGGTGATAGGATAAGATGTTAAATGGCAGCTGTACAGTATATCATGCAACTTTTTACTCTAAATTAATCAATTGAATTTCCACTCTTATAGAGAGCTGCACCAACCTGACGGATATGTTTAAAAGCTTCAGAGTCCACGTTGGCAAAGATGTTACACTCAGGCAAAGAGAGGATCTGAAATGCCACAGCACAGTGGTGGTTCTCCAGAGGAGAGATGTCATTGTAACGTACAGCTAGCTCAGTGCGTGCATTTATCTGGTATCTAAAAGAAAATTGATTTGTTTACACTGCATCACTGTTAAATAATGGTTTATTGAATAAGCTTATTGTACATTGGACAAGTGTTGTTTAAGTCAAAGACCTGGACTTTTTATTGTGCAGAATAATCAGAACTGAACACAAATAAGAGACTTAAAACTCCCTTTTTCTCTCTATTTAATCCCTGCTGCATTAATGCACTCTGAACTCCGAACTCTGCACTAGTGCTTGGATACCATCAAGGTGGTTTTCTATGTACACTGAGGTCATGTTCGGACTGCCTGATTCATGCCTGAAATGCTGGCCCCTCAGGAACTACTTTAATGGCCCAAACATGTGGAAATGGCTTGGAGCGATGTCAGCACTGTACAGAGATGTGGCGATAACCACCAGCCAACTTCCTGTAATGTGCAAGTAGTGTTCCTAATGTTTTTAATTGTGTGAGGGTGTTGTATGTCTACTGGAGCAGCTCTCCAAATTTTCATATATTTTGCACAATACGATGACAATAAAGGCCGGCAATAAATGAATTCTATTCTATTCTATTCTATTCTATTCTATTCTATTCTATTCTATTCTATTCTAATAATTGTATGTACAGTTCCCAAGACAGATGCTTCTCTTCTGCAAGTTGGCGACAAGATCATCAATTTTCAAGGCTCAGGCGTTCCACTTATTTTATGTGTTTATGGGAACAACTGCAAGTCGAATCCGAGCCACCTCGGCCAGGAACATGATTCATGGATGTACGGTCTTCTTTAAAATATTTTGGCCATGCAAATGATTTACTGTGGCTATTAGTCTCATTAGCATACTATGCTAGACGTCTTTTGTACATGTTGGTTTCACACCTTTATTTACAAGTCACCTTTTGACTTGAACGCCCCTAGTATGTGTTTATGGTGTGCAGTATTGTATAGTACTGTGGTACTGTATATTAAGTTTGTATATTAAGTAAATAAATTTTTATCACGTACGTGTTATTGTAGCCAGGATGGTCCAAGTCGTGACATACCGCAGCAGTCATTAAAATGCCCAAGTCTGACAATGTGAGCTTTTCCTAATGAGCAAAAACACAAATGCATACACACACAGCACACACAAACAAAATGTTTATGGGCTTCTATTACGGGGCAGCTGCCATGCATTTAGTACGCAAGAAAGTTCTGACCTGAAGATTGCAGAGGTGAATCATGCCATACATCATCTGGCTCACGCAGAAGCAGTGCCGGAAGTTATGGAAAGGGTTGCTACGGTAATTTTCTTGAATAGCAAGCTGGAAAATTATGGATCTTACCTTATTATAGACTCTCTATATTTATATGGCCTTTTATACTGGCTTAAACTTGATCCCTTACCAGCCAACGTTTGAGAGTAATGGGGTTCATGTTGAACTCCTTCACCAAGCCTAAATCATGGTACATGTATTCCAAGCAACTGAGCATCTGAAACAAAATCAAACCACAATTTAATTGTTACATGCAAAAATGCGTTTTAAGTGCAGAAACTTCGGTACATCCAAATGTTTACCCTCCTTAGAGGCACACGTACTTCATTATGCTCCCAGTGCCAGACATCAAAGGTTGGCTTCTTTAGAGCTTCAATAGTTTCCTGAGAGAGTGTGTACTGAGAATAAAATAAATTAATGGTGTAAAAAAAAAATTTTGTCCATTTTTTTTTTCCATTCTAAAACTAATTTGAAATATTTTGTTAAAAGCACCTTTGGATAGCTGGGCACATCACGTCTAGGAGTTAATTTCTTTCCATCATCTGGGAAGTTATACTTACAAGGACAATTCACTCTAATAAAGAAAAAGTTTTTGTTAAATAGCTACTTCTTGCAACGTGTAGCTAATTCTACAAAATATTTTGATTGAAACTGCTTACCTTCCTCCTCCGTGGGAAGTCATCTCATCTCTTAGCTTCTTCAAGTCGTTCTTACACTTTTCAATCTCCACAACCTTCAGACCCTCCACTATTTGAAAAAAAAAGATGCAAAAACCTAATTACAAATGTCACAGACGACTACATCATATACTTAATCCTTATACAAAGACATCAAGTATGCATGAAACACATACACTCCACTCTCTTCTCCAACATAGCCAGCCTGTTGGTGACTTCAGTTTTT
Source organism: Clarias gariepinus (assembly GCF_024256425.1). Lineage (NCBI taxonomy): Eukaryota > Metazoa > Chordata > Actinopteri > Siluriformes > Clariidae > Clarias > Clarias gariepinus. Next base: position 24,572,548 of record NC_071110.1, on the reverse strand, counting down.
AGTTCATTGATCTTGAAAGCCCTGAAGTAGAGAAACTTTTTTTCAGACACATAGCTCAAGAAAATGTCAGTGCAATGCGTCTGAAATGTAAAAGAGTGCCACTTTGGTCTCTGGGAAAACAAACACTGGCATTACCTGCTGAACTGTTCTGCCACCTGCGATAACACGTTCTGAAACATGTCTTCTTTCTCTGTACAGGGAAGCATACAGACTGTAAATCACAAACTGACCTATACAATATAGACTTAGGAGGCAGTTATCTGTCATTATAAATGTCAATGGTGAAGATGGAAATAGTCATTACGGTGTTGGGAAGTGCGATGTGTTTTACTGTATATTACCTCCCAGCTGACTGCTGGATAAAGGAACAACTTTATATGGGGAACTGGAGGGGAAGAAATAATGTAAAATAATTAGGTATCAAAAGGAAAATTTTATGAGGATGTTTTATATTAATGTAACAAATATTAATGTTACTTGAGTGTGTTGGTGGGCATGGTTGAATCAATGGACACCAGAGCTCCCTCAGGGTTCACCAACATTATAGCTGTGGTCCTGTCAAAAGACATAGGATCAGACCTATTCGCAGTACATGCAAGTCTGTAGCACCGCCTAAGCCACCAGGAGGCTCCACTCACTCACTCACTCACTCACTTACTCACTTACTCACTCACTCACTCACTCATCGTCTATGCCACTTTATCCTGTATACAGAGTCACTGGGGGCCTAGAGCCTATCCTTGTAGACTTTAGGCACAAGAAGGGGTACACCCTGGACAGACACACACATTTACACACACTCACACACTATGAGCAATTTGGCAACACCAGTTAGCCTACTCTACATTGCCTTTGACTGTGGGAGGAAACTGGAGTAACTTGAGGAAACCCACCAAGCACGGTGAGAACATGCAAAATCCATGCACACAGACCCCGAGGCAAAAATTAACCCTTTTGGACCCTCCTAAAACAGCAACTTTTTTTTGCCAGGATGTGTAGGATGTCACTTAAAGCACTTGTTTACTCTTTAGATCCTAGTTTTTTTTTTCAGTTAAAAATGACTCTCTCTAGTACTCCTTATGAAGATCTTCAAAGTTTGTATCATGAATTGTATAAATAGTATTCAGGATTGTTTAGTTTTATATGTAATTTATGTAATCTAGTCTCTTTCAAAATAGTTTTATAAGTGATTAACAATGTTAACTATGATGTATAATGATCTGCATAAGGAAATAAATCATATGTAATTGATGTAATTGATACTGTTATAAAAAATTGTGATATTTAAAATTTTATGATTTATTACATATATATGATGATATATATTTATTATGCAATGTTGTAGAATATGAGATTTGAGTTATGAAGAAAATCACATGCATTTAAAGCTTAAACCAAATGATTCTGTTTTAAACTTACAACAAATGTTATGTCAGAGTGATCTGAACACTACTACTACTACTTCTACTAACCTCGAGATGTTGGAAGAAGAGCACAAAAGCTCTTTAATGTCACACGGACTGCAGTGACGACTAAACAACACCTAGAAAAAAGCAGTGATTCATCAGCATTTACAGTGATCAAACCTCATCAGGTATAATGAATAATACATATAAATTTAAATTATTTAGAAAAGAATAGATGCTTATACAAATTAATTAAGCTTCAATTATGCTGTTAAGATTGTGTAGAGGTTTGTCTATATGTACAGCAGGAAAGATGAACAGATCATTTAATTTTGATTCGTGGGACTAGCGTGGAGTAAGGACCTACAGGTGTGTGAGACAGCTCACTCAGCTCCAGCCTCCAGCACTTCCTAATCTAGAGTGGACGCATGTCATGTCCAGTTCCCACTTGGCCCTTCTGCAGCTTGCGTTCCACAGAGAACTAAGCAGTGACTACATGATCATTATTTATATCAATATGAAAAGTGCTTCAAGGATAGTAGAACGTAAATACAATTAATTACACATGCACTGTTTTTAGAGTACAATTACACATGCGACTACTCTACCATAGGGAGAAGTATGAGATTGAGATGTCCCCATGGAATTATAGTGTAAATTGCCCTCTCTTTTCATTACAGTCATTTACTTCTCTTAAGGTCTTTCCTCAGGGAAATGCACCTGAGAAGTGCTGACAGTAGTGGTGCAGGTCGAGCATGTTAGCCGCAGGTGTGAAAGCAGCCTATTATGCCATTGACACCCGTGAATCAGGTCGTGTTCAGCTTTATTTTATAAGCTATATTTTATTACCTTCAATTCACTACTAAACTACTGCACATGTTCTTAACTACTAGTCCCATTCTTCTTTCACCTGATAATAAATCATCTCCTTGGTGACATACTTTCTTTTCTTAAAATAAATAAATAAATAAATAAATCATATTTGGGACAAATTGAAGGCCAAACAATTAATGGAATATTCAATTTAATCAAATGTTATTTTAACTTTTATTTTGTTGTTTTTGTTGTAAATGCAGAGCAGTTTTTTCCTTATCTCTTACTTTTATTATAATAAAGACATTTATTCATAAGGTCTATATTGATTGTTTTGCTTGTTCTGCTTTTTCATTGTTGATTTTAATGAATATTTTTAAGTTCAACTTGTTTAATTTGACTGGTATTTTGTTTCTTCCTGATTGCACTAAAGCCAACTTGACATAATATTATTTGTAGAGCACACATTTTATAAAAGTCACAAAATGGCTTTAAAAAATGGATATAGATTGAGATCTCAAATGAGCATGTGAGATGTGATTGTGGTAAAGTACAATATAAAAAATTGAATTAAATTAAAGTAAAAATCTCCTCAAGATGAAGATTTGGACTAACTGGAGAGACATCCTCTTCTGGGTGACCCTGGATGCTGGGATACATTGCCCAAATATAGCAAAAATTAATGATCCACTCCTACACAGGAAATTTTTAAATGATTACTAGTCTTTGATCATTTTCCATAATAATATCTTCTTTCCATTAGTAAACTAAAGAGGTTTTAATTGTCGCAAACTAAGTGAACATTGGAAAGTTTTCTAAAATAATTTAGGCAAATGAGCTTTAAATTACTACATGTGTTTTTAATCTTATATTTTTTCTATAATAAAATGTAATTATAGAAAATCTTGAGAAAATATCAAGAAATTTAACTTGCTAAGATTTTGTTTTTGCAGTGTAGGTACCTAAAGAGTTTATCATTTTAAATAAGCAATAGTACTCATAATGCAATGTATCTATTTAAAAAGTTATTATTTATTTTGTGTCTTTCTAATAAGTCCCGGAAAGACAGATATGTAAAGAAATATAGGGCCTGATAAGCTAATAAAAGGAACCTAATCCTTTGTATTTTATATCACCTTTTTTCAATTAATTCCTTTATTATGTATATTCCATTTTTACATATATAAATTCAGGAAAGACATTACAGACAGTCGCATTGCAATGGACAGAGTTTTTATAATTGTGTGTGACCAATAAAATTTAAATACTTTAATATGGATAGCGTCTGTGCTATCTGAGCCATAACATATCCAGGAATGCACTACTGACCTTCTGTACTTTGCCATCCACATCCAGGTAGATGGCCTTGGGAGCGTAGGATGAAGGGCTTGATCCCATGCTGACAGTGCAGACTCCGAGATAACAGGAGGAACTCTGAGACCCCCTCTGGAATAAAGCTTTCCTAAATTCAGAACCACTGGAAAGCAACACAGGACCCCACTGATGACGTGCAATATCAGTTTTTTACATTTTTTTTTTGAGTTGATCGGTTTAATATGTATTATAGAATGTTATTTTTAAGAAACCAACGGTCCTCAGCTTCTGGCAATTGAGTCTGTCTTCCGAATAGACGAATACTGAGTAATGCCAATAATATCTGAGTAATACTAATATAATGTACAATCTTACACATACAGCATCCCATCATCCTGTCTTTGTGTACAATAAGTATTAATTCCCTTTACACACAATATCCATATGAACTTACCTGATGTGATCAAAGCTGTTCTCCTAAGGTGTATGCAGCCCCTCACTGTTCCAGGTGCTATGCATGGAGGGAAAAGTGAAAGGGGGGAGATGTGGAGGGATTGTAGGATTTTTAATGTAACTGCAGCTCCTCACCGTTGCCAGGGGACTGTTACTACATGGAGGAAGTGGGCTGCTCTTGCTTCTCTCAGATATCTTCAGTTCCTATTGCAATCGCTTTTAAATTTTTAAAAATACATATAGCTGCGTATGATGTCAGCTATGAAAAATTACGCTAGATGGGTTTATTTTGGCTTGGATGGAAACATATTGCCAGCATTTTACATGCACCATAGTTGTGTTAAACTGAAATCAATCCAACTGACTAAAAAGGATCTGCTTCTGTTGTCTGTTTAAAAGTTATTCTTTTAAGCTATCTTCTTAAATTATAGCCTGCACCATATATTTAATTAGTTATCCTTCTCATTAATTCTACACAACACTGATTATACGTTCAGTATGGAAAGCATTATAGAATCAACTAGTTCTGAACTATATCTCAGTATAGTATAGTAGTCCCCTTAAATCCTAGGAGCAGATGTTTTGGTCAGATATAACAAACGAGACCTGACAATGTTATACCATTTTTGCTTCTTAAAGCATAGTTTGAAATCATTGTTAATTATATATGCCTCCAAAAACAACTTACAGGAGAAAATAAAGCTGTAAGTGCATATGGCTGAATCATTAACACCCATATGAGAAGAGAATTAGGGTGTCAGCAGTGGAGGCAAGAGTGAGCCTGCTCAACAGTCCTGCTCTAATTAGGCTCCTCCCTGGGGGGTACAACATGCTTCTCACACCTCCATTCACGAAATCTACTTTGCTCCTCCCTAAACCAGGCAGAATACACACATAGACATAGATCAGTGTGTGTTTAGGGCACACTGGATGGGAAAAACAAGAACAGGACTTAAGGGGACCAGAAACCAATGTGGATTATAGTATTTTTTTTAAAACCATACCTTTGTTTGTGTATATAAGTCCTGCTGTATTACACAGAGGACACACAATGCTGAGAAGCTGGAAAACCTTATGCAATCCACCACATTAGACATTCACACTTTGGTTAATCAAGGATACGAGAGGCTGCAATTAATCATGAGACAAAGGCGAGGCGTCCAATCACATTTGAATGATAAGAGGTGTTCAGGTGGAGATCTGAGAGAAAGACATTGTTCTGATAATGGAGACTCAGCTAGACTGGCTGTGTGTGACACAGATGAAGCCAGTAATATGGAAAACTCCTCTCTTGGACTCCTTTTATCTTCTTCTATCTCTGATCTATATCCCTATCCTTTTTTTAATCTTCACCACATGTGTAGAGCTTGAAAGCCTTGAAAGCATGAAGATTTATTGACTAATCCTAGATCGTTAGGAGACATGGCACTGTACTGTAAATGCCAAGTGATCTTGTGATCTCATTATCAAAGAAGAGGAATCAACTTATTTCTTGATTTTCATTTAAAACTTAAGTTCAAGTTTTAAATGATCCTATAAATTTTTGATTTAACAGAATCTATAGAATCATATCATAAACGGAACAGGAACTGGAAGTTCCTGGTTCTTTATAAGCACTTCATTTAAAAAAGCCCACTTAATTAAAACTCTCTAAAAAGTAATCAGAAACCTATTCAGTAAAATGGATCGCATTACCAGGCTGATGAGACTTGATTTGGTTCTATATTTACACTGAAATACTCTGAAAAACACATGAGTTGACTAAATGATACAATTTCCTTCCATGGAACCTGATTAGAGTTATTAGCATTTAGGGCCATGCAGAAGCACTCAGTAAGCTTAACTACGCTCCAGTGAAGAGTTCTTAACCCATGAATAACAACTTTGAGTCTTCTGGGACCCATCCTGGTTAAGTATAATCAAAGATGGCTGTAGTCCAAAATGACACTGAAGGACAACTATCATTACTTCATGTAAAGTAAACCATTTGAAAAATGAAAAAGTGGTGGTCATGCGAATGAACAGGAGCGTAACTGAACTGAACTGGAACTGAATTAATTTATACAAGTTACTCACTTATAGAGGCTAGTAGTACCAGTAGTATTATATTTACTCACTATGGATTCTGGAAAAATTTATATTTTTAACTTAAACCTAAAACCAGTAAATTTTCCTGTGTTGTTTACATTTAAAACCATCTGGACTGATATACTGTATATACTGTAGTGTGTTATTTACCACTGGGGCTTTTTGATAAGATAATTTTGACTTCATTACCTTCTCTACAAAAGTGGAGGTTGCAGGTTAAATAACAACTCAATTCAGATTAGCATTGCCTAACCTTGCTCCAGGATTGCTCTGTGTGCATGGAGTTTGCATGTTCTCCATGTGCTTGGTTGCTTTCCTCCAGGTCCTCAAACTCAAACCATGTCAACAGTCCATTAATAATGATGACAAAATACTGTTATGATGCCTTCATGTGTAAACTTAAATATTTAAATCTAGGTATAGGCTACGCATCAGGCAGTAACCTGGTAGTCATAAGTTTGCTTTTAAAAAATAACAATAAAAAGTGTCAAACTGCTATCTGCCTTTATACTTCGACAGCTAGAACCTGCACATCCTATAGTGTTTAATATAATTAAATGACCATGTGTTTATCTTTGCATGGGTCATTTACTCATATTGATGGATCAAGAGTTTACTCATCCATTGTTGGAGTGGCTGTCCCACAAATAGATTCAACCCACTGTATTATTTACAGCAACAATTCTGAAATAATTTGAAACGATTGGATCATGAGAATATAATACATACATTGTGAAATATTTGGAAATATTGGAAATTTTACAATGTATGTATTAAACTCTTACTATACTGTATATGTTTATGATTTTTTACTTTTACATCTAAAATGACAATGGCACCATTGTTACAGACCTGTAATGTAACACTCATGACCGTGACATAAAAAAAAAAAAAAAAAATCCAAACAGAGCATTATTTTAAAATGGCTGACGCATTTGGGGAAATACTATCGTGTTAAAAATCTCAAACCAGTAATTCTAGAAATAATCTTCTGTCTGGATTTAAAAATGTCATGGTCACTAGCATCACATTATAGGAGTGTAACAATGAGAGTATTGTCATTTTGGTTGCAAAGGTGTTGTGGAATTCTAGTGGTCGTTGCTAATGTTACACTTTTGACTGGTGTTACAGTTCTATATTGAGAGTATTTTCTGTCTTTTACATTTAATTTCATTCTTAAAATGCATGTCAGTAAAAGCACACACTAGTACTGTTTTGCATCATTAAAAAAAAGAACACAAGGACTAGAACCAATAATAGCCCTTCATTATTATTATTATTATTATTATTATTATTATTATTATTATTGTTGTTGTTGTTGTTGGTTGGGTTAAAACATTTGTTTGGGAGGCTATTACACGTCTGTAATAAATTCAGTGTCCATTGCTACTGATAAAAGTAAAATTCCTATTCAGAACACTGTGTCGCCATCTACTGGTTGAAGTGTATTATTGTATAATATCTAAAATATGCTGGAGTAGTCATGGATGCAAATAATTCAATATATTGGATTTATAGTTAGTACAGTAACATTACACAAACCTAATTCATAATTGTCTTAGTGTTTATTACATCTTAGTTTAGTATTCAGTTTCTGCTAAGTTTAATAGTTTTCCATACACGTACGCGCTCCCACATCACACAGGATAAACAGCACCACAATCTTCGGAATCACCATCTCATTACAGAAAAATCACATTATGTGTTAAATAATTGTTTACATTTAATGAACTAAATAATTAAATTATATACACAGATCAGCCATAACATTAATAACATATATGCATTGTGTGTTCTGACACCTTTTTATCACAGCCAGCATCGATAACCTTTTCATCAATTTGATCTACACTCTTCTATTGAATTATACTACACGGGCAAGACTTCATGTGCAGCAGTATGCTTTGGCCACTCATGACCCTGTCGCCAGTTCACCACTTTTCCTTCCTTGGATCACTTTTGGTAGGTCCTGACCCTGGGAACATCCCACAAGACCTGCAGTTTTGGAGTTGCTGTGACCCAGTCCTCTAGCCATCAGATTTTGTCCCTCGTCGAAGTCAATCACATCCGTATGCTTGCCCATTTTTTCTGCTTTCAATGAATCAATTTCAGGAAGAAATGTTTACTTACTGCTTAAAATATCCCACTCACTTCCAGCTGCCACTGTAACGAGATATTGTGTTTGTAGCTACTGTGAAAAGGGCCAAATTATACTACTGATATAGTATACTGGTAACACACAGGTCATTACTGATGTGGTCATAATGTTATGTGTGTATATATATATTTGGTGCTGTGTACTGTAGGGTGGGGTCGCTGTGGATATGACTTGTTTGTCGGGTGCATCCCATGGGTTCTCGCTCGGTTTGAGATTTGGACGGTTTGGAGGCCAGGTCGGTGGCCTTGAGCTCTTTGACTGCTGGGGCTGTGCATGTTGGGCTGTGTTGTACTCTGTGTTTTGGTGTCTTTCTACTGTGGCCCGACATTGACCTTTGCAGTAATTTGGGATGCATTGGCTTTTTTGTGAGATTGGATAATCAGTATTAATGTGTTTCATGTTACATGGTGTTATCATGGCTGATCAGTGTATACATAAAAACAATATTTATAAAACAAACAATGTTGTATGCTTTCATTTATATATTCATATATTAGAATATTGTTTGTTTTAATTTATTTTTAAATTGTATGTATTGAGCAATATTCATGTTTTTTTATTGTTTATATTCTATTTATAGAAATTACAATAAAAATATAACTTTATTTTCATGCATTTAAATGGTCACTGTGGATAAGGCATTGAAGGTTTATAGTGATATGGACATTTTGTACAGTATTTTTACACACATGCTGTATATGTAAAAATCCTCTCTCTGGTACCACATAAAAATAACATTTTGCAAAACTAGTGTATGGTTACAGCATTTATATTATATAACACTTGTTCATGGCAAATGTATTCTAGGCAACATTGCTGTAGTCAAAGTACAAAACCATGACTGTGGAAGCCACAGACACAAAATTTTAATAGGAAAGGCTAAAGACAGTGCGGATCATTTGTCAAGCTGAATATGAGAAAATCTTTCGTAAAGAATGCAGCATCATTTAATCAAGAAATGTTATATCTCGTGAAATGAAAAATTCTTTTAAATTAAGATGAAAACAATTAGGCTTAGGACAAACTTAGGACAAAAGAACTGGCACTCTATTAAAGTTGGAAGAGCTGATGTGTCCAATATACAGTATGCAGTGTGTGGGAGTCACTCAATCACTGCTTTGTCATCAATTTGTCATCAATGTCAAGCTTTTATAGAGCATTATGTTCACTCACTTATTTCTTCTCTGCACCACTCTGCAAAGGCGGTCTGAAGCCTATCCCAGGGAACATGGGGCGCTAGGCAGGGTGCGTCCTGGATGGGGTGCCAGTCATCCGCGCACACTCACACTCTCACTCACACTCTATGGCTTGTCTTTGGACTGTGGGAGGAAACCATAGTACCCAAAGGAAACCTACGATGCACATAGCACCAAGGCTGGAATCGAACCCTTGCCCCTGGAGTTAGCCACAGTGTTAACTACACCACTGTGCCGCCGCATCGTGTTCATAACAAATGTAAATCAGCTGTGCCATGAATATTCCTGGTATTTTTTACGGTTGACTGATATAGCATGAAAATAATCAACGTTGCTGAAAATTCTATAAATCTGGCAGGAGGTTTTGTTTGTCCTAGGAAAACATTTACACAAAGTTTTACCAAATAATTAAAAAATGAGGCTCAATGTACAAGCCAAATACTGGATATCAAGTGGCACACTTGATAATAAGTGAGAATATGGCTGGCTTTTGTTTTTAGGGCATCTACACAGACACATTCTGAACCATTCCTAGTGGGAAAATGTACCACACTTCAAGAAGATAGTGTCATGTGTAATTGCTAAGGGCAGACACTGTGAAAAGTGGAACCCATCCAGATACAAGATGACTCACCAGACAATATTACTTTCCTTTTCCAAGCTTGCAGTCATTATATAAGACTGGGTTTGAGTTAGCGGTTGTTTTCTAAATGCATACACTTTATGAAAATATCACAAACATTTCATTTTTTAATTTTTTTATTTAATGGCTGTCCATTTAACTATTTAATGTGTATTGCTATATTAGGTGTTCGATATTGCTTTACAAATTGAAATGTTCCTAAAAAGAAATAACATTGCAGTAAATGAAGACACACAGGTCTGTTGAGTTTGAACTGACATAAATCCATTTCACAACATGACACCCACTTTTATCTGACATTCTCAATATTTTGGGGGGCTTCAGAAAGATAAATGTGTAGCAACCTGGGAAATTTTCCTTCACACTGACATCTGGTGGCTTTCATGTAATCAGGAGCTCACTTGACTTTTTGAGGGGTGTCAGGACATTTATCATAAATACTGTACCTGGTTTTAAAAGTCAGTTTGATTCCTTGACTTAAAGTGACCTTGTATGTAAAGGAATTAAGAAGCTCTAAGTGTGAGATAGAAAAGTGGTTCAAGACAATTACGAATTCTTTGACAATCTGTATGAATTTCTCAAAAAAGAGGAGTGGCAGATCCTAAACTCCATGGAAGTACAAGTACAAACTCTAAAAGGCCCCTCGGTGATTAAATCCCTGTGCATAGAGCAACATTGCTAAATGCAGAATCCATTTGGCAGTTCCAGAAAGCCAGACAACCTTGGAGCTTAGTATTATGTTATACTTGCTTGGAAATTTTACACAAAATTAATTGGGACTTTCTAGATACAGACTTACTTGAAATATGCTAAGAGGCCATTGATATTTACTGTATGATGCGGTTACTGCCAATTCAATAAATCCAAACAAGGATTTTCAGCCTTTGTGGTTTTAAAGACTAATTATGGGAATAAAATGGATGTTGGACATGATCTCTGTCTAAAGCTGATGTCCATTTAGCCAGACATCAAATTTCTGACAGCTGCTATGCAGCAAGAACACCCTTCTCATTATAGGTGAGGTGCAGGTGATGCAATGTAATGTTACTCAATGTGTGATTCATACCCAGTGCATTGATATCTCACCCAGACTGAATCTGTGAATAAATCTTGTGGTGTTAATATCAATTGATGGACTTGTGAGAATGAAAATTTTGTTTTGTGCTGTTAATTTCCTCAAATATTGCATGGCAATGCGCAACATGCATTTGATGAAAGGTATGCAAACGTTGGCCTGATTCAGTCTAAGAATTTTATTTTCTCTTCTCTTTTAGTGACACATTTCTCGCCATGTGAATGGTTTTCCCAGACCGCTGCAAATTATCATGAATGTTCTCTGTCTCTCTCTTTCTCTCTCTCTCTCTCTATATATATATATTTTTTTTTTCTTTTTGAAAGATTCTTTGACTTAGTGGTTAAATGCGGCTATGAACGCTAGTCTCGTGTATAGCCAACTGTTCTTCTGTATGCGAGGGGGTGGGGCTTGCAGCTGAAGGGTGAGGCTTTCGTGGTAAGCTTCGAAGGTGTGGTGAAGATGATATAGCCATGGTGGTGGTCGGGGTTGTAGGAGGAGAGGGAACAGGGGTGCGAGGGTATCTTCTTCCTGAGTAGGTATGTGCATCTGGAGAGGAAAATGTGCTGGGATAGCAAGGTGGACTGTGTGGATCCAAAGGGTGGATGTAGTTACACGGCTCCTCGTCTTGTTCTTCGGAAAAGTCCTGCAGTTTGATAAGAAAATAATTTAATGCAATCAACCAAGCTAAAGAGTGAAGTTATCCTTAGATTTAAAAAGCAATTCAGCTTTAACAATGCTGGAGACATATTTTACTTACTGTTTCCTTTAGAACATATAAACCACCTGGGCCTTTACGATTATGGTAGCTCCTTCCTGGAACAATATCAACTGCAACTACAAAGTATGGATATGTATTGTTAATGCTTATTTGGTAACAGTTTAATGCTAGGATGAAAAGTCTTAAATGGGTTCAATTTGAAAAAAAAAAAAAAAAAAAATATATATATATATATATATATATATATATATATATATATATATATATCCCTCAACAACAGAGCAGAGCCCTATTTTAGGGATTGATGTACTGTAAATGCACATGGCTAGGAAAAGTACCGTAACACCCAGATTACCCTCTCTTTTTTTTATGAAAGTAGTAACATGTGCTAAAATTAGACTAACACTAGATGCTGACTCTTTTGGGTTAAATGTCACATCTATTCTGACAGCAGACCACCAGCTTGCTTTTAATTGTGTGAAGACAGTGTATTAATGGGCTCAACATTTTGTTCATGGGTAATTTACAGTTTAATTAATTTACATTTTATTTTGTAAATGTAATTTCCAGTTCCATTTTTATTTTATAGACAATCCTACCTTTAACATTATAAAAAAAAACTGTGAATTTTAATTTTAATTTTTTTTTATTTTTAGTTTATTTCTAAAAATTATTTTTTTGGTTATGGCCAGTCTTGTGAATGTGCAAATTAATTTAAGTTGTAATTTTGTCAGTAGTTTGTATGTGAACTAAAACATTTATTTAACATATGTTCTGATAAAAAACTGTCAAACTAAACATTTATGAACGTAGGTTCATGTCAGGTATTATGAAGTGTAAAGTTAATCTACAATAAATACAAAAAAATGCATATCACAATTACAATGTGCAAGCAATTTATAATTGTGTTGCTTATGAAATTAAAAGTTTAAGTAGACTGAAATCCTGAGGTGTTACCTTCATGATTGCCATTGCTCTGCTCAACATTTTGCCTGCTGTGCATAACTGGCTGTTGCCTTTTTCTATAAACACAGATAAACAGATGAGCTTTGTTAAAGTAATACGCAAATATAACGATTAAAAAAACATTAATCGTTAAGTCTTCTGTATTTTATCAGGTACATATATGATAGCATATAAGGGGTTTATTAATGTGTTATTTGTGTAACGCAGCTTAAATAAGACAACTGAAAAATGTTTATTCAACATATATACACATTGTTATTCATAGCAAACTTGTGCATAACTAGCCATCTGTTATACGGATTACTGCATGTGTTAGTTGTGGTAATTATTACAATACTAAGTAAATAAATATCTTATTAGACTTGATTATTGATGTCTAACTTGACCTGAACAGGATCTTTGTAGTGCCAAGTGACATGGGTTTTTTAATGTAGCTTACTCTTTTACATTACCACACATAATGATATTAATTGTGATTGTCACAAGACCATCCTAGAATCTATATAGGTAATACAAAGATCTATATTATTAATTAATATTTTTTCATACTTTTTATGAAATATTTTTTTTACATTATCACAACTAATAATGCAATAATAATTCATTTTTACCTAACAGATCAAGTTATGAACCAATACAGGTTGTAATAAATAAAGACTAATACATAGTAAATACATTGTAAATAAGTAAGTATCTAATTTAAACTTCATTATACAAATCAATTAATGACTTTTATTGATCCATTATACAGATTATACATTCTCCCAAGAAGAATGGGCGACAATTCCTCCTGAACGATGTGCTGGTCTGATACACAGCCACAGGACGTGCCTGGTTGAGGTTATTGCTGCCAAATGAGTCAACCAGTTATTAATTCTAAGGGTTCACTTAATTTTTCCACTAATATTTTTAATGTTATCATTTTAGGCGCATTATATTTGTCAATACTCTTGACAGATTTAGATAAAGATCAGATCACATTTAATGATACATTAATGCAGAAAACTATAAAATTCCAAAAGATTCATATACTTTTTCTTGCTATTGTAACTTATCTGTATATATACAGTTTATATATGAAAATGAGGGGCAAAAACATGCCAAAGAAAAACAAACCTGCTTCAAACCTAAGAAAACCTTCAAGAAGCTTGTAAAACTATTCCAATGCAAGAATACAAGAAAGTCTGGTTCTTTTTTATAGCAAAATATAAAGAAATGAGCAGCGCCTCAAGCTGTTTGCACAGTTTTGTACATTAAAAGCCATTAAAAGTCACATGAATATCCATAAATTATATAAATTGTTATTAAAACAATTTATTAATTGAGCATTGTTTAATGTGACACAGAATGTGAGATTACTTTTTGGAAGGCTTCCAACAGGCACACACCGTCACCAGGGTTATAAGCAAGAAAATTCCACCAGTGGAAAGAATGATATAGAGAGAACTTCGCCCTGCAGAAAAAAGAAACACCAGGAAAGCCACTTCTGTCAAGATGCTATTCTTTCGAGCTGAAAAACATGTGTCGTTGTTCATCCATCTTCTATTACATACATAGATGCAGCACTACTGTAACTTGATTTTATCTCTCAAACTAAACCAAGAGCTCTTTAAATTGTACTCAAAAGAAACAAGAATGTAGATGAGTCTCAGAGCTCAAGCTGTGACAATGGCCTGGTTGTGTTTACAGGTTTTGTTAGAGCTGGAATGAATAGTGGTGCAAGTTTTTTTTAAAGGGCAGTGGGTGCAGAGAGAATGCAGAACCCCACTGGGTTACTGCAGTGCCATAACTGTGCAGTAGTCCATTAAGGAGGAGAAGGAGGAGGAGGAGGAGGAGGAGGAGGAGGAAGAGTGGTGGAAGTGGTGGAAGCAGAGGCAATAGTTAGTACGCTTCACAGGCATAAAAACTTCACTTGGCCCTTTCAGCAAGCACTGTTAGTAGCACATATGACATTAGAAATGATGTTAAGTTTGGAGCTTACCACAGCTTATTGTAGTAATACATAAGAGTAAGTATACAATAAAAATATGAATCGATTATAAAATAAGAAATAGTAAATATTTGATTGATTTTAAGCTGCACAATTATTGAACAATTATTATGTACAATTTTTACATTTTCTTTTACTGGAAAAATAATACAATCTTTTGAAACAACATATTAATCTCAAACTCCATTTGCACCTCACTCATTACATGACTTACTTTATTCGCGCTTCCTCCGATCTTGAAATCAAATATGTTTAACTGACCTCAAAACTCTACTCGGAAGTAATGCTCATAGCTCGTCTGTAATAATGCTATCGAGTCTTTCGTTTTCCATGCAAACCATCAAGCTGCCAACTACGGAGCATGGAAGCTAACAAATGGTTCCTCTAGGAAAAAGACCTGGTCTAACCTAGTGCATCTTTGCAAACTGCTCTACATGCTGGATCTCAAGTCAGCATGAAACATTGAGAGGAAAGCATTGTCTAACCTCTTCCGCATACATGATCTAATAGATGCTCATAATAGTGTCTAATTCTAGTGTCACTGTGACTGATAGAGGCGAGAGAGAGAATATTATGCTGCTCCCCTTAGGAGTCATCACAGCGGATTATTTGTCCCTTCTCACTCTGTCTTCTGCATCTTTTCTGTCACACCAACCTCCTTCATGTCCTCCTTCATGTCATTAATGAACCTCTTCCTTTTTGGCCCTCCTCCTTTCCTCCTGCCTGGCAGCTTCATCTCTAACAATCTTCTCACCCCTAATCCCTCCCGCACATGTCCAAACCATCTTGGTCTAGTCTCTCTAACTGTCACAAAACTGTCCTACTTGCACTGTCCCTCTAATATACTCACCACTAATCCTGTCTAATCTCACTCCTAATGACCTCTTTTAACCTCCAGATTTGTATTGCTCTAATTCTTAATTTAAAGTTCAAATTATTCTTTCAAAAAGGAGAATTTTAGATAAGCGACAAATGAATTGAAGCCAGTATGACATAATCACTATCATCATAAATAAAAATAATAAATTAAATCATAAATCATAAATGAAATCATCACTATCATCATCTGCAGTTGTGCTAATAAGTCGCTGACCATACAATGTAAAGACCTCGGAAAATTTTAAATGAAAACCAACAGTGGCTATCCCAGCTAACCTAAACATGAGCAATGCTAGCAAACGATGCTTATTCTTGGCTCAGAGTACAAACACATAGTAAAACCTCCAATATTGATTTAACACTTTCAGAGTTTAATTCCTGGGTGTTATTTTAACACTCTAAGTGTAATTCAACACTGGGAAATTTGCCGTCTAGAAGTGCCACAGTATCTACCTGATTGTGTATGTGTGCCATAAAACTAGCATAGGATTGTAAAAATTGAATAGAGTTCAACCCATTCATGTAGGCTTTAATTAAATGTGATCCATATTGAATCAGTGTGTTTTCTTACACTTATTCAATATTAAAAAACTATTCTGCTTGGTAATCACCCATATAACACATAGACCAGACAGAAAATCTAAAAATACAGAAAAAAAGGTTTACATTTCCCATCATGTATCTCTAACATGTAGTATGGAGTGAGAATCAATCCCTACTGTGGAGTACAACACCTACTGTAGACTGTGAGTCTGACAGGAATGCTTTTCATGCTGCTGATGGGGTTCTCCACAGTGCAGGTGTAGACATCATCATCTGACATCAGCACCCGAGAGATATTCAGAACTTTGTGGTCATGTGACAGGAGCAGACGTGTGTCATTGTTCATAGGCTTCCCGCCCTTCAGCCAGCCATAAATAGGCTTTGTACCCCTGTCGTGAGAGCAGTTCAGTGTGAAGTGTTCAGTAAACTCCAGCACAGACGAAGCCACCAAGTGCACGAAAGGCCTGGACACAGGAACTGACAACGAAAGACAAAACAACAACAACAAAAAGATTAAACTGAAAAATTATGTCATTTAAGCAAAACTGCTTTGAAGAAGTATCATGTGGTTGTGTCAAATATGATACTCTGTTAAAGAAGGGTCGAATTATTGTCATGCATCAAGAAAAGACAACAACTATGGAGATTTTTGAAACTACTAAAATCAGGCTAAGAACTGTAAAACGCATCATTAAAACCTGGAAGGATGGTGGTGAACCATCATCTTGGAGGAGGAAATGTGGTTGGAAAAACATCCTGAATGAACATTATGAGAGATCACTTACACATTTATTGTAATTAAAGACAAAAAAAAAAAAGGGGAAAAAAACAGTAGAATTCACAGCTATATTTAAGAGTAAAAGTGAGAGCATTTCCACACACACAATGCAAAGAGAGTTCAAGGGATTGGGACTAAACAGCTTCATAGCCTTGAGAATACTACTTCGCAGTGAAGATAATCAGAAAAAAGGTTCAATTTGCTAGGGGGCATAAAGAAAGGACTGTGGAGCCTTAGAAAAATGTCATGTGGACTGATGAGTCTCCAGAGAGATGGGTGCATCAGGGTAAGAAGAGACGTAGATGAAGTAAATAACCCTTCATGTCTAGTGCTTATTGTACAAGCCTGTCGTGGCAGTGTTATGATCTGAGGTTTCTTCAGTTAGTCAGGTTCAGTGTTCAGCCACATTACGTGCCCAAAAATAGAGGTCAGCTGATCACCTGAATATACTGAATCACCAGGTTTCATCAATGGGCTTTTTTGTGCCTGATGACACAGGCTTACTCCAAAATGACAACGCCAGGATTCATCAGGATCCAATTGTGAAAGAGTGGTTCAGGAAGCATAAGATATTATTTACACACATGGATTGGCCACCACAGAGTTCAGATTTTAAACTTATTGAAAAGCTTTGGGATGAACTGGAGGAGGCTTTGTGGAGTGGTTTGACTCTCCCATCATCAATACGAGATCTTGGAGAGAAATTAATGCGACACTGGACTGAAATAAATGTTGTGAAATTGTATAAGCTTATCAAAATAATGGCATGGCCATAATCAACGCAAAAGGCTGTCCAATAAAATATTGGAGTGTGAGACTTTTTTTGGCCAGGCAGTGTAGGTCTTACAGTCTATAAACAGGATTATTTTTGAGCAGCTTATTTCAGTCTCCATAACAACTGATATTCAATCAATTTTTGTCTTCTAAAATAGTGGGCTTTAAGCACTACATAACAATGCTCAAACCTCTCCATCTGGTACCAACAACAGTTAACCAGAATTAAAGTCATAGACCTTACACTTGTTCTTCATTCTCATGTGAAAATTAACTAAAGTTCTTGACCTGTAATCTGCATTTTGTTTTTGCCATGGTCTGCTATCATGATTTGATGATTAGGTATCTTTATAAACACTCAAATAATGAGTTACACACACACACACACACACACACACACACACACATATAATTGAATTAGAAATTACACTTCTAGCCAAATGTATTAAGATGGCAAAGAGTCAAAAATCTGTCTACAGTACTCAGGTGTCACTTGTTCGATACATGCCTACTTCATTGTTTCCTGAAGATCATGTACAGAAGAAGATTTCTTAAGTGATACAGTCACCTTCACCATTGCTCAACATATTTCTGTCGGCTTTAGGTCTAAAGATGATTAGGTATGTGACAACCTGATATTTTTTTTTTTTACAGTTAACATGGCCAATATCACAAATGTGCTTATGTTTAAATAGGGACCCAGAAATCTGCAGACTATCGAATACTACATATGTAACATTTTAAACATTTATTTTTACATTTAAATTTATTATTATTAGTAGTATTATTTATTTATTTATTTATTTATTTATTTATTTATTTAAATTATTTGACATATTTTTACATTCTAATTTTAAAATGGAAAAAAATTACAGATTTTCAATGTGGCCTCTGGGTTTTTGGACCCAAATAACTATCACACATTTTTTTTTTTTTTCAATTTTCAACTTAAGATTCAAATCTGTATTTATTTTTGTTAAATTTTTCAGCGCACAGGTCAAAGATTTCTGGTTCATGGAGTAGGTGTTTGTTTGTTTGGCAGGAAAACTGGAAATGGAATAAATCTTACATTTTATTTTATTGCTTTGAAAGCCTTTTTCAACTTTCACCCAGTTACAATACTACTCTTAGAAACTCAGAGCTGACTCTCAGATAACTGTGCTGTTTCAGCACATTCTGACGTATTAAAAATTACACCCTCAAAATATACAACAGTGTGTTTGTGCTGCAGCGTTAAGTGGAAAGCTACAGTACATGCCTTCCTCTGCCTACCGTCCACAGTGAGGTTCAGGTGTTTCTCCCCGGTAAAGGTGTCATCAGTGATGGAGATCTCTACTTCATAGGCACCCTCATCTGACAGCTGCAGGTAGTTGAGCAGCAGTGAGCCGTTTTCGAAGAGCATGATGCGGCCACGGTATTCGCTCCGCAAGTTCCCAATGATGTCAGTGCCGATAGACTGTACCACAGTAACAGGTTTGTCCCTCTTTAGCTGCCACTTGATGACGGGTCTGTCTGAGCTGGTGCTAGTATAGCTGACGGAAAGCAGGGCCGAGCTGCCTAGGGTGCCCCTTATGATAGAGGATGGGCAGGTGATGTTGACACCACTGACGGCTTGATGCACACAAAACAAGGATTGTTAAACAATTTTTAAAAAAATCAGCTAAAAACGTTCTATTATGCTTGACTACACAATATAAATTAGAAGAATAAGAATAGGAATAATAAGAAAAATAAAAGGAAATAAGGAAAAATAAACATCATTACATTTACAGAGGATTCGCCTGTCGTTGGATGCTCATTACTAGCTAAAAAGTAAAAGATACAGGCACAATGAAAAGTGCAGCAGCGATTGGATATTGATTGCTTTTTAGTGTGGCATGGCAAAAATTAGAAATTACATTTTTTTTAGCATGGCACTTTGTCCGCATGTTATAAATGGAAAGCAATGCAGTCTGTTTATTGCATTTTACATTTTCTATTAACATTTTTCCCCTTAATAATTGCTTTTCTATTAGACATCTTCTTTATAATCTTCAAACACAACTAAACTCCAATCAGCCATGTTTATGACCAAGATACAAACTCACACGAAATAAAGATCCAGTTAGCTTTATAGGATTTTTGCCAGCCAGTTGATTTTACAAAGCTCTCGCTACTTGCAGTTTTTAATCCAGATTGAAAACTCTATAGAATACCTTTAAAGCTGCACAATGCCATGAATGATAAATGCCCTCACCCTGAATGATGTAAAGGTTTTAATGCTTGGTGTAGTGTTATGTACTATATCTACATAACAAAATGCACATTTATGGATCATCATTATACAACTGAGACTTACAGAATTATCTGTAGACCATCTAAGATGGCTACGTTTACACTACAGGTCTCGATGCCTAATTCTGACTTGTTGCCTATATCTGATTTTTTGACCGTCTGTTTACACGTTCTTTCAATTATGTCTCATATCCGATACACGTGTTTACACTCGCCATGCCATCTGAAACATCGCGCATACTTAAAGGGAGGTTCTTGCCCTACAAACTAGCCAAGATAGACGAAGGTGAAGTATGCTTAGCGCTCTGCGATATATGCGAAGTTCGCGAAACGTCACCATGGTGTTAAAACGGAGGAGGAGAAAAAAACGGCATAATTGCAGCCTGCGCATATCCTTCATATACCAAATATTGATTTCTTAATGTGATTTAGCCCAAATAAGCATTAACACAAGGCGGTGTGTGTCTTTTCGTCTTCCATGTCACCTGCGATGTTATAATTCCACACGCGCTTCCACCGGAGAATAACAATGCGTCATTAAACCGAGAAGAAGTCCCTGTTTTAATGACGTACAGAACGCAATGACTCTGGAAATCCGATCTGTCTGTTTACACGACAATCACATTAGCACATATCTGATTTATATTTGATTTATTTCCACATATGAAGGAGGCCTGAAACCGATCTCGAAATATCGGAATGCATGCGTTTTTTTCCTGTTTACACGGACATAGAACATATCGAATTTGTGTCACATATGAGCAAAAAATCAGAATTGGGTCAGATTTACCTGACAGTGTAAACGTAGCCTAAAATAATTACTAGTGCATGTGCATCTAAAATCAGCAGGGATAGAGGCTCATTACATTGCTTACTCAGTAAGATAAAATTCATCTGAGACGTTTCTCGATAACGCACACTCTTAGCACGCTAAACAACTCTTAAGATATATCTTACGTAAAGTGATTACTTTTCTAAGTGTGTTTCCCAAACTGTCCCTTAGGAGTCTTCTTAAGTCTTAGGTCCGACGCGGTGGCCATAAGTATGGTTTATCATGATTCACCGGGGTTTTTGGCGCTGTGAGTACGTTTCCATCTTTCCGCGCATATTTAATTTTTTTGCCGGTCCTCACAGAAGCTTGCGGTCCTTGCAGAACTTACTCGCCGACGTTCTGCTGGCGTTCTGTAAAGTTTAAACATGTTTAAACATGTTTAATTTTTCACACGGAAAGATGGAAATGTAATCACAGGGCAAGAACTTGCGGTGAATCATGATGAATGATGCAAACCGCATTGGTGGGATTGGGGTACCGTATCTCACAGCGAGTCAAAGCGCATAGGTGAGATAGGTGTATTAAGTCACACAGAAAAAACTCCCAAGGTTTAAAACTCCCAAGTTTATTTTCTCATTTAACTAAATCAAATTTCATCATAAAATAAAAAGTGTCAAAAGAAAAGTCTATCCAGTCATGAATGATGGTTAATGATCAATAAAACATATTTTAAACAAAAAGCAGCGAGCAGCTGGACATCGGGACGTAGAGCGGAAGTACGACGCAAGCGCCTGGCAAGCACAGGTCTGAGCAGGTCAAGAAGCCTTGGAAGGCGAAACCTTTTGTTTAAAATAGCCACCTCAGGCAAAATATAAAAAGGGCTGAAGTTTTGCCTAAAGGAAAAATTTACATGAACCGCACGGCTCCGCGGACGGCGCCGTCTTCAGTTTAATAATACGCTGTATCGCTGCCAAATTATTTGCCACTTATTTAATATTAAAAGTGATCGCCAATTTTAATGCATTAGCCATATTATGAAATAGGCTAATTAAAAGTCACTCTATTAGTTCTGATATCAAATAAAATAAAATTCTTAAACAGGCCTACAGTATATTTCATCATTAATATGACTTTGATAATGTGCCATAATGTGCTTCCATACACCGCTGATTTATAAAGACTGCTGCACAGTGGTGGCGACTAGCATCTTGAGCTGAAACTACGCTAGGAGTGAGTTAAGGTTGGTCCTGACCAACCTTACGAACGTGTGACTTACCTAAAAGATACTTAGCGTACAAACATTTCGGGAAATGCGCCATAACGTTAAGAGAGAGTTTAAGGTACAACTTAAGAACTACTTAGCGATAAGAAGCTTTCGAGAAACCGGGCCCAGGTCTGTTACTGGATGCACAGTCACTACAAAAATAGCAATTTCATTTTCACATCATGGCACAAGACTCTCAGGTAACTTCAATCAGCTGGGTGTCAGTATAAAGCTTTAACAACAGAGTAATATACTGTATTCACAGCTTCATGGTGTGAATAAGACGGTAGCTATGCCTTTAAGGATAATGTTAGGTCATGATTTAAACTATTTAGGCTAACCATTATGGCCACTTAGTACTAGCGGTGGAAGGTAACTAAGTACATTTTTAAAGTACAGTTTTCACAAAGTAGTTTTATTAATCATTACTTTGTACTTTTACTCCACTATATTCTACAACACTTATCTGTACTTTACTTCACTACATATGACTATATATAATTGAGTATGATTTGGATTCCCTTTGTAAAACGCTCAGTTATGTACCAGGTGTTTGAAATTTGAAGCATAACAAGTTACAGATAACATAACCCCTTGACAGTTTGGAATGAGAGAGAGATAGAGACAGAGAGAAAGTATCATTGATACTTAAGTAATTTTAAGTAGGTTTCTAACCTTTTAATACTTTTAAAAAGAATTTAAAAGGATAACTTCTATTTTTAATTGTGTAATAGTTACCTGGGAAATCTCTACTGGGAGAATTGTATTAGCCACAGAATACTATTCGAATTAACTTCAACTATGACTGAATAATACTGTATGATAGAAACACTGTAATTACACTGTCCATACCATTTGCCAATATTACCTTAAGTACATTTTGCCTGTTTGTACAAAATAATTAACTGACCACATGTTAAGTGTGAGTTAACCTCAACATTATAAGTCGTAAGTTTAAGTCACATCATTTGTGGCTACAACATAAAAATGTGAGGAACATCAGATGCTTGTATGTAAGATGCCTTACATATTCTTTATATTTTTCCAATTTCAAGTTTCCTAGCCCAATGTTGCACAGCATTGCATTGCACATACAACTGCACATATCTGTACTTTATTCCAAATATAGTACATTCTGTTACTGCCGTCTATAATTTATATATTTTCTGTTATATTTTTCATAATTTTTTCCCACTTGTACACAAGTAAATTCAGGTTTATGTAAATCTCATAGGTGGTCATACAAAACATTTTATTGCATTTCATACTGTATGTTTTTATGCGTGACCTAAATGTCCATGCCTTATTAAAAAACACTCTCTGCCCCTGTCACCTATAAATAGGGATAATTCAGGACCAATCTCAGACCTGCAATGTCGACTAAATATCATCCAGGCTTATATCGTGCAGAAGCATTATCATTTTTGTAGCAAAGTCATCTAAATGTTCCAGGAGGTTCAAAGGCTGTTCCTTTACCCAGCCATAGCAGGATTGTGTAGTGCGAGTCAGCATGGCATGTCTTCATCGCCTTGGTAACAGGCCTCGGCGTTCACGGCTTGCCAAAGAGAGCTAACAAAGGCCAGGATTGTAGGCCTGTCCTAGTCCAGTGAGGGCCAGCTGGGTAAAAGCCATGCTCTTGTGTGATTGGTGGCTAGCAGACAGTGGCGGCTCAGTGATTTTTGCTAATCAACACACAGCACAATGACACAAAAGTAGTGCTTGGAGCCAGGCTTCGGCTGCTACATGTTCTCCTGCATGAAGCAAGCTCTTTTCCTCTAAAGTATTTTTCCATCTTATCTACATCTTACGCACCATCACTTATGGATTAACAGCATGCTGACTTATAAACTAACAATTCATTAGGAAGACTGGAAATAAAACATTAAAACATTCCGCATATAAAGCAAAAAAAGCAAATTATATAAATAATCACATAACATTCCTTTGAAGCAAAGTCTTTTGGCTGGAGCACAAAATTCACAAACCTTTGTCCTGAAATTAGAAGTTATTTCACTGATGGCAAGGAATGCAAATCAATGTCATGACCTAAACATTTTTATTTTTAGATGTTAAATCATAATAATGCCAAATATGTTCATAGCCTAATAAGAAAGATATAACATACAACACTCATTAGAATTAAGCAAGCAACATCACAAACCGATTGTCAAGCAATCTGCAGGATTTTCTTCCTTTTTTTTTTTTTACTTTTTCTTTTCTTTTTTTGTCTTTTCTCTGCTGAAGATTTGACCCTGGTTCACATGACAGCACATATTTTTTACTTACCTGACAAGAAAAAGGTGAGGATGCACAGGTTTTGGAAAAGTAAAAAAACTCCTGCCTGATTGGAGGAAGCCTGCCTCTCTGCCTTCATCTTGGGAGAAGCGTTGTGTTTTTCTCCCCCGCACTCAGCATGGCTTGGCCACTCCAGGCACGTCTCCGAGAACACACAATGCTTCCTGCCAGACTGGACGCTGCCTGCTCTGAACCCCACTCTCAGGACCCCCAACTGAACAACTCTCTCTCTCTCTCTCTCTCTCTCTCTCTCTCTCTCTTTCTCTCTCTCTCTCAGTAGCTTCCCAGTGCACATCTATTTTCAGGGGTTCCGCTGCATGTGTCCTTATCCAGTAGTGTGTATTGTGTGTGATGGTTTTGTTCAGTTAAGAATACTGATTTTCTGAATACTTTTGTATTTCTTGCACAAAGCCTGAAGGAAATAATTTGAAACTAATTTATAGTCTTATTTTAGGACAGAAACTTAGTCCTTCTTAAAGAACATACAGGCTAATAAATAACTCTTGTGTTAACGTGTAAGATGGTCAGAACAAGAGCCCAGAATGAATAGACCTGCTGTTGCTGAAAAACACTCACCCTCCAACAACAGAGCGCCATCCTTTCCAGTTTACTGAAACACTGCTCACTTTCTTTTTTTTTTAAATGAGCCTTTCATGCCTAGCTTCTTGAAGCTTTAACGAAGGGGTGGGAGAGATAAAGAATTTGTGGGAGAGATAAAGAGCATTTTATATAAATTCTTTAGTGTGTTGTAGATCTACATGACATCCTGGATAAAGTATAATGCTCCAATTTTAATATTTAAATGACAGCATGGTGCCTTTTTCCCCAATATGACATGTGACTATGACTAACACTTCTAGCGGCAGCGACTGAAAGATGATGGCATTGTGCTGCAATCATTTTCTCTGGCTCTAAGTCTAGGAAATATTGTTTAGTTAGCGAGTAGGATAGAATTTGAATAACACCTCTGGAAATTTGCAGCATGTCATGCAATGAAACATGATTTTCTCTGAATACAATGATGTGTGTTTTAGAAAGAATGAGAGTTAGGCACGCAAAGAGCAAAGTCAGAAATCCCCCTTTTCTGTTGCATGAGTCCTCTGTTTGAGCTAATCAAAGCTTTTATGGAGATCTAAGAGTGCCCTTTAATACCCTTACACAGACAGGCTTTGGCTCAGGCTTTTTAGCCATCTAAGAAAGATGAAAGCCCCACTGAGATGCTCATCTTCTGATCATCTCAATCGGGTGAAATCATAAGAATGTGTAGGAAGGAAGGTCAGTGGAGTGCATGGGCTTCCTAAAACATGTAAAACCACCAGTTTGCACCTCCTTGCAAAACTATTGTACTTGAACAATATCTATGTGCTTTACAATATCTATGTTATATGTTTTTCATCAAAACTCATCTTGATACACCAAACACTCAGTGTTCTTTTAATTTTCATTCTGGTTTTCATCTCAAAAAAGATAAATAATGTTTAATTCATTGTTTTGCATACAAGTATAAACATGTACTGTATATCATGAGTATACTTGAGTATAGTATGACTTTACTTTAGTTATATTATCACGTCTAAATATAGCCCTATTTGCAGAAAAGTACACAATCACACATAACACAATCACACATGAAGGTTTACTTATTTATAGGTTTTGTTTTATTATGTTTCCTTTTTTTTGTGAGGGAGTTTAATAATTAACTATACACCCTCTTTTACTCACTCATTATTTATACTGCTTGTATATTCTCTTATATTATTTTGTCTTGTACAGGGTCGGCAGAAACTGGAGTGTATCCAAGGGCACAAGGCAGAATATACCCTGGATGGGTGCCAGTCCACTGCAGCCTCAAACACGCACACATAATGTACACACACTTACTGACACAGTACGGGTAGTTTGGAAATGCCAATTGACTTAATCTGCACCTTTTCTAACTATGGGAGAAAACCAGACTACCCAGATGAAACCAGGTATGTAGACCAAACGGCGGAATCAGCATAATTAAGATATATTTTTACTGAAGATTTGAATGGAGTAAACATGGCAGTTGGAGTAACTTTGTGTAATTCTTTTCCCCTCAATACATAATTTCAAATACATTTTTATACAATAAAAATAGTTTGTCTATAAATTAGCTTTAAAATAAAAGTATTAGATTGGATTTTTGAAAGAGAACTCTACATAAACTCATAATAAATTTTAGGGGAAACAGGTCACAGAGTTAATATGTAAATGAAATGTAAGTCAGAATCCCTGTCAAATCCTGACATGTTAAATCTCCTGAGATATCTGAAAGAAATCTTTCTTACTCTTTACTATAATGTCCACGAATTAATACATTTCCATAAACATATGCATTTTTAGCTAGCACGTCTGTAACAATGAATTAATACATACAGTAATTCTTAGAATATCAGAAAATAGTGCAATGTATAACATTACGATTTTTTGACTTATATAAGATTGCACATAATAATAATAATAATAATAATAAGAAGAAGAATGATAATGATGATGATGACATTTTGCAAACAAATTCTATGTATTCATGTACTGGGAATTCATTTACATTAAATGATTATACATGGACCTTATAGCAAAGTCATTTCTTTCAGATAATTTGACTTTTCACATATGACCTGACAAGTGTCCTCATCTACTCTGGTTTCTTCTAGAGTTTGCTGGTCACCATGATCTCCACTAGAGGGTGAAAGACTAACTTGAAAAGACACCATATTCCTTAAATAACTTCTGCGAAACAAGCAGTGCTGTTCCAATGACGACATGAATATAAAACTTTCATATATAAAACTTTCGAGATTTGAAGAGTTAAACAGTTAAACTTGATTCCCTATTCACTGCATTGCAGCCTATGCTGTGTATTTCGGATCTG
This sequence comes from Clarias gariepinus, assembly GCF_024256425.1. Classification (NCBI taxonomy): domain Eukaryota; kingdom Metazoa; phylum Chordata; class Actinopteri; order Siluriformes; family Clariidae; genus Clarias; species Clarias gariepinus. The sequence continues at coordinate 24,545,253 of NC_071110.1, read as the reverse complement.
TTCTCTGCAGGGATTACATGTGATCTCGGCAACTATAAATACGACGTGTTTCTGAGCTGAGCAGCTTCAGTGTCTGACAGAAGTGTCAACAGCAGTGCAGCACAGGTCCTATAACAGCTTCACAAGTGTGTAAGAACAAGAGAAGAAAGAGCTGTCTTGCAGGCTTTGCGTTGCCATTGGCAACCTGCGATAGTGCTGATGGCAGGCTCTAACTCCTGGAGCTGGTGACAGGATTCATTGTGAGGAGACGCTGATACCTGCCTGGGCCCCATGCGTGTGGGAGGTAGTGTGGGCGGCCGGCTAGCTCCACTGCTCATTTCTGCACCCTGGGAAGAAGCCAGCTTCAGCCATAAACATGACAAACATGACAATTACTGTGAGGGTCTCTCATGGGCCTTCTGGGCCAACTCGGCTTGTGAGATACTTTTTACTACAGCATGATATGAAAAATCTGCCACAGGGTATATTTCAATAGCAATATAATGGTATAAACAATTCATATTATCACAGCATTCTGTATACTGCATTGATGTACTTTCACAGTACTTACTGTACTGTAAATTTGAAACTTCACCCCAGTGTCAGGTGTGATCACAAACATCTCTGAACACCACAAGGTCTCAGAGTGCAGAAGTGCAGGAAGTTTGATTTAGGTAAGTCTGGTGCAATGTGACAGCATTGCTGTTTACAATGCACCTGCAGATCTATATTTGTCATTCAGAAATAAATAAGTGGTAGCATTGCTGCCTCACAGCTTAGGGTACTGTGTGTGTTTCACGTGTTCTCTCCATGTCCATGTCGGTTTCGTCAAAGGTTCTTCAGCTTCCTCATCTTCCAAAAACATGCAGGTGGTCTGGCTTTTCTAAATTGCCCCAAGCAGGGAATGTTTGTATGGTATCCTGAGGAGCGGTTGTGATTTCTGCCTCATTAGTACAATGCTCCTGAGTACAGTTTTCTACAGATCCACAGTCCAGATAGAACCAGATAGAGTGGTTAGTAAACATGAATGAATGAATGAATGAATGAATGAATGATGTGCTATATGCTTTGGCCTCATAAAGATCCACTTAAAAGTCTTTGTGAAAGTTAGGAAAGCACAGTGGCTAAAATCAGAATTGTGATTCAGGATGTGATTTCATTAACCTGGAACATGACAAATGGGCTACAACAGCAACAAAACAGTTCTGTGGTGGAAACATCTCGTTAATGAGAGAGATAAGTTAAAAATGGTACTGGTTTATCCTAACAGGAAGGCAAAGTAACTCAAATAACCACTTACTTGCCAGGAAAGCATTTTGCCAGAAAAGCATTACAGAATGTACTCCATGCTGAATTGTATGGCAGAAGCACTCCAATATCACAACGAGTCGCACTCCTGTCAGCCAGGAACGGGTTTTTCAACTGTTTTAACTGTTTCAACAGTTTCAGCGAATTCAGTGTGCCATCTAATATTTTGCATTACTCACTCACACACTCATTGTCTATACCACTTTATCCTGTATACAAGGTCATGATGGGGGCTTGGAGGCTATTCCAGGAGACTTACAGTAGGGTATGAGCCAGGGTACACCATGGACAGGGTGCCAGTGCATCGTAGGGCACACACATACACACACTCACACACTTATTCACACAGTACGGGCAATTTGGGAACACCAAAGCTTAATCTGCATGTCTTTGGACTGCGGAAGTAGACCAGAGTACCCGGGGGAAACCTACACAGCACAGGGAGAACATGCGAACTCCATGCAAATAGAGGTGGGAATCGAACCTGACCGGGAATCAAACCCGGTGGTAACCACTAAGCCACTGGGTCGTCATTTTGCTTTACATTTAAACAAATTATTAAATATAAATAGCTGCATGTTCACAGTAACCAAAACTTCCTAAGCTTCCTTATTCTCAAAATACTACAAAGTACTACATTGAACTTTGATGTATTCGTCATACATGGAAGTAACTATCTCTGATATCTTCTATGTTTTTGGAGGCAAATTAATAAAATTTCCTACTACTTCCTTCTCCTCTGTGGTGTTACCGAAATAATGAGAAGATGTGAAGCCAGGTGTTAGGAGTTCATTTGGTCATAATAAATAATTGCCGAAACGTATTGGATTTGTTTTCTTCTCGGAGAACCCAAAGGAAGCACGATGAGAAAGTGGTGTAGATTAATATTTCAGCTACTGCCTTATGCCTAATAGTCTGCCTTTTGCATTTATGGCTTGAGCTTCTTTCAAGAAAAGCCATCATAGCACTAATGATCATCTGCAAACAGCTTGAAATCATCTACACAGAAAACATTTCAGAGCGCTTTATTAAGGGTACTGCTAATGCTTCATTCCATTGTGTACATGCAAGCTGATCTTCATAACCATTAATAAAACATACATTCCAAGTCAAATCAAAATTCTTAAACTCCTTAAAATACAGCAACTTTGATTATTAAAAAAAAGAAAAAAAGAAAGAAAGAAAGAACAGAAGGCTAGCCATGCTAACTGCTGTTTTGGAAGCTCTGATTATCCTTTTTTTTTAATCTGATTCTACAGAGTGAGAAGTTAATATTAAAGGGAGCAAAGCAAACATTTAACAGATTATCATAAGGTAAAGCAGATTTATAAGAGGAATTAATATAGAGTAGCATTCAATAAATTATAAACACAGACAAAAAAAATATCCTAAAGTATTTAAACATAATGAATACTATATAATAACCACTACAACAAGGCAAATTTTCAAGCAAATAGCAAATACAAAAGACGGCTGTGATACATAAATTCAAGTCTAAAATATATCTGAATCGAGCAGTACAATGTTTAAACTTTTACGGGCATTCCTTGTTGCTTTCACACCAACACTTGGACTAGCAAACAATCAGTAAGAGTACAAGTGCACCAAGTTCATGCCCAGTGAGATGCCAATGCATGCTGGTTTGGGACAGTTATTTCCCTTAGACTGGATAAGAAGCAGAAAATAAAGAAAAATGAGGACTAGGTAGAGAGAGGGAAATAGAGAGAAAGAGTGAGAGAAATAGACTCAATATAAAGAATGAGAGATATTATTTCTGATTAATGAGATCCAACCTATGACTACGGCTTGTCCCTACATAAAAAGGTACGTCTCCAGGAACTGCCGTCCCCAGAGTGAAGAATCCTCACTGCTCCGGCACGGATGTCTCATCTGTCTCTACTCCTTCTGATCCTCCTGCTGTCCAAAACACACAACAGATTTAACAGGTTTAGCATGCCCTGCTGACAATATTGCAGGCAGTTACGTCATCATCACTTAACCGTAAAAATGGTGTGAAAAAATTGTTTTCACACTTAGTAGTAATCAGCCGAAATATTGCTACTAATGCAACAGATTTAACAGTGTTACTTTTCAGTGTGTTTCTTTACTATAATATGGTTTAGATATCTAATAATGGTTGCTGACTACTAAAAGGGTGGATGAATTTACAGGATGTTATTAATGATTATAAGTGATGTTTGTGATAAATTAAATTTATAGTCTCATGTATTTAAACTATACTGTATAGTCAATAATAAGTCTAAAATAATATCTATTACGATCCTATTTCTACACGTATTAATGTACAAAACAGACACATTATTTACTCAAATTACTTTATAAACAATCTCTCTAGTATGACAATATGATATTTTACCCTGTTTGGATTCAAAGACTACTTTACTGTCTTGAGTATAAAAATATCACAGCATCAACGTCTATCATTTTTTGGGCACAAGTCGCACACCTAGCCAGATGTCGGTCTTTTTTTGGGTCCACACCACAGTTAAGACAGAACCCAGTTTCTCAGCTCGATCTTAGTGGTGCAGATGCACCTGAGGATAAAAATAACAGCTCCATTTATAAAATGCTTAGCAACAAAGAACTGGGTTGATGTTGCTTGACAGAAAAAGGCCTAAATTCCCCCAGTCCGCTTCATAGGTGGGGTAAAAGCAGACCAGCACCGCTGAAGGAGAGAAATGTAGGCTTGGTGATGTGAAAAGGACACGCGCACACTCATTGCCTGGCCCACTTTCCACCTCGAATCACTCGCTTTACTTAGTTTTATCGCAGGTTTTGCAAACCACATCAGTATGTTCAGATTCTTCATAAATGCATCAAATAAAAAAATGTGTTGTATACATATACAATATTAATTTAGATCCTTTTCATCTCTGCTGGTTTTATGGTTGATTTGATTTTTAAAAACACATGGAGTCGCGTTTGGGAGAGTGTTAAAGGATGTGAAGATTGGATACGGATGATGTTAAAGCGCTATGGGGACACTATAGGGAGAGTAAATAAAGAATGACACAGCTCGGAGTGCAACAGTGCTTTGCATTGATAAAGCTGTGTCACTGTTTTAAATATCTGATCCAATAAAGAATAAGATTGTTCCAAGCGCAACACTGGATAAGAAAATATTAAATTAGTTTGCGATACTTTCATAGCCAGTTAAAAAAAACAAACTGCAATGGCTTCAGCCACCCACAATCACAATTAGATTTATGTCTTTATAACTGGGACAAGATTACCATACTGAAGGTGTGAGATTTTTGTCTTTTCCCCAACATTTTCTCCCTAATTTGCAATAAAAATTCCCATCCATGTTAGTTTCAAAAGACAAGGAGCCTCAACGATTATCCATGTTTCATAAAACTAAAGTGTAACTAGAGTTCTATTTCCTCCTTTTATACTGTAGTGGTTAGCACTGTCGTCTTGCACCTCCAGGGTCCGGGTTTGATTTTCGGCCAGACTCAATTCCCGTCTCTGTGTGCATGGAGTTTGCATGTTCTCCCCGTGCTTGGTGGGTTTCCTCAAGGTACTCCGGTTTCCTCCCACAGTCCAAAGACATGCAAATTAGGCTAATTGGTGTTCCCAAATTGCCCGTAGTGTGTGACTGTATGTGTGTGTGCCCTGCGATGAATTGGCACCCTGTCCAGGGTGTACCCTGCCTTGTGCCCTACCACTCCTGGGATAGGCTCCAGATCCCCGTGACCCTGAATACAGGATAAAGCGGTATAGAAGATGAGTGAGTGAGTAAGAACCCATTTTTTCCTAGAAAGATGTTTTGACATGACAAACACAGTACGTTCATATTACTTAAAGAGGCGATGTAAACCTTTTCACCATTGAAAGTGGACTTCATATTAACTTAAACACCTTTCTTGTTATACTGAACTTCCAGCCTCCTAAAACAGATTATGACTGCAAATCATTTCCTGCTATTCGATATTACCCAAACGAGGATGGCTTCCCTGTTGAGTCTGGTTTCCATCAAGGTTTCTCCTCTTGTCATCTTAGGGAGTTTTCCCTTGGCCACTGTCAACCCAGCTTGCTTAAGAGAGACAATCCAATAAGTGTGGTTTATATACAGTTCCTCACACTTTTCAAACTTATTTCCATATATATATATTTTATTCTGTAACAATGACCTAACTGAGATGCTCCAAATATCAGCAGTTTTCTTAAGCATTTTAATGTCCATGACAAGGAGATGAGCCTTGTAAAGTGGAACATAGGCTAGGCATCTGGTAAAGGTAGTAACTCTAGAAGATGAAAAATCCCCAATGCCTTTTCTCTATGGCAGATGAACAGTTGGCCTAAGGATTGGATGGCTGCCACCTGGTCTAAATAATACCACAGGGCATGTACTAGGCACAGCGAGGAATACTCTGCAGGATCAGCTTCAGTTGATGCTGCAAGGTCAATTGACTGATTCATTAATTTGGCTGATATAACACTGGACAACCAGATTCAACCTCTATGTCACCCTAGAGTAATCTGGAATATAATGTATACTCTAGCAGTCCCTGAAAAAAAGTCAAGTCAGGATTCTGTGAATTAAGCAATCCACTGGGTTTTCCTGAAGAAGAAATGTCATTCACAAAAAGTAGAAAGCTTCTACTTTAAGTCATCAAAGACTATAGGGTATGCTAGGGGCTCTTGCTTTCTGAAATGTCTCCTGGACTACTGGGTCACAATCCTTGGCTGGAAATTCAGTGTAAGGGGCCAAACCATTGGATACCGTATAATTGACCAGGCTGTTGGTGCCAAATATCTCACCATGCATTTGGGAAGGCAGATCACCTTACAAAAAAACTAGTGAAAGCAACAGTGGCAACCAAGGTCTTGCCAACCATCTCACAGCCACAAGCAGGACACTCTGGCCTAGTTAATGAATACTGCTCATCGTGGGAAGACACTGACACTTAAGAATATACCTAATGCCAGTTGCTGGCCAGAGCATTCTCTCCCAGTTAGCTGTCTGGGAGGTCCATCTGCACCTTCTAAAACCTTCACAGATATGGACTACCTTTTTTGGGATGTAGAGGTTTGACAGTGCATCAGTTGAATCATTTTTACCAGCAGTTAAAGTTTCCAAAGTGAGGCCAATTATCATTAAACTTGACCTCATGCCACCTACCTGTAGATCATTGACAACATTATCTGAGTGGACAAAGACATGATGTCACAGGAGCAAGAATTTCAGAGCCAGTTAAACTGCCATCAATCTAGCTGGCTAGTGATTGTTTCTCTAGTATCTCTATGGCACCATACAATCACCAGCTTTTATAAAAATACATATTCCTCTATTGGGCACCATCATGGGATCTCCAGCAACCAAATGCTTGGGCTCCATCGTCAGAAGTTTCTGTCCATTAGATCTAGGGTCCAACCATGCAAGAGCATCACAGGCCTACTGGTTGACTAGATGGTTGACAGGTTAAACAGAAAAAGTTGAGGGGAAGTGACCTAGTGAGCAAAAAATATGTCACATAGAGGCTAATTACTAAAACTAAACATGGTAAGCTCACAAAGAGACACAGCTTTTGGGGGCCAGGTTAATAGCATGGTCATAAGCTTCTAAGCATATAGCTCCCTATCATGCATTTGTATTCGATATGCATACAGACTAAATATTTTTTGGATATATTATATTTTTCTGTTTTATATGCACCACTTGACTTTGTTGGGAGGATTTTGCATGTGTTAGTGCACATACAAGAAGGTATACAGATTGTTCCCACAAGCTTTGACAAATGAAACTGAAGTGTTTGTATTTCACAAGATAATACAAGTCTTTAGGCACACTTCTATATTTTACCTGAATGACGACGATCTTATTTTAAATGCTGGAACGTGTTCGTGGGAAAAGAAGAACACTTTGATGTACTGTATGTAAACTACAGAACTAATCCTGGGCCTCAGTCTATAGTCTACAGAAACTGGGGGCAGTCACTGACCTGCGTCCCCCTGGCTCCCGTTGAGAGTCTCACCAGTGCTGCTCACCTCCTCCCCGGGCTTATCACCGGGTTTCAACTTCTTCCGGGTCATGTGGCCTCGGAAACCTGCCTGGATCTTGGCGGCTGCCTTGTTGGCCTCTGGGTCATCCAGGGGGATGTCCATGATGTCCTCTTCCTCCTGCGGCTGGTTGCTCTCCTCCTTTTGTCACAAAAACCAAACAGGATAAATTCAGTAACCAATCCATTTACATTCATGTCTTTTGTCCTGCTTGGCCGTGCCTTTAAAATAATCTTTAGACATGTGCGGCACCACAGTTTAGTGGGCTTAGTCTGATCACCAGCCATTGTAATCCTCTTTACAGTGACTCCGTGCCCTATTGAATATATACTTGACCCAATATATTACACAATTATATAATAGTTCAAATCACTGTCTCATTTTCCACGTTCTAAAAATAAATATCAACAGATAGGAAAAGGAAGCTCTACTTTTGGAGGTATAAAAAGGATTCAGTAATTAAGGCCCTAAACATTTCACCATTTACAGAAAGAAGATTATAATTACTTAACCTTTCCAGAAGTAAAAACATGTCCCACATAGTATAATTCTCAGAAAAGGAGGACATGCAGCTGTCCTAATCCCCAGGCTTTGTGTTGGTGGGATTTGGCTACACTATACTAAGTGTTTATGAGGCTTGCATTTATGAGCCCATGCAATCTCCCACCAAGCATCTGTAAAGGAGGTGAGCAGAGGATGAGTGACAGGACTGAAACAGCCCCTGGGTGGGTGAAGCATGGAGCCACCCACTGAAGAAAAAATGAAACAGCTCCTTTTCATTTTGTTGAACACTTTAACATTATTTATCCCACGTCACAGATAAAGGCACGGGTTTTATGGTGTTATGTATGTATGAATTCTTAAACAAGTACTCTGCCAATGATCATGTAATCTTCCTTAGGTATTCCAAATTATTTATTTAAGTTAAATATGGTGTGACTAGAGATACCAAAATAAACCACAGATATGCCCCAGTTTGCAGCTCCAGGGTTACACTTTTATACCACAAAGCGCTTGAATGTCATGTAAAATGCATTTGTGCTTTTTTTTTTTGGAAAATATCATATGCACTTCAAAGCAAATTCCATTGTGGCAACAAATTAAAAAAGTGTCATTGGAACTGCTTTCGAACCTTATCTTGCATCATTGGCAACTTAAAACGATTAAGGTGTATCATAATATTACTCTCTTTGTCAAATTTTATTCATTGAGATATTACCACAAAGTTTTAATGTTAACCTTATAAAACTGCAAAATCAAAGCCAACATAACATCCAGACTGCATCATTCTTAAGTCATATGCTTAGACCCCTTATTGGTGATCTTGATTCTAAACATTTTCACACAAAAGACATGGTTACTTTAAAAGTCTGTGTTTTTACGCTACAGTATGTGAGTTTACATTTGAAACCTTAGGCCGGGGCCGTACAATTTAGACACAAAATAACATTTAACAAATATATTATTAATACTAACATTGTGATAATAATAAACATTACTATTGCAGTAATGCGAGGCTAAGAAGATGAGGCTAAATGTGTGATTGTGGATAATGCGATTATTTAACACCATCAATATTTTGTCCTAACAAAGCAAACCTGTTAGGACCTTATAGCGAGAGGTCAGTTTTCAGAAAACACACTTTTTTTTTTTTTTTTTTAATAAGGGGGAAATTGATGAATGTTAAAATCCAAAGAGCGATATGGACAACACTTCAAGGTAAAACAACATTGTGTACCTTTAATGGAAACAATTACACTTTTTTATGGTCAATTAACTTTCCATTTAAAAGCTCTGAATATGTCAAATTACATGATGAGGAATGATAAGGGCTAGACAATATGGACACAAAATATCAGTGTATGTCTTTTAGGTTGTAAACTTGTGAAACTATGCAGTCACAGTTAGTGATTGTGATTTTCTTAAATGCATGCATCCATGCATCCATCAATCCATCTATTCATTCTTTAGGACAGGAGGGTCGGCAAGTCCCACAGATTTTAGCTTCAACCCTGAAAAAAAAAATCAGCCTTAGTAATCCTGAAGACCATGATTAACTTTTTCATTTGGATTGGATTAGGGTTGGAGCTGAACTCTACAGGATTGTGGCTCTCTATGACCGAACTTGCCTAGCCCTGATTTAGGATAATGCCATGATTTATCAAAACTGACATACGAGTCCTCATGTGGAATATCAGACATTGCAAAGACCATGGTTAATAATAATTAAAGGGTAACTCATATTATTTTGAACATCTCTAAAGAGGACCCCCCTGTCTTTTATCACGCTACATTTCTCAATCCATGGTATGATATTACTGATCATGTCCAACCTGACCACCAGAGGTCACTATAATGCAACATTTCGACACAATAAACCTTTCAAGTAAACTGTTCAAGACGCCATTTGGTTAGAGTTATTTGGTTCCATCATTACAAAACGCCTTCCTTTCCAGCAGAGCGCAAAAAGACAGAATGCATTTGGAACCGAAAAGGCTTTGCAGAACAAAGGAGTTCAATAGCGTCCTCTAGAGGCTGAGTATGGAAGTGAATTCAGGAAAATCCTATTAAAGTGAAAAAAAAAAAAAAAGCTAAATTGTTTTCAAGCACTATTAAATGCGCGCGTTGTAAAAAAAAAAAAAAAAAAAAAATTCTCAGGAAAAGACCATCCTGTGACCATCAGGATGCCAGTGCATTTAGCATATCTCGGATGAGAAGTTGCATGAAATAATCGGTTCGCTTTCTTAATAATAAATAATTAAGTAAAAAAAAAAAAAGGAAACTTAAATAAGTTAGAACAATACGGCGTTACGTAAATAGTTCTCTACAGAAAGCAGGCATGTACTTACGCAGTGGCAATCCATGCTGATAAATGTGTTCTGTACCGGACTAATAGACGATAAATGTGATGACAGGGAGATTGGAGCGCGCGCGCCTCTCACCCAGCTCTGCTTATTATTCTCGAGCTGAGGTGGGCGGAAAGAAGGAGCGGGGGAGAGCGCGCGCGCGAGAGAGAGAGAGAGCGCGCGAGGGAAGGAGGGAGGGAATAAAGGAGAGAGAGAAAGAGAGAGAGAGAGAGAGATGTCTCACTATCACAATACTGTCCTTCCTATTATTACTCTGACTCAGATGGCATGACTTTTCATTGTAAAACATTAAAAAAAATTATTATATACCCAAACCTAACACAGAAATAACAAAACACCCTCACACTCATCGTCTACACCGCTTTATCCTGTATACAGGGTCGCTGAGGTCCTGGAGCCTATCCCAGGTACCCCTAGATGTGGTGCCAATCACTACAGGCTGTTTGGGAATGCCAGTTAGCCTAACAGGCAGGTTTTAGTTGTTATCACTAGCACTGTCACCTTGCACCTCCAGAGTCCGGGTTCGATTCCCACCTCACGGTCTGTGTGCATGGAGTTTGCATTGTGCTTGGTGGGTTTCCTCCGACAGTCCAAAGATATGCAGATTAGGCTAATTGGTGTTCCCAAATTGCACATAGTGTGTGAATGTACGTGTGAACGTTAACCAGAGGTCCTACCATAGTGGTAAAATTGGGAATAAATACAATGGAAATTAACACTGGTCTTAACGGTCCCTAGTTGGACTACAGAGGTTCTTACTGTAGATGGATGAATGGAATAAGCCTAATAGACTGTGAGAGTTAACTGGAGTACTCAGAGGAAACCCACTCAAACCCAGACCCTAGGGGTGTGAGCCCACAGTGCTAACCACTAAGCCACTGTGCCACATTACACACAAAATGTTGTCTCATTTGTTTTATTAAAAAAAAACAAATAAATAAATGGTCTCAGTGAACTTTAATGCTCCCAGTAGGTCAACCTAAGTGACCAAATGTGAAGGGACAATTAGAAAAAAATCCATTATACAGTATGTGCAAAGACTAACACTGTACCCTATCTGGATAACAGAGTAACCAGAACCTGCAGCGGAAGCACACTCCATCACTTTCTATGTCCATGAAAGCCGAAAAAATGTTTACATAATCTGTTTGAAATGTATATATGTGTTGTATGTCTTGCAAGAGAAGCGAGAAAACCTGATGCAATGGTCTAAGTTGTATAAAATCTTAAGGTATTAAGATTTACAGTGTCAACCCTTGCACTAAGTAACATGCAAGAAAACAGTCCACTTTAAAAGTTGCTAGTAGCCATTACTACAGCATCACAGAGAATATAGCTGCGTTGCTAACTAACATTATCTAATAAAAATAAAAAGGCAGCAAAATTTACATTGTGATATTTATCCCTGTCCCTGAAGACATTGCAATTAGAACAGTAAGTAAAGTTACATTTATTTTTTATTGTTTTTCCTTTTTTTAAATATTTATTTACTATTAATAATCTTTTATTTTTAAGGTCATGGGCAGTCATTTAAACATTTTACTGCATATCGTACTGTGTATAACTGTGTATGTGACAAATAAAATTTTAATTTGTAAATGTTAGTTATTGGTGATTAATGTATCAAACATTGCTACCATATGAACCATGGAAACATGGCCCTTGACATGAGCTACCACATAATTGTGCATGCAACATAGGTGTGCTCCTGTTAGGGAACAAATAGCAAGAAACTAGGTTGCAGCAATTTAGTTATTGAAAGCAACAAATATTTACTGTCTTGGAAGATTAATGTTTGCTATATTCATGCAAAAGGTGGCAACAAAATTGTTTCATCATCATGTTGCTTTCACTGCTGGTGATAGTTGGTTGTGATATTAAGAAAGGATCAAATGTAATATTTATTAAAAAAAAAACTCAGCAGTGAAACTATTACGGTTAAGCAGCGTGTGTCTAGACTCCAATTTTGGAGCCTTTATTACAACCATAGAGGTATTTTAGATGCACCTACTCAATCAACACAAATGATGTGTTACAGACATGTCAGTGAAGCGCACTGATAAAAATCAGCCCAAATGGAGATTGGTGTATCTTGCTTTTCCATATGGTGTGTTTGTCATATCCTGCTGGTGTGGGTTTGTGCCAGAAAAAGCTCCTTCTGGACCCTCAATAAAACCCCTTCCACATTTGCTCTATACCATCCCTTACAATGTATATTCAGTATATAGTCTCATGTTACAGTACTTTATTCATGCATATAGTAATAATGTATTTTTCAATTGAATTGAACTGAACAAAGCATGGTATCGATTGTGTCAGGAAAGGTTACAGTGTAGACTTTAAATGAATATAGGAAAGAAAAAACAAAACAGTAGTACAACAACAGAATGGATCAGATCAGATCAGATGGGAGACAAAGAATTAACCGAGAACAAGACTATTTATCACAGACTAATCAACAGATGAACACAATGACACTAGGTTATGGTACAGTGCACAGTATAATTCCAAGCATAAAAAACACGAAACATAAAAAGTCCAGTGTAAGGCACCCTCCAGGGGTTATCCCTGGCAGGTTGTCATGTGCTTATGTTGGTCTTGGGCTGAAGGCTGAGTGTTGTTCAAAATCAGGACTCATCAGGAATCCGGGACCAGCTGCGAAAAATCAGAGACAGGTGATGCTTAGAATCATTTTCCTCAAGAGGATTTGGTAACGTCGGCACATTGTAGATTTATCACTGCAAAACAAGATGAGAAACCATTGTTATAGGTCTTATGTCAGCATCAGTGTAGCTTCATCCATTAACAAAGCCTACGCGAATGAACCTAATTCCCATAAAAATATTCTCGGCTTGCTGTCCATCGCCTAGAGGCAGTAAGAAATTGCTTATCATCCAGCTTTCGTTCTGCCAGGACCATAGAGTGTTTCGTATTTTTAAAAAAAGAAGTAGAAGAAGAAAGAAAAAAAAGCTTCGACCATGTGCTAAAAAAAAATGCTGAAAGCCCAGCCTCTATGTCTAGACCCTCAATAGATATTCCTTCTCTGACCCGTTTGCATTCTGCCAAGCCGCAGCACCAAATCCATCCATCCCTAACACACTGGAGCATTACACATTGTTCCTACAGCTACTCTCTAACTAGATTAACTTGTGGGAAAAAAAAAAAACATACCAAGGCAAAAATATCTCAACGATTTGCTATCTGTTAAATATTGAATTTCATCCAGATTTTCAGAATATCTCAGCGGACGTGTACTTCACATTAATGGCAACATTAAGATAACCATAAATCCAGTGCCTTGATATCATCAAATGCCTTTCATCCATTTGCAAAATGAAATGAAAAGTTGCTGGATGTGATATAGATTAGGTTAGATGACCTACATTGTAAAGAGGGAAGGAGACAAAGAGAACATGCTGCACACATCCAATTACCCCCTGCAGATGTTCAAATACTACTGATCTAATTGGGTTTCCATACCAGACAGTGGATTTTCTTTTTCTAATAATAATAATTAAGAAAAATCAGATGTTTTAGTGATGAATATCTGGTAATAAATAAATAAATAAATAAATAAATAAAAGCATCTATCTTGAGTTAGAGGAGAAACGGCTGGTACCATGTTTCCATGGCAACTCTTATAAATCCTTTTCCACCAAACTTCCTACTACAAGAATCATATAGAAATTAACTTTGCGTGTTTCAACATCATCTGAAATCACTAGGATGAGACTCCCCTCTGTGATTTTTATTTCTACTGACAGCACTGTAGCACTGAGTGACTGGACCTACAGTATGTGTCTGAATGTTGCAGTCTGTTACCCAGAAACTGAACTATTTCAGGGGCATCTTCAATCACCTATCTCTCGAGACTGCAACAGACGCACCTTGCTGTTGATCAGACATGTCCTTGAGGTTTTTATTTTTAAATTTCAGCTTGGGACAAAAATTAGAACAGCCTAAATCCAGGATAAGGTCATCACTTATCCTGGATTCTCAGTTTGGCAAAAAATTCAGAAAAAAAACAACTATTTCTACATCTTACCTGTTGGTCCGCCTCCTTGTTCTCAGTGTCCAGTGTGGCCTCATGGGCTATGTCTTCTTGGTGTTCAGACTCTTTATAATCAATAGCTGTCTCAGGTTCCTCTGTGTTCTCTTGTGAACCTGTAGCAGCTTGTTTATCGGTGACCTCCATGTGCTGCTCAGTTTGCTCAGATGTAGGAATAAGAAGAGCTTTGTTAGATTCCTGAGATAATGGCCTGCGAGACAAATCGTCTTCCTGTGTCTCTGGCTCATTCACATCATTATTTTCTTTCTCAATTTCATTTATCTCCTCAACTTCATCTGCATCCTGCTGAGATGTCCTAGTGTCATCTTTGTTCACGTCCTCAAATGAAAAGCCACTGGCAGCAGGGAACTCAGTGACACTTTTACTATCATTATTTCCTTCCTGAACTTCAGATGTTACTTTTGCCAAATCATCCGCTCCTGGTCTATCTTCGCTGCTCCAGTCTGCTAGACTGGCTTTTTCTACAGTGAACAATGATTCACTTGTAGCTTTAGCTGACAAAATGTCACTTGCTTGCTGGTTTTCAAACCCCAGTGGTACTTCATCTGTATATTTTTCATCAAAAGTTTTTGCCACTTCTGACACACCGATACTTTCTGCTGTTTCGTTTACATGTAGCTGATCAGCAGTATGAATTTCTGGGCCGGTATCATCAACCAAAGTATTACTCATTTCTCTGGCATCCTCAGACAGATGACCAGTTTCTCCTGCATCCTCTTTAACAGAGGAAGCAATTGTTTTTTCAGTATACGAAACCTCATTTAATTCTTCATCAGCATCCTGTTCAACATAAAATGAAGTCTCCGTACCAGATGGAGTGCACTCATCCTGGGTATCTAGGACATCTTGCTCGACTGGGCTTTCTGAAGGAGGGATAACACTCGCATCGGTCGCAGTCCCATCTTTGCCACCCTCAGTGTGTTCCTCCTCATGTGAAGTAGACTGCAGTTCTTCAGAGCACACATCTACATCTGCAAGACCACGATATGATGACCGAGTTATGGGATCGAGCTCTTTTTCTGGGGCCTCATTCTTTTCATCGACACTGGCAGGCCCCTGTATGTTTTCTAGAATTTTCTCCTCAGCCATTTCCATTTTATTTAGCTCTTCAGCACATATATCAACATCTGCAGTTCCTTTGTATGAGAAACCCAGATTAAGTTGAGAATCAGTTGCCCCTGATTCATCCTTTGATTTATTTAACTTATTGTTTGACTGTGGTTCTGTCTCTTCATTGCTTTTAGAGGTATCAAGGATCTCAGATGACGGAGAGGAGATCTGAGTCAGCTGGGTAATTTCGTCTTCATTATTTTCATATGAATCATCATGAAAAACTTTGTCTCTGAAAATACATATAAGAATATTTAGAGTGATTTATAACGCAGGCTAAGTTAAAGCAGGAGCGCAAACACGCATCACAACGATAATTAATGAGGTGTGGAATTCGGGTACCATGATTAGTCTTTTGAACAAACGATTTAAATTCAATGTTGCTGAAAATCTACATTGATTAAGATATAATTAACTGCCGTGGTTCATAATGCTCCCACGGTTAAATATACTACATTTTATGAGAAACTATAAAATACAGAAACACAACAAGACATAAAAATCTGGATTCATTTCAATTTTTTTTCCCTACATTTTGTCCTTCCTTTTATGTCAAAAGAAACTGGATCTGAACCGATCGATGGTGCCTCTCATGTCAAGTCATGGAGAAATCAGACTCACTCATACACAGGGCTTCCAGTTTCTTTGTCCGGGCTGCTTTTTTCCTGGTTTACTGCATCCTGTTTAAAGAATAAAAATACAAACCACCAAGAACAGTGATAAACAGTGATAGATAAGTTCTTGCTCGAAGATGCCGCAGGATCTATTCAACCCACCTCATTTGTGGAGAACCTGTGCTCCATTAGTTCAACCCATTTAGCTGGATCCAGGCCACTTTCTGGACAAAAAAAACACAAACTACGTAAAAGGCAAAATAAATACAAACTGAAGAGCATCATCAGTAAGGCACAAACAAATATAAAAAGTGGACAATGAAATAGTGCAGTTATAGACTTTTCCTCAAATATGATTAAACAAAAAAAAAAAGCACCATAGTGGTGCAGTGGTTGCCATGATACAGTTCCAGAGTCTCTGGTGGAGCTTCACATGTTCTTTCTTTTATTTATGTGGGTTTTCTCAGGATTTCCCGGTTTCCTTCCACCTTGCAGAAAACATGACGGAATGGTTAGGGTACGCTCAATTGTCTAAGGTGTGAATGAGTGTCCTCACATTGATTATTTCAGATCCACCTTTGACCTAATCAGGATCAAATACTTTTTAAAGATGAATGAATGAATGATGAATGAATGAATAAGATAAAAAATACTGTAAATAACAGGATCATTTCCACTATCATTCTATATGTTGGGTTTATAATGCATTACCAGTAACTTTAATATCATTAAGGACAGTATGCTATACTCCAAACATGGTCATGTCAGTTTGATTATGTGGTACACAATGCACAGAATTGATAAAAGATAAATATCAAGAGCTGCAGTTAATGCAGTTGATATAGAGCTGTAGTTGATTTGGGTGAGTATGTGTTAGCCATTGGTACAGTACTAACATCCATGCTATGATTAAAGAAAAATATGATCTTTGTGACTTTAATTATAGCTCTTAACCTGTATTTGCATGATGTTTTCCAGCTAATGTTGCCACAATGGCTGATCGGACAATTATTTCTTAACGCAGTAAATATTAAGTGTAGATGAAGCTTTCATTTAAACTTTAAGGAAGATGCCGTAATCAAGGCACCCAAACATCTGGGTTAAGTTTTTTTTTTGTTTGTTTGTTTATTTTTTTGAAAATGAAATTTTTGGCTTAAAATTTTTTAAGATTACATGCAATTTAGAAATCCTGTATAAAAAAGGTTTATTGATATTAACCTCATAAATAAAATATTTTATGTATTATGTTATTATAATAATACATATAATATTTACTCTCAACCATGTACAATATAACTACAGTTAATTGAAAAAGAATCCAGATACTGAGTGGACAACATTTTCACATACAAAAACTGCACACAACCATTAACAACAACCAGACCAAACAGACTGTGTAGTATGTTTGTATATTCTTTGTATATTATTGGGGTGCCAATATCTTCCCATAAATTTTAAGGGAAAAAGCACTATTAAAAATTCTTATAAAATGAACTTAAGATTAAAAAAAAATCCCTTCCGCTAATTTGCTTGGAGTCTGTCATACTTTAAATGAGATGGAGGAAAATTCAGTTATCTATCATGATTTTTTGTGGGGCAATTCATATATTGCCACACTGACTGCAAAATTGATTTTTTAAAATTATTTTTGAAATAGATTTTTTTTCATTATATATAATTGCATTTGAGGTGGTAAAATATTGTAGATCATGTATACTCGTACACTGGGTTTATTTCCCACCCAATGCCCAAACCCCAGCCACTGGATGCAGTGCCGGTCCCAAGTTTGGATATAATGGAAGGGTTTTGTAGGGAGGGGCATCTGGTGTAAAAAACCTGTGCCAGTGTGCAGATGGGATGGTCTGCTGTGGAGACCCCTTGATGGGAGCAGCTGGAAGATAAACAAAATACTGTATAGAGGACATTACTTTTTTTTAGACATGTTTTATCTTGGTCAGGGTCTATAAGGATAGTAAGCCTTTCCCGGAAACCCTGGATGCAAGATGAGAATACACCATGGTAAGGATATCAGGGGAGCACACACACACACACACACACACACACACACACACACACACACACTTACATCTAGGGGGCAATTATTTAGTTAAGCTAATCCACCTACATTTTTGGTTTGGGAGAAGGTTAGAAAACCGGAGGACCTGGAGAAATTCAGTGAACACGGAAACCCAAGCTCAGATTTAAAGCTATGAGGTTTATGCTGTGTCTATTAAATTCTGTAATCAGTTTAGAATTTACATCCCAGGACACCATGATGACAGATACAATGCAAGTCACTCTACCCACTATCGGAGTAAATTACCCTCTCTTTTCTGCAGAAGTGTTGTGAAGTACTTTGCAGCAAATGCGGGGATGTTTTCCGGTTGATCTCTCAGTACCTCCCTGGCGAGTCCCTCTAGGACGTTCTTGAATCCATGTGGAACTTTTAGGGTGATGTTCGAGAAAGGCACAGCCATTTCTTAAATGATCAGATTTCAACACTTGGGCTGGGAAGAGAAGAAAAATATAAAACACACGTAGCACAATAAAACGAATTCCCTCACTCACTCATCGTCTATACCCCTTTAGGTCATGGGGGGCCTAAAGCCTCTCCCAGAAGAATTAGAGAATGAGGCGGGGTACACACTGCGCAAGGTGCCAATCCACCACAGGGCACACACACACACATGGTCATTCACACATTATGGGCAATTTGAGAAGACCAATTAGCCTAATCTGCATGTCTTTGGACTGTGGGAGGAAACAGGTGTCCCCTTTAAACCTAATTATAAATAAAAAAAACATACAAACAAATAAAAAAGGACTTTTAACTGATTTATTTGTAAGATCCCTGTCCCCCCCCCAAAAAAAACTGTGATGCCAATTTTCAGTGTAAATTAATACAGTAAGATATCATCTATCATACCGGAAATAAAACATTCCTATAGAAAATAAGTAAAACACAATCCTTTAGGATGTAGAATATTTGATGGTGATTTAGTTTGACACAGCTTTATAGCCTCGTTTTCTTTTCTTTTCTTTTTACAATAAAAATTGGATCCTTAAAACAGAAACGTACCGCTTTTTATTTTACTTGACTTATTAATATTTTTTACGCCTCTCTATAATTCCATTTTCGCCGTTATTCCTTACCGTTCCGTTTCCAAAACTTCCGTTTGTTGTCATGCGTCGCTAAGCAACCGAATGCAACAACGGAAAGTCAGTTGGGTCGAAAAGGATGCGCGTACACGTAGACCAAACGTAAGGCGAGTCAAGGCGGGTGTTTAAATAAAAAGAATATTTTTGCTTTTACCTTCGTGCTTTAATACTTAGTTTCGGTTGCTTTTTCCATGGTAGGCACGCTTAGAATTTAAAACCTATGTGTATAAAAAACATAGTTACCAGTGTATTTTTTTTTAATTATTATTAATTTTTTTAAAGGTTATTAAGCATATTTAAATTATTAATTTAAATATTTATGCTGGATGTGAAAATTTTTCCAGGTTCGATTCCTGCCTTAACTCTGTGTGCACCCTGTGTGTGTACCCTGCCCCGTGCCTAAAGTTACGCTCCAGGCCCCGTAACTCTGTACAAGATAAGCAGTATAGAAGATAAGTGAATTAATGAATTAATTAATATTTCGAACAATTATCTTGACACAAATTTGGAAGCACACAGTTCCACAGAATATCTCTGTAGCACTGCAATTTGCTTTCACTGGATTTAAAAGGCCCAAACATCTTCCAGGTTGATGACAAAGCTGTGAAAACAAGCAAGGTCCATAAGAAATTGTTTGCCAAGGATGAAGAACGTGAGGCACTTTCAAAAGATCCTTGACCTCATCCCTGCTGAACATCTTGGGGATAAACTGGTATATTGAAAATTATTATAACAACAAAGGAATAAATATAAAATGAGAAATAATAAACAATATTAATGAGAAATAAAATATAAAATGAAAATAATTCAATTCAATCAATTCAATATAAAAAATAAGTATAAAGCTTAATATAGAAAAACATGAAATATAGTAATGAATGAAATATATAAAAAGAACCACAATAAGTAATGATAAGTAAATATTTTATTGAATACATTACTAATCACTGCCCAAAACTGAATTTTACAGTTTAAAATGTTCAGCTGTGAAAATCCAAAGCTGCATATTTCTTTACACTCATTTACTCACAGGCTTAGGGCATGGGGCAGGGTACTGTACATCCTGACAGGGTGCCAATCCATCGCAGGGCATAACACACACTCATTCACACATTACGGACAATTTAGGAATGCCAATTAGCCTAACCTGCATATCTTTAGGCTGTGGGAGGAAACCGGAGTACCCGGAGTAAACCCACCAAGCACAGGGAAAAAACGGCAACTCCATGCACACAGAGACAAGAATCAAGCCTGGCCGGGAATCAAACCAGGACCCTGGAGGTCCAAGGCAACACTGGTAACCACTACACCACCCCTACTTCTTTACAAATGCTAAAAAATATATATATCATATCAAAAGTATATATCATACAATAATATTTTTAAATACAATACAAGCTAAAAAAAATTTAAATGAAACTTAAAAACAGAGCACATTGCAAAATACATTGTATAATACAGGATGTGTGTGATGCTCAAAAATTTATGGGAACACTTTATGCTGGTTTGACTTGTGATGCTTACGTCAGCCTGGGACATAGTAGTGTCCCCTTGATTTTTGTACTCTTACACACACATATATACACACACACACACACACACACACACACACACACACAAACACACATGCAGATATCTAAAATACTATCTAAAACACATCTGATGGCATTTGTATAATTTACACTATTACACTGCTTATGTATGTAAATAGATTAATTAAGTGCATCTGTAGAGTATGTGATCACAGCATATTCAGAGTTCGTGCTCAATTTCCTGCTGACCTCTCTGGGGTGAACATGTAGTCTGTCAGCAGAACGACATGCTTGAAGATGAGATGCACTTGTGGCCTCTTCCCTCCATCGCTGCACACACACAGGAACACAGAAGCTTGTTACTTTACGTATCCTAAAGCTTGTAGTGAGCCATATTTCATGGTACTGAGCCCATAGTAAAATAATAAAGCTGTTCTTACAGGTCTGTGATCCCGTGGAGTTTGCCCATGAAGTCCTGTGAGCTCGGGAATACTGGAGCCTCTCACAGAGATTACAATATCGGCATACGGTACTTCATGATCGCTCTGGCAGTCTGACAGAAAAGCAAGAGCAACCTAACTTTAGTTGTATTGTATGCGAAGTGTGACAACGTAAAATGAAAGGTTTTATTTTCAGTTTCGAGTAAGAACTCACCTTGTACTGTGGGTTTGTGGATTAATTCTCCTTGTTTGGTTCTTGTGCTTGTTAAAAAGTTAAGATATACATTGTTAGTTGTATACATACAGTATGTGGTGGACTTCAAAATGATAAAATTTTCACATTTTCTACTGAATATTATTTTGGAAACTGCATAATTCCTTTGATGTAAAGTAAGTTTCCCCTTAATTTTTTCGTGTACACAAAGTGATTTGTGTAAATTTCACATGCAAAGATTTACTTTCAGTTCCAAAGGAATACACCACATCTTCCTGTATACTGTGCCGTGAATGAACTTTTCCATTAGTGGGCGTCTCAAAACCTAATATAAAAGTACTTTTTACTTAATGATCTTTGTCTTTTTATTTGATGATCTTTATTTAAGCATAAATCAATGTGGATGATTTGCATGACTTTCTTGGTCTCTTTCTATTACCTTAATAAAATAAATGTAATATTTGTCTATTGTCATCTGTACAGGGTGTAAAAATTTTATTTTAAGTTATGATGATGATAATGATGATAATGATGATGATGATTAAATGCATTGTAAGTATTCTGAGAGTCTTTATGTGATTATGGCATACAGCTATTCAAGTAAAATTAAAGCCCAAGATATGGAATTCAATTTTAGCTTACCAAGAATCTAGACATTTTCAGACTTGTTTAGGCTGACTTTTTATTTTTATTTTTTTTATTCAACACAAAGGTTGAAAAGTAGCCTAAATGAAAATTAAGCTTTGTCATATTTTTGGTAATAATGTATTGCATTTATGTTTTAGTTTTTCTGTTTTTCAGAACTTGACTATACATGGATTTTTTTTTTTTTCATTGCTTTGTGTATATGTGAGAGATAATGGTTAGATAGTGAAAACGATTTTGTGGTAAAGTTTACCATATTTTAGTTTTCAGAGACTGTTTACAGACAAGAGAGAAGTTTTTTTACATGCTTGCCTTACTTCTCATAGATCACAGCTGAAAAATCCTCAGCATCCAACACATTCTTCCCCCTCTTTTTGTAGCATAGATAAATCAACAGAAGCAGCAGCATGGCTGCTACAGACAGTGCAGTTGCAGCTAATGGCCTGATCCATCCAAAGTCATCTATTTGAAAATAGTTTCATACCAATTATTTTTATAGACTCTTTTATGTTTTTTGTCATCCATTAGTTACAATGCTAACAACTCACCGATTTTAATGACACCAATCACAAGACTAATGTTCTGGCTGGTGCAAAGCTTTTTTGTCTGGCATGTGTACGTTCCCTCATCTTTTTCTGTAATCTGATTCCATTCTAACGGTGTGGCCGTAATGATTTCTGTATGATTAGCATCTTCTCTCATCCACTGGCCTTCACAATGGTGGTCAGTAGAAAAACATTCCAGTCTTAGTTTATCTCCCACTGGCACTTGGATGGAATGCGATGATAGGCCCTTGTTTAAATGAATAAGGTTTATCTCATTCTGGTTTTGGTAAATTGCAACTTTCATGACTACATCTAAAACAGAAGAAAGGATATGTGAGCAATCTGAGTCTACATGCCAAAAATAAATTATATATATATATATATATATATATATATATATATATATTTTTTTTTTTACTTACCTAGAGCTATTTTACGATGGATAACTGGTTCTGTTGTCTTATCTAACACAAACATAGACATAAATAAACACCAACAACATTACAGATAAATCTGCTTACCAACGAGAGCAGTAGACTTTCCCTAGTCTGACAGTTTCGTACCTTGAATCTGAAGTGAAACGAGGCGCTCAAGGTTGTTAGGGAGATCTGGATGATCAATCTTCTCCGAAAAACAAGAGTAATTATACAAGGTTTGCTCCAGGGTCAGATTACGAGTTTGAATGTGTACACTGCACATGTCCTCACTCGTGTTTTTGTCTGTCTTATCCCAAACACAGGTGGCACACGCTGGAATGTTTTCCCATTTCCAAGAACCACGAATGAACCCAGAGGAGCAGTTGTAGGTGCAGTCTAAAGTAAGCTCCTCTCCTAATCTAGCTTTAATAACCTCAGGGATTTCTGCAGTCTTGCTGCATGCAGAATCTGAAAAAGAAAGATATATAGATTAGTAGGCATGAGTAAAGCAGTGAGATATTTATATCCTGACTGAGTCCTTACTAGAAGAGGGCAATAAGACAATACCTTTGATTCCAAAATGAAGCAGTAGAGCCACATGAGACAGAAACAACAGCATGGTGCAAATGCAAGAATTTGATATTTCCTGTTTCTGTTACAGCTCAAAACTCTTTGTGGAAAAAAGAAAAGCTTTTGTTGTGCTCCTCCTTTTGAGGTTGAACAATTTAAACTAAATTAACACTCCTGCCGCCAGGAAATGACAGCAGCTGAAGAACTGTGGTTTACAGGGGTGGTAAAATACACATTCACATTGTTACCATACATGTATAAGTCTTGTATGTACGTTATAAGTCTGAGAGTTTCGTTCACTCAGTATTTTTTCCTTTTACTTAATATAACTTATTGAGGAGTGGTACACTTGATGGAAAAAAATACAACCCCCAACCCCCAAACTTTCTCTTTGTTTTAGTCATCATTTCAAACACAGCATTTCAGTCAAGCACTACATTTATCTAAAATCATGTGTGTATTGAAAACGACCTGTATCTTCCAGAAGTTGATGTAACAGATTCAAAACTTTCACAACTTTAACAGATGCTACAGAGAGAATGAAAGCAAAAAAATATTACACAAGGGGTGGTCAAGTCAAACTGCAAACTTTAAAAAAGATTAAAATCTCTTGTAAAGGAAGTTATAAAACCGAATGACTGTAAGCACATTTGAATGGTGCAAACATTTTTAAGAAGGCCGTACATCTGTGAATGACAAGGCTCAGAGCCCCCTGCATTCATTCCCATGAACATTCAGCCTGATCCCTAAAAAATGATGGATCATTTATCACCAACTTGCAAAAGAGATGCATCTGACTGTGGAAACTGTGCACACAATCATTCAGGAACATCACTTGCACATCATGAGTTTTTGCCACATCCCCTGTACAGTCCTGGCCTCGCTCCAAGCCATTTTATCATCTTTTTGGGGCCATTTAGAGTTCCTGAAAGGCCAGCCTGCAGTCTGATCATGGATTCTGTGTATCTGATAACATTTTCTACCTTGATGGTATCCAAGAACTAGTGAAACCGTAAAATGAGTGCGGTAGTGTAGTAGGGGATTATATAAAGAAATATAGGTGTATTCTACTGTGTTATTTTGCAAGTCCTCGTTTGACTTGGGTGCCCCTCATAGTTTGTATAATCAGATTTACTAGCATGCTAGGCACCATTATTACCATGATAGGCTATATTTTAAAGATTAAGAATTAAGCTCTTTTAATTAGCTAGAGGTGAAAGGGGCACTGGTTTGGCATCAGATACTAAATCAGTGTGTGTAGGTTTGGTAACCCATTCTTGTACTTTTACTTTCATATTTGTGTGTATGATTTCAAAATGATTGAAAAATTTTGAGTTCACTTTAACTTTTATTAATTTATTTAGAAGAACAATTGCAGTAATTGAGTAAAATTATTATTATTATTATTATTATTATTATTATTATTATTATTATTATAAGTAATATTAAATATACTACACAGTAATATTTAATATATACAGGGCCTAATTCTTGTGATTATGCATATTACATATGGTTGGAGGTCTCCAATACAAGCAAGCAAACAAACAAACATATCTAAGAATACAGATTTAGTAAAGCAAGCCTTAAAAATCCTATTTCTCCTACATTATTATATTCCACTGTCCTTTTCATAATTAATCATTGTGTCTTCATTTGCAGTTTGATATTTATTTTACTAGATGTACATATATGGTCACTGGAGTAGAAACTTGGGTTAGTGCAGTTTGCAGAAGCACATACGAGCCAAGTTGCACCATGATACCTTGCATTGCCATCTGTTAGATGGTGAGAAAAAAAGAGAAAAAAGAAAAGACAGGAAACATCCTACCTATACTTTACCACAAGACAAGCTCTCTGTGTAACCTGTCTCTGTTTCTTTTATTGTATTTCTTTTCATGTTTTTTTTGTGCACTAACAGAACTTTCAGCTGAAGTCATTTCTGTTTGTTTGTTTGTTTCTGACTCATTATTTTATTGTAAGTGTTATATTGTCATATTGTAGCATATGCACATGACTGTATGATGTTGAATTTGTAGCACTATAAATCCTGGTTTTTGTTGTTATTATTATAAACAAAATAGATCATATCCTGTAGATCCTGTACCTTTTCGGAGACTGAAATTGCCCTCGTCCACCTCTACACCCAGCGTGTGCCTGAATGGCTGCTGGAGGAATCGAGTTACATGGTTTGTATTTCACTTTCAATTATTGAGGCCTCTGTGTTTTCTGATAAACCCAGTGGGTCTGCTGGTTCATGCAACTGAAAATTTCCAGATGGTACAAGTGGTGAACAAGGTGTTTGGATGCTGTTCATCATGTACCGATGGTTTGCTCTCGTTCTCTTCTGCCAAGTGTGGAATACACACCTGCTACGCTATATCCTCGTGTCAGGTAGGCATTAGCAGCATGATATTGAACTGATATTGAACCATTCTTGAATAGATATCTAATATTTGTTATGTACTGCAGATATTTCAACAGTGTATGGGTATTTTTATGGTCCAGGTAAAGACATGAGGGCTGATCCCCTTGAGTGTATAAACTACTGTAATGTATCTGAGCTTATGTTGTGTCCTGAGGGCTCCTACATTTCATCAGGGATTTGCTTAGAATGCCCTGCAGGACAATAGTGAGTAGGCAATTATAAAAAATTGTAATGCTTTTTTATGTTTTTAAATGCTGATTTATGGTAATACCATCATCTATTTTGTCTTAGCTGCTTTGGCAATGTGTCTGCACCTAGAAAATGCCCACCAGGCACATATAATTTCCACCCTGGAAGAAGCAGTGTTCAGGATTGTCAGGTATCAATCAAATGTCCACACCTATAAAGAAATATAGTAAAACTACATATGTAATAGCTCCAGCCTGAAAATAGTCAAATGCTATATTTGTAAATTATACTGTATATCTT
This sequence comes from Clarias gariepinus, assembly GCF_024256425.1. NCBI lineage: Eukaryota > Metazoa > Chordata > Actinopteri > Siluriformes > Clariidae > Clarias > Clarias gariepinus. The sequence goes on along the minus strand of NC_071110.1, from coordinate 24,518,844 downwards.
TAGGTAGCGTCAGGGATAGACAAATCAGAAATGCTTTAGTTTTTCATTAGAGTTTACTGCGCACATCTATGTTTTGGTTGCCTGGATACTTATGTGAATACACAACACAGTGGTAGCTAATGTAATGTAATAATGTACAGTGAGCCGGAGAGATGTATTATACATCAATATGGATATAACAAATAAAGAGACTATAATCATTATCCTCTTCTAAAAGTCTTAATGTAGCCCACTATGTTTGCATACATAAAACTTGGCATGCAGATCTTTCTGGTTGTTGTCAACCTGCTTGTCTGCCAAGAACTAGGAGTAATAAACAACATCAGTTTTTCTTAAACATCCAAGCTAATATGTGTCTGTACTGACACCAAACTGTTCTAAAATCGTAATTATCTGTCTGTTACAGCCGTGTGCCGCAGGTTTGATTAGTACAGAGGATGGTGTAGATTGCAGGCTTTGCCCTGCTGGATATTCCTGTAATAGAGCAACAGGTTCTCTCATAGCCTGTCAGAACGGACAGCATTCACCAGAGGGACACACCCACTGCCTCCCCTGTCCCTTTGGTTTTGTTTGCAAGGATGGGTTTCAAATGAAGGTATGTTTAAATCATGAACTACCAAACCTGGTTGCTTTGCAAGTCAACAGTGATGTTCCTTACCTCTGGCATTGTACATGGATCAAAAAGCAATAACTGTATGAATGTGCTTGTGGGTGTATTGTTGCAGTGTGGTCCTGGACTGGAGCCTGACCTAAACCGAACTGAGTGCACAGAATGTCTTAAAGGCTACTACTCCACTCTGTGCAGTGCCCAGTGTGAGCTGTGCCTAGCTGGTAAAACTGGAAGATCTTTGCTTTATCATTAATTTAGGTCCATTCGATCACTTTCACCCGGTTTCACCTAATAGAAAAACCTGTGCATCTGATCACTTCAGTGCATTTGATCACCTACTTTCACCTGGTTTCACCCAACCCAGAACTGTTGTTTGGTACAAAATGTTTTATTCATTTCTCCCCATTAGGTAGTTATTGCCCACACAGTGGGATGTCTCAGCCGCTGCCATGTCCGATGGGGCAATACACAGATATAGCCGGCCAGAGTTCGTGTAAAATCTGTAACAGTAGTGAAGCCTGTGCATCCATGGTCAGGTCTGAACTGCAGCCTAGCCAGAGGAACAGAATGTCGATCTCATGTCCCCCTGGCACACATCGAGATGGAGAGGGACCTGGCTGTGATGTCTGTCCTTTTGGTGAGTTTTTATAACTCCTAAATGTATCATTTATAAACAGTAATAAGCCCTTATCACTACCAGCAATTTAAAATCATGTTTATAACCCAAACTGCTTTCTTTTTAGGACATTATTGTGTAGGAGGTGTTGCTATACAATGTCCAGCTGGAACATATGGACCTAAAGAGGGTCTGCAGAGAGAAAAAGACTGTACTATTTGCCCTGCAGGTAGACCTCTAGCTAACAGAATATTAAAAGAATATATAGAAAAAACTGATGGTAAGAAGGTTAGGCTGTAACTTTACAAAGATAACATCCTTTATTAGACTGTCTTATTAGATCACAACAATCCCACTTAGACAAAATGTTGGGTTAGCTAACAATGATGAAAGACAATAAATAAATAAATAAATTAAGAAATGAAGAAAGTATAATCCATGTTTTATATATAAACCATGTAAAACTGTCTTGCCTTTTCCACATTTATAGCATTACAAATACTAACTGAAAATGACTTTATTAGTACCATATGTCATCCACACAAAAAATTATTCATAATATTAACATTATTTAATTCTTTGCAATCAGAAGTCACTTCAATAATTAAACTCAGGTTATCTTTATGCACGTATCGTGAAGCATGATCTTAGACCTGTTCCTGGAAAGATCAGGTAGCAGAACATGTTTAGGACAAATTTGAACATCCCATGTATCACTATAAAATAATTTTCTAAATTCAGAAAAATACATCTGTGACTATGCCCCGAGGAGGCCGTACACTAAAAATGACTTAACAGTGAGGATGACTTTTAGTCAGAGAACCAACGATGAAGGATAACCATGAAAGAGATGGAGGGATCCACAGAGTTACCAAAGAGAAGTCATTACTGAAAAAAAAAACAGATGAAATCCCATATTAAGACACAGAAAGAAAAAAGAAAAAAAAGCTCTCTGGTCTGACAAGATCAAAGGTGAAATATTTGTTATTTAGTATTTACATTTTAGTAGATACCCAGCATAGCCTATCAACCTGAGAACATGTAGCAATGAAGCATGGTGGTGGTAGTATCTTGGTGGTAGGCGTAATGCTTTCAGAAACTTTTTAGGGTTCAGTGAATGTAATTGATCTGGTGGTCCACCTTGCAACAAGGCAATGACTCTGATCATACTGCCAAAGCTACTTCGTACTGGATCAAAAACCCGAATATGTATGAATGACCCAGTCAAAGTCCAGACCTCTGCAAATTGCTGTTCATTTCTATCCAATTTAACAGCACACGAGTAATTTTGTCAAGACCTAAGCAAAAATATCAGAATTAAAAATCACAATTGCCAGAAGACATGCAGCTGCAGCTGCAACAAAGGTAGTAGAAGAAGTGGAAGTAGTGGTAACCATTGTGTCAGAAAAAAATACAATTATATGTGTAAATACTGAATAATGTTAAATTAAATAATTTCTAAGTCAGTTTTGGTTTCCTAAATGTGTAAAAGTTCAAGAGAAGTGAAATGCATATATGATTAGTATTTGTTTTGTGAACAGAATTCTTAAATCTAAATGAATTGCATAATTATGTCTAATGCAAAAAAAATGCTGTAAAATGCCGTTTCATTGCTGAAATTAGTATAATTGCCTCCAGGGTTTTACTGCTTGGAGGGCACTTCCCGGCGGCCCAGTTCACAGTTTCTATGCCCCCAAGGTTATTACTGTGAGGAGGGCACCGCTGTGCCACATGGGTCACCTTGCCCGGCTGGTACTGCAGGAGGACAACTAGGTCAGACAAGTAGGGCAGCTTGCAAGAGGTGTGCAGAGGGTCGCTACTGTCCCACAGGTAAGGTCACATAATCCATGCATTAATACATGTATTATCCACCTTCATACATTTGGAAAGTAAACACTGTATCCTCTCTTATATGCTTTGGTTGTATTTACTTCTGTTAAAGCATAGGTTGTTATACCGACTGCAATCTAAAATGACTTATTTTTAAACCCACATGAACTATATTTATAGGAACTCATATTTCCTGCCCTCAACTGTTTCCTTTCCTCTTATCTGTAGCACATTGTGTGTGTGTGATGTGGGTCAGGCTGCATAAGGGATGGAAAACTTTCCTGTTCTACCTTCCTATGTCACTGTTCCTGTTTAAACTGTAACTTTTCTTTCTTTTAGTTTAGTTTTAGTTCATGCATATTTGTTATTTTGAACCATTTTTTTTATTAATACTCTGTTCTTATAGTAAGTAACACTTGCTGTTGTAAAGCTTGGTGCCTAAACTTCTCTGCCTTTGAATGAATAAGGGTCTGCAGGTCCAGGTTTGCTCTGTGCCCGAGGGAGATACTGCCCAGCAGGCACAGTTGTGGAAGTTGTATGTCCACGAGGCACGTTTACCCCACATCAAGGCGCTCTTAGTAAGGGCATTTGTAATTTGAAAATCTTATACTTATGAACTGAGAAAAAGCTGTTCTATTATTCTATTTTTATTATTCACACATTTGTGCTTTATAAATCTTAGGTGTAAAGGACTGTCTAAAGTGTCCAGCTGGTTTCTACTGCCCAGAGGGCACAAGTGACCCTTTGCCATGCCAGCCTGGCACTTTTAACCCATTGGAAGGGCAAGATTCAACGACAGACTGTAGGTTGTGTTACCCAGGCAAGGCCTGTACACAGGTGGCTCTGAAGGCACCTGATGTTGAATGCATGCCAGGGTAAGTCTTATAGTAAGCTAGTTTCAACTTTAATTTATGTTAAAGGCCTGTTCAGTGTTAGTTACAATTTGCAGATAAAACAAACTTTTCTCCATGTCAGTTTTGTATGCCCACCTGGCTCAGCACGACCCAATGATCCTGCCAATGCGTGTCCACCTGGAACACTGAGCAACCGGACAGATCTGACTGACCGCTCTCAGTGCCAGCTGTGCCCGGCACGATACGCCTGTCTGCGAGGTGCCAGTCTACCCTGTGACCTAATGCATTTCCTAATAGCCACAATTGAATACTATTATCATCTGTATTGCATTTGTACCATATTCTAATGCCTAGCTCACTTTCCAACTCAGGCACTGGTGGCATACAGAGACCGCCACTCTCCTGCTTTGCTGGGCATTACTGCCCAGTTGGCACCATGTTTCCCACCCAACACAAATGTCCAGCAGGCACCTGGAGTGAACGCAGTGGGCTGGAGTCTGAGAGCGAGTGTCGACCATGCCCACGAGGCTGGTACTGTCTGGCTGGTGTAGGCGTTCCTTCTGGAAGGTGCAGCTCAGGATACTACTGCCCTGAAGGTAGCATGTGGCTCAAAAATCTTATTATAAGCTTAAGAATAAACCTGATGAACCTGAGTACTTTTATAATTTTCACTCATTTTAATTGAACAATACAATACATGTATTAAATTCCTCTTATCAGGGACAATGTATGGCACGCAGTTTCCGTGCCCTAGAGGGACCTACAGCATAAAAATGGGCAATGGTGGAAAGGAGGATTGTGTGGTATGTCCTGAAGGGTATTACTGCCAGGATGGTTCGTCTAAACCTATACCCTGCCCACCGTAAGTAAAAGCCTTGGTGATTTTTTTTGCATGCATTATTCCTGAAGTGAGCTGGAAGAAGATGCATTTTATTGACTTTGTTTCTAGAACAACATTTCGACAATTCAGAGGAGGCCAAAGACCAGAGGATTGTGCTGTGTGTCCAGCAGGCTACTTCTGTCCCCACTCAGCCACAGTCCACCCCAGAGTGTGTGGGGCAGGCAGTTATTCTGTAAGCTCAGTTTAAAGTTCAAACATATTTTGTGGGCTTGTAGTTACAAGTAATGTGGGTCTAGTCAAAGTTTTATGTTCCCACTACTTACATTATGCACCTTACTCTCAGGATGAAGGCTCAGAGGAGTGCTTGCCATGCCTACCTGGTCACTACTGCAGTGATGAGACCACCAGTGAGGAGGCCATGCTAAGAGTGATGGTTTGTCCACCTGGTTTCCTGTGCTCCAAAGGCTTGGATCGGGATCCTCAGCGCTCAGCCGTTCTGTGCCCTATAGGCTTCTACTGCCCTGGTGGTGGTGTTGTAAGTGATCGCTGAAGTGTAATGCCAGGTTACAAAAAAACTGTGTCTTCCAAAAATATTGGTGCCCTTCATAGAAATTAGCAAAAATCTTACTAAAACTACTTTATGTACTGTATACAATTGAAAAAAGTTGTCATTCTGGAAAATGTTATCATTTTTTTCTTATTTACTCTCAATCCGCAGAAACTCTCTGGTTGTCTCATTACCATGTCCTGTATCCCTGAGGTATAAATCTGAGGTTGTACACACACAAAAAAATCTGTTACTATGAGACAAAGCAAAAGTAGACACGAAAGAAACAAACACTATGATTTTTTAACTGCACGGCAGTTTTCATCAATTTTAACCTCAAAAACCTCTTATTCTTATAAGTCTTGTTTTTACCTTAATGTTTTTGTCAATTTTCATGAAGGGTGGCAATTATTTTGGAAGCCGTTATAATCTTAATCAGTCATTGCAGTCACTACTTTTCTGCTTTGTGTAGAATCCACATCCCATACCGTGTCCTAATGGCACATACAGTCGGAAACCAGGACTGCGGGACCCTTCGGACTGCACCGTGTGTCCGGTGGGAATGTACTGCTTTTCTCAGCAACCACATGAACATCCAATTACTGAACCAGTGAGTCTTTATTTTTCATTTTTTTTTCTTTTAATTAGATTTTCAAAGAAATAAATAGTTTTAATAGTTTGATCCCTCTTCAATTGCAATTATGATGCAACATTGCTCCGTTATTCCCCCAGCTCATACCATCATTTCTGTTAAAACTAGGCATGCCATTAGAGTTACATTTTAAAAGCCTTATTATTCTATGATCATGCCCTTATGCTTAAAAAACCTTTGTTTTCACTGGCCTCTAAACAAGCTTGTGTAATAACTGAGAATACATTATAAGAATTATATAAAGATGCTCCACAGTATTTTTTTTTATGTTATCTTATAATTGGCAAAAATGTGTGTTCTTATACAGTATTACACTCAGCTCATCTGGACTTAATATATAGTTTAATTATATACAGTAAATAATATAATATAATATAATATAATATAATATAATATAATATAATATAATATAGTATAATATAATATAATATAATATAATATAATATAATATAATATAATATAATATAATATAATATAATATAATATAATATAATATAATAATTTTCTGTACGTGAAGAAATTTAATAATAACAAATGGTTGGCAGTTATCCATTATCCCAATTAATTCTGACTTTTTGCACTACCTACGGTGTGTATACTTGAGTACACCTCACCATCCAAGACCAGACGCTTCCCCCATCATGTTACTGTGAAATCATTTTGCTTTCAGACTGGAGGTTGTCCTGATGGATATTACTGCCCTTTGGGCACTGGGCATCCTCTTTCATTCCCGTGTGAGTCAGGATTCTTCAGGAATGAATCTTATGGACATGGTGGAGGTGCCTGTATAAAATGCCCAGCAAGATATTATTGTGCGAGTGTTGCGACACACACACCATCAGTCTGCCCACAGGTAAAATATTAAAGATACTGTTTGAGTCATGGCTTAAAAGTATGAAATGCATTGGGATGAAGAAACCTCTGACTTTGCTTTATGTCAGGGCTTTTTCTGTCCTGAGGGGAGTTCTGCTCCAGAGCCATGTGAGGAGGGCACTTATAGCTCTCGGCCAGGTTTACGTGAGGCGTCAGAGTGCACACTCTGCAATGGGGGCAAATACTGCACAGGTGTTGGCAAGATAAAACCTTCAGGAAACTGTGAGGGAGGATTCTACTGTAGACAACAGTCTATTAGTGCTGTAAGAGTTTTTCGGTGACTCTGGACATTTATTCGGAGTACTTGTCAAGTTCAGGTGCACAGACTTGTTTTCATCCCAATGCAGACTCCCGTTGATGGGCCAGCTGGAGGCCTGTGTCCAGCTGGAAGTTTCTGCTCTCCAGGCTCAGCTCATCCACAGCCTTGTCCCTCGGGCACATTCAGCAACAGCACTGGCCTTAAACATGTCCAGCAGTGTGTCAAGTGTCCTGCGGGGTATGTCATAATGCAATTCAGTTCACAAAGCATAACCTTAGTATTAGGTACCAAGTTTTTATCTTGTATTTTCGCTGAAAGTTAACCAGACCATTAGTTAACCAGACCATCACGTCATGACTACTGGATACTTTCTGGATACTTTCTATTTTTTATTTCATTTTTTAGTCTTTGTTTTTGCTTAAATTCTTAGTTGAACTTCATATGATAATCTAAACAAAAGACCAAGCCTTTCGTATGTTAAATCATAAAGAAAATATATTTTTTTGCAGTAGACTTGATGAGAGTTTTCAAGACAGGAATAGTCTACAATTACGGCACTTGCTGGTCATGTGGTTTTTAAAAGTACAGAAACACAGCAGAAAGTTAATATTGTAACTAGCACCATATTAACAAACATCAACAAGAGATGCAGATTAGATTAATCAAAAATTTTAACATTTTGTAAAATTCCTTACTAAATAAAAAACCCTTCACCAGCAGAGCTCCTTAAAATACAAAGGACATGAAATCATAAATTGCCATTTTCGCGGAATACCTTCACGATTCATTTGCTGATACTTTTGCATAGAGGTCTCAAAAGTCTTCATACAGAGAAAAAATTAAGACTTTTTAGCAAAATGTAACCTTAGTTACAAAACTTGACTGCCATTTCCAAATACATTTGCTGGTACACCATGGTCTTTCCAGATATGTCAGTCTATATATACTGTACAGTATCTCTCACTCTCAGACAGGCAGGTAGAAAGTTTAATTGATTGACATCTCGACAGTGTCTTGACATGTTGTCTTGTTTTGTCAGTTATTACTGTTTAGGCTTAGGCGCCACCTCTCCAACTGGCCTATGTTCTGCGGGATATTACTGCAGTGGTGGTTCTGCATCTCCTGTTCAGCATCAAGCCGAGGAAGGCCATTACTCTGTAGAAGGAGCTGTAAAGCCCGAGCCCTGCTCTTTGGGCACTTTTCAACCGGTAAGTCAAATCCTTTGCAGCATACTAATTAGAAACCAAGCACTTTGTTTTGGACTCTAATTTCTTGTTATCTGAATTAGGAAAGAGGACAAAGTGCATGCATTCAATGCAAGCCTGGTAGATTGTGTAACCTGACAGCACTCTCACATCAGCCGCTTTGTCCCCCTGGGCACTACTGTACAGCTGGAACATCTATTGCACATCCATGTCCTCCAGTCAGTATTATTATTATTATTTTTTTTTTTATAACGCTTTTACCTGAATTTATATAGACTCATTCACTTCTACTGTATGTGTGCATTCTTCTCCTTACAAAGGGAACCTATATAGCAAATCCAGGAGCAGAAAAAGTAGAGCACTGTGGTCCATGTGAAGCTGGTCAGTACTGCCATTCTCCTGGTTTATCAAGCCCTCAGGGTCCATGTGAGGCGGGATTTTACTGTAGCGGAGGAGCCAACACTGCCACTCCAGTAACTAAAGCATACATTACACAATTTACCCACTAGGCTATTTATGATTGCCTACCTACTGTTTGCACTTTTAGCTACATTTGATGTTGCTACTTTATACTACAGAGGTATTATCTGGTGCACTAGAAAAAGGACAGAGATTTGTCATCTTTTGTTTAATTTCTGCTGCCACTGTTGACTTAGATTTGGATTTTTTAGTCAATTGTGTACTGTATACTGTGCCACACTGGATATTATCCTTACAGGCATTTGTGGTGTGGCTTGGTATCATATCTAACCGCCACATCTGAAGAGCATGTGCAACTCCGAAAGATTTTTCTTGAAAGCAAATAATCGGTTGCAAATGCAATTGCCAAAAAATTAAAATAAAATACATATTGATGTACAGTATGCATGGGTATTTTTGAGAATAGTAATAATACAATTGGTATACTATTATACAATATTACAATTTCAAGTCTTAATGGAGCTCAGTGCCTGTGGTTAGACTTTCATTATATATGATTGATGAGTAAAATGTTTTCTGTCTTAGAAGGCAATGTGTTTGAAGGCTTCTCTACAGTGACTGCACATACTACAGTACATAGATGTGGTGAATAGAAATGACTTTATTTAACAATAAAATGTTAAGATGCCACATTCCCTAACCTTTATGTAGCTCTAAGTAGACAAAACATCTGAAACCCAATCTTCAGTCATTACAGATCTATGGTTTCTTTAAACATTTTTTTGTTTTTTTTTAAAGACACACATTAATGTAACTAGCTACATTTATTGACCCAGTTTCTGAATGTCCCTGCTCACCCCCTCACAAAAATGTGTTGATTGACTGTGCATAAAAATGTGTGATTGCATAAATCAGGGCCAGAGCAAGGGCTTTTGGCAATGACACATACAGTATGAATGATTACACCCACCATGCGCTGATAAACAAACAAAATCTGTTTGGGTATCATTTTCTTTTCATCGACAGAGGCAGGATGAGGAGAACAAAACAGTCAGAACTATGCATCAATAAATGAGACTTAATGAAGAATTAAACTGTGCTTATTGATTACAACCAGAATGTAAATTTCATCAGGTGAACTTCAGGTTCGGAGATGTTTGCCCTGCTGGTTATTACTGCCCTGAGGGCACCAGACACCCACATCAGCACCCGTGTCCCACTGGAACGTGGAGCAGTGTGCTCGGAGCTCGGAACCTGTCCTTCTGCTCACCTTGCCCTGCAGGGTTTTTCTGTAACAAGACTGGACTCACACAGCCCACAGGAGCGTGTGCTGCAGGTACAGCACTGATAAAGCAAATACCGGGACCAGCAAATTATACATTCATTAGTTGACTAACCAGTGAAGTAAACGCCTAATTACAGAGATAGGTAATATAATATGTAAATATAATTTTAATATAATAAAATTAAACAGGTATTTGATTAATAGATTTTTTTAATATAAAGTAAGTGGGCATATATATATACACACATAAATAAATATATATATATATATATATATATATATACATATATATATATATATATATATATATATATACACACACACACAAACACACTCATGCCTTTTTTCAGGATACAGTATTTGGAATTAGGCTACACCACATGCCTTTAAACTATGGGAGACTGTGAATTACAATGAATTTTACTTTAAAAAATTAAAAATAAATAAAAAGATTTTGAAACTGTCATTAAAGTGGAAGGATTTTATTGTTTATTATTTAGAGAAACACTATATGGCCAAAAGTATATATATAAGGGGAGAATATCACAGCATTTATGTGGCTATTGCAAAATACCATCAACCTGATTCGATCCTCAGGGCTTTGCAAATGCATGATCATATTGTATTGGATTTAAAAATTTAAGCATATATATTCATACATACATAATACAGTATAAGATTATCCATTATTAATTTCACTATCAAAAAGCTTTTAATGTAGTACATCATGTTTTAAGATATAATAAAAGTAAGCTAGCCAGTCTTTTAGCTATGAGCTTTGAGATTTTGTGTAAAAGATTATTTAAATGTGGCTTCTCTTGAAATAACTAAATTGGGCTAGGAAAAAAATACTAATGTATGGAAATCTCGTTTGCTATTTATGTTTTTTAAATTAATGCAAACTAAGTAATGAATATGTTCATAAGTGTTATTCTCTTCTTAAAGGATAAAACAGCACTTTATTTTGGTCAGTGTTGGCACTGTTTTCGCCTGCCTGAGTGTTCTAGATTCAACAAAGAAATCTGTCATCTATAGATATTAACTAATCAACCCAGTAAAATTTGACAGGACAGCCAACGTACAGCTGCTTTAAAATACAGTGAATCACTTTCTCGTTGTCTCTCTCTGTCTCTGTCTTGTCTCCTCCCTCCCCCCCCCCACACACACACTATTATAGGATACGGTATTTGGAATTAGGCTACACCACATGCCTTTAAACTATGGGAGACTGTGAATTACATTGAATTAAACAAATATATTTTTAAATATTTAAAATAAAAAATAAATAAAAAGATTTTGAAAACGTCATTAAAGTAGGAGGATTTTATTCTTTATTATTTAGAGATACACTATATGGCCAAAACTATGTGGACACCTGACCCCTCTCCTATGAGCTTTCCCCAAAATGACACAAATTTGGAAGCAAACTAAATTTGAAAAACTTTGTTATGCACCATTTAAAACTGTAAAGCCCACTACACCCCGGGCCTCCTCACCTGGCATAAGCTGACTTTACTAATCCACTAAATAGTGAATGAGCATAAATACAGTACTCACAGCTATGCTCCAAAACATAGTGGGAAGCTTTTCAGACGGATATTGCAGTATAAAAGTAAAGAGAAACTAAATCTTGAATAAGCACATGTGAGTTTAATGGTTAAGTGTCCACATTGTTAACATGTATAACATATATATATTGTTTTACTTTGTTGTTGTCTGCTCTGTATCTGTATTAAACCTGCCTGTCATAGATTTAATGATTCTTCCACTACATTTCCCCATACAGGATATTTTTGTATCAGTGGTGCTAAGACCTCCTCTCCTGTAGACGGGGTTACTGGAAACAAATGCCCAGCAGGATATTACTGCCCACAAGGGTGCACTTCACCTCAACACTGCCCTGATGGCACATACTCCAACACTACTGGTACACATAGTTTATCATTTAAACACACATTACTGAATTAGCTATTGATTTGTAGCTGCTTTTTACTGCACTTTTACTGAAATCATTTAGTCTAGTGTAGCTTTGTTATTATAGAAATTGCTATTAACTATTAATTATTTAGCTTCTCCCACTCCTGCTGTTAAAGCCACACTATCTAGTTTATATTTTTAATATAATGATGTGTGAGCATGCAATTGAAAATTTTTTTATATATTAAAATAACTGTAAATGATAAAGGATTTTCTGATGCACGCACGCACACACACACACACACACACACACACACACACACACACACACACACACAATGTAATATAAATGAATTCATCCAGTGATTGTCATGGAATTTTATTGCAGTCATTTTTTTCATACCCTCCAGCTCTACTGCTGTGCATCTCCATTAGATGCAAATAATACATGCTGTTTTTTCACAATTGTATGTTTTTTTTTTTTTTCAATTTATTCTGTTCTGGCGTTTTTGCAGTTATTATTATTATTATTATTATTATTATTATTATTATTAAAGAGGTGTGCTGTATGTACAGGGGCTGCCAAGTGCAGTGACTGTCCTCCTGGATGGCTTTGTATGGAAGGCGAGGAGGCCCAGCTTTGTCCGGAAGGACACTACTGCCTGGGGGGCACAGTGGAGGATGTCCTCCCATGCCCTCCAGGAACATACAACCCCAAAGCAGGACAGAGACAAGTTGAGCAGTGTTCACTGTGCTCAGCTGGTGAGAACAGTGCCCCTGCTATGCTTACTACTTTGGCAGTGTTTATTGCATTCATCGGGTATTGTATTTATCACACCCACCTATCATTTTAAGGAATGTACTGTGAGGAATGGGGACTAGTGGAACCAACTGGTCCCTGCCAGTCAGGGTATTTTTGTCTAGCAGGTAGGCCAAGTTAGTTTCATCTGTCTCTTTATAAAAGCCTTAATTTCCACCACAACATTTTATTAGAATCTCATCCTTGACTGCATTGTCAGATGGCGGTTTTATATTTAGTCAAGGCTTTCTATATGACCTTCATTCTTCCAGGCATTAATTTTAGGAACCCTGATGGAAACTTTAGCACAGGGATAGGGGGAGCATGCCCTACAGGCCATTACTGTCCTGAAGGCACCAGCCAACCTCTTCCCTGCCCACTTGGGACCTTTTCAAGCAGGTAACACTTACAGTACAACCCACCCATAAGTTTGATTAAATAATAAGATGGCTAAATAACTGTCTTTCTGCTCACAGCCTTTATATCACAGAGAGCTCAGGCTGTAGTTTGTGCCCAGCTGGCCAGTTCTGTGACTCTGTCGGCCTAAGCAGGCCATCTGGACTATGCCAGGAGGGTTTCTATTGTCCCAGTGGTGCTAGTTCCTCCACAGGTATGAACAAATGTGATAATACAGTATGTCTATATTGGTCTGATTAGTGTTACTAATGAAGTAAGACTTGTTAATATGGCTAATTAACTTGTGTGCAGGTACTGGCACGGATGGTGGGTTATGTCCCCAAGCGCACTACTGCCCACTAGGCAGCGTCATGCCTCTTCCCTGTCCGGCTGGTACCTACACAAACCTTACTGGACAAGATAAATGTAGCCTCTGTCATGCTGGATACTACTGCCCAGAGAGCACCAACAACTACACTAAGTTTCCATGCCCTCCTGGATTCTACTGTCCTGATGGTAGGCCATGACATGCAGTAATCTCTGATTTCGCTTTGACTTGTTTATCATACAAATTAAATGTACTGAATATTTTTTTTTACAGGCACAACACATGCCACTCAGTTTCCATGCCCAAGAGGCTACTATAACCCTGAGCCTATGACCCAGAGCCTGGACAGCTGTCTGCCCTGCCTGCCAGGCCACTACTGTGAGAAGGAAAGATTAACAGCTGTGTCTGGGAAATGCAAGGCTGGTTAGTTCCTCAGTTAAAACAAACAGTATACAGTATTTTTAATGTCAAGTGATTTTACTAGTGATTTAATATGCCCTCTTTGAACACCTTCTAATTTATGCAATGGATTAATCAACTTATCATGTGCCACACATTTTCTTGGATACTGCACACTTGGATCCTGTTAATCAAAATCATTGCTTGAATCCTATAGCCTCCTTCCGTATTTTTCCTCACCATGTGCATCTATTTTTCCATTTTGCCCATATTCTAATGGTTCCTTTAAGGGTCATTTCACAAAGCAAAAGTCTCCACATTTGGTTTCATAGACAGAGTGCAATGCTTTTCAGTGGCCAGAATTGGATACAACGCCGTTGTTGCTGCAGATTTGTCAGCTGCACATCCATCATGCAAATTTCCTGTTCTACACATCTTAAAGGTGCTCTATTGTATTGGGTTTTGGTGACCGTGGAGGCTGTTTGAGTGCAGTGAACTCATTGTCATGTTCGAGAAACCAGAAATGAAATAATTTTAACTTTGTGACATGAAACATTATCATGGTGGTCATAAAGGAATGGATATGGCTCCTTTTTTTCACATTTTTTAGGTTCCTAAACAAACACTACATAGTCATGATCTAAATGTTATTCTCTTTAATAGTCTGCTTTATACTACTCTTCAGATTGATACTTGAGAGGATTTGGAAATTAAAATAATATAAATAATTAAATACATAGACATGCACATAATGAGTGATAACGCCAAAGGTTATTCATCCTTTGAATCTCAAATCAAAGTTTGGTATAAAGTCTTGTGAATCAAACACAGATGTGTTTATTCATCATTGTACATTATTCTATTGTGGGTGCACAGATGTGCACTTGTTTCTATACAACTTTGATGTACATGTTTTGCTCTTCTCTTTTTTTTTCAAGGTTGGTTTTGTGTCTCTGCTGCCTGGAACCCTCAACCCTTCGATCTGGATAATTACACCAGTGCTAACTGTCTGTGTCCAGCCTCCTCCACTGGTGGACGATGTCAGGCAGGGTTTTTCTGCCCAGCAGGGAGCTCTGAACCTACACCCTGCCCTCCTGGGGCCTTCTGCAATTCCACAGGTGTGTTGGATTCTTCTTCTTCTTTTTCTTCTTCTTTTTCTTCTTCTTTTATTTTTATACTAAAACTGAAAATAACATATTTAGAGATTAATCATTAGTTCCTGAGAAACCCAAGTACAGGTATTCACCAACTTATGAACATTCAAGTTACAAATTCCCACAGATATGAACAGACCGCTGTATTATTTCCGGTTTAATCAAGATAGTTCACAGTCCAATTCAGGGGAAAATAGCTTGAAGACTAAATTGGCGCCCGGGACACTGATTTATTTCGCTGTGAGATTTAATTTCCTATGGTGTGATTATCGTTTTTGGTCACATGATGGCAGTGTGAGAATAGAGGACAGATTTAGTCAAGTGTATTGGTATGCTTTACATTGTATATTTATATCAAAGGCCTATAAGTCTCCCTTTGTTGAACTTAAGAACAAATCAGACTTACGAACATACTCCCAGAACGGAACTCGTTTGTAAGTCGGGACTACCTGTACAGTTTTGCTATGGTATAGGGGATTCACATGAATGTACTTAGTTGTTGCCTTAGATTAGGCAACAAAATAACTATTTATATATATTGAAATATTGATACATTAATGTCTTGTATCTTGATTTAATAAAAAAAATGTCAAGACTTTGTATTCTTAACATATTGAATAATTAGCCTAATTTCCATTGGTAGTTAGTAGTGGTGAAATGCACAAAAGTGGAATCTGTGCTTGACTATAATAAAAATATATGTTTATGAGAAGTTTTTGTTTAGTTGCAAAAGCAAAATATTATTTTAAGTAACAGTAGTGTCAAAATGGCTTTCTCTAACAGGTCTGGATTTGCCAAGTGGTCCCTGTGCTACAGGTTATTACTGCACTGGGGAAGCAACTCAGTCTAAACCAACAGATGGCATCACTGGTGATATTTGCCCTCCTGGCTCCTACTGTGGTAACTACGACTCACTGGTCAAACTAATGTATCTGCTGATGACAATAAACCACATTAGCAATTGCTCTATTCCTGTCAATCAGCTGAAGGATCTAGAGAGCCAGAACCATGTCCAGTGGGAACATTCTCTGCAGTGATAGGTCTGAAGCATCGGTCTCAGTGTCAGTCATGCAGAGCTGGTCACTACTGCAGCACGAGAGGCTTGATAGCACCTACAGCGCCTTGCAGTGAGGGTAAATATAGCAAAGTACTCAATATACAACCCAGAGCTGAGAGTAAAGTCTTGTTCATGTGGGATTAAATCACTGGTTTCCCCAGTAATTATTTTAGACACCAGTAATTATAACCACCATTGATGTTTCATTTAGAAGGGATTGCTATCTAGGGGGAATGTGTATTAGATTTTCATAATGCTAATGCCTGTGCAGCTAATTAGACAAGTTGATTAATGTGTGAGCACATACTGAATCAGGAAAGATTTGTATACTTGCCAAGAACTCGATGAACATCCATCAGACTGAGCTAAAGGCAGGATGAGTCTTCTACACACATGGTCTATCAATCTCACAGAAATAGAACATAATTCAAGTTCAATCCTCAGTCTATTTATAAAACCTCATAATCTTTATAGTCATGTTTTGCGGCTATATCTACCTGTCCTTGTCCTCTGTATGACAGGTTATTGGTGTCCCCCTGGCCAGACTGATGACCTAGCTGTACCTTGTCCGCTCGGTCATCATTGTCCCCCAGGAAGCCCTGCTCCAGTTCTCTGCCCCTCTGGGACTTACCAGGACAAGAAAAAGCAGGCCAACTGCACAGTCTGTGAAGAGGGCAAGATATAGTTATAAACATCTTGTTATGAACCAGTGTGTTAAGTGCTGAACATGAACTACAATTTCATATCATTTCTTAATTTGTTGTTTTCTCTCTAATCAGGTTTTTACTGTGACGATAGTTTTGGAGTCAATAATGTATCTGTCCTGCAGTCATGTCCTAAAGGATATTACTGCCCTAAAGGAACCCGCTATGCCACACAATTTCCCTGTCCTGTTGGAAGCTACAACCCAAAAGAGGGTGCTGACAGCTTAAGCAGCTGTCTTTTGTGTCCTGCAGGACACTTTTGCCCATTTTTTGGCTTAGCAGAGCCTGCAGGTGAACTACAGGGCTAGCTATGTAATTCTGCTAATGTATTATAATCATTTGGCTTAGAACTGATTTTGTATTATAGGGTTGTGCATATCTGGGTACTGGTGCAGAGAGGGCTCCCATTCAGCCAGTCCTTCTGCTGGACCATCAGGATCACTTTGTCCAGTTGGACACTACTGCCCTAATGGTAATACAACAGTGCCATTAGTCACAATTATACATAAAGTCATAATTAGCCATGTTTGGTGAAAAACAGCATGATGTCACCCATAGACTTTTGTAAAGAATGAACTATAATAGGGGCATCCTGGAAATAGATTAATGATTGCATCCTAGGATAGAGCCTTATGTCTAATGTTTTGGATTAAAAAGTCTTCTGTTTCTCTTAAACCACAACAATTTACTTATTACTTATTATTAAAATATATTGTAATGATCATAAATGCCTACTTTTTTCAGTAGTTTATACTTACATTTAATGTCCATAAGACAAGTTTGTTCCTGATATCACCCATGTTATAGTGTTCCTGCCCTTTGTCCAATGTTCTCAGGTTAGGCTTTAAAGGCTTTTTTGCTGTAAAGCTACTTGGGGACAGTGACGTTTGTGAAAAGTGCTATACAAATAAAATTGAATTTAATTGATTTCATCATGACCTGACAAAGATAAAGCTGTTATTGCAGCAAAAGACAAAAAGCCAGTCCTGAAGATGTTCCAGTGTAAGAAAACTCATACCTAAGGCTCATATTGGCCGTCTAAAAGATGCCTACTTACAGATGTATTCCCAATATCAGCTATTTGATTTTGCTACATAACAATGCACATTTAACAGTTGATTATTAGGCTTAAATTATGTGAAGAGTCTGCCATACAAGTCTATGGGAATGTATTGTTACTATAGAAACAATTATGTATTTAAACAAGTGTAGTATAAACCTGTAGCTTAAAACCAGAACCAACATGTCATGTTGCTGTTAAAATTTGTCAACACACTCTGACCAATCAGATCTGAAAATTTAACAGAATCAGAACAGGCAAATGTTTGTTTAATAGATCAAGGTGCCCATTGTATGTCTAATAGGATATAAGGATGGGCACAAGTGCAAGTTAATTTCACTTTAATAACAGCTACAGTAAAGCAAGGCAAAGAATATCCAAAAGGTTATTCAGCTCAATGTGAAGAACCAGGCAAGGGTCGAGAGAATCACATAAATTCATGCAACAATACAAACACTGAGTCAAAAACAAACTTCAAATGCATGGAATATGGCAATAACTTGGCAATAACTGGTGAGAGTGCCCAGAGCATTATTAATCAGCATGACTATATTTAAGCATTATTACATCTTATTCTACACTGCATAGCCAAGAAAATGCCACCCTTTCAGACGGGTTAAATTATTGTGCTGCATGAGATTTGAAATTACTGGAACTGGGTTAAGAAGCCTTCAACACACTGGAGGGATAATGCTAAACCATCAACTATGTTAAAGAAATATCACAACAACAAAATCAGGAATGGAGATCACTTGTGAAGTTGCATGGTAAAAAAAATAACAACTAAAAACTATAATTATGTTCAGTTGTGAAAGTAAGAGCATTTACTGTACATACGTACACAATGTGATTAGAATGCAGGGGATTGGTAATAACCAATTGAACCAATTGGTTCTGTGTGACCATAAGAAAACCAGTTGTTAGTTAGACTAATTAGAAAAAACAGACTTCAATTTGTTAGGGAAAAGGTACAGTAATCTGATGTGGTCTGATGATTCCAGATTGAGCCTATTCCAGGGTGATGGGTGGTTAAATAAATAAATTGTAATATGTGTGATTATTTATTTATTTTTGGCACCGGAGGTGTATTATCAGATTATTTTGTTCATGTTTAGCATATATGTATTTATTAGAAAAAAGCGATAGGAAGCTCAGAGCCCAAGGAACCATTTTTTTGACAACAGTGTATTTGTTCTGGGTTATGTGCTATCATAACATCAATTTTTTTGCATTGTGTTACACCTCTAACAATGAGTTTATTTTCACATTGCAGGTACTATCAGCCCTATGCCATGTCCATTAGGCACCTTGTCAAACAGCACAGGCCTGAGGAGTGAAGATGAGTGTCAGCCATGCCCTAGAGGATTCTACTGTGCTACTACTGCCCTGTCTTTGCCCACTGGACTCTGTTCTGAAGGGTGTGTGCTAAAACAAACCTTTGTATTTTTACAAAAAAAAAAAAAAAAGATTAATAGAAACTTTTACAGAAGTACTCAATATATTTGCATTTTGTTTCTGAAAGATTTTATTGCATTGAAAAAGCAACAACCCCCATGCCTACTGATGGGACCTCAGGAAACATTTGCCCACAGGAGCATTATTGTCCCGATGGAACCACTCGACCTGTGCCGTGTGATCCAGGGACATTTATGACTGCCACACAGGCCTCTCAGTGTTGGCCCTGCACTGCTGGGTGGTACTGTGCGCACGGAGCTCGCTTACTCTGTCCACAAGGTTGGAGTGATTTGTTAATTTCTTATATTCCTTATAGACATGTGCAGTATTAACATGTGTTTATGTGATAGATCCCACTAAGTTGTTAAAATACTGGATGGAATTTAGAAATTTATCAATCAGATGGTCACTCATATAGAACAGTTATACACAAAATAATTAAAACACAATAAAAAGGTAAAAATAGAGAACATGTGGACATTTGTCCAACTTGTCCTGGGACATGGTGGTGCAGCACTTTAAGTAGTTAAATTTATTCTGTCCTGTTACTAAGTATTCTTTCTGCAGAGCACAGAATCGAGACAATAAATGCGATAAGAAAGCAAACAGCGCCACACTGTGCATTTTACTTGTCTAACAATTGTTGATGTACCTGTAGGCTTTTACTGTCCAGAAGGCACAGCTTATGAGTGGAGAGCTTGTCCATCAGGTACCTACGGCCCAGACTCTGGCTTAAATGAGCTCTCCCAGTGCAGGCAATGTGATGGAGGACACTTTTGCTCCAACCAAAATGCTACCACTGTGTCTGGACGGTGCTCTGCAGGATATTACTGCAGACGTGGAAACACCTCACCACAGCCTCTCACCTTGTCCACAGGTACAGTGAAAATCACAGTGTATCACAAATCACAATGAGTGGTGCAGCTATAAATAGGATTAGCTTGTCTAATGTCTACTGTAATTAAACAGAATAGCTGAGCTGGCTTTTTTCTGATTAAGTACAGTGATGTCTAAAAGTATTCAGACAAAAGTGAACTTCGATGTTTTAATGACATTCTTAAATCAATTTAAATTTAGTATGAAGTCCTTTCTTTATCGAAACCTTTTGGATCCGGTTGAACATAGAGTCGAAAAAGACGTCTGCAGTACTCTGCCTGTCACTAGCTCAGTCCATGCCTGCTTGATTGCTTCCTGAAGATCACATACAGAAGTTTGCCATAGAAGTTCCCTAGTTTCCCTAGAATTCCTGAGTTAATCAGTTGGATACCCTGGATACAGCAAGAAAAAAAAATCCTGCCACATGTGTTCCATCTATTAAATTAAGCAGCTGGTTGTTATTATCTCTACCCCTGTAAGCACAGCTGTCATTGAAAGATTGTATTTTGGGATTAATTAGAGATTACCAATGCAAAATTAAGACAATGCACTCGAGGGAAATGAAAACATCTCTAAGTATGGTGTAAATAAAAAATAATGTAAAACTGTAAGAAAATTTGATGACTTTACACAACTGGCTTAAAGCAAGACGTTTTTTTTTAAAGTATTTGTAGCATGTGATGTTAGGTAATAAAACAGAGCACACATTGAAATATTTTATTTCTCTACAATTACAGTTCCTACAAATGGTCTATAAGGGTCTTAGAAACGTTCAAGTTCTTCTTTGTAACCAGAACTAAGAAAACTGTATTGTTTTCTTAGGAGATGGTGGACCCTGTCCTGCTGGTCATTTCTGTCCAGAAGCCACCACTGACCCTCAGCCTTGTCCAGTGGGCACTTACAGTGATGGGACCAAATTAGCTTCAGAGGTATGAGAGTACAAATGTGTCGCACTGTGGATATCTTCTTATTGCCAGATCCCATTGATCATTTATTATTGTTATTGGATTTGCACCAATTTCATGCCATACGTAAATTTAACAATTTTTGCTGATAATGTGTTATAATAGGCGTGTATGGTGTGTTATAAAGATACACTTCTCTCATGCAGGACGGGTGTGTTCCCTGCTCTCCTGGTCATTACTGTGACAGACCAGGTCTGACTGCTCCCAAAGGGGAATGTTGGGAAGGTTTTTACTGTATCCAAGGAGCTTTGCTGCCCAATTCTTCAATCATGGACCACAGAGGAGGGCCATGTCCTGCAGGTTTTCAGGCTTTCTCTGTTCAAGTTGAACGAAATCTAACCTGCATCTTTATAAGACCTTGACTTATAATGTCCACGATCTTTGTACCATACCATAGGTTACTTTTGTCCTAGAGGGTCGAGTGTGCCGCAGTCCTGTCCACAAGGATCCATCAGCATCAGTGAGGGCCAAGCCAGCTGCAGCCTGTGTCCCCAAGGGTACACATACTCACTTACTTACAATAAGATAATAACATTTTGAAACATGAGATGCTTCTGGGTTAACATCTAGCCAGCCTTGGCTAAATACAGTATATATATATTTTTTTAAATGAAGGTATAGACCAAAGGCGCATTAAAAACAAACAAAAAAAAAACAGATGCAAACTATGTGACATACAGAAATACAAGTTCACCTTTGGTATTTCTAGGCAGATATTCAAGTAGAATAAATGAGTTGTCCACAGGTAATACACAGCAGAAACAAGCAGGAATTAATTAAATGTCTAGAAACCTCGGCAGTTTAGAGAAAATGTTAAGGGTGCAAGCACTTAATAACTCTACTGATGGTGACCTCTGGTGGGCAGCAACCGAAGTGAGAGTCGTGACTATTACAACTATTATAACGTTTGAGGCATAGCTTGAGACATGAGAGTGCAGGCGTCTTGGTGGGTCCCCTGATTGCTCCTAAGTATGGGTATAACTTTCTTTAGTAAGTGCTAACACCATGAATAATAAGGCCAAGTGGAATAAGAAAAATAGTATTAGTAACTCTATATTAGTAAAAATAGATAATATTAAGTCCAAAAATAAATAAATAAATAAATAATGATGACGACAGTGGCAGGATAGATTAGTGGTTAGCACTATCACCTTACACCTCCAGGGTCTGGGTTTGATTCTTGGCCAGGTTCAATTACCGCCTCAACGTTTATGGAGTTTGCATGTTCTGCCCGTGCTTGGTGGGTTTCCTCCAGGTACTCTGGTTTCCTCCCACACTCCATAGTCATACAAAGATGCTAATCAGCATTTCAAAATGGCCTGTAGTATGGAAGTGTGTATATATGTGTGTGTCCTGCAATGGATTGGCACCCTGTCCAGGGCGTAGTCCATCTCCTGCCCTAAGTCTCCTGGGATAGGCTCCAGGCCTCCTGCGACCCTTTATACAGGATAAAGTGCTATAGACGATGAGAGATGATGAGATAATAATAATAATAATAATAATAATAATAATAATAATAATAAGCTTGTATAATGTGTTATGTTAAGGCTGTTATCTTGTCATATATTTATGGTTGTCTTAACTTCTGACATTATCATTTTGAAAATGGAAACATTTTGAACAAATTGCAATATACTGTACAGTACAACCTCAGCAGCAACCTCATTTCCCCTCTCATCTGTTCCAACCACTCAGCATTCACCATCATCAGTATACTGTACTAATCACTGGCCTGATCATCTGTCATCATCTGCACTTGTTTCTCACTGGTTTATGCCAAGTTAGGTGTTTGTGATGAATAAATGATTCATAGGTAACTGTGTAGCTAAACAAAACATTCCTCATACACTGGTCAGGTACAGGGACTGGACTAAAAAATGAGAGCCAAAACTTGCCAAAAATGAGGGAGCCTGGAGATCTATTCCTCAAAATTACATCAAAAAATGCAAGAAAGTCTGGCTCTTTGGAAGCAAAATATAAAAAAAAAAAAAAAAAAGGGGTGGCTCATGACTTTTTCACAGTACTCTGTAATATTACTCTGACTCATACTGTATGTAAGTCATTCTAAAGCTTACTTTTCTTTCATATACCTCACATACCTGTATCCGATATTAAGCAATGTTGTGCATTGTGACAGACAGCAAAAAAAGTGCAAAGGTCTATATATCTTGTTCTAACATATGGACAATGCTGCGGATAACTGAATCTCAAGATCTTTTTTTTCTTGCTTTAATATAGGTACTACTGTCAAGGCAACAGCTCTATCACTAAAAGCAGAGAATGCCCTGTGGGCCATTACTGTCCCACAGGCACATCCCTGAAGACTCAGTATCCATGTCCTGCAGGGACGATTAATCCGTACACAAGAATGAGCAATTTAGATAACTGTTTACCATGCACACCAGGTACAATACATTTAATAAAATCTTAAAATCCATACATTTATCGTATAGATCATTTGCCTTAATTTTTTGTTGAGATAAATTCAGTAAATTAGTTATAAATCTGTCATACATCTTTTCAGAGATTCCACAAAACTTTTGAAAATGCATGTAAAACTTACACCAAAAAAATACACTTTATCATATTGTATATATATATATATAATTGTATTATGTTACATTATGTAGTTTTATGTATATATTTTATAGGATGTTTTTTTTATATATATAGGATGTTTTCATGTTTGTCTTACCATAAAAGGTATATAAATAGACACATGTTGTTTTAAACATGCTGACGTATGTCTTTACAGTGAGAGACATAACTGTAATAATAATAATAATAATTTTTTTACAAAAATCACTCTCCCTTTGGCAGGTTTTTTCTGCAAGGCTCCTGGTCAGAGTTCCCCATTTGGGCCTTGTGCAGCTGGATTCTTCTGCCTCTCTAGGGCTGTGTCCCCAACCCCTGAGGATGGAATGACCGGAGATCAATGTCCTCCTGGTCATTACTGTCCTGTGGGCTCGTCATTTCCACTGCCCTGTCCCCCAGGCCACTACAGCAACAGCAGCAAGAACACAGAGCTCTCTGCCTGTCTGCCCTGCCCTGCTGGTGAGAGCATTGATCAGCCCAATATGTAAAAGAAAGCCATAAATCAGCTAAAGGACATTATTGTCATAACTTGCACAATATTTGCTTTTCTCTATTGTAGGATTTGCTTGTTCCAGTAGGGGGCTCTCTGCACCTTCTCATATTTGCCATGCTGGCTATTACTGTCCACAAGGCCAGACCTCCAGTCAGCCTGCTCAATATATGTGTTCGCCTGGCCATATGTGCCCCTCAGGCAGTGCTTCTCAGACTCCTTGTGCTCCTGGGAGTTATCAAAGCCTACACTCACAGGTTAGCGAATAGATTTAGGTGTTGTTTTTAAAGCAAAAAAATGATTTCCAGTTGCTTACAAGCTTACTTGATTCAGACAGATGGTGGGATGCAATCAATATTGATATTAGTTATTAAATATTATTAACATTGATTATGCCTATATAAAGATGTTAGAAAGGATTTCCTTAGGAAATGCACATACAGTACAATAACCATAAGAGTCATTATACAGTACCTATGTCTTGATAGACACCAGAAACTTAAGACAATAATCATATGACCACACCTAAACTGCCTGTACAGTGATGGATGTGTTTTCTATAGGCAGAGTGTTTGCTCTGTCTGTCTGCGTATTTCTGTGCCGGCTCAATTGATCCTGAAACAGGGATTATGAGAGGCACCATCACACCTATGCCATGCCCCATGGGACATTACTGTCCAGAAGGTAAACAAATTCCTTGGAATATTCCAACAGAAAGAAGTAAACAGATTTTTTCTTCATCTTAAAGAAGTTATGTTTCGATCAGGTACAAAATCTGGATATGAGTTCCCCTGTCCAGTTGGTACTTACAGTGATGAGTTAGGTATGTCCAATGTTGGACAGTGTATTCCCTGCCCCGGTGGACAGTATTGTGGCTCCTCTGGCCTGTCCACACCTACGGGAGACTGCTCTCCAGGGTGAGTGACGGCCTCTTCGGTCCATTACACACAATTTCTCACCACAATACTGTACCAAGAGGCATAAATTACTGTCTACTAACATCTGTTTTTGTGTGTTTAGGTATGTGTGTATCCAGGGTGCATCTCAGTCACAGCCACCTGGAGATGCCACAGGAAGGAAATGCCCAGCAGGCTTTTACTGCATGGCAGGCACCAGTCATATGCATTCCTGCCCTCCAGGAACATTCAGCTCATTAGAAGGTCTTAATCATATGTGTATTTTGTAAAGGTCATGGTCTCTTGCTGTATAGCAAATGAAATCTATTAAAATATATGTTTCTAATTATAATTAAACATTAATGTGTAATTCATATTGCATTATGTTTAAATTTATGTGTCAACAGGGGCAACGTCTATTTTGGAGTGCCAGCAATGTCCACCTGGTCAGTACTGTGCAGACTATGCGTTGATTTCACCGTCTGGCTCCTGCAACCCAGGATATTACTGCAGTCTTGGATCAATATCCCCAACACCTCATCATAACAAACGTCATGGTAAATAACTGTGCTCACAAATGTAATGAAGGAGAAAAAGTATACTTTATGTTATATATTTACTTTTGCTCATGATGTGTAACGGCTCAGAATGACATTTTTGGAGAAAAGTGCTATCTACCCTCTTTTGCATCCATATTCAAACAATCAGCTAATGTTTTTTACTGTAATTAGAAGGACAATTAACTGATGCCATCCTTTTAACCCCTTTTAAGTCACATGGCCAAACAAGATTTAAACTCGTTTCTGTAACACAATTTTTCAAAAAATCTACAGCATCTTTAAACAATTTTCCTATTTTTTATGCTTTCTAATTACAATCAGGCTTAAACTGAAGTACAATGATACCAAAAAAAACACATTCTCTCTTTGAAAAAAAAATCCTGAAAAGAATCTAAAGTATTTAATAACAGGCCCAGCACTAGCCTTCCAGTTTTTAATATTGCATTTTTACCCCGATCCCGGTAATCTACTTAGTTGTTTTATTTGCATGATGCAGGCCAATAATTTGATACACCTTATTCACAGTAAAAACTTTTCCAGGACCATGTGATACATTTTCTCCCATTATAATTTAAGAAGTAATTTGATGCAGTGAGAAGCTACATGAAGTCACACAAAATAACTGTTGCCAGCTAACACATATTAATTTGATTACTGCAATAATCAAGCAAATCAAAAACTGCAGCTTTTTTGCCATGCAGTGTGAGTTTTTATTAAACAAAAGACACAAATTTGCTTCTTTCTCCTTCAATATACAGAAATTCTAGTGAATGTCCGAATGCATTAGATTGGTTTTAAGTTTAAGTTTTTTTATTTATTTATTTTTTTTACAGTACATAAATTGACAACTCTAGCATTGTGATTTTGTCTTTCCAGAGGATAAGGTGCATGGGTCAAATTCAGAAGATGATCTCTTTGATTTGGATCGGGTCACTGGGAATCTGTGTCCTCTGGGTCATTACTGCCCTACTGGAAGTGTCCAGCCATTAAAATGTCCACCAGGTAACATTGTAATCCCACAACATTTAAAACTTAAATCTGCTCGATTTATAATATGGAGCTCATTACAAGTCAATAGAGGAAACATGATTAAAGCGATTTACTGGTGCATATTGGAGAAGAATTTTATTTTATTTGGCAAGAAAATAAATGAGGGAAGAAGACAGTTGCAAAAGAGCAACCCCAAACATATAGCCAAACCAAAAAAATCTCCAGAAGACTTTGGACAGCATAACCTCTTAACATTTATTTTGTGATTCCATCAAATTTATTATTATTTTTACAATTTTTTAATTTATTATTATTATTATTATTATTATTATTATTATTATTATTATTATTTATTAGCTTTTTGTACAATGTAAAAAAATTGAGTTGAAATATGCACCAGAAATGTGTTACGATTTTTTAAAATACTTTTTTCTTTCACTGTATTTTTTTATTATAATAATTTGTACAGTATATTTGGTTTGACCCTTTTTAAAAAGATGATACCTATCATAAGGAGGTTTGTTTGCAGTTGAGCATTAAATCAATCTCACTTGCTTAACCTTATTTCCCTAAGAACTATCAGCTGTCTATTTGATACATTACCAATATCCTAGGATTTTTTTTTACCTTTATTTTATGATTTTATAATATGTGATCAAAAAGTTTACATTTTCAGTTATGTACACAGTTTAACATAATTGCATGTTACTAAATATTACAACCATAGGAACATTCCTGGGTTGGTATGGTGCTGCTTCTAGGTCTGATTGCAACCCATGTACACCTGGATTTTTCTGCCCTGATTGGGGCCAGAGCTCTGTGGATCTTCTATGCCCAGAAGGCTGGTTCTGCCCTGCAGGCACTGTGTCTGCACATGAACCTGGTAGGTCCTAGGGGTAATCCTAAGTATTGTTTTTTTTTAACAGAATTATGAAAATGTGTAAGCTTATACAGAAAACATCTCTGGGAAGTGAGAAAATTAAGAAAGATTTTTGAATGATAGACAACACCATTCATTTACAGCAAGAAAATATTTTATTTTAACATTTAACATGAGTCCTATATGAATGTATTACTTCCTAAAAGAAAGGGAATGTTTAACTTCTATTAACTATGTTGTGTGGTCAGGTCAACAATGCCCACTTGGACATTCATGTCCATATGGTAGTACTGAGCCTGTCATCTGTCCCCCTGGTACCTATCAGTCTCAACTAGCTCAGCCTTCTTGTCTGACATGTCCAACAGGTGAAAACAGTGTATTTATATTACGGTATAATAGAAACATTCATACAACCGAATAACGTTCTAACAATCTAACGTTTTTTTGTTCCAGGTTTTTACTGTCTGGAAGGTGCATCTATACCTATGCCCTGTCCAGCAGGAACAGTGAGTCAAGTTGAAGGCTTGCAGTCTTTGCTGGACTGCTCCCCCTGTCCTCCAGGTTTTTACTGCAATATTAGTGCCCTCACCACTCCATCAGGACCCTGTTCTTCTGGTCAGTGTCATTTGTTGTTACTTTTATTCTTGATCTCAGTCAGAGCTTGTTGCCACAAATTGCTTTCTGATCCATTTCTTCAAAGGCCACTTCTGTTCATCTGGAGCCACAGAGCCTAGGCCAGTCTCTCAGATATATGGAGACATTTGTCCAGCAGGGCATTACTGTCCTGAACAGAGCAGTGCTCCTTTACCCTGTCCTGTTGGTCACTTCCTGCCAGATAAAGGAGCCTCTTCTTATACGCTTTGCTCTTTATGCCCTCCAGGCAGGTATTGCCTTGCATTGGGCTCTTCTCAACCATCAGGTAGGCAGATTCAGCCAACACTAGACCTTTACAAAAAATTTTAACTATTTATGCTTTTGGTTTTAGCTCATTAGTTAAGTAACAGAGCTACTGTAATTTCAGGGTTGAAAAAAATTAGAAAAAAAAACAGAAATGAGGAAAATAGCCTGAAAAACATTTCTGTCAATGCTGTAAATTACAGGTCTGTTTTAAATGTAGTATTGAAATGCTCAAATTAGAATCTTAATGCTGTCAGTTTGAAAATTAACAAAACTCTTTATGAAAAGAAGCTATTATTTAAGTATGAAATAAACATTTTAATTATTATATGGAATGTTATGGAGAAACTTACAAAGCTTTCATCTAACAAAATTTACTTTGGGCTATTTTAATTTAATAATTGCATTTTCCTTAAAAGTACACATAGAAAAATTTGTTGACATGCTATATAAATGAAATCCAGCTAAATAATAACTAATGAGTAACTTATAAGTATTATTTACTAACTGCAGTGAAAATAAATAGAAAGATATACTGTATATATGGCTTAGTAATACTTCCTGGGTATTTAAGCTTATAGTATTGTTGTATATTGTGTATAATTTTTTGCTCATATTATTGTAAATGTTAATATTTCTACAAACTGTAAATTTAACCATTAAACATCGCATAAAATTCTCTGTGTTATTAAATAATTCATACAGTAATAAAAGTTTTTTGTGGAAATTCTTGAAGATGTGAATTAAATTAGTTTAATTGGTTTCAGGTTTTTGCTCTCCTGGACACTACTGTACAGGTGGTGCAGATACTGCAGCACCAAAGGCCAAAATCCTTCAGTTGGAGTGCTTCTGTGACTTCTTGCCTGAGTCTAGTCACTCTGAACACTATCTTTGTGCTCAAAGATACAATAGCTCCTGCATAGATCATAGCACTGGTTTGTGCCTGAATAATATTATCAGTATATAATATATTATTATTATTATTGTTATTATTATCAAAAACATAAAAAGTAAAGCCAGATTTTGTTTTATTTGTACAACCAATGTTTTTGTTAATTTGCTATCTAGAAAATGGAATAAGAAATTGCAAGAGGATAAACTCCAGATTTTCCTCTGATTTAACATTGACTGAACCTGATTTGGAAGCACCTCTGGAAGTCATACAAACTGTATGCAATGACTTCAAAGGAGACATTTGCCCTATAGGTACAGAAACTGCCATTTTATATTCTGTATAAATTTATTTTTCATGTATAGTATATTTTTACTTTATATATTTTATGGCTAGTGATCATAAATTATATAAGGTGGTCTATAGTGGTGGTCAAAACTATTCAGACAACATATTTCATGTACTACATTATAGCTCTCCCTGTACACAAAACAGGTGATTCCACTAATTTGGCTGAAGAGTTCTGCTAATTAACTGAAAAACTAGCAAATAACAGGATATCTGACAATAGTGTTCACCTTCTGGAATACTTCTCCAGACCTAAACCCAATAGAAAATTGTTGGATAATTGGTTACTTGGGCATTAGCAGTCAATCTTAGAATTAGGAGTCATCTCATCTTGGATTAAGCAAGTAACACTAGACTGCTGCAGACATCTTTTTAACTCTACGCCCAGTCGAACCTAGCAGGATTTAAAGAATAAAGAACTAAATATTGTTTGCTGTACAGCAATTTCATGGCATAAAATAACAACTCTTCTTCTTAATGCTGATTTTCATTATTTAATAAATAAAATAAAATGTCATTAAAACACTGACTTTCACTTGTGTCTTAATACTTTTTGCCACCAATATAACTGGAAAGTGACAGAGTGTCACTATAATAGATTTTTTTTAAAAAGCAGTGAGTGTAGGGAATGCATGTATTGCTGTTATAACCTCGAGTAAAATGCAGTGAATGCCCTGTGCAGGTTATTACTGCCCTGTGGGATCATCTTTGCCTCAGCTCTGTGATGCAGGCTCTCATTGTAATCAGACTGGCCTTCACACACCTGTTGGTTTTTGTCCTGCTGGTTTCTATTGCCCCAAAGGCTCCACGGATCCTTATGCTGCACCCTGTCCTCCTGGACATTACTGTCCCAGAGGCACAGCCTTACCCTTGCCCTGCCTGCCAGGCACATTGAGAGGTAAGATAATGCGTTTTTAACTTTAATCTTTAGGGATATTCCAAATCAATATTTATAAACACTTAAAGTATATAGTAAGTGTACTCACCGAAATAAAATGACTTAATTTAAAGAATGCTTAATGTTATTATATTGCTGGACTGTCAGTTAAAGTGAATCCTTATTATATTATATCAGTGGTTAGTTTCAAGCTTTGGTATCTCCCAAGTATTGGCTGAAAAGATCTGTTGCCTAACAGACCTCTTTGTGGTTTGTATTTCTGACATTTTGACTCTAATGTATATCTTAGGCTCTCCTGGAGCAAGCAGGATAGAAAACTGTCTGCTCTGCCCATCTGGATATTTTTGTGACCAGAAAGGTCTTACTGAGCCCAGTGGACTGTGCTCTGAGGGATACTATTGTCCTGTAGGGCAGAACACATCTAAACCTCCAGAGCATAAATGTAGAGCTGGCCACTTCTGTGAAGAGGTGAAAACTTATAAACAGGTTCAGGATACATAATATTCCTTGTATTTATTGCCATTAGTAACATTACCAATTTTACAGGGAAGTATCAATGGCAGAGAATGCCCTACGGGCAGCTACCAGCCCAGGCAGGGCCAACAGAGATGTGAGATGTGCCCGGCTGGTTTCTCTTGCCCTCATGAAGGTAGGCAGATTTCCTTTAACAGATTACCATTTTAGGTAATATGCCACAAATGAGTGTGTTCTCATAAATAACATTATGGTCGATGGTTTGTTTAATTGCTTTTTTTTTATTAACACATTTTATGTGCAAAAATTATATAAAGTTAAATTAATTAATTGTATTAAATTAATATTATAAAAATAAATAAATAAATAGACATTTTTGCCACGTATGGGCATATATTGTACTTTACTTATAATGTAATTACACAAACATGGGTAATCAACTAGAACAGCAGTTGACAATTTACTAAGAAAACAATATAAAATAATCTGGGTATAAATGAACGGAATAAAAAGGATAAGTAAAAGAAAAATAAACAGATTATTTTACATCCAAACAGAAACCGAAGAGCTTAAGTTATGAAACTAAATCACACAATAATAATAAAAAACAGCTGTGAGCAAAAATCATACCAGGAAACAAAGAGAACCCATCCGATGTGGACGCAAACATGAACCACTAGGGGCATCCCTGACAGTAGAAACTACAGCTTAGTTGCTTATCTGCCAACTAATATACTGTACTGCTGTCATGGAAGTGCAGCTGCAGGCATGGCATAATCACAGATGCTCATTTGTTTATTTACAATGTCCATAAAACCTGGATCCTAAAAATTATTTAAACAGTAGTACCAAGAACAGAGAAACAAGACAATGTGAAAACACCAGATGCCCTTATTGATGCAACTCAAAAAAATATTGGATTTGGGTCTTGGCTGGAAATTGAACCCTTTCCAAGTGCTCAAGACAAAGTCCAAATGGCCACTGGTGGTAACCCTGGCATAATTAAAAGATGACAGACATCCCCCAAAATCTTCTGTTGGCCTTTCTGACATTAAAGCTATGGTTGGACCGAGTGTACTGTAGGCATGGGAACAAAGCTGTTCATGGGTGAAGGGATGGAGCTTGGCATGGCTTAGCTGGTGCAGGGCAGGGCTGAGACAAGGCAGAGCTAACAGGAAACATTTTATTGTTTAAAGGGCTAACAGGAAGAATATTAATGCTAAATGAATCCAGTTAAAATGGCTAACAGGAAGCATCTCTGGGTTAGCAGAAACAGCATTTCATGGCCAAAAGGAAGCATTGTCATGCTAACAAAAGTATATTAATGCTAATATGGCTAACAGGAAGCATCTCAGTGCTAAAAGGGATAACAGGAAGCAACTTGGTGCTAAAAGGGATAACAGGAAGCAATTTAATGCTAACAGGGCTAACAGGACAGAGTTCAGAACTATCATGGCTAACAGACAGAGTTTATTGAAAATAAGACTTAATTCAGGTCGACACTTGGTGCTGAAGGTCTTACTCTCAACTTCCTTCTCGAATTGAGACCTGTTAGAGATAAATTTTTTCTACCCTTGTGGCTCAGACATATTGGCCACCACATCATGCACCATTATCAGGTTAAAGGTTTTAAAAACATACATTTAGACTGATCTTTAACTTAACATTCAGTATAAACTTTGTCCAGCATGCAAGCAAAAGTAAAAAAAAATATATATAGGATTAATATTATCTTTTTAAATCTCAGCTAATAGTTAGATTTACCTGAATTATGGAGATTTTTCAAGTTCATCTACTCAGATATTATTTTTACCCTAGGTATGACACACCCAGTCCTATGCAATCCTGGGTTTTACTGTCCTTCGTGGTCTGCCAGGGAGAAGCCATGTCCAGCAGGGACCTATGGAAACCAGTCTGGCTTAACTGATTTATCTGAGTGCACTTTGTGTGATCCAGGCACATACTGTGCAGGAGCAGGTAAAGAATAATGTATGTTTTCAAGGGCAGAATGTGAAGGTCATCCGAGTGCTCTGTCACAGAGTTTTACACATTTGTGTTTCCTTAGGGAACATTTCACCCACTGGTCTGTGTATTGCCGGCTTCTTGTGTTTCGGAGGAGCTTTCCTGCCATCTCCTGTAGACAACGTGACTGGAATACAATGTCCATCTGGATTCTACTGTCTCACTGGGAGCTTTACTGGAACACCTTGCCCCAAAGGGACCTTTAGGTACATATGACTTCGCATAAAATAAAATAAAATGAAATAAAATGATATACACTGTTGACATCTCCAATGAAGTGTGGATGTAAATTAGTTTCCCTTGATATCCTGAAAACAACAGTACAACAGTTTAATACCATATCCCAAATCAACTCAAGTTTCAAATGAAAAGTAAGAAAATATGTTTTAAAGAAGACAGGAAGAAAGGTTTCTAGAATGTAATGTATACTGTATGTCCTGCTGACTGCTGGATGGCATGCAGCCTCCTCCATTGCTCTGCGCAGTCTGCCCTGAATAGCCAAAAGGGGTTATCCTTGTGTTTCCTATGTTTAACATCTGGCATAAACATAGGAAAGAAAATACAACTAATACAGTAAGATGATCATAAAGCTCCTTACAAGATATACAGGAAAGTAAAGGTAAATTTATTTTAGGTATTTTACTATTATTGGTAATATACTAGGTGGCATGGTGGCATAGTGGTTCATACAGTGGCCAAGGACGCAAGAAAGACGCACTGTATGCATAAATGCAAATTAAGCTAACTGATGTTTACAAAGTGCCGATAGTGTGTGTGCACCCTCCTGTGGATGATTACCCTGCCTAGTGCCCAGAGGCCACTGGGATATGCTCCAGGCCTCTTGCAACCTTCTATAGGATAAGCAATATAGAGAGTGAGTAAGAGTAAATAATAGTATACTAATATTTGGCATTACAAACTTTTGTACTCAGCTGTAGTGGAATCTCCTTTTTTTTCTTTTTTTATATTACAAATTAACACAGCGACACTATCTGTATCTGTTTAGTGCAACAAATATCCATATCTGTATTTACTGTAAATTTAAAAGTGGGTATTGCGTAAACCTGAAGGTTTCTGCTTGAGTATATGATTTTTTTGTTGTTGTTGTGCTAAATAAATTTTTAATACAAACCCTTCCACTATGCTGGAAATCATTGGGAATAGCCTGGTCATTTTGAATTCTACTTCTAACAGTTTTACATCACCAAGAAGTGTGCAGTTCTTATTTTTGTTTTTACCTACCCTCTGCATTTTTAAATATAGTTGTTCCTCTTCCTCAAAATATAAAAAATGTGTCACCTAATTTTAAACAACC
The DNA here is from genome assembly GCF_024256425.1 of Clarias gariepinus. Classification (NCBI taxonomy): domain Eukaryota; kingdom Metazoa; phylum Chordata; class Actinopteri; order Siluriformes; family Clariidae; genus Clarias; species Clarias gariepinus. The sequence goes on along the minus strand of NC_071110.1, from coordinate 24,484,485 downwards.
CTGCCCTGGATCAGGCCATAATTAATGAATGTTGTGAATGCCATACCATCATTTTGTGGAATGTTATCATCCCTTTGTTCCATGATCTTTTAACCTTGCATCACCCAGGACGAAAAGAAAATTCTCCTACTTCATGCTTAATTCAAGTGCAGAAACAGACCTGATTCTGTAACCTTAATTATCTGATTTTTGTCTGTAGTGTGCAACGTGGATTGACAGAACTAGGGCAGTGCCAGCGATGCCCCCCGGGGTTTTATTGTTCAAACGCTGGCCTGACTGCAGTTAGTGGACCTTGCCTGCCAGGTTAGATTTGTGAAATATATCCTTTGTTTTCTCCAGACTCTATTATGCTGCATTTATTCGACCCTCTGGATTTTGACAGGTTTTTACTGCAGAGAGGGATCGCCTAGTCCAGCTCCAGTGTCTGCTGTATTTGGTGATGTTTGTCCTCCAGGTTACTACTGTGAGAGTGGCAGCGCTGTGCCCACACCTTGCCCGGTGGGCACTCATCTTCCTGAGAGTGGTGGAAAGGGTGCAGAGGACTGCATGCCTTGCCCTGATGGTAATGCTTCGTAATAACTCTGAAGGCTGACCTCAAGACCTCACTACTATAAAAAAATAATCCAGTAGGGATATAAATGGGGTCACAGATGCTAATTATTCTCACACTTCTCCTTTTGTGTGCAGAAGTTCTTGATTTCTGCATGTTATTCATCCACAGGGCTGTTCCAGGATCTAAAAGGCAAAAGAGAATGTAAACCCTGTCCTCCTGGATTCCACTGCCCCTCTTTCACCCAGAAATCTAATGTCAGCAGCACTCCATTGATCTGTCCAGAGGGCTATTACTGTCCTAATGAAATACTGGTAGGCAGGCCTGTTCCTTGCCCCAGAGGTACATACAGTAATACGCCAGGCCTTACATCAGAAGGTAATAGATTGTTTAAAACTATGGATTTAGAGAGCATGAGAAAATATTAGGCCTTTTTTTTCAATATTAATATTATGTTTTTGTTTATGACACAAGTGTAAATATAAGGGTTACATTATATTTTATTGCTATTATATATTCCTAATATTCCCCTTAAACAAGAGCATTTTTTCTTTTTTTTCTTTTTTTTATTTCTTATGTATTAGATTTGTCCAATTTCATTTAATGATGTTGGACTATATTATACTTATTTGACATTTTTACCAGAAGCAAACAAAAATCTGGTAGATAATACAACAACAGTATTACTTAGATGAAAAAAGAACTAGAGTTTTAATTTCTTAGCTCTATGAGGACAATTTTAACTTTAATTATAGATATATTATTCTATATAATAGTCCATAAGCTGCCCAACTGACAGTTAGTAATCTAACCTGAGACATTTATTCTTACATTTTTACAGATTCATAATAATGTCTTTTGTATTTTGCTAATTTGGACAAAAAAATCATATTCATTCTAAAGCAGTGTAGTATAAGTAGTTAATTCCATACTATTTGTTTAGGATTGGTCTTTAAACCAAGGGTAAAGTTTTACCTAAAAGAGCAAAATACACAAATGGTGTCAATGTAGATTATTATTTTACAATATATGTAAAATGCATCTTACTACAGTGACAAAATAAAAACATTTAGGCTTATTTAGTATTATCCTTAAAAATTAACAGAATACAATATACTAAAAATTAGAGATGACTTCTCGAATATTTTTGCAGTAAAGATGGTTTCATTTTACAGTTACCATACATTTAAACCTAGTGCTTGTAAAAAGCTTTTTGCTTACTTATACCTTATTATCATATATAGGCACTCTTATGTCTAGACTCTTATATTACAGTAATATAATGTTTTAAGCTTTTGTACAGCTCAATCAGAGTTTCAAGCACAGATTTTTCTAGACAAAAAAAAAAAAAAAAAAAATATATATAATATATAAATATATATATATATATATATATATATATATGAATAGATTGGCAAAATACCATTATTTTGTTTTACTGAATCATTTATGTTGACGGCTCATGTCCAATGCTTGGACCTGGCGTTGGTATGTGTCTGTTTTTGTGATTAGATGAATGCATGGATTGTCCAGTGGGCTATTTCTGTGGTGCACATGCACTTGTCCAGCCCTCTGGGCCCTGTGCCCCTGGATTCCTTTGCTTTTTGCATGCCACAGTTCCCAACCCCACTGACAACAACACAGGAGCTCTCTGTCCACCAGGGTCATACTGCCAGTTAGGTGTCAGAACTGGTAACTTCCAAAACATTCTACATAACAATCATAATACTGTACTGAAATCAACATTCTGAAGAGATTTTGTAATAACAGACATTCTACATCACTGTACCTTTAAGGTGATTGTTCTCCAGGCTACTACTGTGACTGGGGATCTAGTAGCCCAGAGCAGAAACTTTGCCCAGCAGGCTTTTATTGTTTAATGGGCACAGAGACACCTATAGCCTGTGGCCCAGGGACGTTCAGCTCAGTAATGGGGAACAGTGACAGAGAGAACTGTGAACCATGCCCAAAAGGCTACTTTTGTCAAGGTGGGTATTCTATATTTTTATCTTATATAAAATAATGTTACAGCCTTATTTTAACATAACTTAATTTAAAAGCATAATTTACTATACATTTACAATGCAGGTGATGGAGTAGTGGTACCAGTTGCTTGTCCACAGGGCTTTTATTGCCCCCTTGGAACTGTGATGGGAACAGAGTTCCCCTGCCCTCAAGGGACAGTGCAACCTTTAATTGGAGCCTCTACTGAAGGGGATTGCTTACCATGCCCTTTAGGTTACATATCTACCACTTTTATTCTATCTAGTATCTTATACTCTATGTATTGTAAAGATAAATGGGTAAACAATGCCTTCTTATTATGCTTGTATAGGTATGTTTTGTGCCCTGCCTGGGCTTTCCGAGCCTACAGGGCAGTGCCAGGAGGGCTATCATTGTCCTTCAGGAGCCATTAGCCCTAACACTACTGGATACAAGGTAGATTCAATATAATGTTTATGTACATAAAAATAAAACTTTCATTTCAGAGAAAGTAATCGTGAGAGGAAGTAAAAATTACATTTTACAAAAAAAAATTACTAGGACTAACCAGTTTTTTTACTCTATGTTATCTCTCTCTCTTTCTCTCTCTCTCTCTCTCTCTCTCTCTCTTTCTTTCTTTTCCAGATGAACTCTACTGTTAATAACTTATGCCCTGTTGGTCATTACTGCCCTACTGGCACTGGCTACCCTTTACCATGCCCTCCTGGCACATTCTCCAGCTCACCAGGGTTAAGCACGGTAGAGAAGTGCCAGCCATGCCCACCAGGCTTCTTTTGTGACCAGCCCGCAATGGCCAGTGCCTCTGATGCCCTGCTGTGTGATGCTGGGTAATATTCAAGTATACAGTACAATGAGCTGCAAATGGATGTCTGAGCAAAATACACCCACACCCATTTAAGTTTGACCTTCTTTATGCACTGTTCTTCTCTTAATGGATGGGGGTTATGCTTTAGTGTTCCATCCATTATTTCGCTCTATTACTACACTTTGAAATGGAAGCTGTCTGTATAGTGGTAACCATAAAGGTTGCAGCTGAACAGTTGTGCATCAAGATGTAATATTCAAGACAGACGAGCATATCCAAAGTGAAACTGGATGTTTTTTTGTTTTTTTTTTGTGGCTAAAAATGTCTCATAACGATAAATGGTGTAAAAATTTCCATAAAATTAGAAGAGTTCCCCTGGCGTGCTAGAGGATGAGATTTTTCTAAAAGTACTGTATATAGCCAATAAAAAGTAATTGCCTATTGTCCTAGTGCATTTCATAGAATGTTGTCCATATTATGACTGATCATTTATGCATCATATTGCTAGGAGTGTTTTATGAAGAATGTTTTAAAAAAGTTTTTTTCCCATTTAGATATGTATGCCTTGGAGGCAATCGCAGTCCCCGTCCAGTTAATGGACCAGAGGGTTATATTTGTCCCAGTGGCTACAGTTGCCCTATTGGCACCCGAGTGGAAATTCCATGTGAGCCTGGCACTTATAGCAGAGCTCCGGGTGCTACGCACTGTCTTTCTTGTCCACCTGGTACCATGTGCCCTTCCTTAGCCACTCAAGAACCCTCCCAATGCCCTAAAGGTAGGCTGCTTATTGTTATTGTTTAAAAGTTTTAAAATATATATAGAAATAAAAAAATCCACGCTAATAGTCTTTTCTGTTTCTTTATTTCTTTTTTTTTTTTTAAATATCAGGTTATTTCTGTCCTTCTGGCACTGCACTGGCAGTGCCATGCCCTGTAGGCACTGTAGGCCAAATTACCAGTGCTGAATCTGAGACTGCTTGTGTGCCCTGTCCCCCTGGTCTCTACTGCAGCATACCTGGAGCCTCTCAGCCACAAGGTGTGCTTGCACTCACCACATGCTACCAAAGCCATCTTAGTTATTTTTGTTCAAACAATATTAGTATTAGAATAAAACAACTGTTTATTGATATCTTTTCACACGCCTTAGGCCAGTGCCAGGCCGGATATTTTTGTCAGAGTGGTTCTGCATATCCTGCCCCCCTGAACATGTCCAGCATGGTGATGAATGGTCCCTGTCCACAAGGCCACTTCTGTCCCTCAGGAGCACTCACACCTCTACCCTGCCCTGCAGGCACCATTCGCAATCTTACCGGTGTGTTAATTAATTGTCAGAAATTAATTTGTTATTTATTTCCTCCTTTTTTATTAAGCAATATATTATTTTATTTTATAGTACTTTTAACAGATATATAGATATCTCGGGTATTAGCAATATGACCAACATTTGGAGAAAAATCAATAAAGGGGTAGAGAATATTTACAGATTACAATTAACAAAACTGTTTTTTGAGTTTCCCAAAAGCATGAGCACAAAACTTATTAAAAATGATACAGTGAGCATTACATTGAATCCTCCATATCATGTTTACCTTTATATGATGGTTAAAGTCATCCTATGAATGTCATCCTATATCCCTGAATAACAAACCTACAGTATACAGTATATATGCAGCAATAATGTTACAGAAATAAGTGGTCCCTAAGAGGATATCACTGATAATGGATTGATCTGGGAAAGAATAAACAATTAACCAGTAATTTGAAAAAAATTACCAACATTTTTTAATGTTTATTATATATTTGTTTAAAATATATATTTTTTCAAATATTTATTTATATTTTAAGGTGGCTACTCCATAGACAGCTGTCTACCCTGTCCAGCAGGCCACTACTGTGCCAATGAGGGTCTTAATGCTCCAAGTGGACCCTGTTCCGCAGGCTTCTACTGCCCTGCTGATTTCTCCTCTACTAATCCCCATGCCTTTCTCTGCCCCAAGGTTATATCTATGTATTTATCTTGTTCATCTCACATTAATCAGAGCTTAATAAATATACTGACAAGCTGGATGCTTTCAGGGTCACTACTGTCCCCTGGGCTCTCCCATGGCCTTGCCATGTCCCACAGGGCAATATCAGCCCAACCAAGGGTCAGAGATCTGCATACCTTGCCGTCCAGGCTTCTACTGTGAGGAGGCCATTGCAGGAGACCCTTCACCATGTCCCTCATACTTCTACTGCCCAGCAGGTATGCAGCAGAGACACGGACAAGACAAAATAATTAATACTAATACCTTTTGATATACAACAGTGCTGTGAAAAATATTTGCCCCTTCCTGATTTCTTTTGCATATTTTTCTCACTTAAATTATTCAGCTTATCAAACACATTTTATTATTACACAAGAAAACTCAAGTAAGTACAAAATGCAGTTTTTAGAGGATAATTTCATTTATTAAGAGGAAAAAAAAGCTGTCAAACCCTACCTGGCCCTATGTGTGGCATGACTGCAGGCTGTTCATGTTAAAAAAAAATGTCCAAAAACAACAGGCCAAAATTCCTCCACAGTGATGTGAAAGACTCATTGCTAGTTATTGCAAATACTTGATTGCAGTTGTTACTGCCAAGGGTGGTACAACCCAGTTGTTAGGTTTAGGGGCAATTACTTTTACATAAGGCCATGTAAGTTTGGAAAGTGTTTTCCCATTGATAAATGAAATTATCATTTAGAAGCTGCATTTCGTATTTACTCTGGTTATCTTTTTGTTATATAAATTGTTTTTTGATGATATCAATTATTTAAGTGCGGCAAATATGCAAATATTACCAAAGGGGCAAATACTTTTTCACAGCATTGAACTGTATGTATATTTAAAAGACATTATGTTTTAGTTTATGTTATGTATATATGCAGGCACAATGGTTCCTCAGCCATGCCCAAATGGCACATACACTCATCCGGATGTCAGAGGTCTACAGAATAAGAGAGAGTGCTTGGCCTGCCCTCCAGGAAAATTTTGCAGGTTATTTAATCCACCTATCAGCAGGCTTTGTTCACAGGGTAAAATGTTTTTGATTAATGCAATAAAAAAGCCTTTTTGTTTTAGGGGTGGTCAGATACGAGGCATGTGTGCAGCAGGGTATCTGTGTATATCAGGCAGCTCAGATTTCACCCCACAAGGAACAGTTATGCATAACACAAGCCAGTGTAAATGGGGAATGCAGTGTGCTGGTCTCTGTCCTGCTGGTAGGTTGTTTAGGGCAAATTAAACTAATAGCATTCTATTGTATGTGCCACCATGTAACCATATTTATATTGGCAGGTTTTTACTGTCCAAAGGGTACAGAGAACCCTCAAGCCTGCCCTGTTAATACCTTAAAGGAAACCCCTGGAGGAAGCAGCCTACATGACTGTCTCCCCTGTCCACCTCGACACGCGTGCAAAGAGGGTGAGAAAAAAAAAAAACCTAATAATTAGCTAGTCTGTAGTTATTTTAGCAACAGGATATTAGCATAGGAAAATAAAAATAAGGTTTCATTCTAGCATTATTATTATTATTATTATTATTATTATCATCTGCATTATGCCAGTGCCATCAGGGAAGAAAAAACTCCATTGATGTGATTACCTGGTCATTTAGTACATTCAGGTCATCAGCTGACTTAATTGTTTTGTTACATAACATATTTGAGCCTAGACCTGACCAACTGAAGCAACCACAGATCATAACACAGCTTCCCGAGGCTTGTACAGTGTGCACTATGCATGATGGGTACATCTTGTTGTGTGCTTCACTTCAATGCACCAATGCTCTGGAATACGGTCAATCTGGACTCAATAGAGGATATAAACCTTTTCCATTTCTCCAATGTCCAATGTTAATACTTACTTACAAATTAAAGCCTTTTTTCTAATTAATTTCATTAACAAGTGGTTTCCTTATGGCCACATGGCTGTTTAGTCTCAAACCTGTTTATTTTTTTAAGTGATTTCAATTCATGATTTTTTTCTTACCACATTTCTTCCAAGTTGATGGTCCTTGCCACAATGTGCCACCATGTAACCAAATTTGGTACAGAGGACCCTCAAAGGGTACCGAGAACCCTCAAACCTGCCCTGTTAAATACCTCAGTATACTTTAACCCTGCCTGCAGGTGATCCTGTACTCTACCTGTGTCCTGAGGGTCACTACTGTGATGGTATAATTGATTTTGAGTCTGAGGGCAGACCTGGACCAAGAAAATGCCCTCAGTTTACCTACAGACCTATACCTGGTGCAGGAAGCAAAGGAGACTGTCTTCAGTGTCCAGCCGGTACCTTTTGCAATGCCACAGGTCAGATATGCAATTACTTAATTGCAACTGTTTCCATCTTAAACTACAAAAAGATTAAAGATTGATTTATCCATAATTAAATATACATAATTAAATGTTTCAGTATATCCGCTGTATTTTCTGTATTATAAATCTCCTTTGTACACATCCTATTACTCACTCTAATTTACTCATTTACAGTATATACAGTATTTTATAACAAACCACATTTCATTCTTTTTATTTAGCAGCTTATGAAATAGCCTTTGATGCCACTCATTATATATTTATTACCGTACTGTAAAAGATACAGCAGTTTTAAATAAAATTAATGACGCGATGGAAAACAAAAATAGCCCAAAACAGACACTACATTTCAGTGTGAATTTTATGCATATGGCACTCAATGATATCAACTTAATATTAGAACTTATAACCAGTGTTGTGTCCAAAATTAATAACTCAATGGCCTATCGTGTTTCAGGTCTGACTGATTTCTCTAGCTTCCCCTGCCCCCCTGGATACTGGTGTAGTGGTACCGGCTCGCCAGTTCTCTGTCCTGCAGGCACCTTCAGAACTCAACCTGGTGCAAATGCTTCCAGTCAGTGCCAGCTCTGTGCTGCTGGTACATATTGTCCTGACCCTCGCCTCACAGGTCAGCCTAACACTGTGGGAATACCATGCAGAGCCTCTTATCAATGCCCTGTAGGTGGGTAAAGATGCATTTTTTTTTAATTTATATTCGTATATAATATCACAAAACACAATTTGTATATAGCAATGGTCTACACTAAGTCTACTAACAGGATCAGTGGTGGAGGTCTTGTGCAGAGCAGGCTCATATTGCAGACCACAAACTGGAGAGCCCACTCCATGCCCTGCAGGATATCACTGTCCTGAAGGCTCACATACCTACAACAATGTGAAGCAAAAGTATGTAAAAATGTATATGTTTTTAAAAAATGGAAGGAAAAAAAAACACTCTTAGTATTCATTTTCTTTGGCAGGTGCACGTACCCATATTACTGCCCAGCTAACACCTCAAGCATGCTGTCATGTGGTGGTGGCTTTATGCCCCGTAACGCCAGTGGCTTAAGAGTTTCCCAGGAGAACAGCTGCTTAATATGTGAGGCAGGGACTTATCGGCCCAGTGGCTCTCCTCACCTCCGCTGCCTTGCATGCCCCCCAGGCTACCACTGCCCTCCAGGTCAGTCTGAGTGGACAACCAGTTAGGTTGTGAGGTTTAAAGTAAAGAAAAAAAATCTATGTAAGACAATAAGACAGCAAGCATTATGAATAATACTGATCTGTCCATCAGGCACTGATGACCACAGAAGTCAACTATGTCCAGTGGGATATTTTTGTTCAAGGGGGTCAGCCAATCCTGTTGCATGCCCGCCAGGCAGCTATGGCAACAGCACCAAGGCTGAGACACTTGAGGAATGCTACCCTTGCCCTCCAGGCACATTCAACCACCTGTATGGTCAAAAAGCCTGTTTTCCCTGTGGCAGTTCTTCCATATCACCTCCAGGTCTCCTTATAAACACCCAGATACTAAAACAGTGTGGTTAACACAAACATATTGTTGCATATACAGAGTGAAATACACAGCATTAGAGTACGGTGACTTACTATGGTGTTTTTGATCAGGTGCATCCTCGTGCAAGTGCATAGGCAAAAACCGGGCATTCCAGCACTCTGACGGTTCCTGCGTGTGTAAAGCTGGTTATGTCTTTTACAATGAACTGGACTTTAAAAGTTTCAGTGGTGACAGTGATCTAGACTGTCAACCCGAGGTAGGAGAACTCAGTCATTCACTCACCCACGCCGAGATATCAGATTGTAAATGTTGCTTAGACTCTGTACACCTAATCCACATGGCATACCCTGCATGTATAGTTATGTCACAAATTAATTTTAATAAGAAAAAGCCCATATAAACAACAGTGTCAATAAAACATAAGATAATCAAAACTGGGCCAAATGAATGACACAGTGGATATGACACAGAAGTATGGCAAATGATCTGATTTTTATTGTTACTATCGATAATGGTTTACTTAAATTAGCAGGAAATATGGTCTCGTATTTACATACTGTACTGCATAAATTGCATGTCTTCAATAGCTATATAAAGCATCCGATGTACAGTAGATTGACCTGCGGCTATAAAATATTCATTGACATTACTGCATTATTTTATAAATCATTAATGAAAAGCATGATAAATTTTTTGCCCCCTTTTGAAGGTGAGCCAACGTTGTGGAACTGGACAAGTGAGACTAGCTTCATCACAAGACTGTGTCAGTCCCACCAAATACTCATGCAACATTACTTGTGGACCTTATGGTGGAAGTCTGGATGTAGGCTTGGGCATGTGAGTACTCTAAAGGTGTCCTTCATTGTTATTAGCTTAAATACAGCATAAGTAAAAAAAAAAACTTAAATAATCATCTTTGCATAATAAATCAATGCATTTACAGTATAGGGGGTTATGATATCGTACTTTTACTGTATTTTGTAATCAGCTCTAGTGTATGTGGACGATGATAAAAGACAGTTGTCTGTTTCACGGCAGTTGTCACTGTGAGATGTACGTCTCTGCGGAGGAGTTGTGTAACTCTTCATGCTTGTCAGCGCTGCCTGTGCTATCTGCCAGACTGACTCCAAATGGACAGCTGGTGCTCAGGATCAAAATGATGGATGAAAACAGGATCAGAAGCAGAGTGAGTAATGTGTATTTGTGTATGTTGTTTTTTTCTCTTCCCCTTACAGTGCTAACTTCAGTCCTGTCCTCAGTGCGAGATGCATTAATCAACTCTCGTTTCTCTTTTTAGAATATGATGAACATACTGGGGCCTGACAGTCATATCAACCGCTTCGGAAAGATCCACTTTGTCCAGTTTTCTTCTGATGGACTGTTTGGTTGGATTTTAAAGGATCCTGTGTTTATTGACTTATTTTTATCTGGTAACTCAAACAGATATTACATGGCCCAGTTTATTATTTCTTTCTAAAATATTTGCACCCTAAAAAATACTGTATGTAAGTACCCAATAATGTAAAAGATGGAAACATGATAAGTGATGTCTGTTATCTGATACCTAGTTATACTGTATCTCTTATCAGAGCCATTTGAAATGCTAGATGGACATCCAAGGAAGAGAAGACACACCCATGAGGTAGGATTACTGATCTCAGAGCCTCTTCCTCGCATTCCCAACCCCATAGCCTGCCTTTCCCCCAATGACATGCTCATCTTTCAGCTTACCATCAACTACACAGGTGGGATATTTTTACAAACAATTTCTTCTTAAGTATTTATAAACCACTGTATTTATAGTATGTAATGTCACTCTATTGATTATGAATCCAGACCGTCTCCTCAGCCACTTTCCAGTCTATCAAAAGAACCATTTGTTCAGCAGTAACCCTGCCTGGGACTCTGGTGCATTCAGACGACTGGAACGCCTTGTCAAACATTCCCAATTTAATTCCACCAGGTATGATCACTAATTTATATGCAGTAACAAAGGCCGGTAATTTGGCTAAAATTTTAATTCAATTGCTAATTAGGTATACTGTAGATAATCTATAATATTAGTGCACTTCTTAAATGTGCAAATCTCAAAATTCTTAAATTTCACTCTTTGATTTTGTATAGAATTAGACCAGGTGATCTAGACCTTAACAGTTGGTTTCTGTTTTTTTCTTCTTTTTTTTTTTTTTTTAGATTTGCCCATGTATTCATGGAGCCAGGGAAGTATGTGTTCCTTGACAATGCAGTGCCAGACTGGAGCCTGATAGTTGTCGTAAAAGAGGAGGGCACTCAGTGTGATCCTACTGGAGCCGTCTTCCAGCCCACTTCACCAGCTCAGCTGGTACGACATGGGATTGTGAAACATCAGCGCCTCAACTTGCTGCCTGACTGGGGCACAATTGGAGGTGTGTGTGCTTGTCCATTAAAATTACATTCAGTAATAGCTGTCGTATAGGAAGACTCCAAATTTAGCATTTAGGACTGGCAGAAATGGCTCCAATGTTCTTGTACAAATGATCCATTCTGCATGCTTCTTCAGGCCAAATAAGATTTTGGAACTGAGGTTTAGAGTAGGCAAGTCTGTGCCACACCACTGGTACACAATATGGTGAAACTTATGTTTTTCATCGCACCCATACGAAATGTGTACTTTCCCAAATGGTGACAACAGGGATAGAAGCACATAGTTGTCTGGAACATCTAATGTATGTATGCTAGGTAAGAAATGTATTCTTTATTTAAACTAAAAGGCCAAAACAAATAATTATTAATGTTTTTTTTAGCCAGAAAGGTCCCATTGAAATACAAGGAAAAAAACTGGTTAAGACAAAAGCTTTACATAAAAACAAAAACAAAAAAATGTCTCTTACTCATTCTCTATACTGTACCTCTTACCTGTACAGCAAGTCTGAAACTGATTCCAGGAAACTTGGGGCACTAGGCAGGGTACACCCTGGGCTGGGTGCCTGTCTATTGCAGGCCACAAGCATGTTTAAATTCACACTCACTCACACACCACGGGCAATTTGGAAACGACAGCTAATGTGCATGTCTTAGGATTGTGGGAGGAAGCCTGGGGGAAACCCACCAAGCACAGGGAGAACATGCAAAATGCACAGAGCCCAAAAGGCAGGACTTAAACCCCTTAACCCTTTGTATAAATGCAGATCATTTACTGCTTTTTGTTTCACCCAAATGAGGATGGGTTCCCTGTTGAGTCTGGTTCCTCTCAAGGTTTCTTCCTATTACCATCTCAGGGAGTTTTTCCTTGCCACTGTCGCCCTCGGCTTGCTCACCAGGGACAAACTGACCATTTTGATTCATACAAATTCACATTTCATACAAACCTAAATAATTCTTTTGACTATGTAAAGCTGCTTTGCGGCAATGAAAATTGCTAAAAGCGCTATACAAATAAAATTGAATTGAATTGAATTGAATTAACCCTGAAGGTGCGAGACAACAGTGCTAAACATTAAGCAATTGTGCCACCATATAAAAAAATATATATTTTACATATAAGAATACAATACATTGAACAACAGGATCAAAGACTAAAAGAAGAAGGTATACAGGCCATTTGCAGCAATATCTATAACAGGTTCCACTTCAAAACACTATAATTATTATGGTAATGCTTCTGTGCACAAAGCAAGCTCCATAAAGGCAGGGTCTGCTAAGATTGTAGTGACTCAAGTCTTGGGGGCAACTACACTGAACACCTTTGGGAATAATTGAAATGGTAACCGTGCACCAGATCTTCACACTTGACATCCATGCCTGACCCCACTAATGCTCTTGTGAGTGAATGAGCACAAATCCCCAGAGCCATGCTCCAAAGCTTTCCAAGAAGATTGCATGCTGTGACAACAGTCCATTGTTTTAGAATATGCAAATATTGGTGTGATAGTCATATACTTTTTGCCATATACTGATCTTTGACATAACCCTAAATACACAGTATAACAGTGACCTCATCATCAACATTACAGTTAATCATGGGTAAATCATAATGTAGGTATTACTAACATACGGATGTAATGATGATGCAACTTTTTTTCTTTCTTCAATCTACAGGTGTATTGGCACTGATAGTGTTATTAATAGTTGTGTTGACTCTGTCTGCTGTGCTTTTGAGGCCAAATCATGCCAATCTCATTGCTAAAGGCAGACCTAAACCTAAATGGCGCAGCTTGGGAGAACCTATTGTTCCTGTAGCATATGTCTACAATGGAGATTGGTAAGTCAGCATTCAAGGTAACTGAATAGCCCTGACTACTTTGTGCATGCTTAATAATGTATTTTGTTTTTGTTGTTGTTCTTGTCTGACAGCATGGATAACACTGGACTGGGACTCAGGGGAATGGGTGAGGGTGCAGAAGATGAAGAACCTGCTGTGTGCAAAGGTGACCAATATACAATACAATACAGTTTTCCAAATACAACTTTGATTTTTGCCTTTTACTAATTTGTAATAAAACAACACCTTAAGGGTTAAAAAATATATTCATGGAGCTGGAAGGGTTCAATGTGAAAACACTGTATGATAAATTAGAGGACCAGAATTTGCATCTGGCATCACAGCTGGCTAAGCATCGCAAAGATACACAGGAGTTCTACAGGAATATCAGTCAACAGACCGATGCACTGAGGGTGAGAGACATGGATTCGGTCTGTTATACAATATAAAATAAATTGCAAAATTGACTTTGTCTTTGTCTAGTGCAGTGTTTTTTTTATGTGCATTGTGATTGTTAGGATGTTATGGAGAACATGGAGCCAGCAAAACTGATCCAGTTGAAGAAACTGCTAGAAAGTAATGCACAAGCCAAGAAGGAATCAATTTCTGGTATGTCTTTAAAGATTAATGACTGGTGTATGTGAGCTGGTCAAAGGTCAGTAGTCAGTGTTTGTGTGCATGTGCATGTTATAGTGGAGTCATCGATGGGCTTGATGGAGGCTGTGCTGAAGGCTTTAGAGGCTGTATTGTTTAGACTGAACAGAGAAGCCTGGCAGCAGCAACAGCACAGCAGAGAGAGTCAAATCGACACCAGAAACACCCAGGTTAGCTACACTGAAACATGGATCATTAATGTTCAACATTATTGACTTTCATTGCTAAAATCTTCTGTATAATTGCTAAATAACAAATTCTATGAATTGTTTTAGAAAAATAAATGGAAATTCTACAAAACATCTACAGAAATATAGTTTATAAATATAGTAAAATATATCTACAGAAATAGGTGCAGTCTCCAAAAGCAGAGGTTGGTTTCTTGACCGTGAATAAAACCCAGGCCGAATCAGTGAAAGAGCTGAATGAATTTCAGTGTAAAAAAAGGTTGCACAGGGGTGGCCAACCCTGGTCCTTGAGAGTCGCATCCATGCAATTTTTCCAATTACGCTTGCACTACTCACTCCTAATTATGTGAATCAGGTATGTTCAGTCAATCAGAAACTGGAAGATACAATCTAAAATGAGGGCGGACTGGGGGAATCCAAAGTAAATTGATATCCTTTACCTTCCGGTTGTCTGAACAAACCTGTTCCAGGTAATCAACAGTGAGCAGTGGAAAACATGCAGGGCTGTGGCTCTCAAAGACCAGAGTTGCCCATTGATGATGTTCCTCAGGTCTATAGAGTTTAATAATGTATTTATAAACATTTATATTTTTATAGTTATTTATATTTGCAGGGTTATCCTTCAATTTACGGTGGCCGTAAAGTGCAAAACAAATTAACAAAACTGAAAACAAAGTAAATTAAAAGACAAAATAACAAAAACAAAACAACAAAACCCAAAACAAAATAACAAATTAAAAACCAAATTAACAAAACAGAGAACAAAATAATAAATTTAAAAACAAAAAATTAAAACCCAAAACAAAATAACAAAACCCAAAACTAATTTGTTATTTTGTTTTGGGTTTTGTTGTTATGTTTTTGTTTTTGTTAGTTTGTTTTCGGATTTGTTAATTTGGTTTTGAATTTGTTGTTTTGTTTTCCGTTTTGTTAATTTGTTTTCAGTTTTGTTTTTTTGTTTTCAGTTTTGTTAATTTGTTTTGCACTTCAGGGCCACCGTATCAATTCCTAAATTTTGATTAGTCAGTCTGTGACCTATTGCAGATTTCTTCAACTGACATGTGTGAACTGAAAGCACAGCCAGACTCAGAAGCAGCTTTTTCTGGTCCAGGTGAAAGGAAATATCTCTCAGTTCCCCTTTCGAGTACAGTTCCCTGTGTGAGTGAAGAGGATCTGGCCAAGCTGGTAGCACTCACACCTCTCACCAGAACTCTGCAGGACATACAGCAGTCTCTGCAAGCCCTCAGCCACAGGTCCAAAGCTCAGGAAGATACAAGTATGACTTTTTAGTTTTTCTTTAGATTTGTATTAGAAATATTAGTTTATTATACCTTAAAATAAAACATATTTAAATTATTTAGTAGCCATAGGTCTGGCCACATCTTGTCATAGAATAGTTTCTTTATAATTACCTGCAATTTTAAAATTATCATTGAGAAACGCGTATTTACAGTAACAGCAAAACTAAAACTTACACAAACTAAATAGCATGACACTGTTGTGACAGGAACCAAAATGCATAATTATATATAATAATATATTCCTAAAAGGTTTTTATTTTATTTTATTTTATTTTATTTATTTTTTACAACAAATACCTGTTAAATAAAGACCTGCTATGGATTATATGTAGGGCTTATTCTATTTGTTGACTTGTGTCTTCCAGGTTCTTCTTTGGCAATTCCTGATAACACAGCACCAGCAAAGTTGATTCCTTTTGCTCTCGACAACCTTTCTCCAGGACACTTCGCAGTGTTCCTTTTCGGCTGCCATGTTGTACAGCTGCTAAGCCGAGTTTGCTTGTTCCCTCCAGTCATGCTGCTTCTGGCTAAGGCTCTTCCAGTCACATGCACTGGTTCTCTGCTAGCCTATTGCAACAAAGAGTTTTACTACGACACATCCAATCAGATCTTGTATATCCTCGAGAGCAAACTTCAAAATGCTGGCCAATTTATCTCAGTTCTATTACACTCGATGGCCTACATTAGCTCAGGTGCGTACATGGAGGTCACTAAATTACCAGATGTCCCACTAACCTAGGTCATAACTTTCTACTGCATAACTATACAAATTACAAACATCATAATACAACACTGATAATGAAACCTAGAGCATCAGGCAATCAGCCATTCACTTTACCCCTTTAACTTTCTGCTCACTTTTGAATCACTATCTTGAAAATTAAAAATGTGTAGTGCTTAACCCAATTGAGCCATCTCCACCACTCAGTTGGGGTATCCTATACTAAAGAATCACTAGCTGTTGCTGTGTCTTTACATGGTATGCTTTTTTTAAATACTTTGTAACATACAAGAAGTACAACAGATTAAATGGCAAACAACATGTGCATTGTTGCACCATAAGACTTTTGGTTCTTTGAGAGGATGTTAAAGGGTTAAATTTATTTTTCTCTAAATAAATACAGGAGAAAATATAGGGTTTTTATAATAAGGGTTTTTATGCACATCAACTTAGCATAAATTTTATTGCAAAAATTCTCTCCGGGAACCACCTTATCGCGGTAGAGAGGTTTGCATGCCCTCATGAACCTGGGATCGGTGTTGTCTGGATCCATGTGCTCCAGGGTAGGGTCCCCCAAGGCAAATTGTTCTCAGACGAGGGGCCAGACTAAGTATGGTTTAAAAAAAAACCTGAAAAAAAGAGGAGGGAGAGAAGTGACCCTGCCTGGAAGAAGCCCAGGGCCCATGTCTGAAGTCAGGCCTGGACAGAGGGCCCATTAGCGAGCACCTGGTGGCCAGGTCTGCTACGGGGCCAAGCCGGGCACAGCCTGAAAGAGCAATGTAAGCAGCTGTCCCTCCCCAATCTCGTGGACCCACCACCTGCGAGAGAAACCGATGGGGTTAGATGCTATTTGGGTAGCAGTGAATGCCGAGGACCTCAACGGACCAGACCCAGGCGGCAGAAGCTGGCTCTGGGGACGTGGAACGTCACTTTTCTGTGGAGGAAGGAGCCAGAGCTCGTGCAGGAGCATTATCAGTTAGATCTGGTGGGGCTTACCTCGACACAGTGCCTCGACTCGGGATTCATACTCCTGGATAGGGGTTGGACTTTGTTCCTGTCCGGAGTTGCCCAGGGTGTGAGGCCTCAAGCGGATGTAGGGATACTCACGAGTCCGCGGGAGAGTGCCATGACGTTGAAGTTTACTTCAGTGGACAAGACGGTCGTCTCTCTGTGCCTGAGGACCATGCTGGGGAAAACTCTCACTGTTGTCTATGCTTATGCTCCAAACAGTAGTTCAGAGTATCTTTCCTTCTTGGAGACTCTGAATGGAGTACTTCATAAGGCCCCAGTAGGGGATTCCATAGTCTTGCTGGGAGACTTCAACGCACATGTGGGTAATGACAGAGATACCTGGAGGGGCATGGTTGGGAGAAACGGCCTTCCTGGTCTAAACCCAAGCGGTGTGTTGTTACTGGATTTAGTGCTAGTCATGGATTGTCCATAACAAATACCATGTTTGAGTTTAGAGATGCTCATACTGTAAGTGTACTTGGTACCAGAGCACCTTAGGCTGAAGGTCATTAATAGATTTTGTGATCGTATCATCTGACCTAAGGCCATATGTCTTGGACACTAAGGTGAAGAGAGGGGCGGACCTGTTAACTAATTACCATCTGGTGGTGAGTTGGGTCAGGTGGCAGGGGAGGCCACTGGACAGACCTGGTAAGCCTAAAGGAGTAGTGCGGGTAAATTGATAAGTCTAGGGGAGGCCCCTGTCCGAAAGGCCTTCAACTCCCTGTAGGAGCTGGGGAAATTGAATCAGAGTGGTCAATGTTCAAAGCTTCTATTGCTGAAGCTGCAGCTGTGAGCTGTGGTCTTAAGGTTTTGGGTGTCTCAAGGGGCGGTAACCTTCAAACAGCGTGGTGGACACCTGTAGTTAGGAAGGATGTCACCAGGACGCTTCCCTAGGGAGGTGTTCTTGGCACGTCCAGTTGGAAGGAGACCACGGGGCAGGCCAAGAACTAGATGAAGAGATTATATCTCCACACTGGCCTGGGAATGCCTCGAGATCCCCAGTCAGAGTTAGTTGAGGTGACTGGGAAAAGGGAAGTTTGGGGTTCCCTGCTGGAACTGCTACCCCCGCGACCTGACTTTGGATAAGCAGTTGAAGATGGATAAATGGATGGATGGATAAAAGAAAATAAAAATTATAAAATAATAAAAATAAACCAGTCTTGATCTTTTACATGCAAACAGAAAATAATTTTTTACATATACTACAGGACTACAACATATCTAAACCTTAATACAGTGCCTATTCCTTGTTAGTTTAACTGTATCAAATGACAAACTTAAGTTGATAAAGATTTTGACACATAAAATGTCTTGTTGAAAAATATAGATTTTTTTAGTATTGCTCCACTTTTTATATTAATAAGACAATAACCGTGCTAGACGTTTAAGCATCTTTAAACTTTCTCTTATACTCTCAGGCTCTGCTCCTCAACACTTCATGGGTGCTCTCCACTCAGCTATATCTGCACTGAGTATGCAGTTATTCCAGCTCTCCTTTACTCAGGAGCAGCAGGAATGCAAGGTAATTCCACTCAATGCATTTGTAACACTGTAAACCCACCTCTAGACTTTTATAACGATTTTTACCATACTTACAGATTAAGGAGGAGAACCAACAAGTTGCCTTTGGAACAATAGTGGAGGACTTTTTCAGTGTTAAAGTTCCACCAGAAACTCGATTCTCCCAAACTTTATTAGCAGAAAGGTTTGTTCTCAATCTAATTTAAATACTTTCTATTAAAATCAACATAAGCATGTCTGTTATTCATGTTTTCTATCCAATCATAGATTGCAGAAGTATAAATACTTTAAACTTGAGCACTTCCTTCAAGAACAAAAACTTTCACCAACAAACAGTTCTGCAGAGAGTAAGATCTTTAAACTGATTAATGCTACAAATTAAAGAATGTCATAATGAAATTTCTTTTATAAAGGCTAAATCAGGTATTTTAATCATTAATTCTTGTTTTGTTCCAGATCCTGGTCAAATGAGCAATGTTCTACAACAGGTAAGAATTTATTTTAATTGATGTACTGAAAATAAATTTTTTAATTCATAATAATACAAATTTATTCTGGAGCTGCTTTTTTCATATACAGCTAATTTATTGTTTTAAATAAACATCTTAGTGAAACTCAAATCTATAGCCTGCTTTTTCCTAAAATGACTGTTTCACAGTATAATTCTTTTCATTTTTTCAGTCAAGCTTTGCTATTTTTGGCTCTAATGTCTAGTGGGCTTTGATGATCAACAACCACTGTCTCTCAGTCTATGCATCTCGTTTTCTCTCTCTCTCTCTTTTCACTTGTTTTTTGTCATTCAGCTTCACCCTTTCTATTGGCATCTATGTCTGTCCTTTGCTCACTCTTAGTCATTCTTAGTGAGACTTTGTCTTTCATTGCAGGAGCAAGCATTGGTGTTAAAGTGTCAGCAGGACACAGTAGAGCAGAGACTGAAGGAAATGAAAGACAGGCTGTCTAACTTCACTGCAGCACAGAGAACTGTGTGTCAGGAAGAAAGTCCACCCCAAAGAACAGAACAAATACATGCAGACAGCCAGCCCATGAGCAAACACACGGTCAAGCCAGCTGACAACCAGGGAGTGATGACTGAGCAGTTCCTCAGCAATAAACAGCACAGTAAATACTTGGATGAAGCTGCTGGGGAAAATGATACGATGACTTAAGGTGATTTCAAAGGAACCAACTCTTTTTCTATATTACTTTCTATAGCTGTAAATTCGGTTTATCATAATCCCTTAAGATCCATTTTTATCAGCAGTTCCTTGAGTGAAAGGAAGAATATTGAAAATATTTACATGAAAAGCATGCACTCAAGCTGTTGTGAGTTGCACCATTCACAATGCCATCTAAACATGTGCTTCAGTATATGAAATGATAACTTAGGGTAAAATCTGACCTTTTAAAATTAAAGCAATTAAAAAAGTTAATATTACAAATGTACTTAAGTAAAAAAAAAATGACCTAGAAATTGTGCACAATCTTGAATATTATTGGTCTTTCAGCTGCTCCCAGCAAGATGGGGTCGCCACAGCGGACACTTGGTCCGCAAGTTTGGCACAGGTTTTATGCCGGATGCCCGTCCTGAGGTGACCATCCCATTTTACCAGGGCTTGGGATCGCATCCCGTGGCTACGGTTTGGGCACTGGATGGGAATTGAACTGTGGCCTTCCACAAAGCAGATGAAACACCTACCACTGAGCCACCAGTGCCCAATGTTGAATATTTAATAAAGAATTTAAACCTTTTCTTTCTTTGGTCTTAAACTGTTTGATGAAACTATGTACAGGGTTACTGTATACATGCCCAAAATGTATTTAAATGTATCTTTATATTTACAGTATATATGTTTCTATGTACACTATGTAACACTGGAATTCCTTGAAATAAGGTAGTTATAATCTCATAACTGTTTTATTATTCTGCACAAACAAAAGTCATGGTTTGACTTGAACACACCTCATAAATTACAACAGAATATATGTATAATATTAAAGATTTACCATACAGCAGGACAAAAGAACACACATTAATGTATTTAAAAACTATACTGGTTTTTATGTAAATGTACCTTTTGACAAATATGCTATATCAAAATAGATACTATTTGCAGTTTACCTGGCATTATGTTTTATTTTTTTTAATTCCACAGATAATAAAATTCACATACTTTTTTAAGTGTTATTTATTTCGATCTCATTATTAATAATGAAAACTTGGACTTGGTCTCTTGAGGAAAACAAGGCCTGGCGAATCAAAACATGCTCGTGATCTTGTTTTGTGGGTCAGCGTTTAATCCCCTGTGGTTCTTGTGTTGCGTTTAATCAACACGTCCACATGAAATAAGATAACAGATGATGCTTGCTTTAAATAGTCTTTTATCCAACAACCTAGCATTGAAACCGACATTCAACCGACAATGTATTAGTTTGGGCTTGTTTTAAAAATCCTAAAAGATTGACAGGACACAGATTGCAGATTGATGTGTGTCATGTCATCAATGCACTCAGTAAGCTCATCCCCAGAGCATGCAGGGCAAAGTATTCCTCCCGGACAGACTGCGAACAGATTGGGAAGGGCCAGCTGAGTATTCTCTCATTTCCTATCAGTGCTGATACACTACCTACAAGTTATCCTGGCTGCATTCTGTCTCATTCTTATCGCTTAGATTAATTCAAAGAAGTGTGACAGTGACACACTCGGCATACCTTTCAGCTGCTCCTACTGCTGCAGTGGCAAATGTCACGCCTCATATTTTGCAGTTGTTCTTGCTGTATTAAGAAGAATTTGTTTACATTTTTGTCAACAGGTTGTCAGGCTGTATTTCTAGAGCAGGGTTGGAGAACCTCTAGTTATTATACCTATTTCTGTCCTGGCCCTTTCTGTTACACATGGACAGCTGCAATACCTGAGCAAGTGGGCTTGAGTAACCTTAAACACACTGATTCTGTTCTACCAGAGAAGTGTGTTTGCTGTCAAAGGAAGTGGCTTATTAAATCGAGTGTTGTGTTGCATGAAATTTAAAGTAGTAGACAAGATGGAAGAGTAATACAGTATCGCAGCCTTTGTCAAGTAAGTGTTATTATTTATTATTTATAATGTACATGAAGTGCATGGATTTTGAGGCTTTAAGAAGTCAAATAGTAATTTAATAGAAATATAAAAAGAAAATCCAAGAACTTAATGTAAATGTGATGTGTCCAAATTCATTAGAAGTTATATTTTATGACTGTAAGATTTATGCATCTATTCTTTCTCCAATAATTTTAACGCAATGGTTCTCAAAAGATTAAACTGAAAAAGGAAATGTAAAGGAGTTTACTCCATACCAATAAATAATGTAAACTTTAAACTAATTAAAATTTTAATTAAAATCTTTTCTGTGGCTAGACAAAAAAGCTCTCTTTGTCTAACGAATAGCCAAAATATTAAAGTATTAATATTATAATATCATAAGCCTAATACCTGAGTAATTGGATTTTCATAAAATAAATCTTTTCTGCATGTTTTTTTCCATGTGTTACTGACTTTACAAAGTTTAAAAACCAATGTTTTAAATCTAGATAAGATTTCAAGCATAGATCTTAAGAAACATGTACATGCAGTTTATCTAATGAGTCAATCATGTACAGTAGATACCAGTTTTATCCAAACATAAGATTGAGTCGCTTGAGTGTTTCAGAAACGATGTCTGTACATGTTACACAGAATAGTGTGGGGGGAAAAACACAGGGTGAGAGACAGTTCTGTGGGTGGAAATACCTCATAGGTAAAAGACGTCAGAGGGAAATTGTCAGACTAATTGAATCTGCCAGAAGGAATATTCTGGAGTAATTAATTCATACAATCAATCTTTACTGTCATAATGAGCAGAAAAGCATCATGGCATGTACAAAATATCATTCACTGTGTTGGATAGGCTACAACAAGTTTATCTTCTTCCAGTCTGTGCCCATAATTGTGCCCATTTTTGTTCTTGGCGGAGTGGAAGCTGATGTGTTCTTCTGCTACTACTTTGTTTCCTTTCCTTCTTTACTTCTTTGTAACTGTCTGGTATTAACTAGGAAAACATACGAACTATATATTATATGTGAATTTGTGTTCTTCAAACAAACCTAACAAAAATGATATTTTTGTTACACAGGGTATTTTTGAAAAGTTGATGTACTTGAAAAGCGTATTTGTTTGTGAGGTCTTGGTTGGCCTACAACAGAGGGAATATACAGTAGTACTTTTAAGGAAAGTGCCGAAGAGGTACAGTGTGTACAGTAAGTAAAGTTGTAGTTGTGTCATTTGAACTGATGGCTCTATGAACATTAGTATGGTGAGCTTACCCTGAGTGGATAGTGATGAAGACACTCTACTGCTCAACTTGTTCGATTCTGCAGATGGACATGGCTTCTTTTCATCTTTTTCCTCTCGTAATTTAGCTATGGGTACACAAACACTTATTAACAAATTAATCAATGACTTGAAATAATGTTGAATAATTAAATAAACTGTATAAATGTACCTAGGCTTTGAGGATCATGGAGGTCATAGTTATGAAGCAGTGAAGTATAAACTGGCTTTGAGGCATTGCTGGGCCCTTGAGAGAGAACAAAGTAATATATTAAACCCACATACTTATTAACAAAGGTCTTACTGACAATATGCTTCTGGAGAAAGTCTTGTAAAAGCAGTGACTTACTGTGTGGTGAAAACAGAGCTATACCAATAGAAGTGGCTTCATACAATTATCTAACTAGTTAGCTAGATACGCAAAAAGTTCAGTTAGCTAACCTCAAATAGTGGAATAGTTCCCTTTGTAAAAAAAAAAAAAATAATAATAATAATATATATATATATATATATATATATATATATATATATTATTTTAAACAATTACAACCCATCGAATTGATTCTTGTTTGAAAAAGTAGGTTTAATGTACTGTATTTTTTTTTTAGTAGCTTACGACTAACACAGTAGCATCTGGCATCTTTTAAGACCCATAGTATCTATACCGTTTAAATACTGTGGACAAGGGTGCTTTTTTTTTCTCCCCCTACTCTGATCTCCAACTCTGCAAACATTGTGTCTCCAGACATGCATTCTCAATATAGATTACGTCTGGCCCTGCAAATCTAGCAGATGTGATGGTGAATGAAGTACATGGTCTTTTCTCTTTGTAAAGATTGCCTATTTCCTTACGGCTTATGCTGATTAGAATGTATTCCTCCCTCTGACATAGAACGCTGGAAGCAACTGCAGATTGACGTTGAGGCAGATTCATCACCTCACCATTCAGATTTGCCAAATCTATTTCAGCTGGCATGAATCACAAAAAACAACACGATTTATAATAAAATGATCATGATTCATGATAAAACCCAAATCTGATACATATCAGCTTACTTAGTGAACACAGACCAAAACCATTTAAATAAAGAGAAACACACTACGTACCTTCATGTTCACATCCACATTTCACTTTTATGCAGTCCAAAAGGACTACTGTTTTACACTGAATGGTAAACAGACTCCTTTGGTTGTCTGTAAATTGTGCATTAAACCATAAATGATTAACATGTCTTTATTCTAAATAAAGTGCTTTTCCTAAACCATGTGAAAGATCACTTACCACCATGAAGCACTGTAATAAACATTGTCGTCTCCTAGAAGAATCTGCCTTGTCAACCTATTTAATTAATAAAAGACCAAAGTGCAGGTTAGGCAAGGAAGCATGGAGAGCCAGGGTGATCGTCACATGACTGGCATCCAATGGGAAACCAAGTCACCTCTGATTCTGCAAGTAAATTTAAAATATATGGCTATCATAAGTTAACATTTTAATAATATTAAATGCAAAATCAATGAGATAGTGTGTGCATTAACTGCAAATGAACAGCATTTGGTTTCAGACAGCTGAAACACACAGATGAGCTGTGCTTTTGTGTGTTGGGTAACATACGTAAGGGAACACACAGCAATGCATGACTACCGACGTAGAGGGGATTGTTTTATTTTTTTAAGTAAACTGGGAACATTTACTGTTTATACTTTTTATTAGTAATTTCTGTATATTCAACAACCATCATTTACATAATATGACATATTTCATAAATGTATAGATAATATATTACTACAGTATATATATAATTAAATTACTTTAACAATGTAAAAATACAGATCACCAACATTAACCAAAGTGATTGCATGTAAATATTTTTCTTGTCCCACACATTGTGCTGATATTATATCACTTGTATTATATTAGAGCATTTAAGCTAATAAAAAGAATAGCAATAATTATATGCGTTGCTCCTGTGTAAGTGCACTACTCTGGTCTGCTTAGAGCTTGCTGTCATTTTGCATCACTGTTACCATGGTTTCCCTATCTTGTGGATATGGCAACCACCAGGACTGCCATTTTTAGCCTGAGCTGAGTCTCAGGCGGCTGCCAGCAACTTGCTCCCTCAGCAGTACACCAGTCCTAATGTTATTACACTACATTAACCATGTCTACGTTAGGAAATTCTAGACTAGACAACATACTCTACAATCTCTTAATACAACAAAATACTGTAACAAACTGACAATATGCTGGTGTAAGCATTGGTTCAGATAAAAGATTTACTGTATGTGTAGTAAAATTAAATTAATTACTGAAGCATGGAATCTATTTAATTATTCATACAGTATGACTTTAGTACCAAGCTGAATACCTTTAAACAGTAAAAGCAATCCTGGTGAGCAAATTGATTCAGACTGTAAGAGGAAATAAAGATGTGTCTAATCCATTGAAATAAGCACAAGCAGCTCTTTTGTTGTCTTCCACTATAAAGTGGGTGTATGTGAAAAAGGCCAATAGTTGATTGCTGACCTTTGAATAATGGTAGATTTTATCAATCCTCATACCTCAGATGGTCAAACCTACAAATGTATAAAATTAAATAATCTGATTTATACCTATTACAAAATGTTAAAGAGTAAATCATTTCAATGAGGCTGTCATTGGAAAATAATCAACTACTATGTGTTGTGATATGGCCTCATCTGAACGGACGTTTCTAGTACAATGCTGAAATTCATTATTTTCCTATAACAGCCTGTACTAAAGTGTTCAATTAATCTTATAACCAAGTAATCTGATTAACAATAACAAAATAAATAAAACCTTAAAAATGATGGACAATATGATTTTCCTTTAAATAACATATTTAAATGCAGTTATTACTAAGAAAATTTTGAGCGATATGGGTTCCAAGTGAATCAGCCATTATGATTAATGCTAGTATATTATCAGAAATTCATATTTTATAAACCTGATATTTGCCTTATGCATTACACTTAGAACTGCTGTCACAGAAAATAAATCAACACTTTTTTCCTTAATTTGATTCAAGAATTTAACAATGGTTTTATATCATTTTTTTTTTTTAAACAAGATGGTTGGACATACAGACACTTTTTTTCCATTTGCCACTATCCTCTAATCTCAGTCTGGGTACTATTTCAAGGCACATAGCCTACTGTTTGCACTCAGCGTGACTCATGAAATAATTGCTGTAATTGCAGCGAAGCTGATTTTCCAGCCTCTCCTGCGTTAAGAGGTGTGCGTGGGTTTGAGCACTGGAAAAACGAACCTCTGTTCCAGAACAAAGTGACTGAATCCTGGCCATACACGCTGTCAGTGGAGCACTGTCGTTATGTCCTGCGACTGAAACTTGTTTATCACAGCATGGATTGCTGAACATGCAAACTGACATGCAAAGCTGAAGATGCCCGTGAGTGCTTCACTGCTCTGTATACCAATGTATGCAAAAAAGTCATGCAAAGCTATAGATGCCCATGAGTGCTTCACTGATCTGTGGTTAACATGTGTGCTCTGGTTCAGTATGCTCTATTTACTCTGTTGCATAATCCCTATGATATGGAGGAACTAAGACCACACATTCAAAATATGATCTGTGTACTTATCAGGGGTGTTTTGTTCAGTCTAATTAAAAGCATAGTTAGACAATGCAGTTATCAGCCATTCCATCTTACATGTGTATCTGGTTACCAATTGTAGTACATCTAATGTTTACTCACTAGTAGGCCGAGTAAAGCATGAAATAGGAATGGTGTAATAAAGCAATTGAGTGTACATTTATTTATATAGGCTTTTCGTATTAATCAGTTGCCATAGTTTATGCTATTTAATTAAATGAAAATAAACCAGTAATTTATGTTACATCAAATCTAACCAGTATAAAGCATGTATAGAGGATGCATGAATAACATATTAAATGCGACTTGTCTAATTTGCTTTGTCTTTATACCATAAGCTTCATATCCTACTACCCACTCCTGTCCATAGGCAAGTATAATAATAACAACAACAACAACAATAATAATAATAATAATAATAATAATAATAATAATTACGCCACTTCTGCAAATCCTGAAAAGAAGAATTTATATGAGTCCATCCATCCATCTAAAAACCACTGTAGGATAGGAGATCATAAAGGCCAATGGTTATTACTATTGTATTTATTCCCATTTTATCACCGTGGTAGGATCTCCTGTAAACATTTGCACACTATGGGTAATCTGGGAACACCTGTTAGGTTAATCTGCATGTCTTTGGACTGTCAGAGGAGACCAGAATACCTGGAGCACTAGAGAAAACACTCAAACTCCATGTACACAGACCCAAAAGCGGGAATCGGTCCCAGACCCTGGAGATGCCAAATAGTCCAAAGTCTAAATAGACACAAATGAGATGCTGTGGTAATTTAGTAACCTGTGATAAATATTATGCCTTAGTTTGTTATTAATTTACTTGTTACAAAGCTCGGATCAGTGCACAGGGTCAGCTATGGTACGGCAAACCTGGAGCAGAAGCACCAGTAGCAGCTTGCTAAAATGCTTTGGCGTGACCTTTTAATCAGAGCCCAATCCTATCCATTAAGTCCACACTGTTCAATGTATAAAAGCAAAACACAAACAGGCACCACCACTATCAGAAATTATACAGTAAAGACTACCAGGTTTGGTAAATCCAGAGGGGTCAATTAAGTCGGAGTGCAATTGCTGGCTGAGGCTCGTCTTGGGTGACCCAGGGGCATTTCTACTGTAGCTATTGAGAGTCTGAGACTTTTCTTTTCTTACTTTTTATGTATTTATTTATGTTTTTATTTATTTATTTAAGGAGGAAGCTACGTTTGTAATAAATAAATAAATAAATAAATATTCAATCTTTCTCTCTCTCTTACACACACACACACACAAAGATTATTTTGCTACTTATATTTACTATTGATCTGTGCACTGCTCACCTTCTGTCTTCTTGCAATTATTGCAGTCTCTGTTCACTTATGACTCTTGTTGGCCCTGGTGGTGGAAAAGTATGAACAATGTTACTTTAATTAGCATCGACACGCGCGCACGGGCGCGTACGCACATACACAAGCACGAGCGCGCGCAAGAGAGAGATTGCATGCACTATCTCTGCTTATACCAGGATGGCACAGTTTATCCACTGCCATATAATCATGGCTAAGCTCTAAACCTAGCCTTTTTCCCCCTATCCCTGTTTTGTTAAATCGACTCTCATATTTACCATCAAAACTAGCTGACACACGTATATTTTTTGTTATGCATTTGAAAGTGAAGTCCAGTACTATTGTTACGCATGACTCCGAAGCTCCGGAGTACAGGTTAATAGGGGTAACTGTGTGACATGAACTTAACGTTATCAGAATAGAGCCCCAATCACTTTAACTCAAGTCTTAATATGTTGATTTAACGTTATCTGACTGTTAAAATAACCATGCAACTTAACTTAAAGGTGCAATAAAACGGACAAACGATAAAATAAAATAAAAAACCACTTATTAATAAACATTAACCCACAGGTAGCTTGACGTAGTAGCATGGCTTTTTGGGCGGGGCGATAAAGCAGCGAAACATCACGGGGTTTTTTTTTTTTTTTTTTGTCTGCGCATGCGTGGTAAGCGTGGGTAGGCGGTAGTAATGGTTAAGACGCCACAGGCGTTTGAACCAATGACATCACCAATG
This sequence comes from Clarias gariepinus, assembly GCF_024256425.1. Classification (NCBI taxonomy): domain Eukaryota; kingdom Metazoa; phylum Chordata; class Actinopteri; order Siluriformes; family Clariidae; genus Clarias; species Clarias gariepinus. The sequence continues at coordinate 24,455,586 of NC_071110.1, read as the reverse complement.
ACGTAATCAATCAGCGTCCTGTGCGGCCCCACAGTAGTAGCTCGACACTTGTTGCACTTTTATTTTTGAATGGAGGCCCAAAGAGAAAAAGCACAGTTTAGAAACGTTTTAAAATAAAGTTATATTTAGAGCTGTAAGCTTTTTAGATATTGACTGGCAAAAACAAAAGTGTCACATAATGTGTCAGTAATACCATTCAGGAAAAAAAAGGTACATTTCCTAGGGTTTTGAAACAATGGAAAATGGTCCATGTGACCCTACAGCGATGAATGCGTCAGGGTAAGAAGGGAAACACATAAATGACAAAAAATAAAGTCAGCTGATGACCTGAATATACTGAATGACCAGGTTATTACATTCATAGGCTTTATTCTTCCCTGATGGAACAAGCATATTCCAGGACTCAAATTATGAAAGTGTGGATCTGGGAGCATAAGGAATCTTTTTCATACATGATTTCACCACCAAACTATTAAACTTAATCAAAGTTAAGCGCAGTCAATGAAGTCTTGGGGTGTGCAACTTTTTTTCCTTTCCCAGGCAGTGTTATTACATTCAGCCAGTGATCATCCTAAACCTACTCACACAAACCCTTACAAAAACTGACCACTGTCAATAGTGTTTAAAAAACATAAAAAAAATTACAGCTACCAATATTAATTACTTAACTAAAGTCCATAGTAATTGTGTTGGCTGCGATTCTAGAATATATTTTACAGAAAATTAGTTGACTTGACAAAGACCTCTTAAATCAATCCTTCAGTAAATTATTGGCTAAGAAGCCTTAACAACTAAATGAGACTTCATTACGCCATCACTACAACAGTTCTCTACAAGTGAACTGAGGGCACGACAGAATAACATAAAATGATAACATGTCAAGCCACTCACTTTACCTTGATTTATCTTATTGAAACAGCCCACAAAGCTTCATTTTTTAAATAACAGGAGCTTTTCTTGACGTCTGTCAAGAATGTAAGAATGTTAATATGTAATACATATGTATTTTACCTGATGCCGTGCGGTACTTAATTCCTTCCCCTTTTCCCTTCTTTGGACACTGAGCGCAAGTAAACTTTCTAAGTGTGTCTGATGCTTTGCTATAAAACACCTCTACCTCAAGGGGCTAAGCTTAAAATATCCGGGGCTAAAGCCCCAAAAGTTAGGACCTACAGTAAGGACACTGCTGGGTGAACCACTTTCTTGATCTAGGTAAAATAAATATGTATGATACATTCACTGGTGCCCCATACTTCTGATTTACAAACCTGATTCATGATTCAGTTCTGTGTGTCAATTTATGTTATTTGCGACTTCTTGCACCAGTCTGATGTTTGTTCCTAGTTTCTGTGTTTGCTGATGAACAGGAAACGACACCCTGCCATTATCATCATGACAACTCAAATGACGCTTCTGTGGCATCTTCTTTTCCTGCTTGTATTTCATCCTGTGCTCTGAAGAACACATTATTAAATAAATGCTAATTTAAAAGGGTGGCACAATTGTTAGCACTGTGGTCTTGCCAGCAGTGTTGAGTGTTCACCAGCAGTGTGTACATGTTCTCCCTGTGCCTTGTGATGGAATTGGCACCCCATCCAGGGTGTACCCCCACTTTGTGCCCTAAGTCATCAGGGATAGGCTTCAGGCCCCACGTGACCCTGTACAAGCAGTATAGATGGTAAGGATGAATTTAGCACATACGGTCTTTCTGTTAAAAAAATAGTTGATTAGATTAGTTAGTTAATTAGTTAGATTAGTTGGTTATCTAATAATAATTATATTGTATTGATAGACTGATCTTCCAATTTTATTCCACAGTTCATTTCAGGTCAAATTTCCATGTCTAAAATGAAGTCAATAAATCAGGTGTTTATAGAGGCAACATGGATGCCATTCCACTTGTAGCGACTGACTAACATGTTTAGCTCCCTGCTGTCTCTACCTCCTCCTCCTCCTCTATCGGGGAACAGAGTCAAGTCTGGTTCGAGTGTGAGACTGTCGCGCATGCGCACTACAGATCAAAGCCAATCATGAACAGGCTACTTAGCGGGAAAGGGGGGGCACACAAAGCCAGGCGGGTCTTCCTCAGAGAGAGAGCGAGAGAGAGCGTTGTGTGTGTGTGTGTGTGTGTGTGGCGCGTCAGTGTGGCAGCGGATAATTTGTGGTCCTCAAATGGATGGAAAGGGAGGTTCTTCCTCGCTCTTCCTGAAACGCTAGATAAAGCGCTCTTGTTATTTTGTTTATCCGAGGAGAAGCGATTTTTTAAAATTATTTTCTGGAGCACGAGGCTTTTTTTTGGTTTTGGTTGCGTTTGTTTGCACGTGAACATTTTTACGATGTGAAACGTCGATGGAAAAACGGAGCGACGGTTCTAGCGAGTGGAGGGGCTGGTCTTAGAGGGTGTGGATGTAATGTGTATCTCTCGCGGTATGATTTAAACTTTCCAGTATATAAAATATAAGAAAGAATGAAAGAAAGAACTGTTAGCACGAGCGTTACTAGGGCGCTGAGTAACACCTGTCAGATGAGTTAGGAGTTAGTAACAATGTAACCTGTTAGCTCGCGCAGGCTATTGTTGGCACGCGCACTCTTCTATATTATTATTATTATTATTATTATTATTAACAACTAAAAAGTGCATAAGTAGTCACTGTCCATGGTTCTGATTTCTTACTTACCACAAGACTTATTGTAGTCCCTACTTCTGATTTACAAACCTGATTCAATTCTGTGTCAATTTATGTTATTTGCAACTTCTTACACCAGTCTAATGTTTGTTCCTTGTTTCTTGTGTTTGTTGATGAACAGGGGACGACGCCCTGCCATTAGCATCATGACAACTCAAATGACGCTTCTGTGGCATCTTCTTTTGCTGCTCATATTTGCTGGTAAGTCAACCGTGAGCATCCCATAGTATGTGTGAATTGAATTTAGAATAAACATTTCGTTATCAATCACAAAATAAAACGGTGTGCACAGATCTACTGCATCTTAGTAAAACTAACTTGCATTTCTATTACGAGCAGAGTAACCTTTCAGTTAAAGTGGATTATTGATGTCTGAGCAAAGAGCATGTGTAAAGAAAACATCCGAGCATCTGTAATAAAGTTATGCATATTGCGCACAAATGCAAATCCTTTTCTTATTGCCGGATGTCTGATTAGGCTCCGTTTTCTCCATCTGCAATAAAACATCACCATCTAAGCTTTCAGTATATAAAGCCTGGATACAGTCCTTTATTTACTTTAAATTATTTTAAGGCTGTTTAGCCCCTTAAACTATCATATTCCTATACAGTAATACATTTTGAACACTCTGACACTACAGTGAAACAAATAAGAATTGTATGATATTGGAGAAAGAAAAATGTTAGTCTACGAGGGGTGTTCAAGTCAAACCAGGACTTTGATTGTGCAGAATAACAAAACAGTTATGTAGTACTAAAAACTACCTTTATTTCTTTATATAAGTCCCTGCTACACTAATGCACCTATCGCAGCATTTCACTAGTGCTTGGATACCATCAAGGCAGAAAGTGTTCTCCGTATGCTGGACCCATGGTCAGGCTGCCTGTTTCACATATGAAACTCTGGCCTCCCAGGAACTTTAATGATCCAAATTTGTGGAAACAGCATGCAAGGTTATGTCTGTATGGAGGATGTGGTGTTCATGAATGATTATGTGAACAGTTCCCACAGACACATGCATCACTGCCACAATTTATTGACAAGTTATCCATCAATTTTCAAGGATCAGGAATTCTACTCACTGAATGTTCACAGGAACGATTCCAGTGAGGTTATCATTTTTAATCATATGGACTTCTTCTAAACATTTGCACCATTCAAATGATTTACTGCGGCTAAGAGTCTTATCATTGTATTGTGCTTTATTAAAAAAAAATTTCCTAATTTGACTTGCCCCTCGTAGAAACGTCAGTGATATCTGAGAGGTCAAGCAGTTACAATCTGTTAAATATTTGTAAAGAGAATAAGTTTTGAAACTAAACTACTCTACATAATGTGTCTTCATTGTATTTAGACAGGACAGTAAATCAAACCAAATTTAATCCAATACTCATCTACTGTATAGTCACAATTTCAGCTCTTACACTGTGTTTTTTGTTCTTCTGTCTAAGCCTTTCTAACATGAAAATGTCATCCATGTTGGCAGCCGGGGCTTGGGACTGTAAGTTATGTAAGATGGCTGTTTTTACAATGCTGTAAAGAGTCTTTTATTTTCCCCATCACATTGATTTGCACTCCACTGTGCTTCATCTGGGTTCTTTACAGGTTTAAAATCCTGTACAGGTTTAAATTAATGTCTGACTTGGGTGGGATGCTGTGAAGGCTAATGAGCTCAATTGTCTCACTATTTCTGGGATTGAGACTTAAAATAATAATGAACTCTCATGTTCTCCCTTAGCAGCTGTCTAAAGAATCTGTGTGAGTTTAATTGACCTGCTTTTTAGATGAGCAGATCAAGGCTGGTATTTCGATAAAGGAAAGGAGAAAATTATGCATCATGAGTGAGATATGATCTGTTTAATTTAAGTAGGAACAAATGTATTTGTTATCAAAAAGTGTACCCAATAACAACCAAAATATTTCTAAGTGTGGCTGTACAGTAAGTTGCATTACTGCTGTCATGTTAATCTGTGTAAAACGAAATTTAATAAACATGTGTTATATTTGGTAATGTCAGGAAAATGATCCGTGATTACACAATTTGCCTAGTCTGTAGTCTAAGAACAGAAAAAAAGGCTGCATTGATAATACATTGTAATCATTGTGAATCCACACTGTTCTTGCATTCAGTGCGACAATGCAGGCTGGTGTGCGTGGACGCAGTCTCTGACACAGAGGCAGTTCTGGGGAGCCGCATGAAACTCACCTGCGTCTCATGTATGAAGAGAGAGGAAATTAGTGCTCAAACAAAGGTGTATTGGTATTACAGACCCGACCGGGATGCAGTCCGTCAGGAGGTAAGATCGTCATACATCTTTGGGGGCAATCTGGTCTCAAAAAAAACAAACCATATGTTCACATGACGCATATATTTGTGGTTTACCATAAGTATATCAACATAGGAGACATTCAATCAAATACTCTGTCATTTATTTTAACCAAATACCACTATGCTATTTGAATACAATTTAAATGTTGTAAATAAACTGTTAGCCAAACAATTGAAATAATAAAAAAAAAAGATCTTGATTTACTGGCAGTACAATTGGTGAACCAGCAAAAGGGTCATAAATGCTTAAGGCTCTTATTGTATATGTGCATGGAGAGCGAAGGTTAGCTTGTCTGATCTCACACAAGAGCTACAGTAGCAAAAATCACTAAAAGAAATGTCAGGCTGGTAATGATAGAAAGGTGTCACACTGCACAGTACATCATGCTGCGTATGAGGCTGCGTAGCTGTGGACCAGTCAGAGTGCCCATGTTGACCCCTGTCCATTGTCGAAAGCACGAAAATAGGAAAGTAAACATGTTATGGACCATGCTATGTTTTTTTTTACATTAGTGTTGACTGCCTGTGTGTGTGTGTGTGTGTGTGTGTGTGTGTGTGTGTGTGTGTGTGTGTGCATTGCTTGCTTGGAATCACTAAGAAAAGAAGGCAAGCTGGGCTATGTTCTTCTGAGAAACCTTGGGTCCTGGCATTGATGTTGATGTTATTTCAACACGTACCACCTCCGTAAACATTGTTGCAGACCAAGTATGCTCCTTCATGGCAATGATATTCCCTTATGGCGCTTGCCTCTTTCAGCAGGATAATGCACCCTGCCAGACCACAAATGTGTTAAGGAATGCTTGGAGGAACATAAACTGTTCAAGGTATCGTCTTGGCCTTCAATTTTCCTAGCTCTTAATTTGATAGAGTATCTGTGGGATGTGCTGGACTAAAAAGTCTTATGCACTCAGGACAAACTCACAGCTTACTGGCTGTTAACACCTTAAGAGGATCCATGCCTTGACAGTCAGAGCTGTGGGGGCACAGTGGGGACCTACACCATATTTAGCGCAGTTAATTCCTGCCTTAGGGCCCTCCTTAATCAATCGACAGCTACCAACCAGGGAAGGCTGTCACTCGCTTTGGCAAGTTATTGCTAATCAATATTTTTAATTCTTGGCCACATGAGAAGATATTAGGTAGATGTATCTCACAACTGTGACTTTTGACCTCAGAATTGTCCGGTAAAATCTTACAATCGTTCATTTTTATTTCTTCTTTTTTTCCTTTAAATGTTGAAATGTTCAAAATATTTAACATTTTTTAAAAAACAATCCCCGTACTTAAGTGCATTTCCATTAAAGCATCTATTGCCTTTTTTTTCTTCCATCTTTTTTATTCTATTTGACCCATATTTTCACACAGACTATACATCTTAACATTAAACCTTGCTAAGGTACTGTTAGACAAGGACAGATAAACAAGCAGTACTAATATAGCCTGTGTAACAAGCTCATACTGTATGCAGTACTGCAAGATTACTCTGCAAAATGTCTAAGTAAATTAACGGACATTATGCTGATGCCAAAGTTGACCTGCTTGTTTGTTTAAAGACTTGCATGTGATTTAAAAAAACCTGGCTAAAATATAAATACCAAGATTTCCGTGAAGTGAAATGTTTACAGATGGATACTCTACAGTCTACAACAGTGTAAAATGACCACATAAATAAATAGGGTTGCACTGACACATAATTGGTTATGCTGATGGCATCAATTCATCTTCTGTGGAGTGCATGCAATAATACATCGTAATGCTTACTTTTGTCTTCAGTTTCGGTACTGCATGATGGAACTCGTACCCGATCATCCAATGTGTGGTAATTCTTTAAATACATATTAAAATGGTTCTCTGCACACAGCCACAGTGAAATGGCTCACCAAAAAGTGCGTGCATGTGCACACACAACATGCACGCTCGGTCTGACTGCAAAACAATGAGCCAGCAGCCTAAGTGTGTATTAGGGCGAGTTTAGCTAGAGGGTTGGTGTGTATCAGTCGTTTGGCCATCACATACGCAGACCATCAGTCCCTGGTAGTTAAAGTTTTGCGGAGAAGATGTTAACGGCTAGTCTGACATGCCGCTTTCCAGAACATTGGTGAGTTGACTAATTGGAAATTATTAAATAAATTGATAGCTTTAAATAATAAATAAAATAAAAAAACAGAAAAAAATGACAATGATTTTGAAAATGACAATGAATGTAACATGACCAACATTATTCTTTGTTGGTCTACTTTTTAATTATCAACATTAGCGTTTGTCACATGTGGAGGAGAGGCAGAATGCAAGTGCAGAACATGTTTTATTAAAGTGGGAGTTTAAACAATTTAAACAAATGCTTAGTATAACCAGGAACATGAAAACTAAGACTATGGCCAGGAACTATGGCGCTAAGGCTAAAGCTAATGCTAATAAACCCCACTAGCAGAGACAACACTAGACTAAACAGATGCAATACAAGACCTGTGAAAAAGAAAGTCTATATACTGTAGAGACAGGCTAATCAAGTGTAACAAGGTTCCGGGGGATCCAATTGAAACAACATGGCTGTGTTGAAGTGCATCCTGGGAACTAAAGTCCAGGACAAATTTCAACATAAAACACAAAAAACAGGAGGCAAATACTGGAGGATCATGACAGGGGTATTACAGTAAGTCCCCGACTTATAAACGTTCTTTATATGAATTTCTGCAGAGACATAGATTCAGAGACATACTGTAGATTATATAGATTTCTATGTCTGCAGATACATAGATGCAGAATTTCTGCAGATTTCGGATATACGAACGTTCGTAGATGCAAAATTAGGTCATTTATTGACACTGCAATGCACCAAATACCAATATTTACAATTATATACAATCTTTTTAGAGTGTAAGTGTAAAATTATTTTTAGAATGTATAAAATCCAGTGTATTGTATTTATGTATGTGTTGGGGGGGGGGGGGGGTGGGGGGGCTGTCCTGTAAAGCTGTCTCGCAGGTAAATAATCCCAATTTTGGAAAATCCTCAATGAGACAGAGTTCATAGACCGAAACATCTCTGAGACAAAATGGGGTCCGTTCAAGCTCAAAGTAGACCCGACGTCTTCCCTAGTCCCCTTTATATAAGGTCAGCTGACCCTTAGGTTGACAAGTAAAATAATTGATCTTAACATCACTCTAAATTGTGACAGTGTAATATCTTATGGAGAACATTTATTGCACAAGCCAAGCTGTCACCATTCAGCCACATTAGGTATTTTAAACAAAGATTTTTATGCAGCTTTCCAAATTTAACCCCAGATAACCCCTAGAGGATGAACAGGTGATTTAAGAGAGTGTTCTGTCCATCCATTAGATCTACATATATGATGGCGAACCACAGGCCTTGGAGGGGAAGTGGAAGGGCCGTCTGTGGTGGAACGGCAGCAAAGACCTGCAGGATGTCTCCATCAGCATTTCCAATGTCACGTGGAACGACAGCGGCCTCTATGAATGTGTCGTGCTCCGCCAATTTTCCTTCAACTCGTACTCCCCTTCCATCGCGAAGACCGTTGAGATTGAACTGGTGGTACGAGAAGAGGGTAAGAAAGATCACGAAGTCTTGCTGTAGTCTTGCTTTATGAGCAGAATGACCACTGTGGTGTTGACCTTCTGATGATCATAATTTGAATGCTTACTTTTTGCCCACGAACATGTACTATTCAAGATTTTAATGTCACCATATCAGTTTAGACATTTCATTAAATATGGCTTCACTTTGTTCTTTGTGTTTGTTCAAATAATAGTATGTCTTTGTTCTGTTTTTGCTACTACTTACTGCACACTGCTTATTGGAAGGCAGTTGTTTTCAGGAGATGAGTTTTATCTAACCAAGCTGTTACTACTCTTTCTGTTTTAAGGGGTAATGTACAGACTCTGGTTTATATACTGTTCTGTCGATGCCTGCCTTGAGATTGCTGAATGCACAGCATCTGATACTTCGAATATACTTTACACAATGTATATTTGTTTCTATTGACTCATATCACAACAACTGCATTATCTCTATCTGTGTCCTGGTCACAGGTTTACAAACACAGATAGAAATCCACAACATTGTATTTAAGTGGTGGATTGTTGTTTTTTTTATATACACAAAATATTAACCACAAACATACCGTACAACACTGCAAAGCTTTTACATTTCATGCATGCAATGTCATTGAGTGCAGTGCACAAGTAAACATGGCCTTATTTAAATATTTATTTATCTTATTTAAATTAAAATAAAAGAACAACATTATATTATACTAAATAACAAATGATTAGTGTTTGGTGAATACACTGTTGCAAGGATTTTCCACATGCACTGCACTGCTTGTGATTTCATCATTAAACCAACAGTTCTCAACTTTTTCTGTCTCCCAGCTAAACTACTAATGTCTGGTTACGGTAATTTCATACATAAATTGTGCATGTTGCCTGTTGCACATCTTTGCTGTTCTGCTGAAGACGATAAAGCTGAGAAGTCTGGTGTCATTTTATTCCACTCTCCGAGATGAGTTTGTCACATCGTTGATCTCTGTGTGTTTCAGTATACTGCAAAGAGGTTTTCTACAGCATATTTGCGCATGAATTGTGTGCATGTGAATCATAACACGTATTAATGTTAAGGTGAACACAATATAGAAACAAGCCAAGGTTGTCCACGATTGCATTTTACAAACTGAACAACTTTTTTTGTTTAAAATCAATTACTACTGAAAAAACCAAGGTATATTTATGTAGCTTTAAGAATATTTAAAGAGAGTTTGACAGCAAAACTCGATAAAAGCCATTTTCTAACTTTTACATATTCTAGCAAATTATTTTTCTCTGGCACACAAGGTTGTCATGTGATCATTGAAGCGAAAATAAATATCAGATGCTGTGAGTGATTTAAATGCACTTAGTGGATTTTTGGAAAATGCCAAAGCCAAGAGAAAGGATGTTTACACACAGCTGTCCTGAGATGTATGTGTCCCTTAACCACTTCGATAAGTTCTGTGAAATAGGACGTGATGCAATTAGAATATTGTGCGAACACCATGTTACATATACTTAACAAATCTCTGTGGGATACTGTAGTGTAAGTTTCTGTTCCACTTCCAAATCAATACTCATCTCTTTTCCTTCCTGCTCCTGCATCACTGGCACTGGTTTTGCTGCATTTGGGAGCCATATTGGACTCACTGTAATATTTTCTAAAGAAAATTAAGGAGCAAACAAATGATTTCAACACTTGAGAGACACACAGGCTTGTGTATAAGAGCTATGACACACACACACACTTCTGCGGAAAGATGTTGCATTTCCTAACATCTGTTAAATTTCCTTCGTTGAAAATTAATCTTAACTATGTAATAACATTATGAAACCAGTCAGGTGATGCATGAATGGACAATACACAGTGCATATCTGTATTATGATAGGGAGACATCAATTGGAGCTGAAAAACCGCTGCCAGTGTCTTATTACAAAAACACCATCAAAGCATGATTTTACCTATAATTAAAACCCAACCATAATATTATTCATACTAAATTGCATACTTAAATTACCACAGACAACTGCAGGCTGATTTGTCCACTGTGACAGATTCTGTCCATGTTTAGTATTCACACTTATTTGACAAAAACAATTAATACATAATATTTTGGCATTTGTGCTTTCTATTACTCGAAAAAAAAACCTGCACAAAATATTCTCTCTGTTTGCAATACACCTTGGTTCATTTTTTAATAACTAAATGCAAAAATGGAGTTCTCATTTTGCTGTCAAACTGTTCAACTGCCTATTACTCCACATGCCACCTGTAGTCGATGTTTGTCTTTAAAATGATGCCGTGGATGCCATTTCATTTTGTTTAAATTGTTTTGGATATAATATTAAATGATATTTTAAGAATGGACTGTATATTACTTAATTTAAGTCAGTTCAATTCAACTGGATTAAAGTTTGTTCTTCATATTAAATAAAACTTTATTTTTTTTCTTTTGACTTAACTTCAGTATTAACATAAATCTTGAAGACTTATTTGAGTTTCTTTGACATATTAAATAAGTAATACAACATGACAGATTGCTCTATTAAAATTTTATAATTAAGTGATGTGTGGTGTGATGTGGCCTGATGTAAATCTTACTTTTACCACCATAAAGGTGTTTATTTTTTCAATTACAACTTCACTGGTAGTATTTTATTCTCCTTATACTGCAGAAATGTGATAATGCTAACATGTACAGTATTTCTTTTTATTTATGAAGTAATAATTATTCATACGTACTTTACATAAATAGATATATTTAATGCTGTGACATGGCCACAGATCAAGTTAGTTCTTCTAGTTATCCCTTCCCTTTTTTTTCTTTAAGTTGGAGACAAAATTAACACAACACACTTACTGAAAGAATACTTGGCAAACATGCCACACTTTATATATAGGGGTGTATCTAATGAGCTGTGTAAATATTTCAAATGCATTTAACATTTAGCCCTATAGCTTCACATCAGCAATCCAAACACTGTATTATTATTATTATTATTATTGTTATTATTATTATTATTATTATTATTATTATTATATAGGTCACTAATCTGATAATGTATGTTGTGTGTGTGGTAGCAAGCGAAGATCCCACAGCACTGTACTCGGAGATCACGATGTACGTTCTGCTGGTGTTCCTCACCTTCTGGCTGCTGGTTGAGATGATCTACTGCTACAGAAAGATCTCCAAATCAGACGAGCAAGCACAGGACAGCGCGTAAGTTTTTTTAAGGACAGGATCTCTAATTTCAAATTTCTGTCTCTGTGTCTGAAAACATTATTTGGTCCATCAGATATTACAAGTGTGAGTCAAAAATTATCCACAGTCTGGCTGTGAAGTACTATTTTCGTAACTTTTAGAAATGACAATACATAATTTTTCAATTTGTTTTTCAAGACACTTTGTCCATCTGTCAACAAGCTTTCCTATTCGCTCATTAAAAAATGTTTAGACTGAGCTGTGAGCCATGAATGCACCACTGTCTTCACTTTTTCATTAGAAGTGAACCTTCGTCCTTGTAGGGCATCAAGCTTTCAGGGGACCTAACATCAGATGAAAGTCTAATTGAGCGAGATCAGGACTATAGGGAGAATGATTTAACATCTTAAAACAAAGTTTTGCATAGCAGTTTAATCCGAAGTTTAGGCTCCAGCTCTTCAATAAACATCTAACTATAACGAGCGCTGTTGATTGTCGAACCTTTTTCTGCATAACGTTCCAGTACTGGCCCTTCAGAATCCCTGGAAACTGTAAGCATCAATTTTCCAACTGATGGGTGACTTTTGACCTTTTTTATTGAGGATGTTTCCATTCCATACCCTGCCATTTACTCTCAGGCTCATATTGATGAATCCGTGTCTCGTCGTCAGTAATGGTTCTCTTCAAGGAACTTTAACCATCCTTAGAGTATCGGTCCAAATTTTGTTTGCAGATATTCAAATGCTCTTCCATGAGTTGTTTTTTGTTTTGGCACTAGGTACATGCCACCAAGGCATCCATTTTACAGTGTTTACAAATGAACTGATGTAACACATTTACACCTGCACAGCAGCCGTAAACAGAAAGTGCTGATAAGACAGTGCATCCAACAGAAGTTTTAATATAAAAAGAGTGCGGATAATTTTTAACTCAACCTCGCAATGTCAGGATAACATGGTAAGATGGTAAAGTACAGACAGTTGTGCTATTTTGCACCGCGTAATGTTAATTTTTTTAATGTCACATCTTTCCCATGTAAATACAATTTTTAAGTAACTTTCTCCTGCTTACCCACAGGTTGAGTCACAATTATCACATCAGAAAAATGGTTTAAATTTTTTAGTTTATTGCAAGTGCACAGATGAATGGGATAATTACAGTCAGTAAAGACCAAAGCAAATAGCATTAGCTAACTTGAATAATCAGACATTAGTGATGGCTTTTTCTGTTATGAGCTGTTTAAGTCCATAGACAACCACATTGTAAATGCACATAAACAAGCCCCCCCCCCCCCCACACACACACACACTCACACACACACATGCACACACAGCTAATGCATCCATCCACAGTGGTTTGTGTGCATTAGTGAACCCTAATCAAATCAGCTCTGGAGTGCAGACAGGAAACATTGCTAGAAGCCCTCTCCAGGCTTATCTGTTATAATCCAATTGTGATATTCATTCATCCCTTAATGCCATTTGAGACAATCCAAGACCATCATAAACTTTTATTAACACCTAGCACTTTTCTTTCCATTTTTGAAAGTTTTCATTTGCCATTGCCTGATGTTTGTGTTTCTGTAACTGTTTTCTATTCCTCTTTTATATCCATGGACTCTGAAGAAAAAAAAAGAGAAACAGGATCCTGCAATGTTCATTTTTTAATTGAATAGTTGCACTGATATGCAGCTCTTAAGCAAAACCCTGTGTTTGTTTGTTTTTTTGGTGCAGTAAAGCTGCACCCTCATAGATTTTGCCTCTTTGTCTACAGGACAGACTACTTAGCCATTCCTTCTGAAAATAAAGAGAACCAACCGGGTCCTGCTGTAACGGAATAAAAGTGGTTGTCTCACACACAATACGGTATTTTAAATTTACAGTACCTCTCGCTCAGTCATGTTACGCAACCCTCACCTGCTCATCGTGTGTGACTAACCATCTCCACCTCTGTCTCATCACTCCATCAGTCTGATCTGTTCTGACAAGTTTGTGTGCTGAATACCATCTGTGTCCTCTCATAACTTTCCATTCAAACATTCACTTTTTGTTCAAAGCTGATCAATTTTAACCATTTTTAGCAGGCAATAACTGTGAGGCGACGCACCGATGATTGTAGAGATAACAGGATGCTAAATGTTTGTCTATGTGGGAATAAGATAGTTCTAACTGGTTTTTACCTCTTATACTGTACTACTTTGTCAAACATGATATCTGACAGTTTCAAACTGAGGGACTCAACAGTGACACACAGTGGTTTGGCTTTTCTTACATTTAAGATTATGATTTAATTATTTGCCACATGTACCCAACAGTACAGTGAAATGTTTTAGCATCCGTACATAGGGTTAAGGACTTTGCTCAAGGGCAGTGCTGGGGTTTATACCCCGAACCTTTTAATCAGTAAGACAGCTTAATTCTTAGAGAATTAAATCTCTTGAGATTTACAGACCGGTGTTCAGGCCTGCCTTCCTTGTAACAGTCTAGAAACTTGGAATGGGTTCCTGCACAGCATCCATTTAGTTTTGTGGGAATTTCATTTAACCCAGTCTAGAACATATCATTATTGATTATATCTCTGGAGTTATTCTGTCCTCATTTCAGTATGCATAAAAAGCATCTAGTTACACAGATAATATACCGTTTAGGTTAAGATGTGCATTATACCAAATTAATTATTAATGTACAGTAACTCAAATATTATTTTCTCTTTCAGGTTCTGATGATTCCTTGAGGCTTAAGATGAGACTGATGTTTCGTGGGACGTTGCCAGCGTGCGAGTAGCACCGACATAACACGACATGACAACCAAAAGACCCTCTCGTCTTGTACGCGTAATGAGAAGCAAATTCTCCACTGCTTTATTTTTGTCCTTGTCTTTCTCTCAGTGAACGTGACAATTACATTAAAGAGCAACACTAGAGAAATACAGGATCATGTTGGTGTTTTCACAGTTTATGCCTTAGAGGAGATACGAGATACGAAAGAGCCATCAGATTTTTTTTCTTTTACGAAAAAAAGCTAACACACTGCCTATTGACAAAAAAAAACAGAAACATTTTTGCTTGACGTTCAGCATACTCAGAAAGACGTTCATAGTATTTAATAGCGTCTCATTCTTACTATTTTGGTAGATTTTGGAAATGTACTCCAACATCTTTTAATCTATTCTTAAAAAAAGGAAAACATTACATTTGCATTACATTCTGGCTTTTTGGGTTGCTGTGTCAGATTCCATACTGTGTGTGTGTGTGTGTGTGTGTGTGTGCGGGCGGTCATATCAGCTCATATGATAGCTTACATGTAACACTAGGCTTTCTATTTGAAAGAACTTACCTGTGTTTACACTTTACATGTGGATCACACCTTTCAAATAACCAATTTTCCAGTCATTGAACTAGAGATTGTGTACATATAACATGAAGTATGTGATTAACTGCATAAGTCCCTTTAGAGCCTTTCTATCAACAGTGAGAATGTTTACTGTAACCATGTTAAAGTTGTTTTTAGGGATATTTGCTCAGTAACACACTGTAGTGAACCTTTATGCTATAATCACTACTAATCTTACAGTTACTGTGGACAAGTTGTGTGTTGTACTGTGTTTCCCTTTAGATTATAAGCAGGTGTTTTTTTTCTTTCTTCAAATGTTTACAAGATGAACTATCTGCATAATCTATTAACAAACCTTCTATATGTTAATACTGATCAGGGTGGCTGTGCGAACATAACATAATTAGCTAGTTAATGCGAACTTGGTTCCTGTAGTCTACTTTGACAATTATGGCGATGTGAAAATGACTGTGTTTCTGCACTTTATCCCGTCTGGAACTGTTAATAATGCCTTTTACTGTCTTTTATATTAATACTTTCAGTACAAGAGGACAGATGTCCAGAAAGAGCTGTATATTTCTTTTGAAAGAAGCTTGCCATCTATCATTAAAAGAAGCTGTGTATTCTGAAAAATTCCGATTGCTTTGATAAGTATTTATTTTTAAAAGATAAACAGAGGAGTAGAATGTTAAAGGTAAAGCTATACAAATTACATCATGGAATTTACAAAAGGGTGCTTGATGGGTTTGGTCCAGGTACTCAGATTTCCTTTCACAGTCCAAAGACAGTTTAGGTCAATTGGTGTTTCCAAATTGCCACTAGTCTCTAAATGTGTACCCTGTGGTGAATTGGCAGGGTGTAACCTGCCTTGTGCCCAAAGTTTCCTGGGATAGACTCCAGGCTTCCTAAGACCCTAGGATAAGCAATATAGAAGAATGAATGAATAAATGATTTTAGAAACAGGAGGACAAATACCTGTGAATGCCACCAAAGGTCTTTTTTTAACACCTGATAAATGCACTAGTGTTTGATGAAATTACACTTATGGAAACGTAAATCATAGAATATCAGAATGTATCAGGATCAGTGCATGGCAGTGAGAAGAACTACATTAAGAAAGGAAGAGCAAAGATATCTGAGCAGAAATAATGCAAATAGAGCAACATGCTTTCATATGCAACATACTGTATCAAACGTAACAATGTCTTTCCACCAAGGAATTGACTATTTAGCCACAGCGGGCACTGTATACCCTAACCAGATGCAAAATACATTGTTTTTCGAGACAGGAGAACAGGTCCATTTAGAACCTTACAATTTGATTAATATACCCTTATGCTCAGTTTGTTAACAGAATTGACATACTCAGTTGTGCTTTTCATAATGCTGTGGCATGTGGCTCCCTCTATTGCTCCTAACACACATAGACCAATTCTCTGATCTCAGATCTTTTTTTTTTTTTTTTTTACATTACTGAAGAAAGTAAGAAACAGGTATGTATGTAAATAAGTACATAGATATTACCACCATGAGTTATTTAAAACTAAATTTTTTCTGTGCAGAATTTACACCTGTTGAACATTTCCATCTGTAATAATTGTATTGTCTAAAAAAAAATTGTGTTGTAATCAAGACCACCTAGACCAAGTCCAGAGTGTATTGACACAGAAACAAGATCAAGACTTTATTGAGTTGAAACAAATTCAAGTCCGAAACCAATGCAGGGCAAGATGGAGTTAAGGCCAAGACCAGACCAGGAGTTCCAGGAAATTTTTGTGCATTTATAGTAAAATGTTAAAACATGCAATTGATAGCCTATCCTTAAACTGATCTGAAAGATGAAAATTATACAGTCTTATTATCTTAACAATAATAGGGTAACATGCACAGAAATTGAGGTATTACCACTTTTTAGACACTTATGAAAAATCTGTTTAAATTTGTAGAACACAATGTGTATACAGAAAAGGCATTATACCAACCAAGTTTTTTTAAATGGTTAAACAAGGATATAATTCATATGTTCATATGGTATGCCATGGACAAACCAGTTTATTTTCTTGCCATCACACAGAAATAATAAAATAAAACATTCCACAAAAGTGGGAATATGTCTGTTTTTCCTTTTGTATCTGGCCCCCAGACTGGCACCTTGAACACATTGCAGTAGGGTTCGAATGTTCTGTGTGTAAAATTATATATTAGATCTGCAACTGTGTATTCATACTCAGAATTAGCACACTTAAAGAATGCTACCACTTCGTATCACAGCCTATTTAATAACTGAATGGTCAACTTTTGGTTTTGAGGTTTTGAGAATTAAAAAGATTCCTAAGGAGTCTTTAAGCAAAAATAGATTAATTATATTAGCTAGCAGGCAGCATGGTGGCTTAGTGGTTAGCACTGTCATCTTGCACCTCCAGGGTTCGGGTTCAATTCCTGGCCAGGTTTGATTCCCACTCTTTGTGTGCATGGAGTTTGTATGTTCATCCTGTGCTTGGTTAGTGTGTGACTGTGTGTAAGTTTCCTGGGATAGGCTCCAGGTCCCCTCGACCCTGTATACAGGATAAAGCACTATAGACGATGAATGGTTAAGTGATATTAGCTAGGTATGTTTGCATAAGGCACTCGGCTTGAGTTTTTTATGCTTCCTTATTATGTGCCAATAAACTTAAAATAGTTTCAGCCATCCCAGTAAATACTTCACTGTAGGAATGACATATTGCTGTATTTCATTTGCATGATTATAGCAAATAATCTCTCTGTGCTTTAGATAGCCAGATTTTTTTTTCTTTTTTTTTCTTTTTTTTACAGAAAGTCAGCTTATTTTCTTGCATTTACTTTTACTAAGAGCATGTGGGACATTTATTAATATCCCTGTTATTGTGGTCTGGACCAGTCTTAATATAAAATTCCAAGTCCGGTTTGCCTGAGACACAGATGAGGCAGATTAAAAATGTGATCGATTACGAGACGAGACTCAAAACACTATCTGAAACCAAAATGTGTTTATTTAAATAAATGTCATGAGTGTAAATTAAATGGCTTATAAAATTAAAGTGGATGAAAAACCTCAATATAGTGATCAAATTATAATTCCACTTTTTTATACTGTACTTAACATATGATTAGGACTGATGTGTTATTTTACTGTATAAAACTGGGGCAAATGAGTGTTCTTTAGTGGTGAGAGGAAAGTTGAGAAGGGGATGGGTGGATGTAGAAAAAAGGAGTAAGAGATGCGAGCGATGAGCGATGTTCAGCATGTTTGCTCCCAGCGCCGAGAAATGTAGCTAAGGTGAGAAAATCTTTGTCAGAATCTAAAGTTCAGTAAAATCCGTTTTGAGAGTTAATAAAAAAACGACCCTTTTATTTCTCCTAGTAATATGCAGGACAATCCGTAGTTATGCCCTCCACTCATGGTTTCTGTTGCCTTACAAGTACTGTGTGCTTTCCCTAAACAGATCAGAGGAAAAAAAAGGGAGAGCCGTTGCTTTAGCATCTCATCATACATTTGGATAAGGAGCGTGCTGTTGAATTTCCTTATGGGGCTGTCCTGATTGCATACAAGACATATGGCAGTAAAAATTCTAGTTTCCGCTCTTTCTATCAGTGATTTACTAAAGCATCTGCTTTAGCATCTGGTTATTAGCCATCAGCTGGGACATAAACAGAGCGTGTATCTTTGGGGATGCTGACTCTGCTGAAAAGACAAACAGTTTTTGAGCAATGTTTTTTGTGAGTTTGTGAATGTGAACAGCTTTGGGCTTTCCAGTAGTGTATTCCTTGAACTGGGATGAGGACATTGGTTTTTGAGTTGGGTTTATTAAACTTAGAGGCAACATAGGCAGAACATTTAAATCTCTGCATCTAGACCCGTCCAGTGTAATCTGTCCTGCTTTTTTTCTTGGTGTGCCAGGGGTTTGAGGTGCATGACAATTCCAATTTTAAATCTGGGCACCACAAAAAGTTAAGAGAGGACTCCTGGCCTCGTCATTGGGTATAGTAGTAGAGGAGACCCCCATCTTTATTAGAAAATAGGGAAAAGGGAGTGACTGATCAGGGTACATGACTTTCCCCCTTTCACACAGGTACCCCAGGACAGGAAAGCAGTTTGGACAGGGTAACTGTTCAAATAGAGCCACACAGTGGTAGCAGGGAGTGAGGTGACATACAGTAGGGCTTCTGTATAGGCTCATCCAGGGGGGTTGCTGATATATGTTAAGTTCTTGGTTAAGATATATCAGCAACCTGTTCCCACTGTAAATTTGGATGTAGACCCTGGGGAGGATGGAAGCTCCAGGGCAATATGAATTTACCCCTCTTTCTTACGCTCTTTCTTATAAACTCATTTTCAAGGTGGAGAAGGTGCAATCTCCCACCATCTCTGCCACTGCAGCCAGGTGATCCAGAGCAGCTTGTTGCACTGGATTTGGGGGATTACATTGGTTCAGTAGGACCACTAGTTTGAATTCAGTGTCCGCACTACTCATGACAATTCACAGTGAGCAGGAAGCTCCATATTTAGCCTTTTATATTAGTGGGCCCACTGAGTTTAGCCGGGCTGAAGAGGTTCAAGAGGCATTCAATAGGGGCCATGCTTTCTGTCAGGTTGTCTGCCTAATCCTTGGAGGTATTTTTTGACATCATGCTTGGGCGTAAGATTAGAGAGTAAGATGTCTCTTCTTGGGTCAGGGAGCAACATGGCACAGGCTCATGCAACTAGGAACTACCAGGTTATAACATGAAGGCCGGAAGCTAACTGCTGGAAGATGGCCTGCTGTTGGAGCTCAAAAAAGAATAGGAACTCTTCCTTAAGGGGAGTTGGTGTCTGAAGCCCCCATGTTGCTTCTTAAACAAGTAGTTTAAGAAGAGGGCAAGAAATTGGAAGAAGGATTGTTAGAAAGAGAGAGATGCTGTGCCATCCTTCTTTATGTCCTGGTGGGATGCATCATTCACAAAACATCAAAATCTAAGGTTCATGGGCTATAACAGCAGATGAAGTCCAAAATAAGTCCATGTTTGTCAAATTTGTTACCTGCTAAGTCTAGAAACTGTTGTGTGTGATTATCCCAGAATATTACCAGTTTCTAAAATACTCACATATACCAGCCCATACATAAATACTTGTACATGTTACAGTATATGTTCTTATTCATTTTTAGGATACCTACCTCCTCTATCAAAAGTTTACTGCAGTCCACTAGATGGCAGTATTACATTTTAGTCAAAAGTGCTCTATTATTTGGTGAATAATTTTTTTTCTCCTTTTGAAGAAAGTGTATACATAATTAATTTCTTTTGACATTCCTGCTTCTTTTGATTAAATGCCACATAGTAGCAGTTATGTGAAGCTCATTTACAGGATATCCAAGGAGACCACTAAATAATGGTTCAGCCCTGAAAAGTCTAGCCTGTTGAGAAATAATAGGAGTTTTACATCGGAAAAAAAAAAAAATGTCACCCTTAAAATGTGTCAGTTTTCTCATAACACAGTATGATTTCTGTGTTGCCTAAGAAGACATTCCCTGCATTGTCCCAATATAAGCTCAAGAATGGAAATAAATGCAGATAAAGAGGCTAAGCAAAGATTAGCTACTGCTTAGGGGGGAACTTTAGTGCTATTTTTAAATTCATACTGCACTTTCTTCACAGCTTTTTCTTTTTTTTAATCCTCAGACAATCTTAGTTAGTGCATACATGTCCAAGTGATAATGAAGACAACACTATGGGGACACTTTTCCATTTGGTAACAGCTTTTTGCCTGTCTGCTGACAGTCTGATAGAGATATTTTCATAGCAACTAAACCTGTGAAACTTAAGGTGTTAGTTTAAATAATAAGTATTACAAAGAAAATAGTGTAAAATGCTGATATAATCTGACAATTTTTTTTTTAATTTAAACTGCAGGTCAAACTGGCAGTTTGGATGCACCTTTCAATTCCAGGGTCTTTCCTGGTTTTTATTTCTTTCTACATCGTAAAACAATGCTGAAGGCATTCAAAATATGCAAACAATCTCCTTTAAACTGATGATATTTAGATGTGTCTTCTACCTATTCTTTGTAAAGCCTTCATAATTTGAGGTGCTGGGTTATTTTTGAGGCTGGCAATTCTCTTCTGCAACAGATTTGTTCTTGCTTTCCTGGAATGATCTTCGTGAGAGCCAGTATCTTCGTGGTGCTTGATGGATTTGCAAATGCACTTGACAATACTGTTCTTGCAAAAACTGTTCATAAACTGCTGATCTTTGTGTCTTAAAATATCAACTAACTATTGATGTTGTTGTTACTTAGATTTTTTATTTCATAGTTATAAAAAGTCCAGTATAGTTCTACAATGTAGAAAATTAATTCAAACTTGTGTCTTATGTGTACTGTATGTATGTATGTATCTATCTATCTATCTATCCATCCATCTATACGTATTTTTTTTTTGTTTTGTTTTTTGGTAACAAAGTTTAAATATTTAGCACAAATGAATAATAACATGAAGCAAAGGCCGATTTCTTTCTAGCTCACACTGTTGATTCATAAAATCAGTAGTAAAACTTCCGATGATTTTTCTTCTTTTTTTTTTAAATCCCACTTCATCCAGATGTGACATCTGTAACATGTTATTAGCAGTGACTGAGAAGTCACATGTTAAGTCCAGTCACAGGTGTAAACATACATGAGGTGAATTGTTTAATCAACCATTTCTTTTTCCAAAACAAAAAAACATTTAAGTAAGAACTAAAAGTAGACAGTTGCACATTGTCCAATTAAAAGACAAGAGAACTGTAAGTTTAATTTTTTATAAAAAGAAATAAACAAACAAACCAACCAACCAACCAAAAAGAGCTAAAACCTTTTTGTTTAGCATGCTTGCTATTCAGAGGAAACATGCCAGGAACCAAGGAGGACATCACAAAGATAAAAAGAAATTAGAAATCACAAACACAGCTGCTTATTTGCCTAAGTGTGTGTGTTTGTGTAATAGCATGCCACACATCATTCTTATTACTCCACCAAGACCCTGGGATTTTAATGCATTGCTCAACCGTAATTGTTTCATTGTCAAGCTGTTGATATACAAGATAGTTCCAGTCCTCTAATTTGATTTGCAGGGCTTCAGGAATGCTTATACAGTATTTAGTACAACTACTCTGCACTCACTGATTGTACAGTATCACTCTGATAAAGTTTACAAGTAAAAAGTTCAACTGCTAGTTCAAAGCAGTTACAAACACCATCAGTGGCAAATCATACTCTTCAGAAACTTCTGACTTGAACTTGAGTTTTACCCGAAGCACCTTTAACAGGAATGTACAAATTAATGTGGCCAACAGGTCAGCATGCTATAAGTGAGTGTACCTTCTTCATATATATATATATTTCAGGTTTTTGCAACGGTCATAAAAATGAAGCAATATCAAAATCACAATGTTTATACTAAACATTGGCTGTGATTGCCCATGGCACAGCCTAAAGACTTGTAACTACAGTGTGCCAAAACACAGCCTTGCTGATATCAGGATAACCACAATCTTGCTCATGCAATATAGCAAAATTAATCCCCCCACCTGGCATAACCACATGCATATGCACGTAAACACACAAATTGTGTAAACTACTCACGCTCTCATTCTCTACTGTATATTGCTTATAGCCTATCATGGGTGACTCAGGGCACAAGCCGGGGTACACATGGATGGTGTGCCAATCCTTCGCAGGGCAAATAAGCATGCACACACACTCACTCATACACTGCGGGCAATTTTTAAACTCCACTTTGTCTAATCTGCAAGTCCTTGGATTGTTGGAGGAAACCGAACCAGACGCAGAAAAAACATGCAAACTATTCTATGCACACAGACTCAAGAAGCGGTGTTGTGCTACTGTAAAGAATACATCTTATAGAAAATAATATATTCTAAACTAATATATACCTCTATTTATATAGGTATATAGATATACTGTATAATAGCTTGCTAAAATATAATCCTACAATAAGATAAATCCAAAGACCTAACCATAAATCAAACTTTGTGAAATTATAACTACATGCTACTCCACTCTTGCTTGAAATAAATCGATTTTAACCTAGAAGCTAGAAGCATACATCCAGTAAATCCAGTTTGCATATATTTAATCCGCATACAATTTGGCACAGGTTATCTTATCCCTTCTATTTTATACAGACTATGGCCCAGCACTGCATAGAGTGGCTGGCTTTGGGCATTGGCTGGGAATCAAACTTGAGCCAATCACTGAGCTGGCAAGGCCCTTTTATCAGATAAGAATGAAACGTATTAAATTTGTTATACCATTTGCCTAAAAAAAAAAAAAAAGTTTTTGTGATTCTGACAGAACTATGACCTTCATTTGATTTGGGTGGAACATGGATAATAGTTCTACACACAGTCATTACCCTCTGGTGAAAAGCCAAGATAAAATAATCAGTAATGTTGTGGCTGATTATAAAAATATTTTTTTGCCTTTTCTTTTTATTGCACAGTGTTCTGGCTGAAACTCTCCAATTATCTAACATTGCCAGTATCCAGTCCACTGTCAAAAAAAAGAGCTGAGCACTGTGCATCTATCATATGTGTGACAGTAAATGAGACTTGCTGAATGCGGTGGATGATCCAAGCATAAGATATGTAAAAACCTGTTTTTTGTTTGTTTGTTTGTTTGTTTTTTTGTGAGAAACTTTGCAAATATGAATATAACTCTTAATGGAGGTTGAGTTTTAATATTGATTTTATGATATCTGCTAGCTTATTTGGTGATCTTGTGGTTTTCATCTACCATAAACTACAAAAGAGAAGACGTAAGTGTTTTTGCTGAATGTGCCGGTCAAATTGTGTTGCTTTTTACTAGGATAATCTGCTGTATCTGTCTGTAAGGATCAAACTACTGGAGTAAGCACCTCTGTCTTAATCAGAGCATCTAGCTGATGCCTTGCTGGCGAGTTTCAGTAGGGCTGTCATCACTGCAGCCTCAGATTCCAGTTCTTGCCTGACTGGAGTCAAATCTAATGTGAGCAAGGTTTGATGTGTTTTGTATTCTGAGATGCCTTTCTGCCTAACACACTGTAAAAAGTGGCTGTTTGTGTTTTGGTAGCCTGTGTACTGTAATAGCAAGTAAGAATCTGATCATTTTTCTCAGACTTCTCTCATGAAGTAGATATTTCCACCCATACACTTTGCATTGAGATATTTGGCATGTGTGCGGGTGCTTGGGTATGGAAAGCTATTTCAGAATCAGAATCAGAAAGAGTTTTATTGCCAAGTACGCTTGCACGTACAAGGAATTTGTTTTAGTGACAGAGCTTCCAGAACAGAAAACAAATGACAAGACAAAACAGCACAACAAAAAAAAAAAAAATAATAATAATTGACATCAAATGGAGTAGGGTGTAAGATTTTAAATAAATTAAAGACACAATTTTTTTTAAATAAGTTATATAAATATCTGAAATCTGTGGTATTATACAGTATATTGCACTGTGGTACTGTACACAATATTGCACATTTTTATTTATTGACAGTTGATGTTTAACTGTTCATGAGGGAGATTGCCTGGGGAAAAAAACTGTTTTTGTGCCTGACTGTCCTAGTGTTAGGTGCTCTATAGCGTCGACCCGACGGCAAAAGTTCAAATAAAAGGTGGCCTGGGTGTGAGGGGTCCAAAGTGATATTCCGAGCCCTTTTCCTCACTCTGGATGTATACAGTTCTTGCAGCGTGGGCAGGGCAGTGCCAATAATTGTTTTAGCAGTCCGAACCGTCCTTTGTAGTCTTCTGATGTCTGTTTTCGTAGCTGAGCCAAACCAGACAGTTATTGAAGTGCACAGGACGGATTCAATGACGGCTGAGTAGAACTGTGTGAGAAGCTCCTGTGGCAGGTTGAATTTCTTTAGCTGGCGAAGGAAATACAACCTCTGATGGGGCTTTTTGACAATGAAGTCAATGTGAATGTCCCACTTCAGGTCATGAGAGATGATCGTGCCCAGGAACCGGAATGACTCCACTGCTGTCACAGTGCTGTTCATGATGGTGAGTGAGGGAAGTGCAGGTGGGTTCCTCCTGAAGTTCACAATCATCTTCACTGTTTTGAGCGTGTTCAGCTCCAGGTTGTTGAGACTGCACCAGACAGCCAGCTGCTCGACCTGACTTCTGTAAGCAGACTCGTCACCGTCCTGAATGAGGCCGATGATTGTGGTGTCATCTGCAAATTTCAGGAGCTTGACAGTGGGGTCTGTAGAGGTGCAGTCATTGGTGTAGAGGGAGAAAAGCAGTGGGGAGAGAATGCATGCCTGAGGGGCTCCAGTATTGGTGGTGTGGCTGTTGGACATGAACTTCCCCAGTCTCACTAGCTGCTGCCTGTCTGTCAGAAAGCTGGTGATCCAGTGACAGATAGAGCTTGGAACAGAGAGCTGGTTTAGTTTGGTCTGAAGCAGTGCTGGGATGATCGTATTAAAAGCTGATGAAAAGTCTATAAACAAGACCCTTGCATAAGCCCCTGGTTTTTCCAGATGTTGAAGGATGAAGTGCAGTCCCATGTTGACTGCATCATCAACAGACCTGTTTGCTCTATAGGCAAACTGCAGGCGGTCCAGTAAGGGTCCTGTGATGTCCCTCAGATAGGCCAACACCAGTCTTTCAAATGACTTCATGACCACAGATGTTAGGGCGACTGGTCTGTAGTCATTAAGTCCTGTGATTTTAGTTTGTTTTTGGAATGGGGATGATTGTGGAATGTTTAAAGCACAAAAGCACTTCACATTGTACCAGTGATCTGTTGAAGATCTGTGTGAAGATGGGAGCCAGCTGGTCAGCACAGGATTTCAGACAGGCTGGTGTCACGCCGTCTGGGCCTGGAGCTTTCCTTCTCTTTTGTTTTAGAAAGATCTGGTGAACATCCTTTTCACAGACCTGGAGTGCAGGGGAGGAAGAGAGGGTGGTTGCCAGAGGTGATAATGGTGGTGTAGAAAGAGGGTCAGGACAGAGGTGTGGACTGGGATTTAAGTTTTTGCCTATAGGTCGGGAGAAGATGAACCAGGCAGTGGTCAAAAAGTCCTAAAGCTGCTCTGGGGACAGAGCGATATGCATCCTTTATTGTGGTGTAGCAGTGATCCAAAGTATTTTTGTCTATGGCGGGGCATGTAATGTGCTGTTTGTATTTAGGCAGTTCACGTTCAAGGTTTGCTTTGTTAAAATCCCCAAGTATAATTAAAACCGAGTCCGGTTGTTGTTGATTTATGAAGAACGCGAATCCTAGTGTTGACATCTCTTCCATCAAAGTCAACTTGGAACTCTGTGAATGATGCAGCATAGGTGAACTGTTGCTGTCCTAGGTACTTCTATTTTACAATAATAGCACTTACACATGACTGAGGGAGATCCAGCTATTCAGTACAACCCATTCTACTGCCATGGAGACTAGGTGAATTGCTTTTTTATGGAGACTATGACTATGTTCTTGATGTTAATACTTGATGTCAAGCACCTGGTAGTATTAATACTGAGCACACTGTATACTCTTTTTCTTTTTCATATAGTGTATGTAAAAAAAAAAGTGCACAAAGCACATTTGGAAATATGGAAAAATATTCTGTTTATTTTTATAGCACTTTATATCATATTAGCTTGCAGGTCGCTTTGATTGTACATTTCTTTTATATACTGTACATACTTACTTTGGTACTTTCATTTGGTTGTTTCCTATGTTTGGAGCTTGTGCACATGCTCAAAAAATTAACATTACATTCCCTCAAGATGCAATATGCATTTAACTGTAGGGGCAGGTAGGGGCAGTGTACACTGTCAGCAGGGGCACCAAAATTTGCAGAAAGTTTTGAGGAGAACTTGAGTTACCAAGGCTGTAATTACCCACACCTGCATGATCCAGGGCAGTGGTGACTTAATCGGTTAAGGCAAGGGTTTGAGACTCAGCATCGCCAAGTTACCACTGCTGAGCCCTTGAGAATGGCCCTTAACCGTATCTGCTCCAGGGACGCTGTTTCCTGGATGTCCCTGTGCTCTGACCCCAGCTTCCTAACAGGGTTATCAGAAAGAGTTGTAGGGTGACAAACAATTAGTATTATTATGCTTCCTAACAGCGAGTATATTTATGCCCGTAAAGTTGCTTCCAGTAAAATTGGTTTCCTTGGTCATTTTAATCTACATTGGAAGAGCTTTTCAATTTTAAGTCAAAAATTATATTCCTGAAAAGCATTGTTTGCCAAGTCGACTGATGACATCTAACATTACTCTTTTAACAGTTTCAGAGTAGGAAATTAAATTTTATGTTGCAAACACAGACATGCAGAGTAAAACACTCAGTGGAATGTCCTAGGGTGGGAATGTTGTATGTTAAAATTTTAGACAGTTTCTACTTTAAAGATTACTGTTGTTGCTCAGCACATCATCGTTTGTAAATTACAGCACTGTCTCACTGTCATCCTGGTTGTCAAAATAAATTATTGTCAGTCTTTCTGTGTCGCTCTGTTTCCACATCATTATAAGGGTGTGGGTTATGATGAATAATTCAACCGAATCCACTGTAGAAAATTCTCCACCCTTATTCGACACGCTCTTATCTGTTTGCACTGCTTTATACAGAATATGTAGATGAGCACGGCCTTTAAAATGTCCTGGGACTGTGTTTCTACTCAGCGATTAGAGTGCATTAAACCATTAATAGGCTTAGTGCTTTCATTTAATGTAAAAAGTGGTTGGGTTACACAAGAGTAATTAATGAAGTTGTAAATTCCCCTGAAAGCAGACCAAAACAATAAAATGAAGTGTAGTGGTTTAACATGGAAGAAAGTTTTTTGTCACCTTGACATAAACACACAATCTGAAATATAAACTATCCCGTAACCTTACCAGTTTGTCAAAGTCCCCAGAATGTCATTTCTCCAGCATCTCCTTTATGAAATGTTATTGGTAAAGCAAGTTTATTGCATTTAATCAGGCTTCCTTCATCCTTGGCTAGTACTGATTTATGGTAATTTACCACTTCTTTAAATGTTGCATCACTCTTTTGATGCTGACCTCACTTCAATGAATTTATTCAGCTAGAGAGTCTGCATCCCTGAGGGTCCTTGGCCACCTCATTTAGGAAACATTTAAGAATCCGGAGAGGCGGAGAAACCAAGGCCCTTCTATGCTTATACAGAAATCATTTGAAACTGCAATTGAATGTGAGCCCTTCAAGAGTGCAGCAATATATAGATCTTTCAGTGCCAGCAGAATATGACATGCCATCCCACAGAAACTTTTCTGACTCTTCTTCCTTTATCCTTTTTAAGACTAATGCCAAAACTTACTTTTTCTAACAGGAATTTCCTCCTTTCTTTCTTCTAGTCTAAATCGTTATTCGATTCAATCAGGTGCCCTTGATTGTTATAAATGCACTGTACGTATAGAAATGCGATATATTTGTCTTCTTCGTCGTCTTCTTAATATTATTCCTATTCTTATTATGACACCCTGCCACTCTGCTTTACCTGGGTTAAATGGCTAAACAAGTGTGTTAAAATCACACTGCATTCTGACTTTACGAAGCTAAATACACTTTATGGAACATGAAACTCATTCCTGCTGCCTTATTGATGGTTTACAGCCTATGTTCTGCGTTATCCTTATCTGTTCTGTGTAATTATTGACCTGCGCTCATCTCACACCAAAAAAATTACATACCCTTATAACACTCTTTCACTGTTTGAGTGCTGGAATATGTCAGTGCCTTAAAGGAAGAAAGCAATCATTCTGTACATTTTGTGTCACTAAATACATTTGGATCATTAGCTGATTGACTTAATTTTATCAACACATAAGTTTCCTTTTAAAAGCTACACTCGATGCTGCGCCAAAGCGCTATAGGAACGTTTCCTCTTGACCGGTTGTTAAGCACGTGTGTGTCAAACATGGCAAAAATTTTGGCATATATAACTCGGTCAGGTGACATCACTTAATTAGGTGCACCTGGAAGTTATAAACAGGCATGAAACAGAAACATCCTCAGATCTTTTTGTCTTCAGGATACGTTTTGTGCGGGTGTGCAAAACTTTTTTAAAGAAAGCGAAAATAGGAAGTGTCTTATTACTCACCAGAAAGATGGCAGAGTTAGACATGAGTCCCTCCCTCCATGTAGAAGAATATCTTGCTCAGGGCGATCTTCTCACTTTCTGTTTTCAGTGTTTGGGGGAAGAGCACGCTATCCTCGTATGCAGCCGCTACTTCGAACTACGTCCTGACTGATTGGGATTGTGGAAAACACCCTTAGTTGCCGGCTTATTCGCAGACCTCATCAGCCTCCCCAGCATGCTTAGGTTTTGCCAATTGGCTAGAAAAAGCTGTTCTGCATTCTTACCCAACTATTTTCCACAGTGGAAGCCTTCTGTCCTCTGCCGTTAGCTCCGGAGCAGTAAAACTTCATTCGCTGTGTTCAGCTCATGCTCTTCAATTTACAGCACACCTTCGCATTAGCTAGTGCCGTAAATTAGAGCAGGGTTTCATACGTCGTGGGGCTGCGGTTGGAGGGCAGCCGCCATTAGACGAGTCGGGTGAGAGATGCTAGTGCCCAGTGCGGCAGAGTGGGTATTCTCGTTCCCATAGCGCTTTCGCGCAACCTCGCGTGTAGCTTTGGAAAGGGAACGTCTCGGGTTACTTTACTGTAACCCTGTTCCCTAAAAAAGCGAGAACGAGATGCTGTGCTACAATGTCGCACTGCATGCGTGACTGGACATCCTTCAGACAAAATTGACCTGAGGATGTTTCCGCTTCATGCCTGTTTATAACCTCCAGTTGCACCTAATCGAGTGACGTCACCTGACCTAGGTTTGTACATGCCAAAATCTTTGGCGTGTTTGACAAACACGTGCTTCACAATCGGTCACGAGGAAACGTTCCCATAGTGCTTTCGCGCAGCATCTCGTTCCCGCTTTTTCAGGGAACAGGGTTACAGCAAAGTAACCCAAGACGTTTGCTACAAACTGGACCCCAGATCACAGTGTTGTATCATTTACAACACTGCCTCTAAAGCCACTATGCATTATGGGTGCATCGCTTCATGTGCTTTCAGTTTTATCTTGTGATGTTGGTTCAAAATCGAATTTTTATGCTTTCTAGCAAAAATTTTTTATAGCATTTATAATGCTTATTCTCACTAACAAGTAGTCACACAGCTGTGTGATGCCAATCCTGTAAGTTTTCTATGCATTATGGGCGTGGAAACGCTCTTTATTTTAGTGTTTTTCTAATTTAATTTCTTAAATATAAAAACTCGGTTTAAATTTACCAGTCTTCCCAAATAATCAAGAATAGATGTGTTGGATGTGTCAGCTTCAGTCCTGGCAGTACCGTGACTGATTTAGCACTGTACTGATGACCAGGTGTTCATTACACTAACAATAGAGCAAAGACGTCAGTGCGTGCTTCAGTCTGCGCTGCTCCTTCAACATTCATTACCAATGCTGCTGATAAGCCTGTTGTGTTAATGCTCTTTTTGTTTAAAGCCCACTCTAATCACCGCTAGCCTGGATTTTAAATACAGATGAATGAGATTATCGATATGAGTAAATGAGCTTAAGTGGGAAAACTCAGGGGTTTGAATTGTTACGCTCGTCAGTGGCATGCATGTGTATGTGAGCATGCTTATCCTAATAAACACACACACGCACAAAAAAAAAAGATTTTACGCATCCCATTGTTTGTGATATGCAAACATTGCTACTTTAATAATATTAAAATATTACAGAGGCAACTGTGGACGTTTCTATGGTTGTAATATTTTTACAGTTGCAATGTGCCACACATGCACCATGAGATCAAAGGACTTAGACATGGCTGTCACACTGGAAAATATAATATTTCGCTGGTAAGGAGTAATAATCCCATCTGCCAGAAAGGACATGAAGGGGATTGTGTTCCTTAAGCCAATCCAGCCACTGACACTTGTGAAAAAAGATGAAATATTGAAATATTGCTGTGTTCCATACCTTCAGTCATCTAAGCAGTCATCCATCATCCATCCAGATTAACGACTACCTGATGGTGAGAGGGAAAAAATGTAAAGCCTGTATACATCTGTCTTTCTAAAACTTCAACACAGCAGGAAAGACTGTCTAGTTTAAAGGCGGTGGAAACATTCTGGATTTTTGTTGGGTCTCACACACATGCGCGCGCACACACACACACGTACAATATCTATTGTCTTCAACATCTCACAGGCATACATACATACAGTATGTACACGCACACACACACACACACACACACTATATATATATATATATCATCTTCAACCTTCAACATCTCACGTGCACATGCACATACACAATCATCTCACAGGCATACATATGCACTCACACACACACACAAAAACACATGCATATACACACACACTATTGTCTTTAACATTTTACAGACATACATACACTATTGTGTTTAAAGTCTAATGGGCATGCATGCATGTGCACCCACGTGCACACACACCCCCACACAAATACACCCCCACACGCACACACACCAGCCCCAACTTCAGTCTTCAAAGATTCAAAATACAGAGCCAAGGAGAGTGGAATTCAGGAAACGTTCCCCAGCTAAGGCAGCTACACTACAGATGACAGCTATCTCATCTGGATTCATCTCTTGTCCAATGCTGTCACTAAGGCTGTGCAGCTCGGGTGTTGGGGAAGATGGTTTGGTACTGGGGTATTTGGAGAGAATTGATCTGACACTCTAAAACTAAACTATTTGGACTTTTAGGGATAAATGGATGCACATCAGGAGCGCCAAAACCATGGTTGAAATTAAAAATCTATTTATTAAGCCAGTAGATCATCATTACACACACCGCACCTGGGACTGGCTTCAAAATGCACTACAATTTGTGAAATGGAAAATTGAGGTTTCAAAGCTGCAGTAAATTTGCACTAAAGAGGCAGCAAAATTTAAAGACTAAAGAGGAATCACTGACTGAAGAGTTCAAGAAGAAAGAAAACATTAGTAAATAAATCCCCAATTAAAGACCTCCATGTAAGAACAAGTAAACACTGGAGGGTGTTAAAAAAAAGCTATATGCTATGATTACTAATTGGTGTTAATGAATATAGCAATCTGCACTGAAGAGCATAAATTAAACAGCAGGTTACAAAAGACTTGTTTAATGTCATATGTGAGGAAAGCCACCATGTGCTACTTCGAGGGTTGCCAAATTTGTGTTTTGCATAAAAGAAAAAAACACAGCTAATCCATTAACTTGCCTGTTTTTCTAAAGGAACATAAAAATTTGAGAACTTTGATAAAACTCATGCAGCCAGGAAGGTCATGTGACATGTATTGTGCGCAGGATTGAACCGAGGACTCTAGAGATACCTGCGGCGCCACTGCGCTGCCATATTTAACGTTTCCCCAAAAAATATTCTAAAATATGAAAATTAATATAAAACATGCTGGGAGTTTAAAAGTCCCATTCATGGGAAACAAATCTGGCAAGACTGCTTATAAAACTTATAAGACCACTTTGCATGGTGTTTTTATTTTTCACTTAATTTTAAGATTTATTTAAAAAATCACAAATAACTACAGCCTGTGCTATTACCCAAAGTTAAACAGAATTTGTTATGTAAAAAATATTGAGGAAAAATTATAAGCTGAGAAGTGTTTTTCACATATTTAGTCTTCACTGCCAGTTTCATAAATAGCGTGCAGCATGTTTTTTTTTTCACTTGTATACATTACTTATGGGGAATATATATATATATATATATATATATATATATATATATATATATATATATATATATATATATATATATATCATACATACCGCCCTTATTTATATACTGCTAGCCTCTGTCTGTTATTCTGCCTTAGTGTTATCAGACTCCACAAAAGGAAGGGCCAGAAAAATGCAGCTGTATTGACCGTACTGTTCCTTGGACCAGATTGCACACCATTTATAGGACTCGTACTGTTTTTCGATTGCTATCATTTAAGGCTGGCATTTCTTAGAATTCCATCCTGCTGAAGAACTATTAGCAACTTGAGGATTAAACACATGCTCAAGTCAATATTTCAATCAAATACAGCCATAAAAAACAAAGACTACTGTATTAGTTATGTTTGAGCAAATAGTATAATGAACACATCTTTTCTGCTTTTTCATAATGCGATTTTCTTTTTATTCTGGTCTCTTCTTGGTTCTTCACCTCTTCTCCACACACTTATTATCACTTATGGTTTTAGACACCTGTGCTTTTTGTAATAGTGTCACTGTCATGTATTGCGAGCCTCTGGCATGGTGTAAATACAGATGAAGACATATTAACATAAAACAGGAAACTTACTTACATAAACTTGCAAGAAATCCATGCTATGCACCAAAAAGAACAGAACAGATGAAAGATGGCAAGTAGTGCAAAAACAGAGCCTAAATTACACAACTAATCAACCCAAACCAAATATACATATCAATGCAAACTGTAAAGTACACAACCTTAATCAACTTAAAAGAAAAGCCCCCAACACAAAGTCTACTGTAATTAGTTAGAACTGTCACCTTGCACCTCCAAGATCTGGGTTTGATCCCTGCGTTGGGTCTGTATGCATGGAGTTTGCATGTTCTCCCTATGCTTGGTGGGTTTCCTCCGGGTTCTCCACTTTTAAAGTGGTATAGACGATTGGAGAGTGAGTGTGTAAACCTTGGGAACATGGTGATTGGAAACATAGCGCCATCCAGGGGACAACCCTGACAGTCACATACTCACATTCAACAATCCCAGTGTTCTAGCCATAATTTTTGATCGTATTTCTGCTGCAACGTTACCTGGTTTATTATCCTCAGTCCTATTTGTAATCACTGGCTTTTACCTTTTCTTGCATAGTGAGTTATGAATTGCCCACATTAAATTGTGGATATTGATTAGATTTTGTGAAAAATTACCACCAACACCTTGTGGTTCCTGTGAATCACAGAAGAATTTTCCAGTAGTAGAATTTTCCATCACAAACAAGGATCAAACAATCAAACCCACTGGATCCACCTCTTTGTTCCTCTCTCTCTCTTTCTCTCACTCTATGTCTCTGCCTCAGCGGCCTTCTCAATACCCAAAGGATGTCCCATTTTTAGCCTTGGCTTCCAATGGCCATGTTTTTACCCTCCTGACTTTCTAGAACCCCAGGTTTGTCTATTTGATGAGCAACAAAGACACATTTGCATTGGACTATACGGAGTGGCAAGTCTTAAAGTCTGATTTTGTCAATACTCCAGCCTGTACACTATTGTTAGAAATATTGCAGTCTCTTTGCCTATTAACTACTGTTTAAACTGCTGTTCTTGCTTATGTACAGATAGACAATTATCACAACAATCTCATGGCATGTAATATTTTTTTTACACAACTCTTCTAATGGGTCTTAAAGGGCTTCAAAGGCTACGGTTACCAAACCGCCACTTTTGGGTTAAAGATCATTAACCCCCATCTAGTTGTCTTTTCTTGATTTAAGCTAAGTAGCAGAATGATCCAAATATTAATGTCTGTGATGCACAAAAACTGGCTTTATCTTTCACTAGGTTTCATGCCGCAGTTGACCATCAGCTGTTATGACTTAAGAAAAGACATTAATAACTATTAGACAAGAAAAACTATTTTGTCTTTGAGATTAAAAATACATGATTAAATGCTCTGTATATATTGTAATAAAAAATAATTAATTATTATTTTTTGGACAGCAGGACATGTTTATTTTATTTCTATTACACAATCATTTACTTAAGTTTAAACACAGCATATATACAGTACAATTGTTTATAGTCCTGTTCAAATTGCAGGTTTTTGTTATGTAAAAAAGGTACATCAATGTGACATTACAATTTATAAAAAAAAATTAGCTTAGCTTTTTGAAAGGTTGAAATAACTGTGTTCCCTAATTGTGCATGCCCTTTTAAAATTTAGGATGTAATTCAGTACAGTACATAAGAAACAGCTGATCTTTTTTTCATTAAATTATTCTGAATACCCCTGAATAAAGATCAGCTGTTTCTGATGCATTTACAGTATCTTACTTTTTAAATATAATCACTTGTTCAGTAATCTGGGGTTTCTTCAGTTAGTCAGGTCTAGGCTCAGCAATGTTATGTGGCAATAAAATGAAGTCAGATGATCACCTGAATGTACTCAATGACCAGATTATCGCATCTATGACATGAGGCATATTGCAAGAATTTTCACATATGAACTGGCCACCACATTGTATGTTGTAATCAAAGCTAATAGTGATTGAATGAAATGTTAGAGTGTGTTTACAGTACATTAGCTGAACCATGGAACAATGTAAAGGCCAACATCAACCAGTGAAGAAAGTAGGGAAATATCGTGACTTTGCCAATAACAGGATATCTCTCCAAAGACAAAAGAAATACATACCCAGAGACCTACAGAACGGCACATTTTGCATATGAGAATGGACTTTCATATTCTTCATATGTTTGGCCTGTGGGGAGGGTGGCAAAAGAGAAGCCCTTTCTCACAAAAATCTCATCCAGACCCAATTACCCCACCCTAAATCATGGGGTAAAATGTGTTATGATGATACTGTATATCTATGATGATATGATAATGTGCCTGACTGTACCAAGTCTGAAGGGTATAATTATTCCATACTTTTAAAAATGTATGTTTGGGGCAAAAAACAAAAAAACAAAAAAACACATAATTAAAAGAACACCATACCCACAAATAAGGATAATAATGGCAGGATCTTGCTTTGAGACTGCTTAAGGAGGACATTTTTTTCAAAGTGAAGGTAATCATAAATAGCTTTAAACACCAGCCAGTTTTAGTAGAAAATATTCAGGTGTGTGCTAGTACACTCAAGATTAAAAAGGATTTTCACCTTTTACTGTAGCATGACAATGACCAGAAGCATACATCCAAATGATCAAAGGAATGGAAAGGATTCTTTTTTTTTACCTACAAGTTTTTTTTATTTGTTGGTACATGTTGTAGTGTCACCTTGAGAGAAAAACAAGTTCCGACATGATTTCTCTGATCATTTTTGTACATCGCAAATCTACCATTTTTACAGTGGTACATAGACCTATTATTTTGTGTAGACTTTTAATATACATTTTATACAATGGCCAGAAAAAACTTATACATTTGTTTATTACTGGTGCTGTGGTTCTGATTATTTTACTATAATTGCAATAGCAGGGTTCATAAGTTTTAAAATGAATGAGAATAATTGTGTACATTAAAGAACAAAGTTAGTTAACATGTTTCGAGAAGAACAAATATAGTGGTGGTTGCATGAATATCCTTCCGGACATAGGAAGTATTGCCATATACAGGCTGAGGAGGAGCCTATGTAGGGGAGATGCAAGAATGCACTAACAAGAATACAAGAATACACTAACAAAGGGGGAACAAAGAAAAGAAAATCACAGTGTGGAAGCAGTGTAAGAAAAACCCTATAAAGTGTTTTACAGTTGTGTCTGGAAATTCTCTCAAAGAATGGTGTTTAACAGATTTACATTTAACAGAACTTGCATCTTCCAGCAAGCTATAGAAAGACTTCAAACTGTATATGCTTTTTTAAACATACATACAATAAGTACAGAAGGACACAATGACAATTTTCTATATAACACAAATTATTTCTCTATAGGTTGGCACAGTGACACACACACACACACACACACACACGCACACACAAATAACACATGAAATCGTGTTAAACCACCCTCTGGAACTGGTTAGTTGTTTTAGTTTTGTTTTCAAGTGTAAATGTTTATGGAGATTAAATCTATCTATGCGGCTGCATTCATTCACAGTTGTGATAAGTAATTAATGCTCCATCAGATCTTTGATGTGAGGACGTTATGCTGGTTAAATGACTAAAGACATACTGATCCGTATGGACAGATATTTGTTCCAGATATTAATCCATTAATCGATTTGTTATGCCAATTTTTGACTAAAAAACATCAGCGAAAAAAAACATCAGCAAAAACATCAAAGCAGGAGTTAAATTTTAAGCTTTACTATGCAGCAAAATATTATCTACCAGTGTATTAAACGGAAATATATATAATACACCATAATGTAAAATACTGTACATAGCCCGCATTTGTATTCCCTACCTACAACGACCGGTATAGATAAATTACCATGTTACCATGTCTTTAAGGATTGTTAAGGATGTCGTGAAAAATATTGCAATTAGTAGTTAAATTAATTCATTAAAAATAGCATAAGCATCATGGGTTGTGTATTGAGTGATTTAAATCTGTTTTATTAATAATTTTTTTACCACATCATCTATTTATGAAACTATGTTGACGTAAGTTATGTTATATATTGAATATAGTATCCCGCTGCTTGGACACTGCAGTTAACTGAAGCAGTCAATGCTCCATCTGGCGGGATTATACAGCATTGCAACCATCTTTTTAAAAAGCGCATGGGGGCGTTTTTGGGGCGGGGCATCGTTAACTGCGTCACCGCGGGAAGTCACATTCCGTGCACAAATCGAGCATGGACCTGTCATGCTCCTGTCATGGACCTGTCATGCTCCAGGCGGCTGTTTAACGTGGCTCCCACTGTAGTGGTTAGCGCTTTGGCCTTGCACTCCCCAAGGGCGGGGGTTAGATTCACACCTTGCATCACACCTTCCCTGTTCTTGGACAGATTCCTCCGGGTACCCTTGTTTCTCCCCTCAGTCCAAAGACAAAATGATTAAGATGATTGTAATCTACAAATTTCCTTTAGTGCATGAATGCGTGTGCTTGGGTGGGCTCTATAAATTGGCACCCTGTGCAGGGTATACCCTGCCTGGTGCCCCATGTATCCTGGGATAGGCTGCAGGTTCCCCACCACCATCTACAACATAAGCCGTGTAGAAAGTGATTGAGTGCATGGCTTATAGGTTTAATAGGACAACTTGCTGGCTCGTTTTTTGGATTTTTAATAAAATTTGGGATTATGATAAAAAATTTAGTCACACACAAAGAGCTTAGATGACATTTTCAAAACTTTGCAGACACCTGTTTTTTCATACTGTACAAAGTGGGATTGTGGTTCTTCCCCATAGTGTTGCCATACAACTGTAAGCATTAAATAGGATAGCTACTGTCAACTACTGTTACTCAGATTTTTTTATATTTAAAATAAAAAATATATAATAATTAAAACATATTTAACACCAAGAGCAGAAACATTACATTATATTAAGACAGGATTAAAAACAAGAAGTTGTAGTTTTCTTTTAATTATAACCATGATGATGAATAGTCAATCATATCATTGACGTGGTTTGTAATTAATTAAATTATAGTTCTCATGATTCAGCAGAGTACAACTTTGCTCTGTTTACACCAATAAAATTATGTCTGCAAGTTTTCACATTTTACAAGAGAGCTCAAAAAGTGCTGTCTATACAAAAGGTTATGCTCATTACAAAACCAGCCCCCTGACAGCAATCTGAGTACAGAATTGCTTGTAATTGCTGAAGTAAGACATCATCAAATTGAAGTAAGACATCATCAAATTGAAATAAGACATTATCAAATTATGCTGGCAAACTGTTAACAGATTAGACCTTTACTTCCTCCCAATATTTAAACTCACTATGCAATCAGTTACCTGTAATTAGAGCAAGTTCTATCCAAAGCAATCTCTTCAAACCTGTCTCATTAAATCCAGGTAAGTGCTGTTGTATCATTTGCGTTGGCATTTATAGCAGTGCTTATGGGAAAAGAAACCTCTGCAAAGTGAACACCATAGTCAGTGATTTAGGTTTCATTAAAATGAACCTGTGTAGAGAAAATCAATTCTGTACTCAGATTGCTGTCAGATTGCATCAGGTGCAGTCTTTTTCGCCATGAAAAAAAACTTCATCAGAGAGGCCAAAAATTGTCATATCTGGAGTAAATAAGAAATAACACTAGCCTTCCTTTATTGGTCAGAGACATAAAAATGATTCAGATGTGAAATGTACATGTGTTTTACACAGCTCATTATGTTTCATTTTTCTATTGTAAATGACTTTTTATACCATTCAGTTTTACATGGTTTCTGTACATCATTGATTTACAAATGTGATTTTTGCCAATAAATTAATATTTCATGTGATTTTTATTACAGAATTTTGTTTTTTATAAGCTATAATTTATGTATGCATGATCAATTAAAAGTATGTTCACACATGCTTTTTTATTTATTTGTTTACATATGAATGTTTTAGACACAATCCTTTTATTATCATGTTTTTAAATGATTCATCTACTTAAACAATTATTTTGACAAGTTGTTTTTATGCATCATAAATTTCTGACTGTATGATTTTTTCCACAAAATTTTTTGTCTCATAATTCTTTCATTTTGTGTGTGATTTCATGTGATTTTTATTTTTACTATTTATTTATTTATTTTTCATGTTAGTATTATTGATTTTCACATCATTCAATGTTTTTATTTAACACATGACTTATTTATTTTTATATATATGATAACAGATATAATGCAAAAAGCAGACAAGCAATTCAAAGACGAGCGAAATTCAAAGACTAGCAAGTCATTTTTACTGTGCATACTGGCATCACAGGAACCCTATGAATCAGAAAGTATTTACTACAGTAGGTTGCCTTGTTCTAACCTTGAAGGGTTGAGATTTTAACATACAAATGCTTTGTTTATAATGCCTTTGAGCAAGAAATGCCTCTGTCTCTATATTATGGACTACATTCTGGACCATCCTGGACTTCAGTGATAGCAAACTACAGAAAGGTTGTTTGTGGCAGAGATACAGATGTGTTGTCACACCTCCCACAATCCAATTATCCCTCGTCCTTGATAGGGAGCTAAGTATTGTTAATGGAGAGGCAACAGCCTCAAAAAAAAAAACAGAGCTCTCTGGCTCTTGAGTTGGAGAGGAACAGTGTTGGAGAGCCTGTTTCTATGAAGGCTGTTGCCTCCAGTTCTTTATCTTCTCTTTATTTTCTTTATTTCTAAATTAAATCCTTGTTGTCTTTAAAGGGGGTGGTCTGGGATGCATACCACAGAGCAGTGTGCATTCCTGAGCCCCAAATAATTTCCCCAAGGCGGTCTTTAAAGTGTACATACAGTAATCACAGACCAACCTTAGATAAATTAGATATTATACTGTACTGTATGTGTATTATATTTTCCTTTAAAAATTTACACTTAATTAAATTTCCACAGTAACATGTAAAAGGATCAAGAATCAACACAAAACAGCATTTTTTTCAGCAACTATTGGAAACCTTAAGTGAGATTGCATCATAGTCACATCAACTGTAAGTTCATCTTATTTAAAAACAAAAGTAATCTGATTAATTTCACAAACACAAATGGGGAGCTCATTAATAAATACAGTGGAGCCTCCGATTGCGAGTAAAGTGGTTCGTGAGTGTTCCGCAAGACGAGCAAAGATTTTTAATAAATTTTGACTTGGAAAACGAATTAGTCTTGATTTACGAGTATCATGTATCACACATGCGCTTCTTGTTCACACACACACACACACAGCACCTGTGCGCATAAACAGAAACACTTATCTGTCGGGATTTATTTTAACTTTTTTATGGGTAACGTGCAGGTTAATTTCTTTTATTTTTACTTTATATTTTGTATTAATTATTTTTATGTATTTTTTTGTTGCACTGTAGAATAATTAGAATTTTCATTTTTTCTTATGGGAAAATTTGCTTTGGTTTACGAGTGTTTTGAAATATGAGCCTGCTTCCATAACCAATTATGCTCATAATCCAAGGTTCCACTGTAATTAATAATGTGTTCATTGTATGTCTGTCACTGGAAGATATGTCTTCAACAAGCACACTGAGAATTTCTAAGCATAAAACATTTCTATGATAAGTGCTGACAAATAAAAAGTGCATTCCTGTATGATGGAAGGTTATTTCCATTTTTTGCTAAGGATGTTTTCCCTCTGAAGATGTGCCAACACACACACCACACACAATATGGGCAATTTGGGAAAACCAATTAAACTCATCTGCATGTCTTTGGGATGTGGGGGGAAACCAGAGTACCCAAAGGAAACCCACCAAGCAAGGGAAGAACATGCAAACTCACTACGCATAGACCCAAGGTGGGAATCCAACCCTCGATCCTGGAGGTGAGTCCACAGTACTAACCTCTACATCAAAGTGCACCTATAAAGAGTAATAAATAATAAAGAATAGGTAAAGTCAGTATTTTTATTAATTAGCTTTGTTTAAAATTGCATCAGCCTGTTTACAACTATTATTCTGTTGCCATTTGCTTTTTTGGACTGCTTTGATGATGACAATCAAGGCAGATAAAAAAATTTCTTTTCATGACATACTATGGTGGCAATTAAAAACATATAAACATATAAAAATTAAAGCACACACATTATGGAAATGTGCTGCAAAACAAAAACACATACAGTAGCCACAGCACGAGCAAAAAGAAAAATGCTGCAAAATAGAAAGTACATAAAAAAAGCCAAAACACATGCAGAAAAAAAAATGCCACAAAAACACAAAGGTCAACGTACTTTTAGGGTGTGCACTGGGAAGAGAATGGATGGTCCAAGTGCAGAAGAAAGAGAAAAACAGAGTCTCCGAGTCGGTTCCGAACGCACTCTAGTTTTCATGATGTGTGAGCAAGATGTGAAAGCTGGGCTGACGATGTACAACAGAGCCATGATGTGGGTTTTTATTTTGAGTTGTTGGAAAAGTTGTGTTTTAAAAGGTGAAAGCGCAGGTTTAAAGTGGTGCATGTAGTCCATGTTGCAGTAAATACTACTGATTAGGCAGAATCATTGTCAAAAGCAAAAGCATGAGTTCAATGCCCTGTATGCAGTCTGAATTGCATCAAACCGTGGGGGTTATTTAGAATCACGGTTGAAAAACAGAACCAAGTGGCCAAAATTATAAATGCAGTCAGCATTGCGTATTATCCTGATCACTTGGCAGAGTCGTAGTCAAAGGCAAAAGCGAGAGATTAAATCCGGTCTTTCAGTCAGAAAAGAAAAAAATGCCTGATCCATGAACCAAAAATTGTAAACTGTGAGACATGAAGGTGGGGTTGATCCACTATACGGTGGAGGAAAATAAGAGCCTGAGAATGTGGGTTAATGATCTGTTATGGTAAATGGCCTAGTATATTGAGGTAAGAATTTGTGGGAAAAGGTTTCAGTGGGATGTCCCTGGTGGCTAGCATGACTCTTTGGCCTATCCAGTATTTAGAAACCTTAGAGTGAATGTGATCAGCTTGCTTTTTGTAAGCCTTGACAGAACGGAGCAGTGTCCTCCTACTGTAGCTTATGCCCAGATACAGTACAGATTTCCTCCTTTGAGGTTGGGAACATTGGTGGCTGGTACCATAGATAGCACTGAAATGGACAGATGCTTGTGGATGACGAGGGTCGCAAATTGCCAGGGAAATGCAAGACCCATGGGAGAAATCTGCTCCATGAAGTGCGGTCCTGAGAAATCATGCATCTTAAATT
The DNA here is from genome assembly GCF_024256425.1 of Clarias gariepinus. NCBI lineage: Eukaryota > Metazoa > Chordata > Actinopteri > Siluriformes > Clariidae > Clarias > Clarias gariepinus. The sequence goes on along the minus strand of NC_071110.1, from coordinate 24,412,970 downwards.
GATGTGCCTCAAAGTCATCCTGTGCCTTCCAGGATTGGAAAGTGAACTGCAGCCCCTCTGTTCGAGACAATGTCACATGGGAGCCCATATAGTCAGAAAACATGAAGGATGAGCAGTTCTGCTGTTTTCTTGTTTCTGGTTGGAGGGGAGCTTGGGAAGTGGAATAGAGTGGATTGCCTTTGATAAATGGTCCACAATAGTCATGATGCAAGGGTTTTTGCTTAAGGTGGGTAAACCTGGAATAAAGTCCAGGGCTATGTGTGACCAGGGATGATGAGGGACAGGTAGTGGTCTCAGGAGACGTGCAGAAGGTTGGCTGTGGTGTTTTCATCTTGTGCAAATATTATATGCCACCACAAAGCTAAGTCTCTCTTTAAAGTGGGCCACCAAAAACATTGTTGAATGATGTACTGGGTCCATGTGGAAGTGAGGTGGCAGAAAAACTTGGAACCAAGGCCAAATTTTACAACCTGAGAATGTAGGAATAGGAGAACACATAGGCAGTTGGGTTCCTACAGTAGCTCAGGGCTTGCTTGACCAGTGCCTTAATGTCTAATTTAACAGTGGTGATCATACAGTGGGGTGGGATGATAGTCTTGCATGGCTTATCATAATCATAATCACCTTTTGAGGGTGGTAAGCAGCCTGTTTGCCTCCCTGCTTCAATGAAAACAAGTCCTAGTGGAGGTTAAGGAGGTTAGTAAGAGTGTAATTTGTCCAGTTCCATTTTTATCCTAGAGGGTTAATAATGGCCTGAAGAACAGCTGGTTAGGCAAAACAGAACCACTAGTAATTTGTAATGCCTTGCTGGGGTGTTGGCTGCCTTATATTCATCGACCTTGTGGATATGGCTGAGATAATAGATGTTATCTCGTTGAGGCCTCAATAATTGATGCTGGGTCATAAGGAACCACCTTTTTCTTGCAGTGTCAATGAGTAGATTCAACATGATTGCCCAATACTCCTAAAAATAAGCAAAGGGGTTCCCTTTTAAAAGCTACACTGGATGCTGCGTAAAAACGCTATGGAAACGTCTCTTTGTTCCCCGGTTGTGATGCACGTGTGTATCAAACACGCCAAAAATTTGGCTTATACTGTATATCCTCGGTCAGGTGACGTCATTTGATAAGGTGCACCTGCAGGTTATAAATAGGACTGAACAGAAAACAACTTCAGGTCTTTTTGTCCTCAAGGACCGCATTGTGTGTGTGTGTGTGCAAGCACTTTTTCAAAGCGAAAAAAAAGCGAAAATAGAAAGTGTCTTTACTCACCAGAAAGATAGCAGGATTCATCTTTGGCAGGATCATGAGCCTTTACCATCCCCTTCTCAAGCGCGCTCCGGCACTTCTTGTGAAGGGGCGGAAGAAACTTTTTCTCTCCCTTCCGTGGAGATGGAAACTATCACTTCAGAGCGCTCCTCTAGCGAGTTATTAGAGGTGGTAACATGCACGGTTGAACGCTTACACCTCCCTCAAACGCTCAAAGTTAGACAACAGGTTTCTGTCGGGTGGCTGGAAAAGGGGCCTTAACAATGGTCTCTCCCCTTCTTCATCTAGCCGAAGTGTCAAAACTTGTGCCCCTTTTAGAGAAGCTGGCAGCGGGGAACCTTCTGCCAGGTACAGTATGTCTCTTTAGGTACAAAGCACTGTAGAGATTACAGACTTTGCTGAAGAAAGGGGGCCATAGAACATGTTCTCCTGCCAGACAGAGAATCAGGTTATTACAGTCAGTATTTCTTGGTTTCCAAAAGAGACTGGGGTTGCATCCAGTTTTACATTTTTGTGGGGTGAATATTAAAATGTTGACAGCCAAAATTATTGTTTCTCAAATCCAACCAGAGTTTTGGTTTGTGACAATCGACCTAAAGGACGCATATTTTCATATAGAAATATTGCCACAACACAGGAAGTTCCTGAGGTTTGCTTTCGGGGACGACGCCTACCAGTATCACATATATAAAATGTATGGATGCAGCCCTGGCTCTATGATTCCAGGGCATCCGTATCCTAAATTACATAGACGACTGGCTGATTCTGGGTTAGTCATAGCAGCTAGCGCTTCGACATCGTGATGTCATCCTAGCTCACTTCGATTCTTGAGATTAAGACTCAATGCCACGAAAAGTGTTCTCTTTTCTGCTCAAGTATGACATATTTTGGGTACACGTGGGATTTACCCATGCGGTCAATACATGGCCCAGACTGCATCTTATGCATTTCCTGCCTGTCCTGTCATGTCATGGGGTTTCTGTGGAAAGCACCCCTTAGTTGCCCGCTTATTCTTGGAACTAAACGGTTGAGGCAGCCCACTAGAGTGACAGTCCCTTTTGGAAATCTAGCTATCGTGCCAGGAGGGTTGGTTGACACCCCTTTTGAACCACTAGAGCGCCTGTAAGGCTTCTGATCCCTTAAAATGTTTTTTCTCATGGTCGTTAGATGGGGAACTAGACAAATGCTGTCACATTGGGTGAGAGATGCTATTGCCCTAGCCTATGAGGCGCGTGGCAGACTTCGCCTCTAGTAATTAGGGCCTATTCAATCAGGGGTCTTGCCTCATCAATTGCTTTGGCGAAAGGCATTCCTTGCAGCAAGTGTTTGATGCGGCAGGTTGGTCCTTTCCGCACACATTTGTCAGATTTTATGGTTGGATGTCCATGCAATTCCAGCATCCCAGAATTTCGTCTTCGACCCCTTTGGGGGACTGTGGGCACACTACACAACCCTGGGGGTCCAGACACTTGCAGTGCGGCGGCGTTGGTATTCTCGTTCCCATAGCGTTTTCACACAGCATCGAGTGTAGCTTTTGAAAAAGAACGTCTCGGGGTACTTTGCTGTAACCCTGTTCCCTGAAAAAGCGACAGACAAAAATTGACCTGAGGATGTTTTCGGTTCAGTTCTATTTATAACCTGCAGGTGCACCTTATCAGATGACGTCACCTGACCGAGGTTATATACTGTAAGCCAAAGTTTTGCCGTGTTTGACACACACATGCTTCACAACCAGGGAACAAAGAGACATTTCCATAGTGTTTTCACGCAGCATCTTGTTCTTGTTTAATGAGTGATGGGTGGCAGATGAATTCCTTTCAGGGTCTGATCACTGCCTGGGTGTTGATTGGCAGGAAAGGTGTTTATTAAGTTTCTGTCAGTGCCAAAGTCAGTTAGTACTTGAACGAAGTGGGTTTGGTGCTGATAGATTAGGACTGCAGAGAGTAGTGGGCATTGGCTTAGAAGTCTCTTTGAAATCTGATCCTTTAGTTCTTATTAGACTCATACTAGAGGGCAGCCCTTTTGCTGGACAAGTCTTAAACATATGTCCAGACCTTCCCCATTAAAAACTTGGTCTTCTTTTAGCCAGTGTTGTCATTTCTCTTCTGGAAAGATGTGTGTCTAACTACATACAGATAGTAATCAACTGGAACAGTTTTACTGCTGTGTCTCCCACAGCGACAGCATTAGGGAAATGCGTTTCCTTGCTTTACCGCTAAATGGTGCTATGACTATAGACTATAGACTATAAGGATTAATGAGCCACAGCTCGTTGAGAGCTGCACGCAGGTCAATTCAAGTGAAACATTGTATTTAAACAAATTTATTACAGTAATAAAATTACAGTAAAATTTAGAATTAAAATTAAATGTAGGCATTTCTTATTTGCATTAAATTTAAACTAAGAAAATGTTAACACAGTGAATCTTTGAATTTTATCATGTGTAACACTAGCATAGGTTAGACTCTGGTCTGAAAAAAGTGGGTGCTACATTTATTGTCAGGTTAATGTGCAAAAACTACAGTATGTAATAAAACTATATAAGCTACATAACCTTTATAAGTATCTACTTTTATTCAAGTGCACGCTCAATGACGACACAACTGTATGATCTTGTAAAATAATAAAAGCAAATAGGGTGTGCTGTGTATTGGTTTGGTGAACTTGAGCGCGTCAAAAAGTGACCTGAAACTCTATACTGTATACTTGCCTCACAGACGTGAAAAATATATACTTATAGAAAAAGCTTTTACATAAAGTAATGAATAACAAATTTCAGATTATGTAATTTGTATGAAACGTGAATATAGGCACATATTTCCAGATGCATTCATAATCATTAGTCTACTTCTGCCGGTTTGCTCTGGAAAACTTTATGTGTGCGGTTGAGCGCTGATTAGACTACATAGGAAATTAAAGAAAAGGATTATGATGCCAGCTCAACATCCCGGAGCCCAAACCTCATTTAAATTACATTTTTTAATTAGCAAAGATTGTAAGTAAACGAACATTAGCCCAAGTTTAGAGAAACATTTTATTTAGACTATAAAAAATTATTCTGCATCTATTTTTAGGTGTGCCAGCTTCCACTGTTTTTATCTTAACTGCTCTTAGTCAATAAAAGACTAATAACTAATAGAATTGTTTAAATGTATGTATCATGAGCTATTGATCATTGATTTATGTAAACGACTCTGTTAGGTTAAGTAAATGCTCATTGCTGTTTTATTTGGGAAAAGTGACAACAATGGCTTGAATGAAGAAAAAAAATCGATGTTGTTTTTCTGGGGTACTGTTGAACCTTTTGCGACGTGGGGGTGCAAGCCAATGTGTGAGGAATCTGAGTGTATAGGTGTAAACAGCTGAGACATCATTGGGAGTCCTGGGAAAAACCTGGTGTCACCTGATCCAGGTGTGATATTACATATTCAGGAAAAGTCGTGGATAATTCAGTGAAACAGAGGCTCTGCTGAAAAAAGTTAGACACATCAGTCACTTTACCCCAAATAAACGGTCTTTCTGAGTGTTATAATTTAGTTGGAACATAACAGATTACGTAACGCATGTTATGATAAGGAAATTCTCCGTCTCTTCCATTTTAGGAATTAAAAAATTGTAACAATGTAATAATTGTAAACAATGTCAATTTTAGAATCTAGAATCCAGAAAATAAAAAAAAAATTATTCAAATCAAAAAGCACTGCAGGTCTTCAGAAAGACCTTAGACCCCAGAGGGTTTTAAAAGTGATCCACGTCCCTGATTCACATCTGCGAAAGAGGGGAATGGTGCATTACTTGGCGTCAACTCGCACGTTCTGTAATATTCCATTGTCATTCATACTGCCATTGTTTTAAAGCCCTTTCATTCGCTAGTTAGTAAGTAAGTAAGTAAGTAGGTAAGCAAATAAAAGATAAATGAATAAATAGCTTAAAATGGTACTTTACTTACTTACTTCCTTACTAGCGAATATACAGAATATATATATATATATATATATATATATATATATATATATATATATATATATATATATATATATACACACAACACACGTTTATCAGCCTTTTGATAAAAATTTTGCCTTTTGTAAAGTGATATATATATATATATAGTTCATTCATGTTTTCTGATGATGTCGACACATTTTTACGTTTTAAATAAGATATGTTGGCATATTCACGAATCAGGACATTCGTATAGTTAACACTATCAGATAGCCTACTATCAGGAAATAATATTAATTTCAGGACCATTTAAACCAAGGCATTGCCATGTCTTTTACTGTTTTGTCCCTGTTAAGACATTACAAAAACTATATAAGAAACTTTTAAAGCACGATTTTGGGCATCTCATTTTATCATTATGAAAATAATATGAAGCAGATATATATACACATTCATCATAAAAGATCAGTGGTAAAACGAAATAAAATTTATGTTTGCTTTAGCATTGGAAAAAAATATTGTTTTAGGCTAACAAATCATTCACAATTCTTTGTTGTACGATGTTTGGCTTTTAGATAAAGTCCTTCCATGCGAAGCGCCATCTGGCGGATATTCATTGAAGCACAACGCATTTATTTAAACTCCAGAATGTTGCTTGCGGCATCTCGCGGAAAAACACGCACATTCTTAATAGCCACATCTGTACTGTAGGTTCTTCCTAAGTATCCTGTTGTGGGGGAGGAGCTGTGTGTGTCCTTCTGGGAAAGTTAGTTACGGCTTCTCTTCCAAGGCAAGAGCAGTCAAACACACTTTTCATCCTTCTGGAAAAGTGCAAAAGTCATAAATTTGAGGCAAAGGGTCAATACCATGACAGCATGAAATAATCTGGAAATAGACGTGAGAAAACTGGGTTACGAAGCGTGCAATAATCCAGCACCAAAGCACACACTGAGCTCTCTTAAATACCGTTAGTGATCAGCAGTAAATGCGTGTTTGGTGTGTGAGTGGTGTGGTCTCAAGGACATGGGAAAAACATGACAGCAAGGGAACAACATGACTACATTGGGGAAAAAATGACAGCGGTCATGGAAAGTACCTACTAAAATTGAAAAACATTGCAAAAGGGATTTGGTACACTAAAAGTGATCCAGGTTTGGAGGGGCAGTGTTGCCAGGCAGTCAAAACCTGACCTGGAGACCACAGAATACAGTAATCGTAATTTATAATAGTACATTGACAATTTAATTGCAGTGCCTCCAGAACTGAGTTTTTAAATGCATATCACTATGTCTGCCAAACAAACTGCAATGGTTGCAAAGTACTGTATCAGACTTGCCTCTTTTCCCCTTAGTGCACATTCTATCAAGATTATAACCCTCCTTTACCCCACCTTTGCTGAACATTCATTACTAACTGGGTTCACACGAAGCTGCAATTCACCTCCACTGTCACTTAATCAACACTGCATCCCAGCATGGAGTTCATCATCAGATTCCTGCTGTAGTGCAGAGGGTCACATTTCTGTTCCTCTCTATTCTCCTGAATGAGCATTTCTTTATGCAAAACATACAGTACAGTAGTTATCATTATTATGTTTAATAAGTTTTTTTTAGCCAAGGACCTCCTATATACTGTACTACATGCAGAATTTATGGAAGCTTGGCACTTAATATATTTTTTTTTAATTATGGTTAAAAGCCATGTTTTGTACAGACCACATTTAAAAAAAATTTTACCCATAAAAAGTATCATTGCTGTCTCTTATGGACTCACAAACCATTTAAGGCTCTGCTAGTTTTCAGTAGGAAGATTGTGTGAACAGTCATTTAAATTTGCAAGGTCAGTTAGACACATGGGTAGGAGATCACACCTGTCTGTTATCCATGGCTGACCTTGTGAATACAAATGGCCTGGAAGAGAGAATTTTAAATTCGGGTTTGAATATACATGCATTTCGCATTTACAAATAAATGGAACAATAAAATACACATACATTTCTGAGATCCCTCTTTATTTTTTTTCTCTTGTAAACTCCTGCTATGTGAGTTAACAAGCTGTATATATTCATTACCAACATAACTGCTGTATTTAGCACAATCTATTATGACTGATGACTACATTTCAACTAAGATGTTTGAAAAATCTATACATTTCCCCAGCTTTGCACCATTTACATAATACAGTATTCATAAATAATCTGGTGGTTCGAATAAGTTTACATCTTTCAATTTTAAGCAGAATTTTCTTTGCTATATCAGCTGCACACTTACTAGAGCTCTCCCCAAGGCCCTATTCCCCTAAGTTTATTTTTTATGGCATAGCAATAGTGAAAAATGTTTGCTTGTAGTGAACCAATGAAAAATGTTTGCTCCATCTGCTCAAAGTGCGAGCAGACAGCAATAGAAAAAAAAGGTCCATGAAAAGTCCATAAAGTATGAAATATGAAAAGTATGAAAGTCCTTTATTCTCCAATAGTTTTATACTGACTTTAGGTCTGGAGATGACCCAAGCAATGGCCTTCAGAAGCTGAATACTATTTGTCACATGGCCAGTTTTTCCGCTACATTTTGAAATTTGCAACTCCCAGACAGGCTGGAACTAATTAGTGAAATCACCTGTTTTATGCACAGGGAAAACTATAATATGTGGCATATGATGTCTTAATTCTTTTGGCAACCTGTATTTTCACCTTACACCACATGATTCCATGATATTGTTTCTAGTTTTCCCAATGTGCCTTTGCTTGGGGTAAACCATTTACTGAAGATCTACAAATAAATTAATAAACTGTAGGATGTAGTGCTGATAAAAGGTTTGTACAACATTGTAGCAGTTTTCAAAGGCATATTATATGTCATAGTAGTTATGGAGATCTGCTATTGTGTACTGTATATTGAGGGTTAACATATACCTAGCTGTCATTTTTCAAGCCACTAATACAGTATAATCATCCTTCCTGTAAAACAAATGAAAATCACACTAGTCACTAATATGATGTTACACAGCATACTTAGATTGCATACAAATGGATGTATTAACTTCATTCTTTTAGCAGGAATTGATTTCCATTGGCATTTAAATGATGGATGGAACATAATCTAAAAAATAAATTGCATTTTTTTTCCATTATAGTCTCCATACATGATTGCAATTATTGACATCTGTATTAAATGCTAATATATTGTGGGTAAACAGGGAACTAATTTAGATATACATTTGAAATTCAACCTGGCACGGATCACAGAACAGGCAACAGCTACAGTACTGACCTTGTTATCACCTTCAGCAACTAAATAAAGTTCAGGTTCATTGGAGTAACTAGAAGTAAAATTGGGTTGTATATGTTTTAAAACATACAGTAGACAGCACCTTTAAAACCTGTTTGAATATGACTATGTTTCACTGTTTTATTCTAGGTTTTTTGTTAGAAAAAAAAACACTATTATCAAAAAAATATATCACCAATAAGAGTGATATTTAATCACAATGAAATGTGGAAATACGTTGTTGATTAAAGAGGTCAAAGGAAAATGATTAGGTTCAAGCTGCTGGAAAGGATATAGAAACTAAGATGTAAGGCATTGGACTACGGTTCGAAAGATCCCAGGTTCAAACCCCACAACCACCAAGTTGCCACTGTTGGGCCCTCGAGCAAGGCCCTTAACCCTCAACTGCTCAGATGTGTAATGAGATAAAATTGTAAGTTGCTCTGGATAAGAGCATCTGCCAAATGCCTAAATGTAAATGTTTACCAAGAACAATAGTCTGAGTCTATCTTTGAAACTAGACAGTTAATGATTAGAAAAATTAATAATCTGGTCTTTCTCCCTGTACAAGTAAGTAAAAAGTATAAAAGTTCCTGACCCTGGTAAAACCAATAAACCGATTTCCTGATTTTATGCCTAGGAGTTTTTGACTTTGAAATGATCCTTTTGAATACAATACTGTAATAAATGTTGTAATTCTACAGTTGCTTTAGGTATTTGTGAAGCTCTACTCCACTATCCTGTGAATGGATGGACCAATTGTCCCAACAAATCAAATACAAAAATATTAAATACAGAATACAGAAATATTAAAGTATTAAATTTAATATATTTACTATATTTACCATTTATTGTATATATACTGTATATCTACAGAATATCAAAAACAGTCCAAACCGGTTCAAACCACCTCAAACCACCATAAATGTTATTCTATTCATAAATGTAATCAATTCTATTAATTCAAATATATTGATTATATATAGTCACTATAAAAAGTTTAGAAAATATCGCCTCAAACAGCAAATAGTAATATTGGCTAAATTTGAAAGTGAGAATTACATCAGTACAATCCACAAATTAGACCTGGCACACTACTGTTAACAGGCCGTTACAACACTATAGATTTAAAGCAGACAGGATCCTGAATCCGCAAACTATCTTCACTGCGGTCAAATACTGAGATATCTCAAAACTTACAGGCTTCTGGGCAGATGCTTTTATCTAGATCAACTTACAGAAGTGCTTTGTACTCTAAATGGAAAATATATCCTCAGTCTAGTACAAATAGGCTAGAATCCAATAATGCCATTAAGCTAAAACCCTTTTATAGTGTAGGAAACTACACAGCAACTGGGTTATGTGGTGAATAGGGGGTTATGTGGTGACTTTGGGCCTTTGAGTCAGTATTAGTTATAGGGATCTGTTGACAGATATGAGTAAAAACTGCTAGGATTGCATTACAAGTGGTTCAGTCTTGATTTAACAGTTGTCTGCGTGCTCCACTACAGGTCAGCAACATGAGCAAAGAACGGTTGTCCAGAATGACAAAATTTTGTTTTTAGAGAGCTTTCGACTTTTTTAATTAGGATAGGTACAGGCATATTTTGTACCTTTTTATAATAATTTGTTCAAATTCAATACCAAATAAGGCTAATATTATGAATTTTTTTTAAATATTTAATACCAGATAATAAGATAATAAAGAAATAAGAAATAAAGTAGGACAGTTGTTCCATATTGCAACTGTTTATTTTTTTATGTTAAACATATATTCTTGCTGAACATCAAGCAGAAAGGTCTTAAAGAAACATTCTCATGGACCGACTAATCCATCATTGCAGAAACACACCTGTGTGTTTACTTGTTCTTAGGATAAAGACGAATCAAACAAATCAAATTCACTACCACAGATATTTTTTTAAATAGGAGCACCTTTAAAATCCAATGGAGTCTACGGCTGTCTGTGTGGTATTTTACACCACAGAAATTGTTCACTGTGTTCAATCTATTATGAGACTGATAATAATAATAATAATAACACATTATTATTATTATTATTATTATTATTATTATTATTATTATTATTTTAGTTTCCCCAATGTCCATTAAGACAGACTTTTGATAGCATCCACCAATTGCTTCTAAAAGAAATGAAGTTAAGAACTGTAATATGTTTGGCATTTCACATAAGCTTCCTCATCTTCAGAAGTTAATAGAGGCCACTGTACTGGGATTTTGCTATAATAGTGTGCTTCCATCATGTGGCAGGTTTTTTCATGAGCATATGTCCAAAGCCCGTAAAAAAGCAGGTTGTAATGTATATGACTGTATTTATTTTTCTGAAATTTATTCTCATGGTAATGTTACAGTTTTATATTGATATTATAAGTCACACCTTTTTGTATTTTTATTATGAGATTTATGATGATAAATAAAGTTTCATCTCTGGGACTACAAAGAAGCAAAATGTCCTATTAATGCAAAATGGCTACAACACCATGCCCATTAGACATAAACATAATTCCTCTAAACAAACAACTCTTCCAGAAAACCTGATATACAGTAACTATGCTTTTCCATATATATATATTTGGGAAGCTCACAGGCAAGAAGTACTTTGCATCTTGAGTGTGTGGATTCTGCAAAGAAAAAAAATAAAAATGCAGCCTGGAAATTTTACTTGTATCAAGTGCAACTTTTTTTCATTAATTTTATCAATATTAGCAAAAATTTTTTTCCTGTTTTTAATTGTATCCCTTTGTCAAATGTATTCATTCCATGAAAAAAAAAATTGTGGTTCATATGTTAGTATGCAAGTTTTTTGCAACTATACAGTATGTGTCATGTGATTAAAGTGGTTGTTTGTCTTGTATGAAAACCATACATGTTTCATGTGAAAGATGGTGATAAGATGAGACATAACATAATACACATACATATTTAAGTTGCTTAGTGGTTGCAACTTTAGGGTTGGTTGTTTAAATCCCGTCTCCCGTCTGTGTTTTGGAGTTTCCATGTTCTCCCCATGCTTGGTGCTTGTTTTTGGGTACCCTGGTTTCCCCCACAGTCCACAGACATGGAATCTAGGTCGAGTGGCATTTTAAACTGCATGTAGTGTGTGATTAAATGTGTGACAAAATTGCACCTTGGCATCCCATCCAGGGTGTACCTTGCCTTATGCCTCAACTTTGGGATAGCCTCCATGCCTCTGGCAACCCTGCAAAGGAAAAGCAGTATGAAAAATAAATGAATGATAGTTGTAGTGTCAATATGATAAAAATACAAAAATAAATGATAACAGCATGACATGTGGAGCAGTTCAAAGATTTAGCAGGAAAATGTGCATAATAGATGGCGTGTTTTTATGATAAAGCAGTATAAGGCACATTAAATGACAGTAATAACACCAGGAAAGAATGATGTAGCTAATCAAATGTGAAAAATGTACCTTACAAAAATGTACTGTCTACTGCTGCTATAGTTCATTTTATCATTGACTGCACAGTACAAAAAACCTTACCGATAATACTGAATAAATGCAAATCCAGTAGCTGGATGGGCCGATCAAAATTTAAGTCCAACAAACCTTCATTCCTGCCATGGTTAAAAAAAATACAGGGTAAATATGGAAATTGATACAGTACAGTGCAAAACGTGCTAAAACACCCTTAAAATTGTCATTTAAATAAATAAACAAACAAACAAATAAATAAGTATCTTCTAAGGTCTTCTAAGCAACTACATAGACAATATGATAAAAATTCCCTATAGAATGTCTTTTCATGAGATGCTGTGCCATCTATGGTCCCCCTGGGTGCAAAAAAAAAAAAAAACATGAAGTTGTGCGCTGTACTGTAGGGTTCCCAAACATGTTAGGAAACATGATGATGTGCCCATCCAGGGTTTCCAATTTTGCAAAAGAACATCATGTCATGCTTCATAGAGTTCACTTCCCTTGGAGAAAAGGAGATGCCATAACTTATAGGCTTTTCTACAAATGAAAAAAAAAAAGGACAAGCTGCAAACAGGACTTCTTCAAGTAACCTTAACTAACCTTAATACTGTAGATATTAATAAATGTCCGTTGGAATGATACCTCAGGGCTTACAGTCAGAATGCAGCAGGGCTTATAGGTATTTCTGTGTGTACTAAAATTTGCATTTCTGGCTGAAGCCTTAAATAGGTGACATTTTGTATACATACACTAGATTGATATTTTGCCTATTCGTCTTGGCCAGATAGCTCAAGTTCAGTCATGGTGAATGGACAAAGTCTGTGAATTTCAAGTCTTGCTACAGATTCACAACTGGATTTAGGTCTGAACTTAACTGGGCCATTCTAACGCTTGAATATGCTTTGATCTAAACCGTTTCATTGTCTCTGACTGTATGTTTAGGGTCATTCTCCTACTGGAAGGTGAGCCTCTGCACTAATCTCAAATCTTTTGCAGACTCTAACAGTTATCGTTTTCTTTTAAGATTGCCCTGAATTTGACTCGATCCATTTTCCTATCAACTCTGATCAGCTTTCCTATTCCTGCTAAAAAAAAAAAAAAGCATTCCCACAATATTATGCTGCCACCCCCTTGCACAATGCTTGCAAGTTTTCCCGCCACACATAGCGTTTTGCATTTAAGCTAAAATATAAACATTTGGTCTTATTTGACTAGAGCACCTGGTTCAACATGACTTGTCGCAAGCTGCAAATAGGACTTCTTCAAGTAACCTTGACTAACCTTGATAGATATTAATAAATGTCCGTTAAAATGATACCTCAGTGCTTACAGTCAGAGTGCAGCAGGGCTTATACTGTACACATTAACAGTGGAAGACTTTTGTGCTATTAAGATATGTTATCAAATCATACTGTACATCGATCAAGTACTCTAAGAATATATATTTATTTATTTATTTTTTTTTTTACTCCCGTTGCCCCTCCTCTTTACTACGCGTCGGTTAGAGGCACGCGGAAAGGTGGCGCGTGCGTAAAGGGGCGCGCGCTACTCTCACTCCCCTCCACCGACTGCACGCGCTCGCTGCGCGTCGTTCAAAACCTCCAGAGAAAAAACGGAGCACAAACACGGGACAGAATAAGCTGGAGAGCGACTTATTCGGGTCGGAAGTCGGGTTTTGTTGTTTATCCTGCTCTCGTGAAGTCTTCACGAATTAGTTACTGAGAAAAGCGAGTTACTTCGAGCGTTATTCCTCATGGACAGGCGCGCGCGCTGGAGGACAGAAGTGGATTTTAAACATCTTTGGCTCTGCACTTATCTGTTAATGAAACTTACGCCGTAATAAGGTAAGCCAGGGTGTGACTTTACCCTCTTTGGGTAGGAATAAACAAAGAGAGTTCAATAAGTTATTGTTTTTCTTGTTGCTGTTGTTGTTGTTGTTTTTGAGAGGAGTTGGCTACTCGCTCATGCACCACGGCGTGTGCGCGTGCACTTTGCATGGGAAAGAAAAAGGCGCATTGAAAGAGAACATGGATGCGTGTGTTTACCCTGTGTGCTAAGTTTTATATACATGTGGTTTTAGTTTCTTTTGAAGGCGTCCTTGAGATTGCATGGTCTGTTTTCTCAGAACTAAAACCAGCGATGCAGTGTTACAGGTTCTGCAATTATAAACCATCTTCCTGTTTAAGAAGCATCATACTGTAGCGCGGAAGGGTTTGGTGAATACCCCTGGTGGATAATTTTTCCATCAAACACGCACGCACGCACGCACACACACACATGTTTGTCTTATTATCCTTCCGAGGACATAAGTATTAATACAGAAAATAATGCCACGCATATGCACCTACATATTAACCCCATTAACATTAAGAAAATCTTTAAACACTTTGATATATTTTGGTTTTTGTAGTTTTTTGACCAGCCAAATGTCCCGACAAGGTCAAAACTCTCAGATATTATCTATCATCATCCTGCTACCATAGGGACCAAGATATAATAACATGTGCCCGATCCCTTCCAAATAATCTCTCTCTCTCTCTCTCTCTCTCTCTCTCTCTCTCTCTAACACACACATACACACAAAGCTATTGAGAGTCTATTGACCACAATACAAATAAAAGGTCAGAAATCCTGTGTTTGTAAGAATCACCTACTTTATGGAGACTCCCCTAATTAACATTTATAATAACCATGAGTATAAGCATACATTCATTAAATAATTTTAATGCATGTTTAATATTTTTTTTTATGATTTCTGAGGATCAGTTGTGACAAAGTGATTTGTGACAACTTCGACTTAAGAAGCAAAGCTGTCTCTGAGATGTTTGAATTTGCACACAGCGTGGAAAAAAACAACCATCAACAAAAAACAGCAAAAAGTGAGATATTTATAGGGTTTTTATTATACTGGTTTACATTGTAGCTGTAGTTAGGGATTTGCTGCTTCTTCATGAGGAAGATCTTTAGGGCAATCGACTGAGTAATATATGATCAATACAGCCGTGACATTGTGTTTGTATTTTTGTGATAAATGGAATTTTCATATTTGTGAGCTAAATCTTTTACCATAGGTCAATAACAAAAAGTGCAATACTATTTAATTTACTTAATGAGTACAGACCATCTCATGTCATGAGGTCTAAATGAGGACATGCATTATGGGACACTTGCCATTAATAATGCAAAGCAGAAAAATAATTAATTAAGTTTCATTTCTTTCATGCATGCATGCTGGATTAATTTCTGGCTTTTTTGAATAAAGACAGAATTTTAAAAAATGCTTCATCGTAGCCCAGGCCTTTAAACTAAGTAAATAAATAAATAAATAAATAAAACAGCCTAAAAATATTTTTAAACTTGCTATCATCAAGGTCTTAATTGACTGCAGCTTCATAATTAATTCACAAGGTTTTACATTGATTATGCAATGTTGCATCTTGTGCTCTTTAACCCTCATTAAAATTGAAAGATTGCTGATCTTTGTTGACCTGTGGACTTTTTCTTGAGCATAAGTAGCTCCATCGTTTCTTTCTTTTCTACTTCCTGCCATTATAATAGCATCCACACAGAATCAAACAAAGCATTATGGAAAATGAGGTTCGATTAAGCTGACCTGTGTTTTAAACCGCTTTCTCTGTTTCAATATCTTCTGGGAAGCATATGCACATCTTAAAAGAAAGAAACTAAGGATTGATGTTGGATAAAATGTTAGCATACCATTGTGTAAGCATGCTTTCTTGAAAAAAGGGTTTTATATTTCCATTCATAGACTTGTACATTGTAAGTGCATCTTAATATGACAGATTTCTTTTTTCTCAGAATCTGGAAAAAGGCTGTAAAAAATTTAATTTGCTGCTTTGCCTTAATAATATTTGATTTAATTAGAAACTAGAAATTGAAAATAAAAAAAAGCTGAAAACAGCTGGATAAATCTAGACAAAAAGAAAACAAAACAAGCTGTCCAACAGAGCCATTGTCATGTTGAAATTATTAAATTAACATTAATAAATGACATATGGATTATTTTGCCTAATAGCAAACTTTATTTCTTTAGCTTTGCAAAATTATCCCAAACAGAGCATACTATTTTATAAAAAAATTTTTAAAAAATTGTTTATAGCCCAGAATGCTGTATGTGTAAAAGGGTGTTTATAATATGAGTGACAAAAGTCGATACTTTTATGTATATTATAGTGAATTCATATACAGTCAAACCTTGGATTGCAAGTATAATTCGCTCTGGAAGCATGCTTGTATATCAAAACACTCGTATGTCAAAGCAAATTTCCCCCATAAAAAATTATGGAAACTCTGATGATTTGAAAACAACCCAAAAATATAAATTAAGAATAATTAATACAAAATATAAAGTAAAAATAAATTAAATTCTTGCACTTTATCTTTGCAAAGATTTCGACAGAGCAGTGTTCCTGTTAGTGTTTGACTATGCATGCACGCGCGTGTGTATTGATGTGTGTTTGTGTTGCTGTGTCTGTGTGCACACGCGTGCGTGTGTGTGAAGCTGAAGTAAGACGAGAGGAGAGAAAGGGCTGGGTTATAGGCTGGCTTTCACACAAACACACACACACACACACACACACACACACACACACACACACACTAACAGAAACACTGCTCTGTCTGGAAACTTCTTTAACATGAAATCTCTCTAGTGACATTTGCTTTTGCTTCACGCTCTTGCGCGCACACACATGGTCATAGTGTTAAAATAAACAGTTGACTATATGAGTGACCCACGCGCATAGAGACCAAGCAAGGGAGACAATTACCCATAATTCTGTAGTGCGCGAAAAGGAAAAACCATTGCTGCTTATTTATTACAATCCAAGGTTCCACTGTAATTGTGTCCACAGACCATGAAATGTCTCTCATGCAAGAAGGAAAAAATGAGATAAGTATAATGCTTGTGTATACTGTTTCTGATTATAAAGATTTTACACTATTGTATGACCACAAAGGTAAATTATTATGGACCTAAGCACAACAGCACCAACAATGTACACATTATGATGTGAAGAAGCAAGCCTGGGACTGAATTCTTTCTATCCAAAACTGTAAATCACCTTAGTGGTAGGTGGGTTAAATTATTAAAACGAGTGAATTTCCCACTAGATTTGAGATTCATTTAGTCTGATATTGTTTAGACTACTTTGCTGACATTTTCATATGATTATATGTAATTGAGAAGGCACATGTGAAATAGAATTATATATGTAATGAACATGAACAAGGTGGTATAATTACACAAGCATTTTTTTTTCCTAAATTAAATTTTTTTCATATAAATTGCATTTAGAGAAGAAATTGAAATAAGCAAGCGGTTAAAGTAGAAATCACCAAAAAAGGCATATGACTTAAACAAAATGTTTTACTTTTTTGTTGGTTTGTTACTTACTGACATGAAATACCCTTAAATATTAAAAATCATGTATGCTGATACCTGTCTGTCTGTCTGCTTCTCCTCATATCCTCTGTATTATGCTATTGATGAGCCTTTGTGGTATTATTTATTACCAAATGAATTATTGATAGAAAAATGAAATCAATTAATATTTTCATCGTGCTAAAATCTGGGCAATTTCATTTTATTGAAGACAATTTCCATCTTGTTGTTCTATACATTTTCTCATTATGAAGACAGTACATGCAGCGCTTACAAATGGCACTGGGATTTGCTTGACTGCACAGTATTAAATAACAATTAAATGAGCTGGTTTTGAAAAAAAAGTCCTCCTACACAATAGGCAATGCATGTGGTTTATTAAGATGCTTAATGGAGCTGTCTCAAAGCCCACAAAGCATGTTCTGTTATTTAGCTGATGAATGTACCAATGTACAGAATGCACAGTAGGTAGGGACGAGATATATAGCTTTCAAGAAACTATGAGAATAAAAATGTACAGGACAAGGGAATAGTTTCGTGATAACGAGTAACAATGTACCCTAGACAACCAGATTTTTAGGATTACTATTAGATTAACTGACAAGCTATTTAGAATAAAAAGAACCATTTTTTTTCTTCATAGCCGTACCTAATTCTATTCCGTCTGTGTTTTTAGGGCCTCTTCTTGGCCTCAAACACTCACAGCTAATGGAAGTCTTGGAGGAGTATCCTTACAATGAAAGCTTCCTCAAAAATGCCTTTAACAGCCTCAACACTACGGACGGAGGCAGAAGACATCAGTACAATTATTACGCAATGCTTCTCACCCTGCTCATTTTCGTCATTGTCTTCGGAAACGTACTTGTCTGCATGGCTGTGTCCAGAGAGAAAGCTCTACAGACCACTACCAATTACCTGATCGTAAGCTTGGCTGTTGCTGACCTGCTGGTGGCGACTCTGGTTATGCCATGGGTGGTATATCTTGAGGTAGGTTATGGAATAACAAATTATTACACATTAAGGACAATAATATTCGGAAAGAAATAGTTCTAAAATCTGATTGGCTAAGCCACATTTATCTGTGAGTGCATCAAGGTTGAATGCTGAATTAATGTGCCAGGATTTAAAATAAATGCTTACAGTATTATTTATAAACCAAGGTCTACTGTTAACAAATTATATTTTGTTTGGTGAAACTGCAAATACACCCAAGTTATTTAGTGAACAGTGGATTTGTTCATATTGTTGGGACTGTTTACAAACCCTTTGCGTAAGGCATGATACTGTAATTTCACTGTAATACACACTCTCTCCTGGCTTCATATATGACACAATTCATAAATATGGATGCCTAAGGTCATTATTTTTTGTTAATCACATGGTTGATCAGACCACACTAATACAAACAAAGCAGCAACTGTTTATTTATTTATTTATTTTTTATGTCCTGGAATGCAGTACTGTAAATGCAGTATGATAATAAAGATAGTACTGTACCATATTCTGTACTGGCTCAGAATAGGGTACAGTACTTTTCATATTTTCACACTAACCCTATTAATTGTTCCGTAGATACCTGTGAAATACTCATTCTTAAACATTTTTACACAGAGTTTCTTTTGGATGTTCATCTGCAAAGGAGAACTTTCCCTGGTGTATATCTGTGATCTATTTGCTTATGAAATTACTGACCAGATCAATAGAATAAACATGCATTAGGGCCTCTGACTCAAACACTGCTGTTAATAAAATGAGTACACTGGGTACATGATATTGTGAAGCGCGGGTAAGATGCGTATGGCTGTCGAAAAGATGCCCAGTTCGATCCTGATCTCGTGTTACTGTCTGTGAGAAGTTCCATGTTTCTCCCTATTCTTATATGGCTTTCCTGTCTGGCTTTCTCCCATTGTGCAAGCACATTCGGTTAGGTGGTTAAGCTTTTTTTTTTTTTACAATTTTGACAATCACACATAAATCATCTATTACACAATGCAGTCCCAGACAGTCTCCTTCATTTGCCAGCAAATTGTATGTTATAAAGTTTTGTAAGTTTGCATGAAAAGAAATGAACAGTAATTTTTTTCTCATATTTAATGTTTAGTTTACTTTAAAACAGGTGTTTCCAAATACACACCTATATTTCCCATTTACACAAATACACACCTATACTTGCAGCCGTTGACCAACATGACAATAAAAGAAATTTTGCAGACTCACATCATTTTATAATCTTTTTATAAACACAATAAAATAAACCGCTCAGCAATTAGGCAAACTGTTCTTTATTATATTATTTTACTCTATTTGACTGATGGGTACTTTGTCTAAGAGATGATTATGCATATTTAAAGGTGTAAAAAGGGGGAATTGTTAAAGAACATGCAGCTTGATTATATATATATATATATATTTACTTTTGTTGAATATTTAATTTATACACAAACAGAGTCGAATTACTTACAGTAGAACTCGTGATTTCTAGAATTAGTCATGCTTTTGGTTAAAGTTGAGTCTGATGTGCAGTATACTTCCATAATGATATACAGAACATTGGCTCTGTACCAGGAAAAACTGTTAATGAACTGATCCAGACTACCCACGGCACCTTTTTTAGAGGTAAATAATCCTTTAATCAATGAGAGCGATGCAAACTCCAGAGGCAAGAGTGTAGGCTGAACAAGCAGGTTGTGAGCACCTCAGCATGCCTGAAGACAGACATTAATCTCAGGCTGCCAGGAAGTGCACTGCCAGGCTGCTCAGCAGACACTACGAGATTGACCCGAGTTTGATTACTTCTCTGCCAGGTTTATGGCACATTACAGGAATAGGGCCAAATTCTCTTGAATTGACTGGGGCAAATTTACTAAGCCTGCCACATCCGGTGTCTCATTATTTTCACATTTCCAAGGTAAATAAATGTGAGACTTTTTTAATCATTTAATAATATGATAATGCATATACACTGTGAATCTTTTGCACATGATTAATAACCTGGGCAGTAAAAAAGCCAAACTCTAAGTCACTTGATTACAAAGGGAAATGTTTCTGTATCAGTTACAACAGAAGTGAATATACAGTACAGTATCTTGCTAGCACAGAGTTGGCAGATATTCACAAGTAATTTACAGAATGCTTACTGTAATGTGTGCCTGCAGAACTGGATTTTTAAAGGGATTGCAAATTTGTATTTTGTTTATGACTATAAAATTGGCCACTGCAATTTTACTGTCATACTACATGCTTCATCACTTTTATTGCGAAACGAGCATCTTAAATACTTTTACAAATGTCAAGTCTTATCCTTCAAACAACTTTTACAGTTGGTATGGAGATTATTTCAGATTAAGATAAATTAAACAGAAGATATATTATATATTCATCAATCTGCTACAATCTAGTATAGAATCATTGGGTCCCAGTACTAAATATACTGTACAGTTTACTGTTTTTCTAGGTCTCTCTCATTCTCATTATAGACATTGATAAGCAATAATATTAATACACTTACAAGTGAAGAGAATAATGTTGATTATCTTAAAACAGTGGTTCTCGAAATTAATGTGTTAGCAGCAATAGCAGACTTTGACACAGGCCAAATTGTGATGGGTCAGAGTATCTGTGATGGGTCACTTAGTACCTACCAAAAGCTAACAGTGTTACAGTACAACTTGACAGCATTATGGACACCCAAGGTTTCATAATGTTTGTGTGGAATGAAGGTTAGAATATCTGGTCCAATACCAAAAAGAGCTGCTTTATGACCAATTGCTGAAAAGATTGCTGGCTATAAAAGAAATGTGTCAGAAAGCACACAGTGCATTGAAGTGCAGTGCATTTTCCACTGCTGAAAGTGCCTACTTTGAACACATGAGCATCAGAATTGGACCATGGATCAATGGAAAAAGATGGCCTGGTCCTATGAATCACAGTTTCTTTGAGATATATTATGGGAGGCCAGGTGCTTGTGCATCACTTGCCTGGGAATGAGATGGCACTGGACTGGTTTGGGGAGCATGACAGTTCAAGAATGTTAAATTCCCAAACTCAATAAATTCAATTAAAAAATCCTGGACAAACAAGTCCGATCCATGAAGGTCTCTTATTCAGGCTTAAACTGAATAATGACTGATGAGTAAATTAAGATAACTGATCTTATTACTTTTAATTTTTCAGGTGGTGGGAGAATGGAGATTTAGTACAATCCACTGTGACATATTTGTAACACTTGATGTTATGATGTGCACAGCAAGCATCCTTAATCTTTGTGCCATTAGCATCGATAGGTAAGTATATCTAATAATATTCCTCATTATCATTAATAGCCTAGCTGTACTGCAGGAGGTCCTTTTGATTTGAAAGTAATTGTCAAGACACAGTACATGCATACATTTAAGAGGAATAAAGGAAAGAGAAAAATGAAAGCATATTAATGATAAATAGTACTTATTATTACTGTTATTATTACATCAGATCACTGTCAGGTGTTTATCTGTTTATTAACCACCAAGGGACAAAGGCAGCCTTTTTACAAGGAACATAAACAGCACTTCCTATTCTCATCCCATGGAATGCCAATTAAGGGAACTTACCTCGATAAAATTCTTCCATTCAGAACACACCACAATGTTACCAATGCAGACATCACTTCCTCTGTGTGTTACCCTGGTATCATAAACACCTCCTATACCTGTTGCAGCTTTTGTGACACTACTGAAATAAAAGTCTGAATATACAGTACCACGCTAATGTCAACAAGACTTTCTTACAATTTTTTATGTAGTTTTAGGGAATAGTTTCTAAAGTTTTTCAGTTTTCAGTCCACTCAATATTTGACATGTTTTAGAAAAATATTTTTGTTTGTTGAGCCACACACTGAATCATTCAGTTGTAAAAAGGCACGGTCCAGATCAGGTGCAGAAGCAGGTGCAGGTGATGACTGATGATCAGGCAGGTGATTATTATACTGGTGATGCTAAATGTTCAGAGGTTTAAACAGACGAGAGGGGAAATGAGGTTGCTGCTAAGGTTGTGACAATAACTACAAATTTCTACATTGTGTCATTTATCCATTTTGCAGCCAGTCACAGTAAAACAGATTTCTTCTAATTACTTTAATTTATTCTACATAAATTATTTAATGTAACAAGAAGAAATGATGGGTGGCTTAATACTCTTGCACAGCGCTGTATATTGAAACAAAAACTGATTCATTAAAAAAAATTAACTAATTTATGTATTTATTTAGGCAGATTATTTAAATATTAGTAGTCAACATATTTTTACTAATTAATTAATTTAAATATGCACTACATCTCAAAAAAATATGGAATGATAACTGGAAAAGAAAAAGTGTGGTAGAAGAAGGTACACCAGCAACAGGGATGACCCCTTCCTTAGGAAGATTGTCAAGCAAAGCCAAGTCAAGAACTAGGAGTGGAAGGGGCTGGTGTCAGCGCATCAGGTGCCACCATGCACAGATGTCTTCAGGAAATGTTCTACAACTGTTGTTTTCACTGTGAAGTTAACACAGTCAGTAATGATTTGGGGTCACATGTCATCTGCCTTACTGTGTTTTATCAAGTACAATTTTTATGCAACCATCTACCAGGAGATTTTAGAATACTTCTTGCTTCAGTCTGCTGATAAGCTCTATGGAAATGCCAATTTTGTTTTCCAGCAGGACTTAGCATCTACCCACAGTGACAAAAGTACCACTGACTGGTTTTCCGACTATGCTATTACTTTGTTTCACTGGCCAGAACTGACCTGACCTGAACCCCATAGAGAATCTACAGGTTGTTGTCAAGGGGAAGATTACCAACACCTGACCCAGCAGTGGAAATAAGGGCTGCTATCAAAGCAACCCAGTTCTCAGTAATGCTTGAGCAGTGCCACAGGTGGATTACCTCCATGCCATGCCGCATTGATAAAGTAATTGGTGGTAAAGGAACCCCGACCATTTTCATGAGCTATAAGCCATAATCATCAATATAAAAAAAGGCTTGAAATGTTTCACATTAAATGTAATGAATGTAGAATATATATGAGTTTCACTATTTGAATCAAGTTCTAAAAAAAAAAAAAATTACATTGTGATGCATTGTATATGTAGTTTATTTACCAAATTGCATTATTATATGAGATATTTCTCTCCACAGTCTAGGAGCTTACTTAACTGGCCGAAAAAACAGAGGTGTCAAGTAACTAAGTACAAATACTTCGTTACCTTACTTAAGTAGAATTTTGGGTATCTATACTTTACTGGAGTAATTATTTTTCAGCTGAATTTTTACTTCTACTCCTTACATTTTCACGAAATTCTCATGTATATTGTAGACAACCATACAAGGGTAATTGTTACTAAGCCTGCACTGGGTACACTTATTTTCTTGTATGTTGCCCTCACAGATTCCTGCAGCTAAGCTTGGATGTACATTTACATTCCAATAAAGGTTACCGATGACATGCCTCTGAAGTTTGACTTATAGGCAACTCGTTATCATATCTTCTTCTCCATAAAACATGTTAATGCTCAGTAGTACACATATATGGTTATTTAATGTATTTGCAGTGTGCTAAAATGCATTTTTTTCAATTGCCATATACTGTACAGTATCCTAAATCACTATGGCCGTTAAAAAATAACACAATTTTCTTTTTTTTAATGAGGTGTTAGTGCAGTATATAGGCCCGTGGCACAGCCTAAGCTTTTATCTTTAATGCTTTTTTCCCCCCTTACGTTACTTTTACTTTTATACTTTAAGTAGTTTTAATACCAGTACTTTTACACTTTTACTTGAGTAAAAAGCTTGAGTTGATACTTTAACTTCTAAAGAAGTCTTTTTAAACCCTAGTATTTAAACTTCTACTGAAGTAATGAATGTGAATACTTTTGACACCACTGCCGAAAACCTTGTGCAGTCTACTTTGCAGGGAATTATTGGGCGATCAGAATTGCCCAATAGCTAAAATCCTTCTCCTGCAGGGTCATAAAACCCAAAAGAAATCAATGATATACGTATACAGTGTATGGCAAATATTGTGTGGACAACTGGCATCACAGGAGTACCTGCTTGTCGAGCATTACATTACAGATATAATCTTCTTTTGCTGTTATAAGGACCTTCACTCTTTTTCGAATGATTTCCTATAGTTCTTGGAGCATGGCCTTGGCGATTTGTGCTCATTCAACCACAGGAGCATTAGTGAGGTCAGGCACTGATGTCAGGTGAGGTCAGGTGAGGAGGTCCTGGTTCCAATTCATTCAGTAAGGTTGATGTCAGGCATTACATCAGGCAGATTGCTAGTCCTTTTACAGCAGCCTTGGCAAACCATGTCTCCATGGGCTTTTACATTTACATTTAGGCATTTGGCAGACGCTCTTATCCAGAGCGACTTACATTTTTATCTCTTGCTAAAGGGCCCAACAGTGGCAACTTGGTGGTTGTGGGGTTTGAATCTACGATCTTCTGAACCGTAGTCCAATGACTTAACCACTGAGCCACCCCTGGCCCCTGGCTTTTATGCACAGGGATGTTGTAATGCTGCAACATGTTCAGCCTAAGTCTCAGTAAGGAAAAGTGGTCATGCTGCAGCATAGAGACATTCTATACAATTGTGTGCTTCTAACATTATAGTAACCACTGGCAGACAAGGTGTATACGTACTACTCATATTTCAAGACCTCGCTTGTTTATCAAGTTAAAATTTATTACAAACTTTTGCTTGTCTTGAAAAACACTCGCAGACTAAGTAACTATCAATCCAAGGTTTTACTGTATTGACTGGTTGCCTAATAGGACTGTAAATGACAACTTTATTAAAAGATGGGAGCTTTAAATAAAAACCCATTAGGCCTTTTCTGATAAAAAATAATATTTAATTGGTTCCAGTGAAATATTAATTTATTATTTCAGTTAACATTTATAGTAAACTTCTTGTTTACTTACTTTATACCTATTCCTTATTTTTCATATTATAATATATTTTAGATGTTTATAGCAGCTTTGGCCATATAGGCTATACTTTGGTGCTGTGACCAAATAATATTGATGTGCATCAAAGTATATTCTTTTTCCTTTAAAGAGGCATTTTATGTGAGAGAGCAGAGAGCTATAAATGCAGTGATCAATTACTAAGACAGAAGAGCCAGATAGAGCTACAGTGGTAAAATATTTCCCTTCCTGTAGACCATACAGCATTAATTATTTTATGAGTTTCCAGTTGTAATGAGTGGTGCTGCATTAGACATTAGCTTGTGCAAGTTCACGATGCCAGCCTTTATAGCAGCTAATATTACCACACTCAAATTTGTCATGCATTTTGAGCATACTTCAAATGACCATGGCCAACCCTCACCAACAAAGAGGCTGTTTGGATGGAATGCAGTCATATTGCTATAAAATAGATTTATCTATTAAACTGATGTATTCAACAAAATAGTTGGGTAATCTGTTCCCTGATCCTGTAATTTTTTGAGCACATAATGTCTCCTCGTTCAAATCCTTGTAATAAACCACTTTATTGTAGTCATGCAACACTTGAAAAAAAAAGGCAAAACAGGACTAAATGAAAAACCTAACCAGCTTTCTTAATATCTCACTTACTCCTGAACAACTAGCAAGCAGCCATATGCAACTCACTCCTTATCAGGAAGTAAAAACATCTAGGGTTTTTGAAGACTAATATGTATATTAATACTGAACAGATACAGTACATTACAGTTTTGGAAGGCATGAATGTATTTACTAATATAGCAGCATTTTTGTTTTGCTATATCCTGCTGGGTATCTAAATGGATCACAGAAAAATATTGTTCTTATTAAGTTTTGATTACTGTACTTTTATAGTGTTGAATGTTTAAAAATTTTGAAATAAAACAAGATATTTGTTTCATATGGTAGTGTCTATCAACTGAAAAATTCAAGTAAACAGGAAGTAATAACAAAACTTATTAAAGTGGTTTTATTTAGTTTAAGTATGTTCTTTAGTATCTGTTAGGGTTTTTCCTCTGGGTTCTCTATTTTCCTCCCACTTTCAGCAAACATTAAGGTGTTTTGACTAAGATAAAGTACCAGTGTTTTTGGGATAGATTTAGGATCCACAGCAACCATAATCAGCATAAAGGACTTACTGAAATGGAATGAAGAAAGGGAAGGAAGGAATGCGTCTAAAGCCTGACTAGGAGACTACAATCCAAGCAGTTTTAAACCCTTGTTTTGTTATTCTTGATTCTTTGTCTTAATTTCTTTTTATGGGTCCTATAAACCCAAAAGTCAGAACCATGATAACAGCCTTGGGTTTGCCATATTTTATTGCTTTATATAATATATTTTAAAGATATATATCAGGTATATGGATAGGTGTGTACACACACACACACACACACACACATATACACACACACAATACAGTACCTGTCAACACAAGTTGGACACAGGTTTAGATTTATTTTCTATGTTTTAGAATAATAACACATATGGCACTAGGTAAGTAGTAACAACAACAAGAGACAATATCTACACCAGAGACATTATAAAGGCTTTATAGTGCATAATTAGCAAACACATCTCAATATCAATGTTAAGAGATTATTGCATATTTGGATGCCTTCAGTACTGTATTATAATGAAAAGAATTAAAATCATGCACCACCAGGGACCACCTTTAGAGATAGCGGTAGACAGGTGGATGTAGGTTGGTAGGAGATTCCTGGATTTTTGATTGATATTCTTTCGCTATTCTTTTAAATAAATCTATGGTAAAAAATTAAGTAAGTCTTTGTAAGTGGGAAAACTTACAAAATATGCAGGGGATAAAATAATAAACAAACAAACAAATTAATAAATAATTTATATAAAAACCATAACCATAACACCATCTAAAGAATTTTACGTCTGTGGGAACCCCAGTACTGTACAGTATGTGCATTTTTTGTTTGGTTAATATTTTGCCTAATAGCCAGATGAACATTGTGACTACACAGCATGTGTCTCCAGAGAAACTAAGATTTCAAGAGGACGTTCGGCACATGTACACTGATGATGCAAATTGAATTTTGTAAAATGTAACAATGGTGTTGGAATTGTGTGACCAAGTTACTACTTCTCCAGGTATACAGCAGTTGCCATGCCGATGTTGTATAATACACGCTACAGCTCCAGGAGGAGAGTCACAGTCATGATCTCAGTAGTGTGGATCCTGTCATTTGCCATTTCATGCCCCCTGCTGTTTGGCCTCAATAACACAGGTAAGTTTGTGCTGCAAGTGCCTGTAAAGTCTAGTTTCATGTCAGTTTCATTTTAAAACAATGTCCTTACTGAATTTCCATTCTGCTTCAAATTTGCAGAGAGCCACGATGAAGCCCTTTGTGTAATCGCAAACCCCGCCTTTGTAGTCTACTCTTCTGTTGTGTCCTTCTATGTACCCTTCATTATCACCCTGCTTGTGTACGTGCAGATCTACGTAGTGCTGCGTAGACGACGAAAACGTGTCAGCACAAAACGCACATACCCAAGCAGCAACCTGGACATGGGCAGTCTGAAGGTAATGCCATCTTTTTTAACACATAATTAGGTTACTTGCATATATAATGACTTCCCCTTTGCGAATATGACAAATAAGAACTAATGTATATTATAATGTATATATAATATATGTATATTAGGTGGTGCACTTCAGAGTCACTATAAAATGTATTGTAGCATCAGGGCAATGGTGTCTCAATAGTTAAGGCTCTGGTTTACTGAAAAGAAGGTTAGGGGGCCTAACAAGCACTCAACAAGACTTCGGAAGGTGTGCTGCAGTATTCGCCACGAAGACGATAGGAGCAGATCCCGACTTGTTCATCTAGCACATCTCACAGATGATTAATTAGATTTTGATTTGGAGAACTTGGCAGCCAAGTTAAAATTGCAATTGTACTTAGTCTGTAATAATGTTTAGGTAGGTGGTAGGGGTGGGAATCTTTTACCATCTCACGATTCAATTCGATTCCGATTCTTGAGGCCACGATTCGATTCAAAATCGATTTTCGATTTAAAAAGATTTTCGATTCAAAATGATTCGATTTTATTCATAATGATTTCTAATCGGGTTTCTGATCATGATCTACTCTCATCTGCTTTGCTATACAGAATGACAGGCATTGACAGTGTGACAGTGCTTCCAGGCATTTGGTAAAAACCGTAATGACGCCAAACTTTAGCTTTAAGTGAAGACGGGGCTGATTGGATCTCCCTCTCATCCATATTTGCTTCCTCTTTGTTTTAGTGATTTTCCGCACACGCTTACGTTCAAAAACCGGCTGCGTGGTGGCGTCAGTACAGACCAGTAGGCTAGTTACAAAAATAGAGGCAAACAGCCAGCTGATTTTATTTTTTTATTAAATCGATTCTTGGACATTTCAGATCGATTCTGAATCGTTGCAAATGAGAATCTAGGTTTTTCTGTGAATCAATTTTTTGGCACAGCCCTAGTAGGTGGTACAGTACATGTCAATGTAACACCCGAACGTCACAACCCAAGATTCCCCAGCAGAACATTGCCCAGAGCATCACGCTGCCTCTGTCAGCTTGCCTTCTTCTAGTGCACCCTGGTGCCATCTCTTCTTCAGCTAAGTGACAGACACACACCTTGCCATTCAAATTGTGTAAAAGAAAATGTGATTTATCAGACCAGACCTATTTTACCATCGCTCCTGTTCTGATGCTTACATGCTTATTGTAAGCACTTTCAGTGGTAAGGGATTACACTGGTTGTCTTTTCCTGGACACTTTTGGTAGACACTTACAGTACCACTGCGCTAGACATGTCATTTTGGAGATGCACTGATCTAGTCCTCTAGCCATCATATTTAACCCCTTGATAAAATCATCCCCATCCTTACTCTAACCCATTTATTCTACTTCCAACACATCAACTTGGAGAACTTACTCACTTGCTGTATAATATATTCCATTCCTTTCCATCCCATCACTGTATTGAGATAATCAATGGTATTCACTTCACCTGTCATGACATGTTATGGCTGATCGGTGTAAATATATACCACTAAGACCAGTATAGCCTGGATGCTGCTTTTCAGACCACTTCTTTTACTCAGCCTATGGGGCATAAAACAAATCAATAGAAGCACTACAGAAAATGAAAGCTACTCATACATTTTTATTAGCTGACAATTGCTTAAGTTGTAGTTTGTTTAAATCATAGCAATTTTTTTCTGGCATATTTACTTTAACTTTGTATTTCCAGCAAATATATGGATCCAGGATCAAGCAACAAAATTTTTCCACTTTTACAAGGCACGTTATCCCGGAATCTTTAATTGTGCAGAATAACAGAACACAGTTATATAAGTAAAAAATACCTTTATTTCTCTATGCAACTCTCTGCTACATTAACACACTTGCAGTATCCCAGTTTTACTACAGTAGTCATTGGTTACCATCAAAGATTTTCTCAGTATGCCGGTGCCGTTATCAAACTGCATGCTTCACATGTGAAATGTTAGCCTCCCCGTAACTCTTCTAATGTTTTAATCATGTGGAAATCACTTGGAGCAAGGTCAGGACTGTATGGGAATGTGGCAATAGAGTTCTAGAGTTCCTGTAACTTGCAAGTGGTGTTTGTGAATGTTTGTGTGTACAGTTCCTACAGACACGTACATCTTTGCCACAAGTTAAGTGCGATAAATTATTATAAGTCATTTACAAATGTATAGCCTCCTTTAAAATGTTTGCACCAATCAAATGTTTACTGCGATTAAGAGTCTTATAAATGCACTTTGCTTAAAATCTGTAAATTTCGGTCAGTTTACGCCTTCATTCGCAAGATGTTCCATCACAAGTCCTGGTATGACTTGAATGCTTGTCACAGCATGGGTGAAAATATTATCATCATCATTAGTAGTAGTAGTAGTATAATATGAATGTCTAATCTTTATGTGCTTCCTGTAAAAAAAAAAAAATCTGTCATCAAGCTTCAGTATTTATGATCTTTAGTTGTATAGTGGAGAAAATACTATTTAAGGTAATTTTACAGTGTGTGTTATTTTTATGGATCTTATTTTATAGTTATTCTTTTCAGCCTAGTGTTTGACATACGGTAGTCCACTTTTTGAAATCCATCACTGATTGATGATTGAATGCTTTTCTGTTCTCTTCTGTTTTAG
This sequence comes from Clarias gariepinus, assembly GCF_024256425.1. NCBI lineage: Eukaryota > Metazoa > Chordata > Actinopteri > Siluriformes > Clariidae > Clarias > Clarias gariepinus. The sequence continues at coordinate 24,382,458 of NC_071110.1, read as the reverse complement.
AAATGCACTCACCCTGATGATGTGAAGCTGTGCACCGTCACTTTGAAGTCCAATGGGAATTTCCCTGTTAATAACAAAAATGTGATGTATCAGTTTTTTCTTCCTTTCTAAAGGAAAAAAAACATGCCCCAAGTACTTTTTCTCTTTTTTTCTTCAGGAAGCTGCTAGTCCATTCCACCTACTCGCTGACACGATCACTTTAGCTTTTTGGAGATTGAGATTATAAATTAATTAGCTTTTTGTTTTGTATTGTGTAATATCTCTACGTGTGCTCTTTTGCTTTTTTATAAAGGTCATTAGAAGGTCATTAGGTCATTCTTCTTAGTAGAAGAAGCTATGCTTGACTAAAATGCATATAGTGCAGTATAGTTAGAAAAATCTTGATTTATTTAAATTTTTTTTAAAGCAGTGAGCATTTAATTGATTTAAATAATCTAAATAAGCATTTAGATTTAATACAAAAACTTTCGATTCTGAACTGTATTTAAAATCATGTCCCATGGTTATTCAGCTAACTCTAGAACTATTAGCACAACTGATACATAAAAAAAAATATATATATATATATATATATATATATATATATATATATATATATATATAAAACGTCCCCAGTTTCTCAGAATGTTTTTGACTTATGATGCAGCTCCCATCACATCCTTCTAGATATGATTGTGGTGGCTTTTTCATTATTTACAGAGTAAGTGAAATGCAATCCACTTTTTAAATCAGAAAAAAACTTTTTCATTTAATTAAATTTTACTTGTATAGCGCTTTTAACAATTGATATTGTCGCAAAGCAGCTTTCCACAAGCAAAAGAAATATTGAAGTTTTTATGAAATGTGAATGTGTATGAGAACTTTAAGTAGCATGTTCCATGTCACCTTCCTGCCAAAAGGTTTTACTGCTTAAAGTGCCATGTTTCTGCCACTGGAGCTTTTTATTGCACTTCATAAAGTATAGCTTGGCTTACAAACAGCCGCTATGGACTACAGTACTGCACCATCAAACAGCATTTACGCAGCAGTCACCTGATTACTACATATGCACAACTGACTCTAATGCCAGTTGTTAGCAAAGCTTGTTTTTTTCTTATTGTTTACATGGATTTGATTTTGTTTCTTATTTTGTGACACTGAGAACATAATGCACATTTTTACCAAGCTCTAAAGTGTTGCATTTATCTTTACTGAGATCTTTTGTGAATGTTTGGTTTCTCTAACTAAACTTGCTTGTCCATTCTTGCTTATCAAAACGGGTGATTTATAGCCTAAGTATAATTTTTCTTTACCAACAGAGTTGTAACTAGAGCCAGCACTAGAGCTTTATTTGGCATGAAATAATACCTGTCTAAAAATTATTAAAGCCACTATTTAATATAAATGGCGACATAAATTGAACAATGTGAAAAGGTTTGTAATTCTATTATGGATCATCACATATAGAGTCTTATAAACCTAACATTCTGTACTAAACCCACATTTATTGTGCTGAATAAAAATTGACAAATTGACCAGTCATTTATAATTTGTACTTAATTAAGACAGTTACTAAAGTTCCCACAGAGAAGAAAGAAACTGGATTTACCATCTTTAATTACAGTCACATAACGCATCATTTCCTCCTAAATAAAACAGCTTATGGTCTTAGTTAACTGCAATTTTAAAGCTTAGGCTTTGAAGCTTGTTATTTTGATGGGGGAGCACATTAATAATAGATTTAAAGAGCCGACTCATTTAAAGCAGACAGAGAGCAGGTTTGAGCAGACTGGCTTGTTATTCATTTTAAATTAAAGTATATTTACTAACATTCTGACGAAGCCACTGGAAATAGCAAATTTCCTTCTTACTCATGGATTCCAGTGTTATTGTTTACTTTAGATCTAGCTTTAGCTTTTGGTATACTAATTGTTCATATAAATAAATGCTATTTCAAATCAATTAATCCTATTACTTAAATATATCTTGCATTATTATTACACTGCCTTTAAAAAAGTGAATGTCAGCAGATAGCATTTCACCAACACAAATCCTGTTATTTTCTTACAGGTTTTTATAAAAGACATAGCCAAAAATGAAAATGAAAGCCAAATGGAGGAAATCACAAACCTTAATCCTCCAAACCAGAGAACACTTGAGCAGACAGGTGACAGTCAGCATGGGCTTCTGCTTGTTACAAACCACAGTGAAATAGATGTGGCACCCTCCGCTCCCGAGCTCAAGCCAGCGAGGAATGGAAAGACATACGACACCTCCAAAATGCCTAAAGCATTTGAGACACAGGTGTCTCCCAGTGGCAAAATGCAGACATCAGTGAAGTCCATCAGCAAGCGCAAAATCTCTCAGCAGAAAGAAAAGAAGGCTACTCAGATGTTGGCTATTGTGCTTGGTAAGCAAATGTTTTATCTGCACAGACAACTTTTAGAATAAAACAACATGCAAATGATGGCAATAACATTTATCCAGGTGCATAAATATTTGGACATTGATGCATCCTTTGCATCCAGTGACTGGCTGAATTTTAAAACCTGTAGACATAACCAGATCCTGGATTTCTTTTCTGCGTCAGGGCATTTATTGCTCCTGTCTTCAGTTTCTGCTTGTTCTTGAGGCATGTTACTTTGAGTTTTGCCCTTAGCAAGTAAAATGCATATTTAGACTGATTCATGTCAGGTGACTGACCTGGCCATTCCACTTTTTTGACTTAAAAAGGTTTTCCAGTACTTTTAAAATATGCATTCATCCTGCTGCCTTTGTCAACAGTCACATAATCATCAAATATGAAGAAACAAGTTTAATTGCCCACTTCCTGTTTTGATGCGTCTTAACGCTCATTATTTATCCTGACCAAGCCTTATACATACCTGTACTGTAGATATGCCTACCTTTTGGAGGACTGCCTAGATCTGGCCATCTGTTCAAAGGGAATTTTTCTATACCAGGATTAGAATTCTTCCATCATCTACCACAGATGCCTTTTGAGATCTTCTGGGCCTTTGTTTGTACTGAGCTTACCAAATAGTTGATTTGGCCACAACTACTATTTCTATCTTCCTGATAGGTTTGTTGTTTTGTGTTTTTTTTATTTTATTTTAATGATAGCTTGCTTCACTAGCAGTGACAACCCTTTTTAACATCTTATCAGAAGTTAACAGAACAAGATTCTGAAGGAAAATGTCAAAATTGAAACCACCTCTTTGCATCTTATCTGCTAACTTTTAAGTAGCATAGTGAGATAATAACACACACTTCATCTGGCAATAGAACAGCCAATTTTCCCAAAATGAAAGCTGAAACTCTAAATTTCAGTGAATTGTAAAAAAAAAAATCAATGTGTTGTCAATGACCAAATATTTCGCCTTTAAATGTGTATAAATCTTTCTCAGTGTTTAGCACATTTTATTGTTTCTATTTCTTTTTTTGTAGGTGTGTTTATTATATGCTGGCTGCCGTTCTTCATCACACACATAGTGAACACATACTGTCACGTTCCAGCAGAACTCTACACAGCTTTTACCTGGCTCGGTTACGTCAACAGTGCCGTGAACCCCATCATATACACCACTTTCAATATCGAGTTCCGCAAGGCTTTCATTAAGATCCTGCACTGCTGAAGAACAAAGCTCACTTACATATGTTCTGCATAAGCTTATTCCTTTGATTACTGGAAATGAATGTACACAAATCTAAGAATGTATTATAAAAGCAATTTTTCCAGTGTCATCTCATGCAACAATAAGACATTTCTGGATATTTGATATGAAGGGGTCCGTCAGTATATCCTTGGCAGTATTATTTCTGTTCATTGATTACACCATGAAGGTAAAAAAAATGAAGACTTTTTTTTAGATGATAATATTGCAGTCTTCATAGTGGTGGTAACACAGCAGTGTATTATGCAGCAACACTGAGAACATTGTAATACAATAATTCAAGTGTTGATTCTTAAATAACAACAAATTACATATATACATGTGTATATACAAGTAATATGCAGCACAAGAATTTAAAAAATTATAATATTAAATAATTATTTATCCTATATAAGTAGTGCTGTGCAGTTGGTCTCAGCTCTCACTATCAAGGCGCATTTAATCTCTGCAATATGATAATTAATGATTGGGTCTTTGGGGTCAAACTGATCCCAGGAGAAATTTGTACTAAGTGCAATTTGGTATACACACATATGAGTGGCTTTCAAGTGAAACTGGGAATTCTGATTGTACAGAATGAAACCAGGTGTGAGAATACAAATTACATTTATGTCTCTATATAATCCCCTGCTTCATTAATGCACTTATCCCAGCATTTTGCTAGTGCATGGATACCGTCAAAGTTATGGTAGTATTCCAAAGCCATGACTGAACTGCCTGCTTCACGTTTTAAATGCTGACCTCCCAGGAACTCCTTCAATGTCCCAAACATGTGGAAATGGCTGGTAGCGAGGTCAGGACTGTACAGGGGATATGACAATAACTTCCAGTTGAATTGCTTAATGTGCAAGTGGTGTTCATTAATGATTGTGTGTACAGTTCCCAAAGACAGTCGTGTCTCTTACGCAACTTGGACCCTATCCAGAATCGTCATTCACGGACGTAAGGCCTTATTTAAAATGTTTGGACAATTCAAATATTCTTCTTTTTTCTGTAAATGTCAATGAGTTTTATTCCCTCATTCACAAGAAATTGGATCACAAGTCCTGGTTTCACACACACACACACACTACTGTGATAAGCTGTTCATGTTTTAATTACATCCATTAAATGTGATAAGCCTCCTAAAAATAAAGCATGTTTACATGTTGTACTATGACAAAAGCAAATACACTAATGGGCTGCAAAAATACATGAATAAATAAAAAATGTAATCATAAAATAATAAAATATTGTAAAACCTTATAGGAGCTGTTTACTTGATTTAGTGCTAAAACTGAAATATTGGTTTCAGTTTTACAGGTCACCGCAAAAAGGTAAAGAGCTTAAGAGTAATTAGCGTGAAAATTACATTCTATTTCTAATGCCACAAAATGGTTAAAAATCCATTAGATTTAGGTTCTAATTATGATAGCTGGTAATAATTCCAGAAGTCTTTACCAAGCAATTTAAAAAGAATGCAGCTGAAATGAACAGAAATTAATGTGAATAATATTATTCTTGTAGCTTCACTTCACTCAGTTAGATTATTTTCCCTTCGCAAGACTGCTGCCTGAGGACACTCTATAAATAATATGGCATGAAGCAGCTTGATGTAGTTGTGTGCACTTTGGGTACCCAAGTGTCATTAGCCTCATGGCAACCATTTGTTGATTTCAGACAACCTGGGACCTGCAGCACTGCTTCCTGTTTACAGTATACACCAAACAAGAGCTTCAGACTGCGTAAAAAATCAAAGGTCTAACTTTTATTAGCATTGGAAATAACATTCCACATTATACACTACCAGTTATTTTATTAGGAACATCTTTACTCATTAATGCAAACATGTGGTAGCAGCACAATGAATGTTTTGTTGGAATGTTTTTATCCAGATTTTCTCCCTAATTAGTTGTAGCCAGGGTGAAGACCCTAACATGCTTCCTCTGAGACACTTGGTCACTCGGCGCTTAAGGGTCCCGGCTTCAGCTGTCCTAACATCTGGGAATCAAACCTACATACTCTGGATGATAATACATTTCCATTGCGCCAGTCAAGAGCTGCCTTTAGTTTTGATCATGGAACGTATTTGCCATGACATTGCTTTGATAACTTTACACAAAGTTACATAATTTATTTACATCTAAAGTTGAAATAATTTTTGAGTGAGTTCTCATATTGATAACAGGAAAGTCTAACCACTCAGTAAAGTCTTCTCTAGTACTGTACTTCTCAAAGACTTATAAATAGGTTATGGTCAAGGATCTTTGGTGGACAATTCATATGCAAAAAATATGTACAGTAACATGCTCCCAGGACCACTCCTTCACAATTTGAGCCTAATATGAAAAAAAAAAATACCTGTTCCATCACAGGAGAAAACATTGGTAATTAATGAGATAACCTGGTCATTCAGTACATGCAGGAAGGTGAGTCTAGGCATGTGCCATTGAAACAGCCACAAATCATAACACTTACTCCCGAGGTTTTTACAGTGGGCACTATGCATGATGGATGCATTGCTTCATGTGCTTCCCTTCTAACCCTAATGCGCGCATCGCTCTGAAACAGCAAATCTAGACTCATCAGACCACATTACCTTTTTGCATTGATCTGTTATGATACAATTTTATCAAGCATTCATCAAGTTTTTTTTTTTCCAGAACAAAGACAACCACTGTCATTTCAGGCTTAACCCAACTAAAATATTTTCAGCAATCTTAGCAAAGTAACACCAAAGTAACATCTTTTCCACGACTACCAGATGCATCTTCCCACTTAGAAATTTTAAGAAATTAGAAGCTACATACTGTATCAGCTAGGGTTAAAAGAATTGTTGCCAGATGGAACATAGTAACCTGTGCAAAAAAATTCCAATTAAAGGCTCTTGGTGTATTTGCTTATGTAAATTCCAATATATATTATATCAGTGAACCAGTTTATCACTTTGTTTGTGGTTAGGTAGTTGGTACTAGACAGGCTGGTAATTAAAAAAAAAAACTGCATATCTGTTAGAATTATCTTTGTAGACATACATCAGTTTCTAAAGTTTACATAGAATTGTGTGAAGAAAAAAAAAACGGTTAAAAAATATTGGTTTCTTCCCAGTCTTCACCAGTCTAGTCTATTCCTGTTCAAAGCTGACAGGAGTGCAACCCATTGTGGATTTATGCTGTTGTAGCCCATCTGCCTTGAAGTCTGCTGGATGTTCTTGGATGCTCTCCTGGTCTTCATGGTGGTAAAGAGTGCTTATTTAGGTTACCATGGCCTTCCTGGCAGCTCAAAACAGTCTAGTCATTCTCCTCTGACCTCTCATCTGTAAAATGTTCCTTTTTTATAGATACTGTGTTGTAAAATAAATCTGATAGCATCGATCTTCCCTTTAGAAAGTGAGGCCTTGAGAAAAGAAATAAAAATTGCTATTACAAATCTATTTACAATAGTTACTGTTTCTTTTTCATGCTTTTTTTGTGACATAATTACAGGTACATGACAGACAGGATTTATTGCATCATAGACAGGTAAGATCAAAGTCCCATTAGCAGTAAAAGAATTGCATTTGTTCTCTGATTGACAACTAAGCTGAATAAATAAATAAAGAAATTCTGCAAAGAAGTCGACAAGAAAACCCAGGTGAAATGTTTTGTCATTGATTAAAACATACTTTTAACAAGAGGTTTATATACAGTATATATATATATATATATATATATATATATATATATATATATATATATATATGCTGTCGACCGTCATGCCTTGCGGGGGTTCTTTGTGTTCACCCTGTTGGAGAAGGTTGTTTGAGCTTTAGGCTTCGGCCATGTTTGTGTGTGGAGTATGTGTGCCCTGTTGAATGTGCTCCGGTTCATGCTTAGGCTAAATAGGATGCAGGTTCTCGTGTGAATGTGCTGCTCTTGCTATACATGCTGTGTGCAAAATAAAGTACTCCCAGCCATTGCATTGGTCAGCAATTAAGCTCACTCTTCTCTCCAACGTCCTTTCCGGCGGTAAAACGCTACATTAGTGTCAGAAGTTGGATGGGGAGTTACGAGTTGGAGCGCACTATCAAGGACCTAAAAAAGATCCAAGCAGGCCGCCAAGTTGTGCAGCAGTTAAGGAAGGAGAAAAAGCATCTTCCTGACGGTGCTAGCGCAAGCAAACCACGGCTACCAAAGCGGAGCGACGAGATGAAGATCCTGGCACTGGACCTGGGGCAGAGCCCAACGTTGACGCGGCGCAAGCGCTGGAGCAAGCTACGGCCTACGCATTCTTCTAGCCGCTAGCCGCCAACTTCGCGGGCTGGTCCCCGGCGGAAACAGCCGTCCGGGTAGCACTCTTGCTGGAGGGCGACGCGCTCCGGGCACTGGAAGACCTCCGGGTCGATGAGCGGAAGGACTGGGCAAAGCTACGGGAGTCGCTCCACTTCCGGTTCGGCGCGGGTGGCCGTAAGGAGTCAGCGTGCGAGGAGCTGGCGGTCCGTGAGCGGCGTGCCTCTAGGCGAATTCCCATGGATTTAAGATGCCTGGCGCGCCGGGGCTATCCAGAATTCGAGCACGACAAGCAGGGAGAGCTAGCTCGTGGCGTATTTCTCCGGGGACTCCGAACACCGCGGCTATGCGAGCACATCAGGTTAGCAGCACTAGCTTCCCTTTTCTGAGGCGCTGCACGAGGCAGTGCGCGCTGAATCCATAATGGCGGAACATCACATGACTGCACGCAGCTCAAGGGCGCGCGGTAGGTGAACCTAGCCGGGGACAGGGCTACCCGTCGCGGCTAGGCACAAGCAAATCTCCGGGGTTTCGCAGCGATGCCGAGGCACGGGACCTCGAGACTACCGTTGCAATGTTCTCAGACCTGAGAGACAGCGTACCCCAGCAGCCGTAAACTAGCTCCTGCTAGGAGGAAGCCGCCTCCCACAACCGTTCTTGTTCCGGCAACTAGTGGATTTAACTTCCGGTCGGGACGGTTGGGAAGCCGCGCTGGGATCTATGTCAACTGTGTGCTTAATGGTGTCTTACTACGGGCGCTCGTGAACACCAGCTCCACTGTTTTGCTGCTGCGCTGTGGATTACTGGGACTGCGAGCGCGTTTGCAGACTGCCTGATCCCGCCTTCAACATCCGCACCGTTACGGGGAGCAACGTGAAGGTACGGGCGTGTCGCACGGTCCGAATAAAAATAGGTGAGCGGACTCATTCACATGAATTCTTTGTGGGTAATATCAAGGAGGAGTGCATTTTGGGGTTGGACATTTAAGAAAAATGGGGTGCGGTGCTAGACTTAAATAACGGAACTCTGCGTGGTAACTTCGGGTAAGCCAGGTTGCTAATACCCAAACCACAGCCGGACATGTTAGTAGCACACACACCCGGGAGGTAAAAGCTTTTCGCTCCCAATTTACTCACTTGGCGTTGCACGAAGGGTTTTCAGCTGCTGGTGCCAAGGTCTGTGTGGACATGTGTACTGGATTTGGTGCATGGACATTCTGGTTCGGGACACTTCAGGGTGAGTAAAACTCTGTGGCGTTTGCGCGCTTGTTTCTACTGGCCGGGCTGTCATACCGACAGTAAACTCTTTGTCCACCGATGCGACCTCTGCACGGCAAAGAAGGGCCGCACCCAGCGCTTTCGGGTGGGGGCACCTATGGAGCGCATGGGCGTGGACACACGCCAGCGAAACGTCGAACACTGCGAGGGCCGGACCACCTCAGGACAATGTTTGCGCTCCTCTCTCCTTCACAAAAGGACCCCGGCGTTCACAGAGCCAGCGCTGACCGCCCTTACGCCTCCACGACTGAGAGAGTCATGGTGACCGGGGACGGTCACAGCTCGGGTGGGGGCAGTGTGTATATATATATATATATATACACACACACACATACAGTTGTAGAGAACCGGGACAAAACATGTCCAATACAATATTGTATTTTTCTGTAAAATTCAGGAAATAATTCATAATTTGATTATGATCAATTTTATAAGCTGAATCAACTGAGCAAAACAAAATAGTTGTTCAATCCTACTTTAAAATTATTTTTATTTAATTTTATCAAGACCTGAAATAGTCCTTGTCCAGAACAAGGGCTTGCATTTTTAAAATAGAGATTAAAATACACAAGTGATTAAAATACACTACTCACAATAGTTTAGGGATATTGTTATTTACATAAGTGATTTTCCTATTTGCTCTGAATTTAAATGAAATACGTAAAAGTTCCCTTTTATTATTATTATTATTATTTTGGATTTTTTTTCCTGATTTTCTCCCTAATTTAGTCGTGGCCTATTCCTCTCCGTCATTAGGGGGCTTTCACATTAAGGCTACTACTACCATTCAGCCGGGAGGACCGAAGACTATCACGTGTTTTCTCTGAACCGCGTGACGCCAGCTGACCGCATCTTTTCGAACTGCTTGCTTACGCACCATTAGGGGCGGAGTAACACACTCGGAGGAAAGCGCTAGCCGCTCCTTTCGCGGGCGCGAGCTCACAGACGCCCTTGATTGGCTGTAAAACCGTGATTAATGTGGGAGCACAAAGTACCTCTAATCCCTCCCCTCTAAGAGAGCTTGGCCAATCAGCTCTCTCTAGGCCTCCGGGATCTCTGGATGATAGGGCGAGCACTTTACCACTGCGCCACTCGGAACCGTAAAAGTTCCCTTTGATATTACTAATAATGTATGAGAAAAAACACCATTTTCATTAGTTTAATATTTATTACCCCAAAAATTTTGACTAAAACAGGAATAGCCCCAAATAACAAAAATTGACAATGTCAGTAGTGGGTGTTTCCACCGTTTGACAGCTTGACAGCGACGTCTTATGCTCCTCATAGCCTCATGATGTTGTTCTGAGGCAATGCGTTCCATCTTTCCACAAGTGCTACATGCAGTTCTGCCAGGTCATGTGGGGTGGGATACGATTATCCAGTCTCTGCTTGGGGGGTGATGATGGGTTTTATGATATGTCTGAGGTAAGAACGTGCAGTGACTGAGCCATGTACAAAAAACAAATCTGTTTTGTGCTGACTGGTGATGCCCGCCCATACTGTTGAACCTCCTTCACCAAAGCAAACCCTGGGGACCATGTTGACCTCAGCAAATCGCTCACCTCGCCTTCTCCAGCAACGCTGACGACAATCATTTTGTGCACAGGACGGTAGACTACTGCTGAACTGTCCAGGTCACATGGTCTTTGGCCCACTGCAAATGTTCACGGCGGTGACTTGGTGTCAGTGGAGTCACCTGCAACGGTCATCTGGCATTCAAGCCAAAGCAAAGAAGTCGATTGCGAATGGTTTGTCTGAAAACCCTAGTACCCCTCGCATCCTGTAAATGGGCCTGCAGCTGTGTGCCAGTTGCATAACGATGTCTGAGTGCATAGGAGCCTTAGGTACTGGTCATCGTTGCAGTCTGTCACTCGTTGGGGCTCCACTCCTGGTTCTATCATGAACTCTGCCAGTAGTTCTGTGTCTTGATGCAAGTCTGCTGATGACACTTTGAGACACACCAAGTTTACGAGCAACATCTGACTGACTGCCACCGACCTAAAGGAACGCAATGGCCAGGTGGCGCTGCTCGCTTGTTAAGTGCCGTCATGTGTTTATGGCTGCTTGAATGATAAACTTGAAATGACTTACTGACAATACCAGCTTTTTATACCCACACAATGTTGAAATTGATGCCACATTGAAAATGGTTGTCTTTTGGAATGGGCCCCAATATAAGGTGTGCACACCTGTACACAATGAGACCATTACATGGAAAACACAAAATGAGGTGTGTCTATCACACCAATAAAATTGCCTCCCTATCCCAAAAATGTCTGAAGTGAAACAAACACAGTATGTGTGCAGGGGAGGTGGCGTGTGTGTAATGACCAACAAATTGTGGTAACCTGATGTACAGGAAGTTTCATCGGGCTGCTCTGCTGATCTTAAACATCTCATGATCAGATGCAGACCTTTTTATCTGCCCAAGGAATTTTCAGCGATATTCTGTACCACTGTTTATATTCCCCCCCACGCCGACATCACACGCGCACTGGAAGAACTGTTTGATGTTATCGACCGGCAAGAAGCGTTACACCCGGAGGCTGCTTTCATCGTGGCTGGCGATTTTAAATAAAGCCAACATGAAGAAAGTTCTGCCGAAGTTTTACCAGCACGTAAACTTTCCAACACGCGGTGAGAAAATCTTGGACCATGTTTACACTCCGTATGCACATGCTTACAAAGCCCGCCCTCGACCGGCCTTCGGCAAATCAGATCACTCCTCGGTCCTGCTGCTGCCAGCTTATAGGCAAAAGCTGAAACGCAAGCAGCCTATGACGCGTTTGGTTCAGCACTGGACCGACCAATCAGACAGCGCCCTGCATCACTGCTTCGACATCACGGACTGGAAAGTTTTCCGGACTGCCGCTGACAATAACACCAACAACTACGCTGAGTACGTAACGGACTTCATTCACAAATGCATCAATGACATCGTACCGCGGGTCAATGTACGGATTTACCCCAACCAGAAGCCATGGGTTAACGAAGAGGTCCGCGCAGCGCTCAGAGCACGGACTGCAGCTTTTAAATCCGGAGACCCAAGTGAGTACAAATCATCCCAGTATGCACTCAGAAAAGCAATAAAAACTGCCAAGGGACAGTACCGAGAAAAGGTGGAATCCTGCTATAGCAACTCTAACATCACCGAACTGAAGACCATCACAGACTACAAGTGGAAGAGCTGCAGAGTGGGGGAGGTAACTGCTTCTCTACCTGATGAGCTGAACATCTTCTAAGCACGCTTTGATAACCACTTACCTCAGGAGCTTTCACTGGAAGAGGACAGCTGCCCTCTTCAGATATCTCAGGCAGACGTGTGTAAATACTTCAGGAAAGTAAACACACAGAAAGTTCCTGGACCAGACAATATCCCAGGTCGTGTCTTCAAAGCAAGCGCCCACGAGCTAGCGGATGTCTTCACAGATATTTTTAACCTTTCCCCGCACCAGTCTGCTGTCCCAACATGTTTTAAGAGGACCACCATCATCCCTGTCCCTAAGAAAATGAATGTGAGCTGCCTAAATGACTATCGCCCAGTAGCACTCACCTCCATTGCCATGAAGTGCTTTGAGCGCATAGTCAAAGCTCACATCACATCCTTACTCCCTGCTTCACTCGATCCACTCCAGTTTGCCTACAGGCCAAATAGATCTACTGATGATGCAATAGCAATTGCACTTCACACTGCCCTCTCCCACCTGGACCAGAGGAACATATACGTGCGGATGTTCATCGATTATAGCTCCGCTTTCAACACCATCATACCACCCAGACTGGTCATGAAACTCCGCGAACTGAGCATCAGTTCCTTCCTGTGCAGCCGGATCCTAGACTTCCTGACAGACAGATCTCAGGTGATTGGATCGGCAACATCACCTCATCCTTACGAACACTCAGCACCGGTGTCCCTCAGGGATGTGTGCTCAGCCCCCTACTGTACACCCTGTTCAACCGCGACTGTACAGCAACATATAGCTCCAACACCATCATCAAATTAGCAGACAACACCACCATCATCGGCTGCATTTTTGATGGAGATGAGTCGGCATACAGGGCAGAGGTGAGAGCCCTGACATCATGGTGCCAATACAACAACCTGCTGCTCAATGTCAGCAAGACTAAGGAGCTCATCGTGGACTACAGGAGACTGCAGGAAGGAAGCCACCCCCCATCCACATCGAGGAAGCAGAGGTGGAGAGAGTCAGCTGCTTTAGATTCCTAAGGCATCAATACAGTATCAGCAAGATCTGAGTTGGTCACACCACATTGGTGTGATCACTAAAGCGGCAAGACAGCGGCTCTTCTTCCTGCGGCACCTGAGGAGGATCGGCATGGACCCCAGAATATTCACAAACCTCTATCGATGCACCATCGAGAGTATTCTGTCTGGATTATCACCACCTGGTATGGCAGCTGTAATGCTTTAGATCGCGAAGCTCTGCAGAGGGTGGTGAGATCAGCACAGCACATCACCAGGACTGAATTGCCAGCCATGCAGGACCTCTACGGATAGTGCTGTATGAGGTGGATGCACTGGATCCTCTCTGACCCCAGCCACCCCAGCCACAGATTTTTCACGTTCCTGCCGTCAGGCAGGCGGTACAGGAGCATCAAGACCGCACCAGCAGATACAGAGACAGTTTTTATCCACAAGCCATCAGGCTTCTAAACTGCTGACATTCTGCACACACCAATATACACTAACCACAACTACTGGACTCTTAAAAATGTCACTTTAAACAATGCCACTTTAAATATATATTCAAAATACTTCATTGCATCTTGCACTGTTATATGTACATACTGAATTATCTTTAGCTTACTTGCACATACATATACCTTTGAAATAATGTTTTTTTTCCTCTTTTCTTTTATCCTCTTCTTATATTTTTATATTTATATGTTCATGTAAAGTTGGGGAACACGGGTCTAAGAATTTCATTACAGTAGTGATGCCTCATTGTTATCTGTATATGAAAATAAAACTTGAAACTTAAAACTTGACATCCACTAAGTCTCTCACAATTTCCCTAACTTATTGTGAGTAGTGTATATGAAAAAATCACGTATTGCATGCTAAGCAAAATAAATACATGATAATTAATTAATGGCTGTTAAAAAAATCATTAATTAATTTTTTTTAACTATTGAATTTTTAATTAGCTAAATTTGTGTCATGAGTTTCTGTCAACACCATCAGACATTTTTTTAAAATATATAAAGTCTGCAAACTTGTAGTCCAACTAAACTCCAAGGACCTTTTATGACTTTGTCCTGTTTGTTCTGTAACCTGTTCACTGGCACAGGTTCTTGTAAGTTTGATTGAAACATTACACTGACATTTCTGTGGTCATAACCATAACATGTCAGCATTTTACTTTAAGACCGACGGCTTAAATTATATTACATTCTGTGTAATTTTTATTACACAGAATGTAATATAATTTAAGCCGTCGGTCTTTCAGAAGTTATATACTGTAGCATACATTGGAATTCGTCGGTCTTTCAGAAGTTATATAGCATACATTGGAATTTTGTGAACACTGTCAGACATCAACACCGGAAATTTTTCTGATGGTGGTAATTTATGGTAAGGCATTGTTGGTAAGGCAAAAAAAACCGGAGGAACCCAATGAGCATGGGGAGAACATCTCGGGTTACTTTGCTGTAACCCTGAAAAAGCGGGAACAAGATGATGCGTAAAAAGGCTATGGGAACATCTCTTTGTTCAACCCGTTGTGAAGAATGTGTGTATCAAACACGCCAGATTTTGGCTTATATAATCTCGGTCAGTTGGCATCATCTGATGAGGTCAAAGCAGGTTATACTGTAAATAAGAGTGAACCGGAAACATCCTTAAGGTGAATTTTTTTTGTCTGAAAGGGCGTCCAGTCTGTGCGGGGGGCAACACAGACTACCGTAGTGTTGCCCCCCGCACTAGGACATGGTAGCCTCTCTACATTTACATTTAGACATTTGGCAGATGCTTTTATCCAGGGGTGCATTTCCCGTACAACGATGTAGCTTTTTGCTTAACTACCGTTGTATGATGCAACGTTGAAAAAAATAACTAACTAGTCACGACTGTTTCCCAACACCATAGCACCTGTGTCGCACTTCCATCGTTAGAACCATGTTGGTTTAATCTGTCATTTTTTTTCTTCTTCGATAGAATGGCGGAGTAGTGCCATAGGCACATATCGCTCCCTACTGTAAAGTGTGTTTTTTTTCTCTCTTCGGCTCGCATTCAATGCGCTTTCGCAGTGATGTTACGTAGAAGTGGTGCAATAATGTCACAAACGCAACATTCATTATTTGTACAATAAAACATATATAGGCATACACAGTTTAAATGTGCTCTTTTCGGATAACAAAGTCTATAACTGTTAGTTATATTTCATTTGAACTCGTTTTTTATTTGGTATTGATACATAAGTACAATTAAAATAAAATAAAAATTATGGGTTTTAAAAATGCTGGGATTGTGTTGTGAACACCTGTTACCTATTTTGCTCAAGATCATTTCCTATATAAGTCCCTTTACATACAGCCATGTTTTAATGAGAGTTGATAAAAAAAAAAAAAAAAATGAAAACCACAACTACTACAAAAGAGCTTGCAGTTCTTTTGGAGGAGGTGGGAAACAATCAAATTTTGCTTTTCTCCAAATTAAAAAACACAGTTACAAATTCTGACAAAAAAAAAACATGGAATGAAATTGCACAAAAAATTAATGCTTCTGGAAATGGGTATGAGAGAAGCCCAGAGGAAGTCAGAAACAAGTGGAAGGAACTTTGAATAACCTAGGGTTAGGGTTAGCGGGTTGCGGGGTTTGAACCTGGGATCTACTGTACCCAGGTTCAAACTGTAATCCAATGCCTTAACCACTGAGCTACTCCCGGTCTCTACTGTTGGAGGCAATTGATTTAAAGGCAATTGATTTACCACGCGAGAAGATGGCCTCTCCAGATCCCTTGGGCTGAACGGCCATCTAAGACCGCACCCCAGCACGTGAGGGAAGTGTCTGTCGTTAGCATCTTGCGACAACAAGACAGACCTAAAGTGGGACCCAAAGTCAGAAACCGGGGTCTAAACCACATAGAAAGGGTACAAAGCCCCTGCCGCGTAACCCTTATTTGCCTCTGGGGATTGGCCCTTGGATAAAATCCCCTGGCGCTTAGCCACAACTGAAATGATCTCATGTACAGAAGGCCCAAGGGTATCACCGTGGACGCAGCTGCCATGAGAGCTAAAACACTGTGAAAGTTATGAACAATCACTTTCTGGCCTAGCCTGATTACCTTTAGAGTATTGAGAAAGGATTTGACACGCGCAGGAGACAGCTGTGCCTGCATCGCGATCGTATTCCATGTGACACCCAAATACGTTGTCCTCTGAGCAGGAAAGAGAACGCCTTTTCCGGTGTTAAGTCTCAATCTAAAAGAATAGAGGTAAGCTAGGATGACATCTCGATGCTGAAGCGCTATCTGCTAAGACTGAGCCAGGATCAGCCAGTTGTCTATATAATTCAGAATACGAATGCCCTGGAATCATACAGCCAGAGCTACATCCGTGCATTTTATATATGTGCGGGGTGACAGGGCTAGGCCAAATGGAAGGACCAGATACTGGTAAGCTTCACCCCTGAATCCGAACCTCAGGAACTTCCTGTGTTGTGGCAATATTTCTATATGAAAATATGCGTCCTTTAGGTCGATTGTTACAAACCAATCTTCTGGTTGGATTTAAAAACAGGTGTTTGGCATCCTGAAACATGGCAGGTAGAAACCGAGCACCTAAAATTTCGCTGAAGGCCGCTGCTCCCCGAAACACCAGTGGTGGCGGAGATTGGATAACGGCCTCCAGACGGTGCCAGGTAGGAGTCTATATTCCTTATTGGAATTTTTACACCGCCCCTCCCCGGGGGGAGACACCCCCGTGGTCCTGGGCACATCAGCGGGGGTACCCAGCCCCCCAAACTTTCCTTCTGCACCTCACGCTGCATTGTCGATAGACCCGCCAGTGCTCAGATCTCTCAGCAGGTCAGCCTGGTATGCCTGCAGAATCGCCATGGTGTGCAGGGCAGCACCAGCCTGACCTGCTGCCCGAAAAAGCTTTTCCCACCAATGAAGATGTTAGTCCACACGGCTTGGTGGGGAGTGTGGGCTTTTTCAGGGAGGGTGAGCTCCCAGGAGAGAGATAGCCCGCAAGCGTCTCTTCAATCAGGAGCCTCATCATATAAAACCGCGCGGTTGATAGGGCTTATTCCATGAATTAGTTAACTCCTCATGGAGGTCGCCAAGGAAGGGGAGGGACTGTCATTGAGGCCCCTCCCCCGGCCACACAACAGAAACCTGTCGTTTAACTTTGAGCACTTGGGGGATTTTTTTTTTCCTGTGGCCAGCTGTCATCATTAGAGGAGCGCTTTGAGGTGGCTATCTCCATTTCCGTGGAAGCAAGAAAGTAAGTCTCTTTTGCCTATTTACAAGTAGCATCGGAGCGCGCTTGAGAAGCGGACACTAAAACTTCCTGATGCATGTCTGCCAGATCGGCACGTGAACCCCGTGAATGCACCGCGGCTTGCAGTTTCTCTATCAATAAGGCAAGCCGCGCCTGAAGCACCTTAATAGGGAGGAGATCACAGTTCTTACACGCTCCCTGGAGTCCGAGGAGAGTGTGCTCTTCCCCCAAACACTCAAAACAGAAAGTGTGGAGATCACCCTCCGAAAGAGATCTGTCGCACAGAGGCACACATCTCTTAACAAACTCTGCCATATTGGTGAGTTATCTAACACTTTCTTTCTTTCTTGTATATATTCTTTTTTGCATATTCGCTTGGACACACACACGCAAACACTTGCGGTCCTTGACGACAAAAAGACCTGAGGATGTTTCTGGTTCACTCCTATTTATAACTTGCAGGTGCACCTCATCAGATGACGTCACCTGACCGAGGTTATATAAGCCAAAATTTGGCGTGTTTGATACAATCATGCTTCACAACCGGTTAAACAAAGAGATGTTTCCATAGGGTTTTCATGCAGCATTGAGTGTAGCTTTTGAAAGGGAACTCCACACATGCTGCCTAAATCACAATTCAGTGGTTAAAAAAATATAAAAGCTGGATTCCAAAAGAGTTCGATGCTAAAACTTGTTAACATTTAAAATGTTTTAAAGAATTTTAAATTGATTTAAGTGTTTGCAAGTGTTTTCAATGCTGCATAAATGTTTACAATATAATTTAATAGTTTTTCTCTTCTCTTATGACATTACCTGCATCTCCTCCCGTGTACATAAGGCTAACATTGTGCCCGATGTACATGTTTTAATTCCAGGTGATGCTGCCTACTGGTGCGTTCAGTGATAAATGCCTGTGAGATGATCAAAGTATGAAGTACTGTGAAAGTTGATGATGACGCTTCCTACCGTTACAGTCGGTTAGGTATGACTGTGACACGCCCATAGTGTGACACAAAAGCTGATAATTGCCTCTGTTATGCCCAGAGCATGACATAATAGCTGATAATCACATTGTGACTACCTATGCGACACCACCGCCCACCGGCCATACAACGCCTGCCACCGGCTGCCAAAATAAATAAACAGAATTTTTTTTTTTATAAATGAATGTCAGCACTATCAGATGTGTGTCAAAACCATCAGGTATTTTTGTATATTTTAGTGTTTATAAGCAATAGTGTACACACCCGATTCCAAAAAAGGTGGTACACTGTCAAATTGTGAATAAAAACAGAATGCAATGTTGTGGAAGTTTAAAATTTCAATATTCTATTCAGAATACAATATACAGTGGAACCTCGGATTACGAGCATAA
The DNA here is from genome assembly GCF_024256425.1 of Clarias gariepinus. Classification (NCBI taxonomy): domain Eukaryota; kingdom Metazoa; phylum Chordata; class Actinopteri; order Siluriformes; family Clariidae; genus Clarias; species Clarias gariepinus. Next base: position 24,363,440 of record NC_071110.1, on the reverse strand, counting down.
TTCGTTCCGGAAGCGGGCTCGTATTCCAAAACACTCGTAAATCAAAGCACATTTTCCCATAAGAAATAATGGAAATTAAAATTATTTGTTCCACAGTCCAAAAAAATAAATACATAAAAATAATTAACCCCAAATTATAAAGTTAAAATAAAACAAATTAACCTGCATGTTACCTTAAAAAAAGTAAAAATAAATCCCGACCAATAAGTGTTTCCATTTATGCGCACAGGCGCTGTGTGTGTGTTTTTCTCCCTCCTGCGCTGCTGAGTGTGTGTTATGTGTGTGCGCGATCGTAATTTGACAGCGTGCCAGTTGTGTGTGAGTAAAGCACCCCCTCTCTGTTTCACACACACACACACATACACACATTAAAGGCGAGAGAGAGAGAGAGTGTGAACCGGCACGGTGACAAAATACGCACGCACACACACATAACACACACTCAAAAGCTGACACACACTAACGACAAGAGTGTGTGTGCGAACCTGCGCGGTGTCAAATTTTGCGCACAAGAGAAAGAAAAACACACACACTTAAACACTGACACACAGTAAAGGCGGGAGAGAAAGAGAGCGTGTGTGTTTGTGTTTGAACAGGCGCGTGTGAAAATGATATATCATGTTATACATGATACTCGGAGCTCGTAAACCACGACAACGCTTGTTTTTTAAGTCAAAATTGATTAAAAATCTTTGCTCGTCTTCTGGAACACTCGTAAACTGCGTTACTCGTAATCCAAGCTTCCACTGTATTTGACTTATCAAATGTTCAAACTAAGAAAATGTATCATTTTAAGGGAAAAATAAGTTGATTTTTATTTTCATGGCAACAACACATTTCAAAAAAATTAACCACTGTGTGGAACCCGCTTTTCTTTTTATAACAGTCTGCTGACGTCTGGGGACTGAGGAGACAAGTTGGGAATAGGAATGTTGTCCCATTCCTTTCTAATACAGCCTTCTAGTTGTTCAACTTTCTTAGGTCTTTTTTTGTCACATCTTCCTCTTTATGATACGCCAAATGTTTCTATGGGTGAAAGATCTGGACTGCAGGCTGGCCATTTCAGTACCCAGATAATTCTCCTACGCAGCCATGATATTGTAATTGATGCAGTATGTGGTCTGGCATGGTCATGTTGGTAAATGCAATCCAGATTCTCTGAATTTTGGGATGATATTATGCAGTGTAGATGATGATAACTTCAAACTCTTTGCAATTTTTCTCTGAGAAACTTCTTTCTGATATTGTATGTTTTTATACCCAATCATGTTGCCAATTGACCTAATAAGTTGCAAATTGTTTCTCCAGCTGATTTTTATATGTACATTTAACTTTTCTGGCCTCTTATTGCTACCTGTCATAACTTTTTTGGAATGTGTACTGTAGCTTTCATGAAATCCAAAATGAGCCAATATTTGGCATGACATTTCAAAATGTCTCACTTTTAACATTTGATACGTTATCTATATTCTATTCTGAATAAAATATTACAATTTAAAACTTCCACTTCATTGCATTCTGTTTTTATTCACAATTTGTACAATGTCCCAACTTTCTTGGATTCGGGTTTGTATATCTAAAGAAATATTACATTTCTTCAAGATTTTATTAATAGGATTGCTACTTTACTGTTTTTAGGTAAAAACAAGGATGAATTTTTCACAACAACTTAGAGGCATCCATGTTTTATTCTAATTAAATAATATTAAAAGATTAAATTATATTATAAAAAAAAAAAAAAACTTGATTATCAGATGAAACCAGTGTTTTCAAGAAAAAAAATACAATTTAAATACATCTTTTACTGTCTGACAGTGTTGAGAAAAATCCTGTAATGCACTGAACAGGTTTTGTTTGGTCATTGTTCTCAATAATGACTGATTCGGTGAGTGAGAGTTTGCTACTCGTGTACTGGATGGGATGTTCTTCACCGTTCAACTCCTAAAACAACAGGCTTCCAGTCTTGGAGGCATCCGTGTGGTCTAGGAACGGGCAGTCAAAGTCGGAGTTCTGGAAGGCAGGAGTCTGGTGATGTGGACCTTGAGTTGCTTGAATGCTCTTTTCTCCTTCTCCATCCAGCCTACTTTCTCTGGAAGACCCTTTTTCAGGAGATCTGAGACGGACGGCCTTCACTTTCTTCTCCTGCAGCTTCAGCATGCCATGTCTGATCTTTACCCAGTGTACCGTGCCTGTTACCTCGATGGATCGATCCATCATCAAAATATTTATACAAGTTTTTCTTTTTCTGAAATGTATATAACCACACATTTTCCGACTATGACCCTACAGTCAGAGCTACAATGGAATAATTTAGATCAAAGCATATTCATGTTTTAGGATGGCCCAGTCAACATCCAGACCTAAATCCAATTGTACTGTAAATCTGTGGCAAGACTTGAAAATTCTCCAACCAACCTGACTGATCTGGAGCTATTTTGCGAGGAGGAATAAGCAACAATTATGTTCTTTAGATGTGCAAAGCTGGCAGAGACTTACCCCAAAAGACTTGTAGCTGTAATTGCAGCAAAAGGTAGTTCTACAAAGTATTGACCCAAGGGAACTTAATACAAATGCATGCCACACTGTTTATACTTCATTTATTAATAACCATTAATAATTTTCCTTCCATTTAACAATTATGTTCCACTTTGTGTTTTTCCATCACATAAAATCCCATGCAAATACATTCACCTTGTTGTTGTTGTAACAATGACATAATGTGAAAAAGGTAATTCTTCCCCATGAGATCCGAGTGTACAGTAGGTGATGGAACTTGAGCCAACAACTGGACTTGATGCTGCTTAACTGTCTCAGCAGTACATCAATGCTCACCGTGATAGTTAGCGCCCAACCCAACGAAAGATATCTTTAAAAGTTCTTCCAGTGGCTCTGATGCATCTCATGTTGACTCAAATGTTGCTCATGCACAGAAGGTAGCTCCAAAAAAAAGATTTGTTTGCTATTACTGCCAACAACCAGGTCACAAAGGAACCGTGTGTCCGGTTTGTAAAACAGAATTGACTGGTTTTTGCTATGCTGCAAGGGAGGAGGACATTGATGTAAACAATGCATGCCAAAAAATATGTTCAAGTGACTGGACAATGTTTAAATGTTCTGTTGGACACTGGTAGCTCATTAATGTTACTCAAAAGAAGTCACACGTCACATGTTTCATTAATCTGGTGAATGTACAATGTGTTCATGGGGTTGTGAAGCAGTACCCACAAACAGAAGTTAATGTGTGTATACAAGGCCAAACGTATTTGTTGAATGTAGCTGTTGTTGATGATTTACCTGCTGATATGATTTAGAGAAGAGACTTGCTGGTGCTTACTGAACTTGCATTCTACCAAAGACTTTGTAACCACTTCTGACCATGCTGATGTTGCTTATCCTGTTGTAACACGAGCCCAGGTTAAAGCAGGTCTGCAGCCTTTGCCAGACTTACACTATAGTCTGTTGCAAGGCGGGACTAAGGGCCCCAGAAAGACACGTCGTCAACAATGACTAGAAAAAGGTCTTGGTACCCCAGTCCCTGAGATCCTAACTGAGGGTCTTAAAGTTCATGGCTAGAGGGTACCAGAAAATATTGCAGAATTGCAGAAAGCTGATGAGGTTTGCTAAAGTGTTTAATGGAATACAAACGGACTTGTGTGGGAAAAAAATATGCTGTCATTAATGATGTATTGTATATGCAAACACCTGAATTCACCCGTTTGATTGTCCCTACTTGTTGTCGTCCATTATTTTACACTTAGCACACTTTGCTCGCATACTGTAAGCTCATGATTTGTTTTGCCCTCCAAGTACACTGATGTACAGACTTATTGCACCACATGACAGCAAGTGCTGTGCGCTGACAGGATAGGGCACCTTTACTTCTTTTGCCTGTGATCTCTGTACCCTTTCAGCGTATTGCCATGGACATTGTGGGACCTCTGGAAAAGAGCAGTGCAGGGCACCAATACATCCTGGTCATCAGCGGTTATGCGACAAGGTATCTTGAGGCTTTTCCTCTTCGTTCCATTACTACACCCAAGATCATTAAAGACTGGGACAATCAAAGTCTGGGACAATCAAAGACTGGGACAAGTCTTGTGACCCTTTTAAGTTTCGTTTTATATTGTGGCGTGGGCGGGGCGGCGGCTGACGACCAGCATGCCTTGCGGGGATGTCGGTGTGTTCACCATGATGGGGAAGGGTGTTTGGGTTAGTGGCTTCGGCCCTGTTTGTGTGTGTGGGAGTGTGTGACGTGTGAAATGTGCTCCGGTTCATTGGGAGATAGGTTCTCGAGTGAATGTGCTGCTCATGCTGTTTGTTAGACTGCGTGTGTGCTAAATAAAGTACTCCCAGCCATTGCATTGGGCAGCAAATAAGCTCACTCGTCTCTCCACCATCCTTTCCGGCAATAAAAACGCTACATTGGTGTCAGAAGTGGGATGGAGAGTAACGGGTTGGAGCGCACTACGGAGTACCTTCTCAAAATCCAAGCGGGACGCCGAGTAGCGGAGCGACTGCTCAGGAAGAAACGCTTTCTCGACGGAGCTAACGCGAGCACACCACGTCAACCAACGCGGAGCGGCGAAAAGAAAATCCCGGCGCTGGATCTTGGGGCGGAGGCCGGCGCTGCACAAGCGCCGGAGCAAGATACAGCTTTGTGTGTCGTTAGCCGGCAAGGCGACCTGCCGTTGCGCGAGGCCGAGCGCGCTGAGCCCATATTGGCGGTACATAACGGCGGAAGAGCCGAGCAATCGCCTCAGTGGCGCTCGGTTTGTGAACCTAGCCGGGGACAGGGCTACCCGTCGCGGCTAGGCAACGAGCAAGTCTCCGATGTTTCGCGGCGAGGCCCGGGACCTCGGGACTGCAACGTTTTCAGGCCGGAGGGACAGCGTACACCAGCAGCCGCTAAACTAGCGCCGGGAGGACGCTTGGGAAGCCGCGCTGGGCTTTACGTCGACTGTGTGCTGGACGGCGTCTTACTGCGGGCGCTCGTGAACACCGGCTCCACTGTTTCGCTGCTGCGCTCTGGATTACTGGGGCAAAGCAAGCGTGTTTGCGGACGGCCTGATCCTGCCTTCAACATCCGCACCGTTGCTGGGGGCTATGTGAAGGTACGGGCGTGTCGCACAGCCAGGGGCGAGATTTTGCTGTTGGAGAGCAGGTATGGGTGTGTTCCTCCAGAAGGAAGAGGGGGCTTTCGGCCAAGCTTATGTCCCACGGGGTGGGCCCCTGTACGGTAATTGCTCGGCTCTCCGATGTCATCTACCGGGTGCGGTTGGCAGGGCGGGCACGAGTTTTGCTCCACCGGGACCGTCTTGCGCCTTACCAGCCGCACGCCGAGGAAACAGCGAACTCTGTGGAGGCCGGACCGCCTCAGGACAATGTTCGCGTTCATCCCTCACCTGCCCAAGGACGCCGGCGTTCCCACCGCCAGCGCCGACCGCCTCCACGCCTCCGAAACAAAGTTCGTCATGGTGACCAGGGACGGTCACAGCTCGGGTGTGGGCAGTGTGGCTAAAAACGCTACAATATATATATATACCAATTTAATTCTTTGTAGGGCCACAGGGGGCCTGAAGGCGGAATTCTAAGTACAACCCTGGAGATGTGAGGCAACGGTGATAACCACTAAGACACCTGCCCTGTGCCTAAACTGTTACTTAATTGTACATAAATAAAATATTAAGCTGGTTGATATTGCACATGCATGGGGATCTTTTAGTAAAACTTCATTGGACCATGTTAAATTAATATATATATATATATATATATATATATATATATATATATGTATATGTATATATATATATATATATATATATATATATATATATATATATATATATATATAAATTACTCCCTGGTTAAAACTACTGTGAAAGGCATTGTTTTGTATTGTACGGATTGAATTGAATGGTTTATTACAAAGCCTAGTTGACATTTTTAGTATCAAGATGTTGAGGCCAAGAGTGACTGTTTGTTGAGTGGGAAATAAATGAGCCATGGTTGTTAAAGGGATGAGGTAAAAATCATTGCTTTAGCCTGCAGACACTCAAAACACTCTCTACAACATGAAAGCAAATGAAAGTTTGGATGTAATTAAAGATTTCACCACTTCTTATACACCATTCACAAGCTATACACTTTCCAATTGGAATGTATCCAAATGAGTTCAGTCAGGCAGAAAATAACATTAATCCATGCGCACCTACAAATAAGTTGTTTTGAGATACGATGCCTGGCCAAAAACGGGTTACCATTTGGATTTCAATACGCAAATATTGGGAGCCCATTTTTTTATTATTACATCTAAATGCTTTCCTGACAGCACAGGCATATTCCAGACCAGCAAGGCCGAGCTCAAATTGTGGTTCTGGAAGCATAATAAATAATTGTCTCAAATGTCCTTGAAAAGACCGTACATTAGTTTAACTCTCAGGTCATCAATACAAGATGTTGGCCGAATATTAATGCAACTCTGGACAAAAAGTCCAGTGACATTGCCTGAAGTTTTCACAGCAGTGTATCACTGTTAAAGATGGACACATGACCAGGAAAAATAGGTATGATTTATTCCAAAAGCTGAGTTCATGAGTGATGCTGGATCCCTTCATGATTTGAAACCCTGGTTGCTGCAGAGCCAGAGAGACAAAGGCAAATTCAGAGGCATAGTCTAACTGCTGTTATGAGCAGTTTGGATTTTGTTCTAAAAATAATTCTAAATTAATGACTTGCAGTACATATACAGATGCAATCATGTCTCTTAAATGGAACAAGTTGAATTTTTAAATATAATATGTTTTCTGATAATGTCAGATGATTTAAATTTAGATATCCAGATATTTATCCAAAGAAAAAAAAAAGATTGCATTAATGTACAATTTATATTAACTGCATAAGTGTAGTGGAGCATCAGTTCTGATCATCAGATTCCAGGAGACTCTGTGCCTGTAAACAGAATTGTGAAATTGCACTGACAGAGAAGGAAGGATGGAATGCTAGATTCAAATTTGGCCAAATTAGGGTGCTATATAGGGCAGCTGTATTTTACGGCATTCTGAATGGGACAGTCGTTATCATAGGAATGCACAATTGCTGCTCCGCAGTTCTATCTACAAAGCAGCTGCCTGCTGAATGGACCACAAGTATAATATCACATGTATATGCATTCGTTTACTCTGTAGAGGGTTTGCACAAATAAGCTACTTCACAGTCCTGCACAACAAAGAAAAGCTTATGCACATACACCAGGCCTCATAAAAAAGAATTGAAAATGCAATGAGCTTACAGTATGTCTAAGTAAGGCAATTTTTTTTTAACAATAAGGTCGGATTTAAAACATGGAGAATTGATCCAATAAGGGACATTTTACCGTTTATTCTTTTAGTGTGCCATTTACTATTGTATACTATTCCAGCTCGCATATACTGACAAATGCTGTGCTGTTCACCTTTAAAAAAAAAAAATCCATGCATAGCAATTTCTTACAATGTAAATGCTTCATTATCATTTTAATGCTGACTACTACCCAAGTGTTACAAATTTAACAGCATGGCAAAACTTCTTGAGTATCAGACAAATCAATATACAGTATTTACTGGGCTTCCCCGATTTCTTCATATTAAGTTAAATTATGCCAAGTAAAATTAATTTTGCTGTTTGCCAACCACTCAGCATTCGGCATGACCAGTATACTAACCGCTGACCTGATTATCTGTTATTATCTGCAACTGTTTCCTACTAGTTTATGCCTTAGGTTAGATGGTTTTTCATAACTAAAGGATTAATAGGTCAGTGTGAGGATTAACGAACAAAAACATTCCTCTAAAACTGGTCATGTATAGGTTCTGGAATAAAAATGAGACATAAAACTTTACCAAAAATGAGGGCCTAAACAGTCCTTGAGAACTATTTTTTAGGAATACATAAAAAAAAAAGAATGTCTGGAGGCAGCATAGTGGTTGCAACACCAGGATCCAGGTTCGATTTCCACCTCTGTGTGCATGGAGTTTGCATATTCTCCCCGTGCTTGGTGGAATTACTCAAGGTACTCCAATTTCCTCCCACAGTCTAAAGATTTGCAGATTAGGCTAATTGGGGCTCTTAAAATTGCTTGTAGTATGTGAATTAGTATTTGTTTGCCCTGCAATTGATTGGCACCATGTCCAGACTGGCAAGACTCTTGCACAGTACAGGGGTTGCACAGGAATATGATGGCAGAAACCTTGATATCTACTAGAGTATAATGAGAGCCCTCTTCATTTTGGGTGATAGTGGATAGCACAATTATAAATGTACAAAATATGTAAATGTATGCTTTCAGGACAAATGTGCAATTGTTTAACAACAAAAAAAAACATTTCAGTGAATTAATTAATGATGGAGTTTGTAAACAAAACTTTTCATGGCAATTCCGGTCCTACTGTAAAACTATCAGAGCAACTACAGTCATAAGCAATTGTGGCAAAACTGTTTGTATCAAATGCAATCTTATACATCATGTATACATGTCATATTTGCTTCCTTCATACAGCAAATGTCACCCTCTGATTAAGCTGTTGGACAGCTATGTGAAACATATATAATTATAATCCATTCAGTGGAGACACTAGCTGTGGAAATGTAAACAATCATAAAAGTCAGCAGTTCCTGAAATGCATTCATTTCAACCAAGCAGAAGCCACAACTGATTCCACCTATTTAATTAGTTGTTCTTGCCTTTCAAAAGACTATCAGGTGTGGCAGCTGCTTGGGTGGAATGAAAAACCTGCCCCCACACCTTTCTGGAAAGATCTGTCACCACTAAAGTACAGGGTGTCCCAAAAAATCGACATCATTTGAAATTAATGGAAAAGGGAGGGTTTTTTTTTTGCCACTGTCACCCTACTTGCTCATCAGGGACTGACTATCTAATCATTTTTGATTCATACACACTGACATTTCATACAGACTTGAATAATTTCTTTTGATTGTGTAAAGCTGCTTTGCGACAATGACAATTGTTAAAAGCGCTATACAAATAAAATTGAAATATGAATATCTGAGTAACTGTATGTCCGAGGCAAATGGACTTAATTAGGCTTTATGTTAAACTATAAAAGAATTATATATTAAAATTTCAAGAACATATTCAAATAGATATCGATTTTATAACCGATTTCACAAAGCTTCACAAATATTCAATATGCACATCGTCTGACACGACACACGGCAAGTCGGTAGAATATCTCGTGTAACATTCTCCAGCGCCTCAATAAATGTCTGCTTTAGGCTCTTTAGGCCTGTAGGAACTACAAGAAGGAGGGATAAAGACCAGTCCTCTCACATAGATAGCCCCATAGAAAACAATCACAAGGTGTCAAGTAAGTTGAACGCCGTGGCCATTTCAATATCACATTGTCATTATCACAAAAAAATGTTATGCCTAAGTATGCATTTATAGTTGTTAAAGAAAGGCCAAAAAAAGGAAACATTTAATTTTTATTTTAAAAATTTGGGATTTAAAAACTTACTTCTTGCATGTCCGTGTATAGCAGTGATAGAGTTCCTGATACAGGCCTGTTAGGGTTTTCTCACATGGTGCCTCAATCTATTACATCTTTCTTTGTCCTCTGTCTTATACAGTATGTTGATAAAGGAAACTCATGGCACAACTTCCTTGTTACTTTTATACTTCCTTGTTCCCTATACACTTCCTATGTCTTGCTTGAACCTTTGTGTTCTAACTGGAACATGCTAATGCACTTTCTATTGTCTGTCCGTCTCTAAGTCTGACTTAATGTACAGTACATGTATATAACTTTTGTTATATAACCGTCTAAAAGCTTAAATACGCTTTTTTTTTTTTTTTTTGCTGACAATCAACAGAAAACCTATATGTGTGTGTGTGTGTGTGTGCGTGTGTGTCAGACTGTGGCTCTCCCAATGTTTTTAGGCGTATTCAGGTGTGGCAGACACATCAAATTATAATTCTTTTATTTATTTATTTATATTAACAAAGCCAAACTTAGGAGGTAAAAGAAAGCAAGTAGAGGAAGCTCCTGTTGTGCCTTTAATCACATGCCCAGTGAGATGAGGCTCACCCATTATATAGGAAATTATCCTGCCCCAGCTGAGCCTGGGGCAGGTGCTGTGTTTGTTTTTCTAATGTGTTAATAAAGGCACTTCTGACAGACCGTGCCTGGCAGTCCGCTAAACACAAGCTGTACATCACTTATTCATTTAGTAGCGCCTGTACTGTCACAAATTATGGGCAGGAGCAATTTGTCTAGTCTGCTGGACAATCATCTGAGCGGATAGCTGCGATTCATGTATGTCTATAATTCCTGAATAAGTATTGATTTATTGGGAGTCTTTGTATTATAATGGAAAAGAAGATTTTCATACAAAAGTTGGATTTAAAAACCCCAGAGACATAAAGCTTTTACAGTATACGTATGTCACATCTCGCATTGCACTCATAGCAAAGAGTCATAGATTTTAAATCATAGATAACTAGAAACATTGGCGTTCGTTTTAACATATTCTGTTTTAAGAAAAGCTGATTTGTGAAGGTAATATCCTCTGGTGAGAGATCAATGAGGATTGCAAGGTGTGATGAGTCATTCTGCCATTTTCCTTCACCATATTTAACAAAATCCCTTTTCAAGAGATGTTTTAGAAAGTATCATCATACTTTCAAGAGCTTGAAATCCTGTTTAAACTATAATACATTTTTCAATTGCAAAAAAATAAAAGAGGTTTTCAAAAGGATGAAAAATCATTTATACTTCGAAATTAAGCATTCGATTGAAATAGTTATATGCCTTGGTACAAAAAGATTTAATTAAATGAACCCACACAGTTGTGTGCCCGTTCTCCACATAAAAGAATTATACTGTAACCTGTGTTGTAATAATTAGATCTCACAGTTCAGAGGAATCCCACTGGACGGTCATGTTTGCCGCCTAATATATCGCTCTACGGTGGGATTGATGCAACGTTCTTTTGAAATCCTGTGGTGATAGTGTATAAACAAACCCTGTAGTGTCTAAAATATATACCAAATATGCCAAAAAGAAGAGAGAGAAAAACATAACACAAAGCATTGAAAGAGTGTTAAGAGAGAGATGTAATTTAATAGAGCATCTAGTTAGCATTTGACAACCATAGTAAAACAAGCCTGTTGCTGAAGCAAACAGTCTGGACACAATCAATATTCCATGGTCTCCTTAGGGAGAAATTGTCAATAAGCCTCAGGAAGCTAAGGTCTTGTGTTATTATAATGAATGATTTTAATGCCACTCACTGAAAACGGTACAGGAGTAAACCCTTTCGTTATATTAGCACAGGTCTGTTTACTACAATATAATCGAATGTACAATATAAATAATTAGTTAACATCTTCTTTGAAATAACATAACTGCATATTGTTAAGGCTTGTTTCAACAATAAGGTCTGCTCTAGCCTGGTCTTTACTATATATATTATTGTATACAGTATAGTATTATATATTACACTTCAGGAAAAGAAAAGCAAGTTTTATAAGTATTGCTATACAGTATAAGATAATATTAGGAGAATACTCTGATAATATCATTATCACTTATACATAAAGATGGCGAGTGAGAAAGCAATGCAACAGTAGGATCTTAAAACCTTGTAATTGTGTCACTGACATTAATCACTTGCATAATAGCACTAACAGGAAAAATTGTGTCACTTTATACTTCGTTGGATTTCAAACAGTAAAACCAGTTCCATCATTCTGTTCAATTTATTAGGGTTTCTATGGAGCACATAATAACGTTTAGAAACCTGCAAACATTGCCTGACATGTCACAAGAATGCAGTGCCTTGTTGTCCCTTTGTTGGTTTGAAAACAATGTCCAAGCATGAGTTTAAATTGCCTGACCAGAATTAACTTTTAATGGAGTGTAAAAATGATTGCCATTTCCAGACTTTAGGCACAGTACAGTAATAAGAGGCTTGGTCGCAGTACATTAGAATCACATTAGAATTGCGTAAACATTTTAAAGAAGGGTATACATCGTGGAATGATGATTCCGGCCAAGTTGGCTTGGAGCCCGGTGCAGTCCTTCCCATGACTGAATGTTCAAGCGGAACGGTTGAATCTTGAAAATCAAAAGTAGTGTAGCAGGGGATTATATAGAGATATAATGGTAGTTTTTACCTCTCATAACTATGCTCTGTCTAGAAGTCTAGTTTGTATTAAAGGCGTTCCATATTTCTTGGGAATCTACTTCAAAATAAAATGTGCTATTTTAAATCAGCTACCAGTTTAAAGAGATACTTCCACTTGATATAAAATGATGAAATACACCTTTGTGTTTTCCATTTTATTACTTGCTACAGGTATGCTACAATGTTATCTGAAGCATTTTTCCCTTATACACTAATCTTGTGCAGAAGATTAGTGTATAAGGGACTAATCTTTTCTTTGCGCAGAAAAATGCTTGATCTTTCATTAAATGAATAAACAGCTAACTGTTTAATAATAATTATTGCTTGTTTTCTGATTAAGCCTTTTTCTGAATCAAGCCCTATAAAAATTCATTAGCAGGAATTCCTTTGTGCGAGAGCTGTGATGAGTCAGTGTGTATTCAGTGCACGTTTCTACATGTTCTTTCACTTGGCAAAAGAAACAATTTGTTTCATATGAAAGGTTAAAAAGGGGTAAGTCTTTATATTGTATTATATAATTAAAATCAAATCACACATCGGTAAGGTTCATTTGAATCTGTTGGTTTTTTACTAGTGTTTGTTTAACCTGTGCTTTTTCAAGTCTACAAGCTTCTCAGGAAAATAAACACACACAGAATGAATGGCTCTTTGTATAATGCAAAGTAGAAGAGGGAAGAATGCAGTACGAGCAGTTGTGAATCTGTGTTATGTGAGTAGTTGGAAGGAATGGAATGTCAGAAAATTACCTTCATTCTTTATCACTGAAGGAGAGATTCCATGGATAGTAGTGTATACAATCACGACACTACAAAAGTGCTCTGAACTATAAATCAACTATTACCAGAGGATGCACTCACAGAAGAAGCCATTCACCGTAACGGGTGACCAATACCTGAGTAAGGCCTTTCACATTATGAAAATGCCCCTGAGCCAAATCAATAGGAACACTTTTAACGAAAAAAAACAGATGCAGAGCGACATAATCAATAAACCTGATCAATGCAGCTCTTCCTCCTCTTCCTCTGCCTGTTGTTATTTGCCATTAAGTGTGAATTTGAATGTCTTAATCCTAGTCACCTTGTCTCGGCCAGTCTTCTACTGCTTCAGCGCCTGCATTATCTCCTCATTATTTCCCTTCTGAGCCAAATCTAATGCTGTATATCCTTTGCAGTTGATTATGTGTTTATCTGCATTATTCATCAGCAGGGCTTTGACAATCGGGGCACTGCCTGACTGCACAGCCAGATGCAGTGGTGTGTCCTTGTTGCTGTTTTGCACGTTGACTTTGGCGTGCCCAGCTATAAGCAAGAGTACATTGGCAAAGCCACTATTGTGGCATGCCAAGTGCAGCGGCGTCCAACCTCCATCCACAACTATATTTGGGTCGGCCCCAGCGTTTATCAACACAGAGACGACTTCATCGTGTTGGTGCTTGCATGCGAGGTGCAGGGGCGTCCACCCTCCATCACCTTGTCCGTCCACAGATCCACCATTCTCTTCCAGAACCAGCAGTGTCTCTGAGTGTCCCTTGAGGGCCGCCAGGTGCATGGGTGTCCAATTCTGCCATGTCCTGACATCAACGTGTTCACCATGACCCAACAGAAGCCTGCAGATGCCGGTGCATCCTCGTAGGGCTGCGAAGTGCAGAGCGCTGTAACTACGCTTGTCTTTGCATTTCACATCTGCTCTGTTGGTCACCAGCAGCCGTGCCACTCTAAAGTAGCCCTGCTCGACTGCTAGGTGCAGCGCAGTGGCTTGAGAATGATCTGTTTTGTTTGGGTCAGCTCCTTTACTCAGTAAGATTTTGGCTATTTTCAAGTGACCATACTCACATGCTATGTGGAGTGCTGTCCTTCCAGATTTTTCTTCTTGTTTGTCTACATTGCTCAAGCGAGAGAGAAGAAGGCGCACAACATTCTCATGACCATTTTGAGCAGCAAGGTGAAGAGGCCTCCATCCATCTTTGTCTTTCACATCAGCTACGGCTTTGGCATCCAGTAAGAGGCGGACAGCCCGGTCATCTCCGTTTTGTGAGGTGAAATGCAGCGGCGTCCACTTGTCCTGGTCGGCAAGGTTGACGTTAGCACCGCTTTCCACAAGCAGGCCGCAGATCTCGTGAAACTTCTTCAGCAGTGCGACAACAAGTGGTGTGTATCCATTAGCACTCTGGCAGTTAATTGACGCCCCATGATTTAACACCAGCCTCACGATTTCAGCGTTGCCGCTAACAACTGCATGATGAAGAAGCGAGTTGTTGTGTTTGAAGAGCATTGAGACATGCTCCTTCTTTAACAGATTCTTGAAGGTTTCAAAGTCCTTGCGTTTCAAATAATAGATGATGTCTTTATCTGTTAGCAAGATAGATTTTAAAAAGATGTTTCAATACAATGCTGTAGATGTTTTAATGCTTAAAATATAATACAGAATAGATTAAAATGTGTTTGGAAAAAACCAACCTAAAAGTTCATCGGGTGTTTCAGTGGAGTCCTGGAAAAGCAAGAGTGCAAACAAGTTATATTAATACATCAGTTAGGTCTACACTGTATTAGATCTAGCCTGAAGGCCACAAGGGAACTTGTGGGAAATTTAATTTCATTTTTTTTTCTTTTGTGCTGACAGTGTGCTACATGACTTACTCCTTTCTGGAAGACTGGCAGTGACTTTTCGATTTTACGTGATATCTTCATGTCCTTGCCTGGAATCTTGTCCGGGAGCTTCAGAACATCACTTAGAGCTTCAGTCATCCACACCGTCTCTGAAGAAAAACAGATATCATCCTTCTGGGAGGTATAGTGCCGAAAATCCATGCGGGTTAATTTTAACATTTGTCTCAGTTTACCTTTCTAGAATGTCGGGGCAAATGCTGCTCTGGTAAAATGAGTCTGCACTGATGATTATTTTGATAGTTCTCAGTCCATGTTCATTACCATATATAATATGTAATTAGCCTTCAAATGAGTTGTAACCTCTGAGCAGCTGGAGTGTCTTAATTAAACAGTGCTCAACATGAAACATAAAAGTGTTGTACTGAGAAAATAACTGTGCTAATCATGTTTTTAGTAAGCTGATACTCAGGTTTAATTACATTCAGCTCATTAGATTTAAGACTGCTGAAATGAGTAGGAGCACGTTAAATCGTTTTAATGCATTAGATGACGATAGTTTGTATTAAAGGTGCATTAAGTGAGATTAGTTTTTTTTTCCTCCACGAGATTATGTTTTTCACTCTCTAACCAGGTGATTTTGATATTTAAATGGGTAGTTATACCCCTTAAGTACATTTCTTTCCATAGTTGCATAAGTCTGCCCCATGATCCTTGGCTCATACTGTATGTGCATTACAATTAGAAACAAGAATTCCAGACAAGGCTCAGCAATTACACATTTGCCAAGGCCATGTTTAAAACCATTATTTTTATCTTCTATATATCCTTCATGATATAAATAAGGAATATAACAAAATAAATCATCTGTTACATCTAGCTCAGTGACTGGTATCTTAATGAAATCTGTTACTCAAATATAATTTAATATTTTCTAAAATGTAGAATCAACAAAAAATCAAGAATATTCAACAATACTTCTTTTTTGTCCTTGCTGAATTTTTGGAAAAATTTTATGTTTAAAGTCACAGCAACCGCGAATTCTTATTCAGCCCTCTAGAGTAAAATGCATCAAACAAACACAGCTGTGTGTTACCAGAAAAGGCTGGCCGTTCGCTCGAGTCTTGATGCCAGCATTGTTGCATTATGCTGATCATCTCCTCACACTCAGGAGGCTTGTCATCCGGGACCTTTTCCACACTGGGCCTTTTGCCAGAGGTCACTCTGATCAATATTTCACTCATATTCATTCCTGAATCAAAGAGCAGAAAACGTTGAATCTATGATACAATGGTTTATACATAAATCCTTTATGAAGTAAAATTAGGACTCAGATGTACCAGAGTACGGCCTCTTCTGGGTCAGAATCTCCCATATCACGATGGCGAAGCTGTTATGAAGGAAGTACAGATACAGTCCTTAACCAGGCATGGGTGTAAATATAGTGAGGTTTGATTTTATGATTCTAAAGTGATTGTGATTATTGAATTCATACCTGTATACATCATACTTAGAAGTAGGAGGTTCAGGGTTCTGGCTGACAATCTCTGGAGGTACATAACTAACGTTCCCCCTCAACGCCAAATGCTCAAGGAAGGGCATCTTGCTACAAGAGTCATCCCATTTAATTATCCCAAAATCTGAAATCTTAGAGAAATAGATCAATTAAAAAATTATTTCAAAGAATGTTGTGCTGTGCAAGTTTTAGTTTTGAATGAAGGTCTAAAACTGATTGACATTTACAGAAGACACAATGATGAGGATGTTTGGGCGCGGTAAAACATTTAAATCGCAAAGGTTTAAAGAAATCTGTACATCCGTGGATAGTGATCCCGGTCAAGGACATTTAGCAAGTGAAACATTTAATCCTTAAAAAAAACACACACACACATCGACAGATAACTTGTGGAAGTGTCACATCTGTCTGTGGAAACTGTACACACAATCATTCATGTCCACCACTTGTGAGTTCTGTCATACTTTCTACTTTATCTAAGCACTTTTTTATTAGTGTATGGAGGTGATTATTTAAAAAAAATAAAAAGAGTTTTAATGTAATTTCAATTTCAATGTAATGGTAATCAAGTTTAAGATTTTAATTCTAACAGGTATTAACAGTTATTCTATCATCAGCAATGGCCTCTATTCTTGAGACTTAATTGCAAACATTATTACAGCTGTACCTCTGACTTATTTAAACCCAAATAATAAAGCATCAAATATAAAAATACCTGTGTGAGCTGTCACTATAGAAATAATAAGATTAAAACAAGAGTATTAATATTAAACATTCGGACAGCACAACTATTTAAGAATTAATCAACAGCTTTTGCTGTTGCTCTAAAGCACTTTTGATTATAATTATCTTCACCTTAACATGGAGATGATCATCAAGAAGGATGTTGGCCAGCTTCAGATTCAGATGCAGAAGAGGTGGCTTCATGCTGTGCAGGAAGTTCATGCCCATGGTCACCTCATGAATCATTTGGAACTTCTTTGGCCACATAAGATTATGAGTTGTGAGAAGATTATCCAGGGATCCTCTGCTCATGTACTCCATCACCACTGCGGACGAGTCTTTGCACAGCCCGTAAATAGTCATCAAGTATTTAAACTTAATCTTTCCTATTTTGGAAACCTGTACCATGTTCCTAGAAGAAATAGATCACATGACACAATCTGATCCACACACAAGTAGGAGTGGTGACTTGTAATTCTGGATCTAACCATAGAAATGCTCGCAAATTTCTTTCAACATTTAGAATTATGCACTATGGTGTAAATATAATCTGAAGATTAAAAAAAAAAGTTTCTGTAAAGCCGCATTGTTGCGATGTGGTCTGTTACATGAGTTAAACAAGTAAAACTGAACTGAATTTGTTTGAATAAAAACCATTTGCGAGTCTTAGTGTAATTTTAGTGACTGTACAGCTGTACCTGTAATCACTGGTGGTAGTAAAAGTCTTAATGGCACACTTCTCCCGCCACAGCTTGAGCTTGACTTGGTACACGCAGCTGAACTTGCTTTCAGACACTTTCTCCCAGTTTACTTCAAATTCTTCTTTTTTAAAACAGGTAAATCTCTCCTGGTTGATGGAATCATGACGCTCAGTTTTCTTTAAAGCAATCTCAGCCATTTTGAAGTTTTAAAAAGTCCAGATTCTCGAAATCTGAACCATGAGCTGTATCTCCTCTTCAACAACTTCATGAACTACAACCTTTTTTTAGCTTGTCCGGGAAATAGGAGGCGTTTAATGTGCTGCTTATTTGCATAAGAATGTTACTTAGCCGGTTTTTATGTTGAACAGGTGAGACAGCATAGATTCAGTCTCCCTGACAACTTTGTGTGCAGGTAAGTGTGTTGTGAAAAAAAACATTGTTTACATAAACAGCTAGAAAAAAAGACTGATGCTTTGTCCATATCTGTCCAAGCTCTTTTCTCCATATCTCTATGTTATTATTACTCATGTCAAACTGCAAACTGCAACGTTTATTCTGTTCGATCAGGGAATTACAAAAGTATTGAAACTGGATTCTGGCCCAATTAATTCCACCTTTAACCTTTTAAATGACTAGTGTTTACACTTACGAGCAGGGTTTCAGCTACAAATTTTTTTTTATTTTTAAAGATCTCCAGACTTAACGGAGAATGTTTCTGTAAATTATACTTTTTAATTTTGTACATAAAATTTTCATCATCAAATTGTAAAAAAATTTTCATTAAAAAATTATAATATTCTGAAAATTGCTCAATTTATTAAGTAATATTTGACATTAATTGATGTATTTCTTCAATTTTGGTCTTTAGCATTAAATATTTTATATGGAATATTTATATTTTTTATTTATATGCAAAGACAAAATTTGTATTAGTAGAGGCCCTTACTATTGTTGTTGATATTTTTTTAACGAGCAATAACTTTGGAGATTAGTGCAGGTCAGTGGAGGAATTGATTCCTCCTTTACTTCCCAGGCCAGTGGAGGAATTGATTCCTCCTTTTCTGAGGGATCTGAAATTTTCACCCCCACAAAAGTTGTATCAAATTGTTGTTCTCGGCCTTCTGGGTGCAATAAAATGAAAATAACATGGACAGGCCCAAGAAAAAAAAACAGTTCATACCCCTATGGTCCCATGGCTCCTAGCTCGCTCGTTTTTGGTCCAATCGAAAAAATGAAACTTACCATACCATATAAGAGTTACTTTGATAAAAATCATGTAGATCAAAAATAATTCACCCCTTTAAAATGGCCCTGGAATTAAATATATATATATATATATATATATATATATAGTTTCTAGATTGTAACAGGTTTTTATAGAGTGGATATACACTGAAAAAAATTGGATGCACTTGGACGCTTTTAAATTTTCAAAATGCCCAAAGTTCTCAAAGTTCTCATCTAAAGTTCTAGCACCGACCATTCCTCTGATATAAGTAAAAGAAATACAGAAAAACTTTAAACATTCTCTGGGCCTGTGAGATTCACGTGCATGGGAAGGTGCAGGATATACACTCATATCTTTGTAACTGCATGTGGTATAAACAAGACATTTTTAATTTTTGCTTAGGAAAATCAGTACCCCACTGTACCCCGACTTAACACTTTCAGGAATTGTACCTAGTTATTATTATTCTAAATATTGTGGGTAAATTATTTGATGCTTAGAAAAGATGAAACTTCACAGAAATTTCAAATAAAAAGAATTTGAATGCATTCTTTAAATCATTTAATGATATCAAATAGCATGAACTGTATAATGGAAAACACTTTTTTTCCATTATGGATTTTTTAATTCCAACAACAAAATGCTGAGTTTGTTTGGAAATACTGTAGAATATAGCCTTACTTCAAAACTGTATCACACTTCATTGTGTTTTATTAAACAAATCAAATGAAATGTGAAGCAAGTCATGGCATTTCGCCAAATGTTTCCTATAGTATCTTTGTAATTATGTTTTAAACTAAACATTCTTTGGATCATTGCCACTAATATATATTTTCTTTCCTTCCTTCTTTCCATCTTTATCCATCATGTAACTTTAAAATAATATATTCCCCATAACTAAATTTACAAATCTGGTTAAGATCTGATGAACAGCCTATATAACAGAAGCTCTGGCAGTAGCACAGAATGCAACTCAAATCATGTATTTATGACAGCATTGTCATTTTAACATTTTATCCTTTTTATCCTAAATCACTCAGAGACTCCACACAATCTAAGTCTTTTTTTATAAATGTTATTCAACAAAGAAAAAAAAATCACTGATTATTTCTATGAGAAGACATTTGTTCAATAATTTATGGAAGGACACACATGTGACAGTGCTTCTCGGTTTCTTGCCAACATGACAAGATGTAATTGATCATTTTCCTATAGCAGCATGGCTCATTGCATTTCATTCATTTCTGAATTAATGAGGGTAATTTGTTTTATTTAGGTTTATTTTCTTCTTTGCAAAGAAGAAACACTGAATTTCACATTTACACACAATGATTGTATTGAAATGTGGCATGGATGTATTTGTATAGCTGAAGTTCTTATTTTAACTTCTTAAGACCGGAATGTCATGAGGACATGGCTTTATCTCCCAACTCCATTGTCTATGTTGTATAACCTTGTATGATATCATTAGGTATAACAAAAAAGGAAGTTTTGCCAAACTTCTCTCTGTTCGAAAACATTCATTAAAAAGAGAAACAGTAGAGTCCAGGAGTCTCAGAAATTTAAAGGACACTAATTAATTTTAAAAACATTAATATTAATATGCTGGATATGTTCTGTATTTTTATGTGCTTGATTTGTAAAATATGTATTGTTGTGTTTTTGTTTGTTTTGTATATATTTGTCTATATGTATACTGTTCTTATTATTGTGTTTGCTCTTAAGGCCTTGTTCACACGGACGTTAAAATCAAGTGTTTTTCAGACTGGTGAGCTCGGATCAAGCGCCTGGGGTTTTCTACACTTAGGAGTCAATGAGAGTGTTCACACGGACTTTGGTGACGTGCATTTATACGGCGTCAAAAAAACGTTGCATGCAGCTTTTACTTGCCATTCAAATCCCAATGAATGCAAAAAAAACGCTTCTAGTGCGTTTTTTTTTCGCCTTAATTTCACGCTTCGGAGGACCGGATATATCCCATGATCCTACATGTTATACATAGGGAAATCAGGGGAAAAAAGCAAAATAGAGAGGTCACCGTATTACGAGAATTTTTAAAATGAGAAGATTAATGTCTAATATAGCAAAAAGGTCCATATTAAACGGAGGCACCTCAAACAAAACGACAAGGGCTTTTATATCCAGTCCCCGACACTGCCTCCACAGGTTAACACACAAACTACAATTAGGGCTGCAGGCTGGCGTAAGACAGAGCCAAACAAATGCCAGTGTAGAAGTCCATCGAGTGCGACTACAAAATGCAACATAAACGTCTAGGACGTTCAGAGCGCGTTTGTTTATCCAACAGTTTAATGCCCGTGTGAACAAGGCCTTACTGTAGCCTGACCAATTGATTGATTTATGCTGACTCATCAATGCATTGAATGGGAACATTTATTTTAAATAGTGTGCATGGTCCGGATGGATGGATGCAAATATCTCTACATCTTGCACCTTTCAATTACAGGAACCTATTAAATGCCTTATAAATAATCATCTCCGTCAGTTTCCCTCTGACACCTAAATCTGCCTTACCTCTAGCTCATATGCGCTACACTGGTGATGAATAGAGGCATCCTAAAGGCACCACTTAATTTTTACAATTTAATTGCTATACCTCATATATTTCAACCAGACACTTTATTTGAAAAATGAGACATGACATAATAAATAACACATAACCTGTAATGTATGTATTTAAGCCTGAGCTGTGTGTGTGAGAAGACCTAAAGGGAAACATTTACTATTTAAATTCATATAATAATAATAATAATAATAATAATAATAATAATAATAATAATAATATCTAATCTAAAGCTAAATCACCTTTTTATGCCTTGATTAAAATGATTATAGAAACAAAAGATTTAATCAGAGATCAACATTTCCAATCAAGATGAGAGGCTCACACTGATCCTGCTGAAGTTCAATCAGATAGAAAGATAAGAATTTTTAACCTGAATAATTTCTAGTGTTGCTATCTTTTTAAGTTTCCAATCTGATAAATCTGTTCAAACAACAAGACAGAAGACTCTGCAGTTATTTGAAAGAGGTTTGTCCTGAACATTTTCACACTGTGAGCTAAAGAGCTAAACTGCTAGTCAGACACAGACTCAGTGTGAACCTGAGAAAGATATCAACGCTTAGATATATTTTTCAGTTTTGCATTTTTACTATCGTTTGCTGTTTTGATTGCTGCCCAAGCAACTCTATTTATAATCTGCTAGCCAAAGTGTGATCAATGCACATCTAGCAGTAAATGTATTTCGCAGGGCTTGGATGCATTTCAAGTTGGCGTCTCTGTTGCTGTTGAGAGGGTGGTAACCTTTATACTGTACATGATGTCTGATAATCACATACTGTAGAGGGAAAAGATTACCTTGATACTATAGCATGAACATTGGACGTGGAGGTGCTTGGCGACTTTCCATTACAGTATCAAACTAAACATTTTTTTTTTCTTGAAGATTATACTTGTCTAACTTCCATATTCATATCTTTACAAAATAAATGATATGGCTTAATATTATTATGGATGTACAAAGGGGATCTCCATGACTAATATCTCCATGACTATGAGTGTCATATTGCTTTTATAAAACAGTTCTACTACCAACAAAATATGTGTGAAGACCTCAGACTGCGTATTTTAATTTCTGTTTCTTTAATGTCACAAAAATAGTTTTTTTATTACTTTTCAATACCTCCCTCTGACCCTGAGCCAGTTACATACTTCATGAGAAGAAAGTTCTATACTTCATGAGAAAGAAGTTCCTATTTCTTAAATTACCATGCAAGAAAAGACATATCCTATGGTTGTGGCAAAAATGTTACTCTGGTTTAGCAAACTTGGATTAAGAACACAATAGTGGTAACCCATTATCTTCGAGGAAGAAATGTGGTCAGAAAAACAACCTACAGTAAATCATTGTGATCGGAAATCACTAAAAAACTGCAAATCAAATTGGGGGAAAAAAAACAGAAGATCTCATGGCTATTTATAATAATGAAATTAAAAGCATTTTTACATGCACGGTGTAAAGAAAACTCAAGGGATTGGGATTTAACAGCTGTATAGCCTTACGTAAGAAAATCGGTAAAGCTATTCTGGCGGGGGGGGGGGGAGTTTTGATTTTCTAAGGGGCTTAAAGAATGGACTGTGGAGCATTGGAAAAAGGTCATGTGGTCTGAGGAGTCAAGATTTTCCCAGTTCCAGAGTGATGGGTGAATCAGGGTACGAAGAGAGAAAGATGACGTGATGCACCCATCATGTCCAGTGCCAACCATACAAGCCTAGTAGCAGTTGACCACCTGAATATAATGACCAGGTTTTCCATCAATAGATTTTTTTTTTCTTTTTTTGATAGCATGGGCATATTCCAAGATGACAGTGCCAGAATACATCACGCTCAAATTGTGAATGAGTGGTTCAGGGAGCATAAAACATCATTTTCACACATGGATTAGCCACCACAGTGTCCAGACCTTAACACCATTAAGAATCTTTGGGATGTGCCGGAGAAAGCTTTACGCAGTGGTCCAACTCTCCCATCCTCAGTACAAGGTCTTGCTAAGAAATTAATGCAGAAATAATTGTGATCTTGCATAAGCTTTTTTTATCTGTATCTCAAACACAAATAATGTTCAAGCAAGATAAAATCAACTTTCTCCCCCAAGTTTGTATCTGATTACAAACATGTAGAAACATTAAATGTTGATCAAAGCCTGACATTCACTGTATAAGTAAATCAAATGTAGCTAGCAAAGGTTTAGGCAGACTGACTGGTTATAGACCTAGTTTGTTGAACGGCTCTTTACCCAATATGACATTTTCGGGGAAAACCAGACAAGGCAATGTTCAAAAGAAAATGAACATACTTCCATATCATTTTGGTAAAATATATTTCTGGTTTCTTAAAACCAGAAAACAAAACACATGTTATGTTGTATGTCATGTTATATGTTTTATATGTTTTGTCATGTTTTGTTATGTTATACATTATATGTTATATGTTATGTGTACAAAAATGCAAGTTTTTCCAAAGTTAAGTTTTTCATCTGGTGTCAAATTCAAATATGCCAAAAAGAACTGGATCATTCCAAGCTTGCGTAAGTTTTTACATTTAATGGAAGGTTAGAAATAAATCAATCTGATGAAAACTAGGAAAAGAAAAAGGTGACATAAAACAGTAAAGTAATCATGTGTAGAAATTATTGGGCGAGAATTATTAACAGGTGCTCATGGTTGCTGAATGATCTCCAGGCTTTCTCAGGGACAGCGAGGCAGCTCGCACACTCAGATCAATTCCACACACACACACACACAGAGAGAGAGAGAGAGAGAGAGAGAGAGAGATCCCAATGTAGGTAGGAAGTGGTGTAGTTAATCAACTGGAAGAGACTGATTGTAAAGCTGGGTCTTTTTGACAGGGGCCTGGGAAGCAGGCGGGTGTCTTATGGCTCTAAAGGTAACCTGGCAAACAACATGGAGGACAAACAGTGGAAGAAAGGCAGAACTTCAGATATACCGTGGTTTCAGAAAGTTTTCAGAATGTTTACATTTTTGCCAAAATTTATGTTTTAATACAACACAGAAGTGACTACAGGTGAAGTCTTTTATCCCAGCCATAAACCTAATTCATGGACTTGCTCTCTATCCAATTTGACAAACCTTGAAAGAATCTGCAGGGAGGGATGGGAGAAATCCAATCCAAATCTAATCCACCATGCTTATAGCATCAGAGATTTTATTAAAGCCATTACAGCAGGCAAACAATAGATCTCAGCAATGCTCTAAGACATTAGGCAGACAAATAGTCAGGAGATCAGCAATTAGGCATAAACTAAATCCGTAAACCTCTTGTTGAGACAATGCTGGAGCAGGACATTTTGCAAGATGTGGCAGCCAGACTGGATTATTTAAATGGAGAAGTCTGATCACTCAGTAGACCGGTGTCTGTGAACAAGTGACTATGGACAGAGATAGGACACTGACTAGACATCCTGGGCAGAGAACCATTGCAGTCATAGTCTATAACTTCTGGATTTGCAGACTTTTCAGCGATTTGCAAAGTTCTTTGAACAGAACAGTCCTTGGAGAGTGCTGTTCTCCTCTGATAAGACTCCATCATCTTATATACTATGTCCTCATAAGCTGGCGTGTAATATACATTTTGTATCATGAACAAAGGAGATATAGACACCATATTTTAAATGTTAAATATGTTAAGCTAAATAGGAAGAGCAAAACTTTCTAAAACACTTACCAAACACGCATCTGGTCAAATCTTATGGTTTAGTAAGAAATAAACAGGGTTTAATCTCCAGGTTTATTTGGTGGTTATTTTTATCTGAGGACAACCTGCAGGTCAACAAGGGCAGAGATGGGATTGGCTGGTTTGATATTTCTTTCCAGGTTGATGTGCATTTCCATTGTATATTTCCCATGAGACATCTTCACACAGATCACTGGTGCTTCTTCAGATTTCTAGGATTTTCCATATGGACTTCCTTTTTCAATTTATGCCCTAAGTTAAAAAAAAAAAAAAAGCCAGAATCAAACAGAATCAAAGTCAGTGAGAAAGCCTGCAATTGCAAAACACTGACCTTGTGCTTGTAGTCATTTCTGTGGTGATTTGGATGAAAGTTGAAGTCATTATTTTCAGTGATGGGCCACACTGCGGGTAACATCTAGAGTGTCCTGTAGAGTTGTTGTCACATCCATTAAGTGAGAAAAAATGATATAGTTTGTAGAACAGTCAATTTTCAAATCTCTCAAGCATTTTAAAATATGGCAATAGATGAACATGTATAAGGAGGGTTCAAGTCAATCCCGGACTTGTGATAAAATTTCTCATGAAAGAAGATGTAAAACCAATTGACCTTTACAGAAGGCTTCAAGCACAGTACAGTACAGTTATGACCACAGTAAATCATTTAAATGGCTCAAATGCTTTAAAGAAGGACATACAGTATGTCTGTAAATGATAAACCCAGGCAAGGTGGCTCTGAGCTCACTTAATAATGCAGAATAATGCAGAATCTCATAACTGCCCACTGCACCACTTGCACATTACAAGATTTCAGATGGGAACTATTGCCACATCATACATATAATCCTGACCTCATTCGCAGTCATTTTTCAGCTTTCGGCCATTAATGGAGTTTGAAGCAGGCAGTCTGATCATGGCCCCAGCAAGAGAGGGAACTTTTTGCCTTGACTGTATCCTAGCACTAGGGAATCACTGATCACTGGGATTAGTGCATTAGTGTAGCAGGGGATTATTTAGGCAAATAAAGGGAAAAAATTGCCTGGTGCTTCAGTGGTTCTTTTCTGATTTCGAAATAATAGTCTTAATAAGATGTTCTATAATATGACAGCTACCAACTACCAACTGGGGACCTATTTGCCCTTTTCTGCATACATACTGTAAATGCATATATGCCCACAATTGGCTGAAGAGATTATGCACAATTAATTGTGCTCTCTTGATTCTCGTTTCTAGATGGCCATAGCATGGTAAAAATTTAAATGCATGCAGAATAATATAGTAACCTTTGGTGTCTCCTAAACTTTGCTACATAGAGAAACAACTTTCCCATTGAGTTATTCTCTCGGAAGCAGGCATCATGCAATATTAATTAGTTCCCTTTCAAAGGCTACACTCGATGCTGCGTGAAAACGCTATGGGAACATCTCGTCCTGTTGCCGGTTGTGAAGCATGTGTGTACCAAACACGCCAAATTTTTGGCTTTTATAACCTCGGTCAGGTGACGTCATCTGATAGGACGCACCTGCAGGTTATAAATAGGAGTGAACCGGAAACATTCCTCAGATTCTTGTCTTCACCTTGTCTAGTTGTGAGCGTGTTGTGTCTAACCAGCAAAAATAAGTGTTTAACTCACCGATAATGGCAGAGTTTAAACGAGATGTCCCTCCGTGTGTATAATCCATATCGGAGGGCGATCTCTACACTTTACTGCTTCGATTAAGTGCTACGCGCGCGCCTCGCATTCCTTGAGAATCTTCGAGCCGCCGCGCATTCCTGGGGCTTAAACTCGTGCATCCGGCAGAGCAGTGAGAGACGGATTTAAAACTCCTTTCTTTCGCGTTCTCATCGGATCGGGAAATCCCTCTGTCCGCTCGCAAGCGCGCGCCGCGCTTCTTGTGAATGGGCAAGGATAAACATCCTCTCTTGCTTCCGCGGAGATGATAATAGGCTCTAAGCACTTAAAAATAATAATTAAAAAAAAAAAAACATAGACGGCAGGTTCTGTCGGGTGGCCGGGGGGCGGAGCCTCAACGACGCTCTCTCCCCTTTTCTTAGCAATCTCCATATAAGTTAACCCTTTCATGGAGTAAGCTGTATTCATCCCGTGTTTTCCTGCCATCAACTTATTTATTTATTTAAATATAATTGAGGTAGAAACGCGGAGTTATATGATGACACCCAGATAGAAGAGACGCTTCCAGGCTATCTCTCTTCTGGGACATCATCCTTCCTGAAAAGCTATTATTTCCTTTCAAGCTGTGTAGACTTTTATCTTCCCTGGAGGGAAAAGCTTTTCAGGCAGCAGGTCAGGTTGGCGCATTGCACACCATGGCGGTTTTGCACGCCTACCAGGCTGACCTGCTGAGAGACTTGAGTACTGGCGGGGCTCTGCAAGGTAAGGCGTATTGGATTTACGCCGGGCCACAGACTTGTCTCTTCGTGCAACAAAGCAGACGGCTCGTGCTATCGGCCGTTTTATGGCTGCTATGGTCTCCGCGGAGAGGCACTTGTGGTTGAATCTCAGGGGCATTAAGGAGAAGGATCGTGTATTCCTCCTCGATGCCCCATCTCGCCTCCCGGCCTACTTGGCGATGTCGTTAACTCGGTCGCCACTAGGTTCATGAGGCGAAGTTTGTATAACAAGCCTTCGGGAAATTCCTTCCCCGCCTTGCTCAAGAGTCGGGACTGTCGGCCACCCAGTCTCGACCGGGTCTGACTGTTGCGAGGCATGAAACACACAAGGAGAGTGTTTTTGAGCTGGGCACCCCGTCGCAAGATTGGGGTGCGTCACGCAATCCGCCTCAAAAGAGGTCAGACTATATTGTCTTCACAAAGAAGCCCTGAGGTTCATGTGCCCAGGACCGTGGGGGGTGGCCCCCCATTGGGGAGAGGCACGCAGAATTCCTTTTAAAGAATAAAGTGTTCTCCCTGGCACCCCCAGGAGGTTGGTGTTCTTGCTCCGCCACCACTGGTGTTTCGGGCAACTCCAGTCTCCAATAAAATGTTAGTTCTTCGGGTTTTTCCTGCCGTGTTTCAGGATGCCGAACATCTAACATCCCCCCCCCCCCCCCCGTTTAACCAAGCCGCTGAGCTTTGCCCCTTTCTGAGAAACTGGCAGCGTGGAAGCTACTGCCAAGTATATCTCCTTGGGCACTAAGCACTGTACAGAGAAACTACAGGATTCAGTTCTCACATCACCCTCCGCGTTTCAATGGCGTGGTCTCCACTTCCATGAAACCGGAAAGTGCAAGAGGAACGGGGGGCTGCGTCCAATTTTTTAGATTTTGCGGGCTTTACCGCTATCTAAAAATAAATCAATGGAAATATTGCCACAACACAGGAGGTTCCTGAGGTTCGCTTTCGGGGGCGAAGCTTACCAGTATCGGGTCCTTCCATTTGGTCTAGCTTTTCACCCGCACATACACAAAATACATGGATGTATTTCTGGCTCTTACGACTCCAGAGCATCCGTATTGAATTACATGACTGGCCGGCCCAGTCTCAGTAGCTAGCGCTTCGACATCAGCATGTCGTTCTAGCTAATCTTTGTTTCCTAGGATTGAGATCCAATGCCATGAAAGCATGCTCTTTCCTGTTTTTAGGACAACATTTTTGGGTGTCACATGGAATTTGAGCGTAAGCGGGCACAGCTGTCTCCCGCTCGTGTCGAATCCATTCTCAACACCATCAAGGAAATCAAGCTAGACCAGAAAGTGACCATCACTTTCAGAGATCTTAGCTCTCATGGCAGCTGTATCCACGGTGACACCTTTGGACCTTCTGCACATGAGAGCATTTCAGTTGTGGCTAAGAACCAGGGGATTTTACTCTAGGGCCAATCCCCAATAAGGGCTACGCGCCAGGTGGTTCGTACCCTTCCTATGTGGTTCAGACCCCGGTTTCTGACTCTGGGTCCCACTCTAAGTTCGCCTTGTCGTCGCAGATGCTAACGACAGACGCTTCCCTCATGGGCTGGGGTGCGGTCTTAAATGACCGTCCAGCCCAAGGGAGCTGGAGAGGCCATCTTTTTGCGCGGCACTCAATTGCCTCAAAATCATGGCTCTATTTCAGGCCCTAAAGCACTTCCTCCAGCAGTTGAGACTACCATGTCCTAGTGCGGGTGGACAACACTATGGCAGTCTCGTATATTAATCGCCAGGGCGGACTCTGCTCGCGCCGCTAAATAGCTAGCGCACCAGATTCCTGTCCCTCAGGGCGATTTACATTCTTGGAAAATTTCATGTAGCGTAGGTGGACCTCTTTGCCTCGCAAGATCAGCAAATGTCCCCTTTACTACTCTCTGACTCTAAGTCAAGCTGGTCTTCCAGCCAGCGTAATTAAGACTATTCTAAGTGGTGTTACCTCTCTAAGAGGATCGAACAACTATTGCCCTCTCCTATGAGGCGCGTGGGCTCACTTCGCCTCTAGGAATCAGGGCTCATTCAACCAGGGGAATCGCCTCATCAATTGCATTAGCAAGAGGTATTCCCTTGCAGCAAGTATGTGACACGGAGGGTTGGTCCTCTCCACACACATTTGCCAACATGCATCCTATTGTTTTGAAGCCTTCTGTCCTCCGCCTTTACAGCTTCGGAGCAGGAGAGACTTCACTTACTGTGTCCAGTACGTGCTCTTCAGATTTACGTCCACCGCATTAGCCAGTGGCGTAAGTCAGAGCAGTTTTTACATGTTTTGAAGCCGCAAGCTACGTGAGAGATGCTATTGCCCTCTCCTATGAGGCGCGTGGGTTCACTTCGCCTCTAGGAATCAGGGTTCATTCAACCAGGGGAATCGCCTCATTAATTGCACTAGCAAGAGGTATTCCTTTGCAGCAAGTCTGTAATGCGGAGAGTTGGTCCTCTCCGCACACATTTGCCAATATGCATCCTATTGTTTTGAAGCCTTCTGTCCTCCGCCTTTACAGCTTCGGAGCAGGAGAGACTTCACTTACTGTGTCCAGTACGTGCTCTTCAGATTTACGTCCACCGCATTAGCCAGTGGCGTAAGTCAGAGCAGTTTTTACATGTTTTGAAGCCGCAAGCTACATGAGAGATGCTATTGCCCTCTCCTATGAGGCGCGTGGGTTCACTTCGCCTCTAGGAATCAGGGTTCATTCAACCAGGGGAATCGCCTCATTAATTGCACTAGCAAGAGGTATTCCTTTGCAGCAAGTCTGTAATGCGGAGGGTTGGTCCTCTCCGCACACATTTGCCAATATGCATCCTATTGTTTTGAAGCCTTCTGTCCTCCGCCTTTACAGCTTCGGAGCAGGAGAGACTTTACTTACTGTGTCCAGTACGTGCTCTTCAGATTTACGTCCACCGCATTAGCCAGTGGCGTAAGTCAGAGCAGTTTTTACATGTTTTGAAGCCGCAAGCTACATGAGAGATGCTATTGCCCTCTCCTATGAGGTGCGTGGGTTCACTTCGCCTCTAGGAATCAGGGTTCATTCAACCAGGGGAATCGCCTCATTAATTGCACTAGCAAGAGGTATTCCTTTGCAGCAAGTCTGTAATGCGGAGGGTTGGTCCTCTCCGCACACATTTGCCAATATGCATCCTATTGGTTTGAAGCCTTCTGTCCTCCGCCTTTACAGCTTCGGAGCAGGAGAGACTTCACTTACTGTGCCCAGTACGTGCTCTTCAGATTTATGTCCACCGCATTAGCCAGTGGCGTAAGTCAGAGCAGCTTTTACATGTTTTGAAGCCGCAAGCGGCGTGAGAGATGCTATTGCCCTCTCCTATGAGGCGCGTGGGCTCACTTCGCCTCTAGGAATCAGGGTTCATTCAACCAGGGGAATCGCCTCATCAATTGCACTAGCAAGAGGTATTCCCTTGCAGCAAGACTTCACTTACTTTGTCCAGTACGTGCTCTTTAGATTTACGTCCACCGCATCAGCTAGTGGCGTAAGTCAAAGCAGCTTTTACATGGTCTGGGGCCGCAACGGGGGGTGGCCCCCACTACACTGGGCTTATTGCCCTCTCCTATGAGGCGCGTGGGCTCACTTCGCCTCTAGGAATCAGGGCTCATTCAACCAGGGGTATCACCTCATCTATTGCACTAGCAAGAGGTATTCCCCTGCAGCAAGTGTGTGACACGGAGGGTTGTCCTCTCCGCACACATTAATTACATTTATAGTTTGGATGTTCATGCTACTCCGGGCTCACGGGTCCTCGAGTCAGCTACCCAGACATAGTTCTGAGACCTTCTCGGCCTTGTGCGCACACGCTACACAACCTTGGAGTCCAGACACTCGCAGTGCGGCGGCGTTGGCACTCTCGTTCCCATAGCGTTTTCACGCAGCATCGAGTGTAGCCTTTGAAAGGGAACGTCTCGGGTTACTTTGCTGTAACCCTGTTCCCTGAAAAGGCGGGAACGATATGCTGCGTCCCAATGCCGCACTGCCTATGTGACCGGACGTCCGTTCAGACAAATCAATCTGAGGAATGTTTCCGGTTCACTCCTATTTATAACCTGCAGGTGCGTCCTATCAGATGACGTCACCTGACCGAGGTTATAAAAGCCAAAAATTTGGCGTGTTTGGTACACACATGCTTCACAACCGGCAACATGACAAGATGTTCCCATAGCGTTTTCACGCAGCATCTCGTTCCCGCCTTTTCAGGGAACAGGGTTACAGCAAAGTAACCCGAGACGGTTTTCCAATAATTTTGAAACAAAAAGGGCAAAATAAAAAATATTAATGCTTCTGTATGTTTAATCATGGTGTTGTGTTATTGTACGCAGCATTATTTTTATAACAGTGCAAATAAGAGTCTCTATATTTTTGTCTTAATCACCTGGCAGAGGTAATGTCCATCCTGTTTTTCAGGAAATTTCAACTGTATAAAATTATTGCTATATTGCTATAATTCCCAAGGGTATATATTTGTTCGATAGAGTTTTTTTTTTTTCCATGAGCGAATACCTAGGAGGACTCATTTTAAATAAACTAAAAAAAGATAGGAAAAGAAAAGAAAAACATGTAATTTCTATATATTTATTCATTACTCCTTTTATAATAAAGGCTGTCAAGACTTGTCACAGTGGAGTTTAAACTGAAGCACAATTTGATGACTAATCAGCCTTGAACACAGTGTACAGAGTGGTACTGTACATCGTGGGTAGATCCTCTAAAGACAAACTTCATTCAAGATGCTAAAAATGCAATAATTAATTATATCTGTAAGCTAAATTAATAAATGTGGATTAAAACCTTGATCTTTGACTGAGAATAATCAGTTGTCCAAAGAGAACAAAAACATACTGTTTTTTGTGAAAGTCCTGCTACTTTTGCAACAATTCACCTAAGTAAAAGAAGTAGCATGAAATTAATCAATTAAGAGGGAATAAATCAACTACTGAGAAACAGAATAAGTAATTACTTTAGAAATGACTTTTCACAAGTCTATGCAAGATTTTGACACACATAGCCTAAATGTTTTGTTTTCTCTTCTGGTCTTACATTAATTAAAGTGTGCTTTTGTGGGCTATGTCAATGTAAGCAACACATTTATATCAACAATATATATAGCTACAACCTTGCTAACTTAGCCAAATGCTGTTGGGGGTTTCATTAGCTTGCTAGGTGCATTAGGTACCTAAAGCTAGCTGGCTCATTATAATTCACACATGCTTGCAGCTACATAGAAAGTTCTGGAAGAAATGCCCTTTGAACATTATTCTGAGCATTCCCTATCAATAAGGAATAACTAGCAAACATGTTAATAAAGAGCTTTTATACTTTATATCAAATATATCATCTGGCTAGCTAAACAACCCACTCAGATTATTAATGGTGTATCTCCACCTGTTTCCACATGTTCTTTTGGATGTTTAGCTGTGAGGTGCAGGTATCTCCACAGGTTTTGGCTGGCATCATTTGCATTTTATTATCACACTGTTTCTTTTAAAGCTTTTCAAACTAAGGATACCTGACAAATTCTGGTACACTCATCTGTCTCAATGATCTTAGGTCTTCTGCTGCTGCTGAATACGTTTTTGGTGCCTGAGGTGTAGACTTTCATCAGCTTATTGTTGAAACTCTGAATCTGTCAAAGTTTCCATCTTTGCACATTGTCGTTTAATTGGCAAAAAAAAGTGTAAATTATTTTTAATAATATGAGGGGTTTTCAAGTCGATCTGAAACTTTTGATTGTGCAGAATAACAGACACAGTTATGACAGTAAAAACTACCTTTATTTTTCCATATCATAATATATAATATATAATTATTCAAGTCTACTGAATATGCTGCTAAAACGCAGGAGCATGTGGAAATGGCTTGGTGTGAGGTCAGAAGAGCATGGGGGATGTGGCAGTAACTGAGCTAAATTCCTGTAATTTGCAACTTGTGTGATGGGCAGTTTGAGGTCTATAAGGTTTTTTCATTTAAGTAAAGAGCCATTAAAAGAGTTCCAAGGAGGCCAGCATTTCAGACATGAAGCAGGCAGTCCGATCATGGCTTCAGTATACTTACTGTAGAAAACTTTTTTGATGGAATCCAAGCATTAATGAAATGCTGGGATAAGTGCATTAGAGCAGCAGGGGATTATATAGAGAATTAAAGAAAGTTTTACTTTCATACCTGTGCCCTGTATGTACTCAAGTACTGTACTAAATATCTAGTGTAAAATGTTACTTGTTACTTTACACACATAAGAATAATATAGCTCTACTAGTGAAAGCAAAAAATGTCATATTTCTGCAGGAAGAAAATCTGGTAATGACGACTTCATTGTCGTCTAGCTGACTGGAAGGTCAGATTTTTACTCAATTCATAAGTTTTGACTCAGAACCTGACATCAGACAAGTGTTTTTCTTTATGTGATCGTAACAGGGGAAAAACACTGGGGAGCTATTTTGCTTCTATCTCTGAACCTGTCAAAGTTTCCATCTTTGTTGTCAAGAATGTTGTTTCAGCATGAGATGAGAGTGCAGTCTTGGTAAAGAGTTTCTTTCATAACATTTTCTTCACTTTTTTCATGACGATAGAAGGTCAGGAGTTGTGAGGACATGTGGATGTACTCATGGCATAGTTAAATAGTCTGTCCAGCTTCTTGATAAGGGCATTGAGATAATTTATCTGATGATGTCTGCTAAAAATGGTAGCATGTACTGAAATTTGCATTGGTGATCGTGGGCCATTTGTAGCTGCATGGATTAAAATGTAGCATGGAACAAGCATACCTGATTAATTGTCTGTCAAACCGCAAACGTAGAAGGAGGAGGAGCTGACTGAAAACTTTTAATATGTGCTCATTAAACAGCTGTGTTAGTTTGGTCTTCAGTAGTTTAACTTTAAAAGGACATTCTTAGAAGCAGGGAATTTAATTAGCCTGAAATATATTTTCTCCTGGTACACTTGACAAGCAGGTGGATACTGAGCTTAATCCTGTTGCTGTCCATGTTTGTGATTCTGCTTAGCCTCTCAGTGTGATGAAAGACATGGTTCTCTATTTTAACCAAATAAATGAAAACCTGTCAAGCTTTGCCATTTTTTTTACTCCCAGCAAAGACAGAGATCTTTGAGTAGGTGTCATTTGTCCTAAGGCAAAAATCAATGAGTATTCTTTAAAAGTCACAGGCAGATGGAAATGGCGCATGGCCAATTGAGCTTGATAGGAAAGATTTTGCAGTTACTGTCTAGGCTCGAGTCAGAGGCTGTCTGACAGAGCCCTGAGTGACAGCGTGACCTTCAAACACTACTGTAGTAATGTTTAAAGTTCTGCATCTCTGTCAGAGTAAGATGAGAGGGGGACTGTGAGAGCTGTCTGACAAAACTAATATATTTGATGCATATTTTTCAAGGCATTATCAGTAAACTTGGGGTCAGGCTCATTAAATCTCTCCTCCACTCTGCACGCTTGAATCACTTCTACTCCAAGCAGATGCAGACATAACTCTCGCAGCACTGTTATCAGTCGGGGATAATCTGTCAAGGGTCTCATTCCCATAAGGATATAACATTCAATTCTCACTAGAAGCTTTAGAGCAATGATCAAGCATATGAAAGGACATGCTCTCAGTTGATAAAATGTTTTCAGGGCATAAAAGGAGATTGTTTTCAGACTGAGTGAAATTTTCGACTTTGATTAAAACTCAATCTCTCTCTGTGTTAAAGTTATTTACTTACTTTATGTTAAAACGCCTCCATTTTTTGCTGACGGAGAAGGCGAGTGGGCAGTGTGTATTTGCTGTATAAATATTAGACTGTATTTGTTTCTCTGTGCCAAAGTTGTATTTTAAGCAGTCCTTGAGGAGGGGATTTTAAAAATGGAAAAACATGGAGCTTCTTAATCAGAATGTTTAGAGTTTCTAAACACACTTCTTATGCTTATGTAATCATTAAGGATAAATGCTGTCTCATGCTTCCTGGCTGGATGAGCCCAACCTTAACCAGGTGTTAACCTCAGAGTCACCAAGCCTATTTTTTTCTTCTATTCTTCTCTCTCTGGCACCCAGTTCAACTACAGGAGCACTACCCTTGGTGTGTACCAGAATTCTTTTTAAAACATTATCATGTGGCTGCCCTTTCTCAGTAGCCTTCAGAGGTTTAAACAGTCCCAGCAACTTCAGTACCAAAGTTCCAAACCTCCTCAAGGTAATCAATTATTGCTGGACCACAGACTCATACCACGAGGTTCTAGTTGTTGGCAAAAGATCTTAAAAAGACTTAACATCTCTGTAAAGTGTAAAGCAAGGCAGCAATCCTACCCGTAATTCTGGTTGGATGAGTAACAGCCACCATGGTCCAATTAATAACATGTACTGACTCAACATGCACCAAATGGACTTGCATTGAGGATATCCTTTCTTAAAGCACGTCAATGTCAAAAGTCTCTTCCACTGTACTGTAACGCTGTCGACTTAAAGTAGCTACTATCTTTACTCACAGAATATGAACCAGGCTAAATGAACTTCTGTCCTCTTGTCCTAATTAAATCTTTAGCAGGATTGAGTTTATAGTAGTAGTGCTTTTGGTGTAGTGCAAGTAAACAACTCTATCTCAGGAGAAGTGATTACAGGCACTTTCAAACAAGAAAAGTACTCAGATGAGACTTGGACGATTGTGGTTTGGGATGTTTTGGTCTTGTGACAGACAAGCAGCTTGAAAGGTTTCAAGGACTCTTGAAGAAATTTTTGGGAAGCCATCACACTAAGCCATGTTCCCACTTTCTCCTTAAAAGATTGGATGAATACAGTAAGAACTTAAATTAAGTATCAATACTGGATCCAGTTCTTCACACCATTACTTTGTAATGAAAAGCAATGTGCATGTTGCGTTTTTTTTTTTTTTTTAACCAACCAGCCAGATGCAATGACAACAAAGTAAGTGCATGATAAGCACCTGGTAAGCACGTGTTGCAATCTGATCAGATATAATAAAAACTTAGCAGAAGACCTATTATATATTATAGAAAGCAAAAAAAAATAAAACTGATCAGCTTTCCTACCGTGTGGTAGGAGTGAATTATTCATTACATGTTTTTAAAAAAATAATTACGGAGGATTACAGAGATATGGAATGCTAAGTTAAAAGTTAAACTCTTGTATTTTAAGTTCGTATTGTTTAAATACTTGGTTGTTAGGTGAGAAAACTATAGGTATAAGGAATGAGCTACATTTAATTACTCTTTAAACTCTTTAAGGTTTAAAATGTTTTAAAAAAAAATTTTAACGATTTTATAAAATTGTGATATTTATAGAATCGAAATGTTAATCAAATCAGCACCTAGGTATTGTGATAATATCATATCAGGAGGTGATTGCTGATTGCCAGCCCTATTCTTTATATAATTATTTATTAGTTAACCTCGAGATATACAGACATTTAATACATGTCATTAACTATTTTATCAAGGGATATATAAAATACTAATATGTATACATTTTATACAGTTAACCCTAGCATAGTTTGTTCTGGAATAGTGCTTGTAATCCAAGGCACTTATTTATCAAAGCATATAATACCCAAGAATATCCATATAAAAATTATTAATACAAAATATAAAGTAAAAATTATACAAATTAACCTGCACTTCACCTTTAAAAAGAACTGTGGGGGATAGGAGGAGGAGGAGGGTGTACACATGCACGAATGTTGACTATGCGAGTGATGTACGCTCACTGAGACAGAGCATGGGAGATAATTACCCACAATCCAACAGCACGAGAGAAAAAGGAACCATTGACTCAGTTGTGATCACCTGACACTTGGCGGGCAAAACTTCCCTTGTTTATCAAGTTAAAATAAAAAAGTTAAATTTTGCTTGTCTTGCAAAACAGTCGCAGACAAAGTTACTTACAATCCAAGGTTTTACTGTGACGTTTATTTGATAATTGATCAAATTTTAGAATTCAGTGTTCAAGTTGTAAAAATAAATAAAATATATATACAGTGCAGGTTTAAGTGTTTCCAAACAGCTCACAGTCATGGTGGAGATACCTTTTATTCCACCTTTTCTTTATTTTATGAATTAGGGTCCACTATGTTGGACTTTAACAAACATTGCATGGTTTAAAGTACAAAAAAAATATGCAGAAAATACCAACTACGTTCACTTCGCACAATTTACTCCTGGAATGGGACTTTCATGCTGGTGATATTTGTGCATTGCTTACAATGCTTTCACATTCTTTCTGCATAATAGAAGAATTTCCGAATTTGGAAGTAATTTGTGAAAGGTGGAAGCAGTTTGTATTTTTTGCAGACGCTGAAAATTCATCAATTATAAACCATGTAACATTCCTAGGTTTACCTAAATCATTTGAAAAATTGGAATGAATTCTAAAATCAAAAGCTGGCCCATCATTTATATTACTTGGAAAAATATTAAAAATGCATGACCAATTTAATCACACAGACAAACCTTTTAATACAATCATCTTTAATTTATTTTCTACCTTTCTATCTTTAATTTATTTTCTACAATGCAGAATAAGGTTTTTCAAAATATGAGAGTAAAAAGTACCATTATAATTCCATTTAATGCCATTCTCCATCCATCTTGCCACTGGCCTTCTACTTAAGCTCTACATTTCCAATGGCCAGGGTCCATGCTGTCCTAAATTAAAGACATTACAGACCCACTCCTGGACACCTGCAGTTTGCCTACAGTGCCAACAGATTTGAAGATGCTCTAAGCATGGGCCTCCAAATAATAAATTGGACTTTAGTCAAACATTCAATGCCATCATCCCAGCCCTGCTGTCTCTCCCCAGCTAAGTGTGCCAGTCTCCACCTACATGTGGAAAACAGATGGACAGGAAGCAGCATTACCTTCTGACCAAAATCTTAAACTCAGCTCTTGTTCTCCCCAAGGCTGTGTCCTTTCTTCTCTACTTTTTGTCCATGTACACAAAGAGCTTCCCCTCCAGTCATTAGTCAGTTAAGCCCTAACTGACTAAGTAAGTGTAAGTGTGGACAACACCACTCTGCTTGGGATCATCTCCAGAGGTGATTAGTCTACCGACCAACAAGAGATTAACTATCTGGTGAAGTGGTACAAACAAAAAACCTAATGTCCCAGAAACAGCAGTGATGCTAATGGATGCACGCACCCCCAAACAACTGCCATTACTCAACCAGTTAATATTGTGTGGAGTTTTTCCACTTCCTGGGCACCAACATCGCTCAGGACTTTAATTGAGATCTGAACATCAGCTTCTTAACAAAGAAGGCACAGCAGATGATGTGCTACATGTGGCAACTCAAGGAGTTTAACCTGCCATGGCCAATAATCGTGCATTTCTTCACTCCTATGATTGAGTCTCTTCCGACCTGCTTCATCACTATGAACTGCCATGGGCAAAAGCAGACTGCTGCTATTATTCGCCCTGGTGAAAGAGTAATGTGGGACAGACTACTATTGCCCTAGGGCCTGCATGATTCCAGGAGCCAAAGCTGACCCCTCCCATCTCAGACAAAAAAACGTAAAAAATAAAAATGTAAAAAATATAAATAAATAAACAAACAAACTTCCCTTTTGGTACAATGCTGCAATCCATCAGGACTTTACCAAAATGTATATTTAACAGTTTCCACGGACAAATTCCTGTATCTGAAAACCTATTTAGGGATAAATCTGATTCTAAATAAACCAATTAGAATAAATTACCCACACATGAACAAAAAATATCAAGAAAAGAATTAATTACTTTAATCATGTAACTTTCAAGTCATATTATTTGCCATCTGTGTCAAAGCTTGCATGAGGTAGCAATGATAAGACTGTGTTCACAAATCCATTATTAAATAGATGCATTGCCTGCCATTTCTTCCAGATGTCTACTCATGAGTTCTTCATTTCCTAATTAGACTGAAAGTTTTTGATAAATTTTATTGCAGACATGGAGTTACAAACAGCAACGAATTTAATTTTCATAAATCAGATTTAATGTCACTTAAAAGTTTGGAACCATTGACTTTCTGCAGAGGAAACTTTAAATTAAAAGTAATGTTCTGTAAGGAGAAAGGAGAAAATACTAATGTCAGGTTTGTTAACCACAGTACTGTAGGTTCTAACCTGATTAGTGATTCCCTAAAACTATGTCTAAGTGAGCCTGAAATTATATTAAATTAAATATATTTTAGCTGCAGTATCTCTTCAGTGTGGCTTGTTCGGTTTCAGGATGTCTATGCAATTTCATATACAATGAGATTTCTTCAATTCTGTACATTAAACACCCAAGTTTATTTATTATTAAAATCCATATAGAAAAAAAAATCAATTGTTGTAATAAACGTGTGCATATGCAATGAAAATTTACAGACATGCAAAGCCCGTCATTTGAAATGAGAAAATAAAAAAAAAATTCGTCTTGGACTATATGTAATCTAGTGTAACAATTTCAGTTCATTCGGTTCAGTAAATGTTAAAAACATTTAATAAATCACACTATTGTCAAAGAAATTAGAGAAGGTTGATTACATTAAACATATTAAATAAAAAAACATGGCAGGCAAACAATAACAGAAAACAACAATAGTAAAAACAACAATGAAAACTATCAGGTAACAGCTGAACAGTTGAGTGTTAAGTTGTGATTAGTTGGGGTAAGGTGTATTTAGGGTGTATGCACATGGCGTCTCTCATAGACTCTCATACTGTGACACATTTTGCAGTGAAGGCAGCAGTGGGAACTTCTCCCAAAATTATTTAAATTTCTTCACCATCTGACAGTTTGAAAAAAATTGGGATTTTTGTGTGTGTTTGAGAGTATTTCACTTCCACAAACCTCACATTCACAGGTTCAATGACGCTATCAAAGATTCAAAACCTCCAGATCAAAGCCTTCTTGAGGCCCAGGTAGTCACCAAGGAAAGCATGCTCTATGGCAGTGTTTACCAGAGTAAACGTGTGTTTTGACCTTTTTTTAGGAAGATGACAATTTTAGTGTTGGCCAGATTGACTGTCAGTGCACAGTGTCAACTAAAATTGTCAACTTCCTAAAAAATAAAAAAGGTCAAATCTCAGAAAATCTTAGGTCATGTGTGTAGGGCTGAAATTTGGCCTAGATGTACAGTATTTAAGCTGCAGCCCTCTCACTCTAGGCCCTTGAGTTATGTATTCAGTCCCTTTTTTGCTGAGTTTTATACTGTTTGTTTTTCTGATAGATAGACTTGATAAATACACAATATAATGATTAATAATTACCCATATACCGCTTTTTTAATATCTGATAATCCTGTGTGCCAAATCAAATCAAATGCTTTTTTAAAGTATTTAAACATATTGCAAATATTTTCACAGTGTAATTAAAATAAACACAGGGAAGAACTAAGTAATAAAATTTGTCTTGAGGCAGAGCAGGTTTCTCATTTTAAAACGAGGAAGACTGTTCTGGTTTTGATTTTCCTCGTACTAATCCAAAGTCCTTTCAATGAAGTGGAAAGGCTTATGTGATTAATTTCATACAGGAGTGAAGGATCTCCAGACCGTTGAGCTCCCTGAGCTTCACCATGTGCCTGAAAATAAGACCAAAGAACATTGTCATGTTGGCCTTTATTGAATTTTCTCTTAAATCAGCTGCTTAAAACTCCATATAATATGTTTATAATATAATGAATTCTGTATGGTCATCGTCTAACAATTTCCTTGTTCATTATCCGAAACATCCCAGCTTTCTTATCCAGACACCAGCCCACTAAAGAGCCTGATCTTATACAACATCTTAGTCTTTGAGACCCAGATTATGCATTCTGCCCCCATACTTCTGGTGTGTGAAAGAAGCAGCATTAATTAAAACCAATTACAGCAAGGTCTTGAGAAGTCAAATAACTGAAAACTTGAAATATTTTAACAGATCTACTCTAGCCGAGCTGCTCCATTAGCTGCTATAAATGCAATGGCTGAAAGACAGATTTTACAGTGAATTAAAGCATGAAGCAGATAAGTGCAATTCAAAATGCCTCCTCACGGACAGCTAATCTTGATTCTGCATCTAATTCATGAAATGTCACTTTTTGTTACTGACCTGAAGAAGAAGAATTGACCCCACTACATACTGATAAATTACAATAAATGTCCTATATTTTTTGCAGTTTTTTTACATTTTAAATCTCATCATACATTTGTCACATGTGATTATGGATGTGCTATGTAATCACATGTGAAAATCTATTAAAGGGCCTACAATTGTACAACTAAACATGTGAGATCATAAGGAAACCACATGAGCTTCCACTATAATCAGTAAGATCAGGAATCTGAGGAAACAGGGAGCACAGGTTCACAAAATCTTGACAGGTTCTGCTCTGGGCTGACAGGACTAGAACCTGTGTGCTCCTCTGTTGTTCTGCTGCTCATTTTCCATTGACCTCTATCATTGACAAGTTATTCTGATCCACAGAACTGACACTCACCAGATCTTTTTTTTCCCACACCACTCTGTGTAAACTGCATGAAAAATACCAGCCCAGCAATTTCTGATAATAGAAGCCACCTGTCTAAGACCCACATCCATGCCATGGTTAAAGTAGCACTTTTTATCCCAATTCTAATATCAACAGGGAGCTTTTTCCCTGTGTCTGTCACAGGGTGTCTGGCAAAAAAGAGTGGGCAAATATTGCAAAGTCTAGATGTGGAAAGCTTTAAGTGCCATTGAGAAAGTGATTAACGTCACCTGATTGAGGTTACATTTCCTTTTTATCAGGTGGTAATCCTTTTTCAGTGATCCTGTTTTATGTTCCAAACATGTTGGTGTTATACCTTTTACGTGGATGTTAAAAAAATGCACTGAGTAAATTAAGCTGAAAAAAACAAAAGCTGTGTTTTATTTTAGCAAAAAAGTGTTTTATATATTTATATAATTTTCTCTTATGTCATATTTAATTTCTTTATTTAAATATTTTACTGTATTTTATATTTTTTATCTTAGGTCACGGGCAGCTGTAAAAGCATTTTATTGCATATCGTATTGTGTATGGCTGTGTATGTGACAAGTAAAAATTTTCTTTTTGTTTGAATAATTTTTAGAAGGTGGACATTTCTGCATCATAAATCCTTTTTTGATTAAACTTATTATCATATTTTGAGGTAGTTATTTTTTTGTATGAGCTGGTAGCAGTAATCATCAAAATAAAAAAAAATACTTGACATAACTTACTTTTTACATATTGAATATAGAATATATAAAAGTTCCAGTGTTTGAAATAAATTATGTAATAACTCTTCCACAATATAATTTTTTTTTAGATGCACTCTATTAAATTAGCAACTTTCTTATACTTTGCAAATATCATGAAACAAGTGTAACATGGACAGCAATTAGCTGCAGTTTTAATGAAGTGAATCAATGCTGTCACTTGACTGGCTGAATGAATAATCGTATAAAGAAGCAGGTGTACTATTAAAGTAGCCGGTGACTGTAATCTTCTGCAATCTTTTAAATCGACATGTCTTGTGCAAAATAGGAAGCTTCATTAGAAAATGAGATCAGGATAGAATGAGCTCTCTAAGAGTTCAATAATGTTTATTTAGATACCTCAAATCTCATAACAAAAATGTGTGTCCCTTTATGATTCTTATTATTCATACTCTGAGGAAAACACACATAAATCTCTCGCCCTGAACTCTGAATGCTCCTGTGTGCTTAATATAAGACAATAAAGGTTATAATAAAATAATCCCATTTTGTTATCAAAATAAGTAATAATAATTTTATTTGGCATAATAGAGAACAGTGACATCAAGGAGATGCTACATAATGTAGAGACACTGTTAATGCTTTCTGGGAGTCGAAACTTTTTGAATATATAATCTGGTCTTCCTGAAAAAAAAAAGGTTATTTTTTAAGTAAACTAGTCTTGTAGCCAAAAGAGGATAAATATATATGAGACAAGGGAGGAACCCAAATATTTATACCACATGCATCCATGTTTTGCATTATTAATAACCGCATGACTATGGATAAACAGAGAACTTTGCAGATCAGGGCAACACTTGAATTTATTTTTTAAATTATCTGGCACTCTCTTGCATTTTATTGATCAACCACAATGGAGTAGGAATGCTAATCAGGCAACAGGTGGGATGGAAACATAGCACTAATTGGCATAATGGTCACGGTGACAGAAAGGGCACGTCTGCATACCTGGGCTCGGCTCTGCACAGTTTCCCCAAAGTGATGGCGGCATTCTGTTGCACGGCCGTTCTCTGAGATTCGCCAGCCACATGGCGCAGCAAAAGCATCACGCAATCTGTTCCCAAGAGACTGGCTGCGACTCCCTTCACTGTCAAACAGTGTCCCAGACACAGAGCAGCGTTCCCTACCACCAACTCATCACTGCTGCCCAGAAGCTTCCTCATGGTCGTCAGCCCTGAATAAACAAGTGTGTATAATGCATACAAAGTTGCAGCATGTTTACTTAACTTTTTTTTTTTATATATACTTTCTCATAGTGTTTGTCCTTAAATCATTACATTACTCTACCTTAATTTTACACATTATTTACTATATATATAGAAAATAATGTGTAAAATTAAGCTGCATATATATATATATATATATATATATATATATATATATATATATATATATATATATGCTAATTTTTGTTTAATTATTGAGTCCCAATTTAATTGCCTTGTGTACTTACTCCTGTCAAGCTTTACCAGCTCTTCACAGGCCTGCTGGCCGGAGGCTGTACACACTGCCATAGCTTTAATTGAGTACCTTGAGCTTGTCTTCCCTTCACCCTGATAGAATGACAAGAAGCACTTTAATCTTTTCAGGAAACCTCACCACGTTACATATTCAGTGTGGTATCCCATTGTGACACAAAACAAAAACAGTTGATGCTGTCAAAAGTTAGCTCAAGATTACAATTGTACTGTATGTACAACTGTCAATCATGAGAGCTGACAAATTCACACTTTTCAGGAGTCTACTTAGAGCTGCATATTTAACTACTTTGGGTCATTCATCATATTCCCGTAGTGGTGTTTGATGTGATTATGTTCTCACCTGTGTGATTCTTAGCAATATGTGAAATTATGCTTATCTGTCTTTAAACAAAATGTTTTAAAATTGATCAACAGTCCACACGACCTGAATCT
The DNA here is from genome assembly GCF_024256425.1 of Clarias gariepinus. Classification (NCBI taxonomy): domain Eukaryota; kingdom Metazoa; phylum Chordata; class Actinopteri; order Siluriformes; family Clariidae; genus Clarias; species Clarias gariepinus. The sequence continues at coordinate 24,318,652 of NC_071110.1, read as the reverse complement.
GAAAGGATTAGGATTGATAGTCTAGAGATAATGTAATATACTTAGATGTAGCATAAAAAAAGGTTTAGCTGAGGTTTCTGTTCAACATTAGCTGTTATATGCCATTTTCCTACAAAATTATTGTAAACACGTTGTGAGACCAATTTTTTTTAACAATAATGCAAAATGTAATTAGCAGGAATGACAATCATTGTGTCAACATCTTATGTGAGATTAGTCAAATGTACAGGTAAAATAGCACAAAAGTTCTTGCATATTACTGTGTTTTAAGCTTAGTGTTTTGTTTAGTTTTTTGACAGATTTTTTGGTAACTGTTATTTTTTTTTTTTTATGAAATACTTGATACCTTGAGAATCCTGAGCAGTTTCTTTACAACTCCTTGCTGCACAACTTCCTGAGTGGCAGCAGCCGATTTTGGGAGGACCACACTTAGCAATCCTGCTGCTCTCTAATGCCAGTGAAGAAAAAAAAAGGTGACATTTGATAGACAATCTTGAGTAACAGCACCATTACTTGCAGACAGGTAGAGAGAGTTTAATTCCATAGCTGCTTAGTATCCTAGCAGGAGGATAACAGAAAGCTACTCACTGTGCTGATGTACTGTATAGACTGAGCACTGAAAAGGTTGCTACTGCAGGTAAGCAATCCAATTCAGTATTCAACATACAGGCAAACTAGTGTGCTGCTATCGCTCCAATTGTATATTGTAGGACTGGTAAATGTGTCTGACTGCATGTGAAGACTAATTGACACAGATAAGCTTAATGTCTTTGTATCTGATGGTTATGGGCTGCTGCAGAGAGCACTGCTAACGTTTCCTGCCATGTTGACAGGATTGCCTTAAAGTTATCAAGTTGACACACATCATCTTTTCATTATAGACAGTTATCATAAAATGAGTTAACAATTTAGGATCAAATTTCACTGCTGTTTGTTGTACTGTTTTAAATCGAACATAGTCTGTAACTTGGTAATGGACTATAACACAGGTCATCAGAAGGAAATATGTATGAAATATAAAATCTGTATGTACAGTAATACTATAATATTATTGTAGGGGTTAGCTGGGGTCAGCACACAAACAGACAAGGTTACTGTTATCACTTATGATGACTCTGTCCAAGAGGAAACACACTTCTTTAGGACTGACAGATAGCGTTATTGCTAATAGAAGGTTGCACCTGAACCTTGTATAGTACTGTACTGTATAGTCTCTGCCCAATAAGCAACAACTTTTTCAGTTACTGGGGACCATTTTAGACAAGGATTATATATAAAATAATGAGGTGCAGAAACTAAGCAGTGAAAGTGAACATATTGTGAAATCGGATGAATGTGAAAACAACAGATAACCTGAAAAGACATTAAAAGTGAAGTCACAGTAAGACAAGCAAACAGAAAGCTAAGAACGAGCAGTTGTGTAAAAGCTGACAAGACTTGAAGCCAAATCCTCACCGTAATGATGCCACCATCAGGATCACTGAGCAGAGCAACACATCTTTTACAGCTCGAAACAGCATACTCCTGTGTGAGGAAAAACATCTCAGACTCCCAATGCACTCGTATGAGTTGATTACAGCAACGTGACAGTAGAGAGAAAAGGAAAAAAGACATTCTGTTCCAACCCCATCCCCTTCCTCAGGTCCATTAAATACATTATTGAATCGATCCAAAGTTGTAGCCAGCTCCCTACTTGAATGGCAGCAGTCTGATTAGAGGCTATCAGGTTGATCATCAGGCCCAGTAGAGGATAAAGAACACTTCTGTATTCACAGCCAACACATTGCCCCTGAAGCGAAACATAATTTCATCTTTACATGATTAAAATTTTAAATGTGTCTTGTGGAAAAAAAAGCATTATGTTTTGCAGCTCATACAATGTAAAATGAACAGGAGGTTGGACTCAGAATTCAAAATTCAAAATGCAAGCTGGGCAAACATTATACATTATTCAGTCATGTTCAAAGACAAATATAACTTCATCATGTTAAATTTTACCATGGCAGAGAACGAGCTCTTCCAAAATTCTTCACGCTTTGCCAGCTTGTTAACGATGACTTCATCAACAGACATGGTGCCAATCACAGATATTAAACAGGGCAGCAAGTCTCGGTTGGATGCCGCAACATTTTCCTACAGATGAAATAAAAGTTCTGTGTACAATTATCCTGGCATGGTGACTAAACAAATCAGAACGACGGAAATTTTTTTTTTTTTTTTTACCAGCAGATGCTCAAAAGCAGGAGCGAAAACCTTTGTAATGCTCTCTCTTGACCGTATTCGAAACCTGCAAACAACAACAACAGAACAATATTTACACTGCCGTTATTTTACTGCAGTGATATGACAGTGTCTCTATGTTATGCAAATGGAGCCTCAGGCGTGGAATATAAAGAGCATATTTCCCCCACTGTGTTCACTGATCCATGCGAAGCATGTAAATGTTAAATTACTGGTGAGTTTTCCATGCTACTACAAGAAGAAAGATGGGGTCCTGTGCAGCAATTAATTTATCAAGGATATTTACTCAATTTTGCTGGTAAAGTGGCTAACAAACTACCAGTTAACTGATTAATGAAGAATGCAGTCATTCTTCCTGGTGGTCACTACCATCTATCACACCATCATCAAAAATCTTTTTAAACGTGAACATTGGGTTTATAGTGAAAGCCAATCTGAGTTGTGGTGCTGAAAGAGAATTTACTGGACCATGTCACACACCGTATCAAATGCTTGAAATTTCTAGAGGTAGAAGTCTTTATCTGAAAGCTCACAGGTCAGTCAATCATTTGTCCTTGACAGCATCACACCATATGACCTAAAGCTCTGGATTCAGCCATGAGTATGGATTCTTATCATGGCATAAGACAGCTAAAACCACAAGTGTGATCAATGCCTTTCTACTCTGATTAGAGGTCAAATAAATTGTAGAGGAAGAAAAAAAAATCCTCTCATTTTAGAGAGATGACTCTGAAGCACTGAGCTGTGATGCATTGCTTTGTTTCATACTGGTTAATTTGGCATTCCAACATGGCCTTGTCTGTTAATTTGAATGCAGTTTAATAGGTCTTGGTTTAAAATGTGTTGCTATGATACACGGGTGCGTAATGGAATCCCTTGTGGGTTGTGTGCAGGATTTCGTGAAGCTGCTCCGCACTTGCCATCAGGCTGATGAATTCTAGTGTGGTCTGCAGAGGGCAAGTGGGCGAGAGGTAGAAGTACTGTAAATTCTAGTTAGGTGCACAGAAGGCAAGTAGCTGAGAGGTGGAAGTGAATATATTGACAGGACATTACTTATTTTCTCCAGCCAAGTTCTCCAGAATACCAAGGGCCATGGTTCCTGAATTGTCCGCTTTGCCTATACGGTCCATCAAGAGCTCGACCATTCTACGGGTAAAAGACAGTAAGAAAATACACTTAATAAATGACTTCACCAAACAATTTCAATTACAGATAAGAAATCAGTTCTAAGATGCATGGTGCAGATTTCTTGGAAAAATGAATAACAATAGATTAATATCTGTTAAACCATAATGCTCTTGAATCCTTTGGCCAGAAGATGTAAATTTTCTATAACAACATGGGCCAGACAATGGCTGTAGTCCAAGTAAAAAACTTCATGCAAAACAATTCAAAATAATCTCCTGTTACTTAACAAACATTGCATTCCACAACATTTAATGCAACTTTTATTGGTAAAAAGCATGTTTGTTATTAATTAGGAATAACCTTTAGGACATCACACCACATTATTATTTTCCCATTACAGTATATACCAGTTGGTTCCGATTCACTACTTTGATTAGTCAAGTGGTATTTATATTTACTAGAACAGCACTGGGACGTTTCAATGTGTTTATCACTCTGCTCACATTGTGACTGCAATGTTTCTTTTATACAAGAACTTTATATTTAATAATTGACATTTCAGGCACAATAAAGCCAAGTGCTATGTTTATTTTTGTTCTGAAGATCCTGAAGAAGCCACACTGACTGTATAGCATGTTGCTCATTTATAACAAATTAAGCTATTTACTCATGCAGTATTACTTAATTACAGCACACCCCATTGTGTTTTATTCCTCTTTCATTACACCATGTGGTACAGTATGGTGATTTCATTCCTTGGATTCATTCTAAGTTGAAACTGCATAATGCTTTCCAAGAACAGAAAACTTTTACCTGGGCAGTTCGAGGTTTTCAATTACCAGGTGTCTCCCATACTGGGTCTGACAGTACATGTGGACAAGGGTTAAACATTCCTTCTGAATTGCTAATGAAGTTGAGGATAACAACTGGACAATCGATTCTCTTGTGCTGAGACACTGCAGTAACAGCTGCTGATTTTCCTCTGCAAATGTAAAAAAAAAAAAAAAAAACCATTGCAAGACTAGTCAGTGTCCTGAGACCATTCACATCCAGAACAGAATGGTTGTAGCACAGAATTTCTGACACCACAAGTAATCTTTTAGTACTGAGTTCTTTCCTGGCAGCATTATGAACCAGTCAGTGACACACACCCAGTTCTAGGAAAGCAAACAACCGATCGCTTTTAGACAAGTTTATTATTCTTGTAGAGACGGCCAATGAATTTTCTACACTTGAAAAGCTAGGATAATGAACTGGAGAAATATTTCTTTAGAACTGTTATCTGTCCAAGCAGCTGAAGTCTCATCATCAGTGCCTGCTCTTACGCTTACCACTCTAATACACTCAATATAAGCAGGGAAGATTTAAGCCCTGTGATTCTGCTTTGAACTAAATGTCAAGCTGTGGCACTTGGTTGGGCTTTCTCAAGTTCACAACTGGGTGCAGTCTCCTTGAAATGAAAGAACCAAGGCTGGTGATCAATATAACAAAATGACTGAGCATATGCATGGTTACACAGCTGAAATCCAGCTATTATGTATGGAATATAGGTCAAATATATAAAAGAAAGTAGCTAGGCAATACACTTGAGGGCATACCCATTGTCCTGTTTCATGGTGGAAAGAAACTTCAAACTAGTATTAAACAGAAAGAATACTTAATGCATATCCGAACAATATTGTGTATTTCGTTTTATTCGAGATAAATCAGGACTTTTCTACTCATGTGATTTGGAGAGAATAGTACTTCTGAGTACTGTTATTCTCTCTATCCCTCTGGGTTTAGATCTGATAGAATTTGTGGTTAAAAAAAAAAAAATACAGCTTCATACTTTGATTATATTCTGCACACTTACACAACAATATCTGCCAAATAAACAAATATGTAAAAAAAAAAAATACTATTTACCATTTTCACTGCAAACCCTCTTCCATAACCTAAGGACAGAAACACATAACTCCTCACTGTGCGGCTCTTTAGAAGTCCGTGTAAGACAGCTGGAAAAGAGCAGAGACAGATAAAAAAAGAGGGGATTATTATGCACTTATTCATGGTTAACCTTTGCTGCTAATCTTGTTGATTTAAAAAGGGACATAAGACATAAGGGACATAAAAATAAAAAATAAAAAAGAGGTTTCATGGTTCCATGCCTATTCATAGTACAGTCGTACCTCAACATATAAATTTTATTTATTTCATATTGCGAAAATAATTTTCCTATAGGAAATAATGTAAATGCAGATAATCCATTCCAGCCACGCAAAAAAATTGCTATATAACTCTATAATCATATATTTCTTTGCACAGAAAATTAATTAACACATTTTTAAAAAAGACATGGAAATGAAGTAAAATATGAAAAGAAAATCGACAATAAACCTCACTAAACCTTAATTTATGATTCCTCTTGGCATCGGCTGCTTTAAAAAACTAAACTTAAAGTGGCTCCATTTTCTTCTTGTTACCCCCCTCCTAACATTCTAAGGACACGTTGTGCTATGTCTACACTAAAACAGCTCCCAGACATACGCACACCTTAGCCAATGTCGGTTCATCGCCTTTACTCCCGAAAATGCTTTTGTATCTAGCAAAAATCATGAGGTGGGGCGGTTGTACTGCCGAGGTACCACTGTATCGTTTATTACATTCAGTCATTTAGAAATTAGCCCACATCAAGCCAGCTGATCAAGAGAGCTGTTTAAGCCTTTAAAAGCTGTAATCAATTAAGAGCTGGTTTGTGCACTTAAAACACTTTGGGAAATTCATTGCTGCATCAGATGATATCCTTGAGGAATAAGAAAGAAAACTTTTCCAAATGATCATGCTGTCAAAAAGCTTTTCTCTGGAAAAAAAAAACTTACCTCCTTATATTGTTATTTTCTGCGATGACATCAAAGCCATTGTTTAATCGGAATAACGTTTGGCCAGTACCTAAGAAAGATAAAACAATGGAGTCATTGTGAGCAAAACAAATCCATCGAAAGCTAGGTATCAATGCAAAACCACCCTGGGCAGCCTCACAAACGAAATCCCTTATTGTCAAGGGCAAAGGGACAAAAGCAAGAGAGAAATAAACAAAAACTCATTAAAAGTCAGGGGCAGTTCCCTTATCTGGCCCAAAGCAGTACACCTTCAGTGGAAAAAAATTAGCTCACAAAGGCCCTGTTTAGGTATCTTCCCAGTCCAGGGTGCTGGTTGTGATCTTTTCATTTTAGAAAGCTTTCACGGCTGCGTGGTTTGTAGAAATAACTTCAGGACATGGCATTCATTCTGCTTTCACTGATAACAACCATCCAACAGAATAGTTTCAAACACACCTTGCTAGCAGTGAAAACTTCACTACACTTTATTTAATTTAGGCACTTTTTTGTAATTTGTTTATAATAGCCTATTATGTAAGGAGGGCAACTTTCTCATTTGTAATATAAAAGGTCTTCTTTGGAATGAGCTCAGAACTCCAGTACCCAGTGGAATAAAGTAATTTGTATGGTTCAGGTGCAGACATACTGACAGAAGCAGAACTTTAACACAAATATCTAAATCAGCCAATCACATGGCAGCAACTCAACGCGTTTAGGTATGTAGCCCTAGTCACGACAATCTGCTAAAATTCAAACCAAGCATCAGAATGGGGTAGAAAGGTGCTTTAAGTGACCTAAACATGGCTTGGTTGTTGGTGCCATATAGGATGTTGTGAGTATTTCCTTAACTGCTGATCTGCTGGGATTTTCACGCACAACCATCTCTAGGGCTTACAGAGCATGGTGTAAAATGAGAAAATATCCAGTGAGTGGCAGTTCTCTGGAAATAAAAATGTCTTGTTGATGCCAGAGGTCAGAAGAGACTGGCCAGATTGTTTTGAGCTGATAGAAAGGCAACAATACCTCAAATAACAACATCTCGTTACAACACAAGGTATGCCAAAGAGCATCTCTAAATGCAGAAAATGTTGAACATTGAAACAGATGGGCTACAGTAGCGGAAGACCACACCATTTCAGTTAAGAACAGGAAACTGAGACTAGAGTTTACATGGTCTCACCAAAACTGCACAAGCAAAGATGAAAAAAAGTTGTCTGATAAGTCTTTAGTTTCTGCTGTGACGTTTAGATGGTAGGGTCTCAAATTTAGCTTAAACAACATAAAGGCATGGATCCAAGGAATGTTTCTAGCACCTTGTTAAATATATGCCACAAGAAATTAAGGCAGTTCTGAGTGGACCCAGTACTAGCATGGTGTACCTAATGAAATGGCCGATGAGTGTATTTCCGACCTGTTCCTGCCTTTTGCTGCATTTTTGGCTTGAAACATGTTCTTAAAGAGATCAGTCCAATTGCATGGATATATCTCATCATAGGGTGTTAAGGCACAAAGGGGAATCGATGAAACACCTACACTCATACTCATTTTCATATTGACCACAAAGCAGAACAAATTGTCTCGTCCGCTGAGGCATTGCCCAAACAAGAATAAATGCACGTTCAAAAAAAAGATGGACCAGCATAGCTAAATGGAGATGACTTGACACAAACAGTGAGACATAGGTTGAGAAATCAAACAGAGGACAAACACTATAAATTCAGCATTATCTGCACTCACTGTCTGTAACGGCTTGTGTGAGAAGCTCCACTCCACCGCAGTAGTAAAGGTTGTGTTCATTGGGTCTATCCAGCTTCGTCAGCAAGTCAGGAATGACCACTGCATCTTTTTTTCCATCATTTAACTCCCTGAGTGCTGTTTCTTCCTGAAAGGCTTTCTTCTCTTCCAACTTCACTTGTGTCAGATAATCTATAGTGGCAGCAGAGACGGAAAAGAAATGTCATTTATATCGCCGGTGTACTATTACTGCTTGTAAGTACCGATATTACGGGAATAGCATCATCTCTCTGTATATGTGCGATTACCAATGACATGAATTTTCAAATTGTTCTTTCCAAGTGAACATTTAGGATCTATGCTGATAACATTTTATTGATCTCCATCAATAAACCATTACACTTTAACTGTAAGGGCCTATGGATCTGACAGAGGGACAAAAATGTATTACAGTAACGGGTACAATATTCCAATAACCTTTCAGTCAGCACTATATAAATGATTGTGTAATATAGGTTGGAATGGGTGAAGAAAAGTGTCAGGTGTGTTATATGACAAAAGAGTATCAGCGAGAATGAAAGGAAAGGTGTTCTAGACAGTGGTGAGACCAGCAATGCTGTACGGCTTAGAGACAGTGGCACTGAAGAAAAGACAAAAGGCAGAGTTGGAGGTAGCAGAGATGAAGATGTTGAGGTTTTCCTTGGGAGTGAAAATAATAGATAGAATTGGAGGGACAACCCATGTTAGATGTTTTGGAGATAAAGTCAGAGAGGCCAAATTGAGGTGGTTTGGACATGTTCAGAGAAGAGATTGTGAATATATAGGTAGTAGGATGCTGAGGTTGTAATTGCCAGGCTGGAGGTCTAAAGGAAGACCAAAGAGGAGATTTATGAATGCAGTAAGAGAGGATATGAAGTTAGTGGTAAGAGAAGAGGATGCAGAGGATAGGGTTAAGTGGAGGCAGATGATTCGCTGTGGTGACCCCTGAAAGGGATTAGCCGAAAGACAAAAAGAAGAAGACACTACCAGGCAGAAATATAGACACACCTTTTAATTCCATGGTCTTTTCTGACTTTTATTTCTTTCTACATTGTAAAACAATGCTGAAGACATTCAAAGTATGCAATAATCTATTTTGTAAACAGTGTTATTGTTGAGGCGTGTCTGCCACTTATGCTCTGTAAAGCCTTCGTGATGGCTCTAATTTGAGGTGCTGTTAATTGGTGATTTTTGAGGCTGGTAACTCTAAATAAACATGTAATTAATTTTTACTCTTGGTTCCTGAGACGGTCCTAATGAGAGCCAGTTTCATCATGGTGCTTGATGGGTTTTGCAAATGCAATTGACAATACTGTTCTTGTAAGAACTATTCCAGAACAGCTGACCTTCATGTCCTAAAATAACAACTAATTGTTGTTGTTGTTACTTATTTACCTAATTCCATATGTGTTACCATATTTCATAGTTGTTTAAAATTCTAGTATTGGTATAAAATGTAGAAAATAAATGCAAACCTGTATCTTAACTTTTGACTGGTACCATATAACTGCATAATTTTGGGGGCAGCATTAGCTTAGTTGAGGCTCTGGCTTGCTAATTGGAGGGTCAGGGGGTTCAAGCCCGGCCATCTGGGGTCACCACTGCTGGATGATGCCCCATACAACCCAGGAACTGCATCCAGTACTGGTCCCAAAATGGGAGGGCATCTGGCATAAACCCTGTTTATGCCATGAATTTTCGTATCCTTCCGTGTCTTAACAGCAACTGAACGACTAACATACATGATAGACATGCAGATACACAACTGTGGTATGATGTCACAGAACAACTCATGAAATTATGTAACAATACAACTTACGATTATAATACTAAATGCTAAACTAATAAACGTAATGGACTTGATACTTAATGCTTAACTAACAGTCTTAATGCTTAATGCTTAACTAATACATTAAAATGAAATAAACACAACAACAAATCACAGGAATGAAATATGGCCCTTACAGCTAGGTTTCCCAAAGAACCAAGCCAAGAACACTTCACTCAGATGGTCTCAGAGCAGTTGCTATGGGGGAAATACACTGAATCAAATTGAATATGCAAAGCTTATACATTCAGTAGAAAAACTCGTATACCTTTAAATCATCCATTCATTCATTTATTCATTCATTCATTTATACTCACTCAATTAAAAAAAATACCAGTCACCCTACACTGATGTCTTTGTCATATAACCCCTGACCCCTTCCAAATCAACTTCTGAACCATATTCCTCTCTTAAATCCATCAATTCATAATACAGTATATATCAATAGGCAGGGTACCCCCAAGACAAAGTACTGGGAAGAAACACACCAAGCACAGGGGGAACATGCAAACTCCATCCACATACAACAGAGGCAAATTTCAAACTCCTAACCCTGGAGGCACAGAATGACAGAGCTAAGCACTCAGGACACCATGCTTCCCCTTTATTCCTTATAATATTTAATGTGATTACTTTTCCCTTTAAGGACAAAATTATGCCAAGACAATATACCTACAAAAATCTGCGATAGCATCATAGCCTTGGGTTTAAACCTAATTAATTTTAAATCCATTATGACTTCCATTTAATTATATTTCAATTAATTCGAGACCTGTGTTTATTCATAATACATTTATACTCAATGCTATGCCAAAACTCACACTGTACTCTGTGTATTCATAACCCAGATATCTTCTCAAATTCATCTTGCTCATATAAACTGCTTCCAAGACTTTCCTTTGCCAATTATTTTCTCTCTCTCTCTCTCTCTCTCTCTCTCTCTCTTTAGGCAAAACTGATTCATTTATTTTTTTTGATAAACATTTCGCTATAATTAGGTAATGGAAAACTGTCAGTAACAGAAAAGCTCCAAAGCTGATATCTGTTGTTGAATTACTTTTCTCTCTCTCTTATTCTCTATACTGCTTATCTTGTACAGGGTCACGGCAAGCCTGAAGCCTATCCCAGGGAACTCTGAGCATGAGTCAGGGTATATCCTGGACAGGGTGTCAACCCATTACAGAGCACACAATCACACACTATGGGTGATTAGAAAATGACAATTAGCCTACTCTGCATTTCTTTGGATTGTGGAAGGAAACCAGTGTAACCACAGGAACCCCACCAAACAGGGGAAAACATGCAGACTCCACACACACAGACCCGTGTAGGAATCGAACCCTCGACACTGGAGGCGCGAGGCCTCAGTGCTAACTGCTACACCACAGTATGAGAAAATGACAACTATAAATTCTATTAACATGAGAAGTGGTTTACCTTAGTTATTACAGATTATGGTTGAATATTTTAACTTATTTAAAATGTCAAGTGGCAATACTCGAATATGTATAGATTTTAAATGAGAACGCTTAAAAAGGGAAGCTGGTACAGACACATTTCCAATTATTTCCCAAGCTGAACACAGGCAAGCAAAGGAAAAAACGAGGGCACACGAGGAAAGAAAGAGAGAAAGACACATTAGAGAGAGAGAGACCATACGTTATGTTGTCATGGCAGCACAACATGACGACTTAAATAAAACAAAAAGGACGCATAAGTGGGAAACTTAAATGTCAGCATCTAATAGATATACACCTCTTGATAGTATGTCTAATCTTACCTTTGACAAGGGTTTCGTGCTCAGGGGCTATATCCAATATCTTTTCATAACACAGCTTGGCCTAATGGAATATGGAGAAAATATAAAGATGAAATGTTATGCAAAAAGGAAGCCAGCATAAAGAATTGAACACCATAAACGTAACCTGCAAGTGGTTATTTAAAGCAGCCAGCTGTTCTTACCTCATTAAAGTTTTTTTGTCCTAAATGTGCTCTTCCCATGTGGACATATGCCTTAATGCATTTATCGTTGCACTGATAAAAAAAAAATAAAAAATAAAAACAGAAAAAAATGCATTGGTTAGCCACTTGACCCTATATTTACCACGGATTTACCTCGGAACAGAATCGTGGTCGTTTCTACCAGCTGCACCATGACACATTAATAAAAAGTACCAAAAGCACCTCTCATGTTCTGTGATGCTTTACTAAACTGACGTAGTCTATTTTTGCAAGAAGCTGCTTCGAGTACGCTTCAAACCAGAGTTCACCCAACCAATCAGGTAGCGTTTGATTGTTTGCTTCTTTGTTTGTTTGGTTTTTTACTCAACTATACTTCCAGAATCTCTCTTTTACAATTTGAGGCTTGGAATATGTCTGTGCCAACAGAAAAGAAAAACTCCAAAAATGGGATAACTGGTCGTTCAGTACATTCAGGTCATCAGCTGACTTCATTTTTTTGCCACATAATGATGATGAGTCTAGACCTGATCAACTGAAGCAACCCCAGATCACAACGCTGCCTCCAAAGGACTGTACAACAGGCACTGTCCATCGCTTCATACACTTCTCTTCTTACCCTGATGCACCCATTGCTCTGGAATAGGGTCAATCTAAACTGATTTACTCTGTCTGGATAATTTACACACATTATATATATAATATTATATTTCAATACACACACACACACACATATATATATTATATTATTATTATTATTATTATTATCATTTTAAATGCATCAAAAAAATGTCAAATTTTTCAATGCTTTTGGGTAGTATATCTGGACAACAAACTATCTGAATAAGATATTACTATATATTAGATGCTACACGGTTTAGTGCAAAGTAGAACCAGAGCTGCCTACTAAAGACGACAACAAGTGGAAATTCAAATCTGGTGAGAGCTTTGGGGATGGATGAGATTATGTGAAGGATGCTTATACATGTACTTGTGATGTTGGACAGGGGGTCTACTCAGAACCAGAAGTGACTCATCCGTAGACGGAGAACGCTATTATCACCAACCGCATGTTCAGGTTCTCTATCTGAAATAAAATATTTACACTTTACATATTTACATATTACAATCACTTTTCCTTCAGTTAAGCTTCTCTTCTACATAAAATATGTCTACTTCAAATACCTTTATGTAAACCTTTATGTGTGGTCTCTCAATAGAGATTTTCTACTTCAAATGACAATATTTAAACTAGGCTAAGTGCCCTCTCAGTAGGAACTTCGCGCTTGATTGCCATACATTGCATGGTACAGAAGGCATGTTCACCCACACGGAAGGATGAACACGGAGGGTTTATAAAGGTGCACGGCCAGGTGCCACTCGTTTTCGCCGATTACCTGCCTGAGGGCGTTGCTTGGCAACTGACCTTTTAAAGGTCCTTTTAGCATACCACAAGGCTGCCTAGGAAAGTGTTACAGCAATACACATAAGAATGCCAACAATTCTTTTATTTACAGTAGTGTCTATTCATCACAGCTGTGGCAAGTCTTGTGATTTTCATGGTCAAGAAATTTTACTTTTACTTAAAAACACACAAAATGGAAGTTGTACTAAGAGTACTTGTAAAAATGTATTAATAAATGTATTAATACATTGATCAAAGATAACATAAATATTACAAAGATTCAAAGATCTTATGATGAGACTGACCCTATTTTTACTGATGTTGGACTATTTCGTTTTATCCAACTGGATATTGCATACCCTATGTGGAAGTGGAATAATGATGTTAAATGTTTTTTTAAATGTTGACATATCCTTCAAAGGGTCCACAATTTATCAAAACAAGAAACTAAAGGGCCCTGGGAAGACCCACAAAGCCCCTAGAAGAACATTCAAAACACCAGGTGATCTCAGGATTGAGCTAGCTTTATAAAATGAGACTATTATGTTCTCAGTGTTGCTTTAATTTCCCTGTCAGACCTAAACCTTCTAGACCACTATACTGCTTAGATGTTCAGAGATGTCCTTCTGATGGCGTGCTGTTTTTAAGGCTCTAAGTAGAACTCTATGCTAGTGTTTTTTCCTCAGAAAGGCTTCCATGTTATTTTATATTCATTTTTGACTTACAGTATTAGATCGCCTTTTAATAAACATGTACCCAAATTACTTTAAGAGTTGCTGCATTTAGAGAAATGGTAGACAGCTGATAAAAACAAGGCACAACCCAGTTTTCCAAGGCTGCAAAACCATTCCATTTAATAAAACACTGCTTCTGAGCATCTTGAATCAGTTTACAAACAGGACGGGATAAAAGAAGAAGAAGCTAAGCTGATACTATCATGAATGAGAGGTTATCCCATGGCATACCTCAAAGATACAGTATGCTTACCTTTATGGCCCACTCACAGTCACTTATAGCCTCCTTATACTTCTTCAGCTTGATAAGGGCCTGCAGGATTTGGATCGAAAGGAAGGGAAACATTAGGGACATTCAATCACCAGGCTACTTATCAGTTTATACAGGCAATTTAACAGTTTAAATTAAATAATGGTTTATAAAAAGGCATTGGGAACCTGAGCTCTGTTTGTGTAAAGGGCTGGCATGTCACTAAGCTGTTTTAGACCTTCTGAGTACACCTCAACAGCCAATTCATAGTCTCCCAGGGCAAACGCTTTGTTCCCTTTCTCCTTTAAGGCTGCACAGTAAAGAGAGTGAAAGAAAAGATGATGACTGTATAGAAATGCAGCTGTATAGAATTGGTATGGTTTCAAAATAAACATGCATACACATACACACCATTTGCTTTCTTTTCTTTCACTTGTCTCATCTTTCTTCTCTCCTCTGCATCCTTTTCTAAAGCCTTCATAAAATTATCTAAAAAGTCAGGGACATTAAAAGTCATGTTATACCAAAAAAATATATATAAATAAATAAACACAATAATTATTCATCTTCTGAGGGCAATATCAAAAGCTATGGCACTGAGCCTGATTTAAAAAGCAGCCTTGTGTATGAAGTACACCTACCTGGACTTTCACTGGGTGTGCGAGTTACATTCTAGAAAATTAAAAGATGTCAATGCACCAGCAAGAAAAAAAAAAAACTGAACAATTAAAGCATTTGACCTTCAAATCAAACTAGGAGGGTGAGTCAAAACTTATCCGCACTTTGGTTATATTAAAACTTCTGTTGGCCGCACTGTCTTATCAGCCCTTTCCATTCTGTCTCCCTGGTCACTACTGTGCAGGTGTGAATGTGTTACATCAGTTCATTTGTAACTGAGACATGAGCAAAAAATGTGCTTCTTGTAAAATCCTCTTGTGATTTCCACGATAGAAGAGCAGCGTGCAGTAATGAATTTTTTGTGGTCTGAGGTGGTATCTGGTGCGGAAACAACTCACAGACGAGAATAAACAGAATCAACATTGCACGTTACAGAGTAAGATGACCTGAAGCCTAAACTGTGGATTAAGCACAGAGAACTGTTATCCAACTGCATTGTGATCTTTCATGATAATGCACATCTGCACACTTCTGCCCACACTGTCGACGCTCTGCAAGACCTTTGTTTTTAGATGGTAAAGCATCCTCCCTATAGTCCTGATCTTGCTCCATTGGACTTTCACCTGTTTGGTTCCCTGAAAGCAGCCCTACAAGGTCGAAGTTTTGCAGCGAAGGCATTAGTGGCTCTCATCTCAGCCCAATATATATATATATATATATATATATATATATATATATATATATATATATATATTGTGGCGTGGGCGGGGCGGCGGCTGACGACCAGCATGCCTTGCGGGGATGTCGGTGTGTGTTCACCATGTTGGGGAAAGGTGTTTGGGTTGGTGGCTTCGGTCCTGTTTGTGTGAGGGGTGTGTGACGTGTGTAATGTGCTCCAGTTCAAGCTAGTGCTGAATTGGATGTAAGCTCCTGAGTGAAGGTGCTGCTCATGCCTTACATGCTGTGTGCTTAATAAAGTACTTCCAGCCATTGCATTGGGTAGCAAATAAGCTCACTCGTCTCTCCAGCATTCTTCCCGGCGTAAAAACGCTACAATATATATATACGAAAGCTTGTTGTCAGATGGAGAGGGTGTATTGAAAATCAAGGAGAATAATAAAAAAAAGAATGTATTTGTCTTTAAGTTAATTAAAATTATTTATCCGTCAGAGTGCAGAGATCATTTTTGACTCACCCTTGTATACAAAAGAGACTATAACAAAATGCTTGCATAATAAAAGATTACAGATAAATACAGTGTTATGTATCACTGGTCTCTCCACACATGAGGGATTGGAATTAATAACAGTCCTGTTGATGACACTTTTGCTCGGTTTGTCTTGCAATGAGGCAACCAGGCAATCAGCCTTTTCCACAGCTTTCTTCTGAATGGCCACATCACTCGAGTTCAACTCCTTCAACAGCTCACCTGCAAAGAAACAGAGCAGAGAACACACACCGATCAGCTTAAAAACTAACCTTTTTCAGCTATTCTGAAAAGAAAAAAAGAGAAAATAAACCGGAAGTTGTAAAATGAGTAACAGCGCGACATGTAGAGTATACTAACATGCTTGCTTATCGTCACCTAGTCACCTACATCAGTTAGCGAATATACTTAATTAAGGCAAGGTGAAATGGAATAAAAAACACGCACTTATACGGTCGACGTTTGTCAGAAACTTTTCAAAATCCTCGCTTTCACACGAATCCATACTTTAAATCAGCTACCAGCCAACAACGCCGTCAAGCTGCGCGTCCTCGCGGGAACACTTGTAACCATAGAAACGTCGGGAGTCACGTGGTATACTTCGTCATTGAAGCGCGCGGCCAAAACAAAAATACTGTAGAAGCGTAATAGATGCTCTTGTGTCTGGCTTTTGTGTTTTATTGTTTTTCTTCCGTCTGCGTCATTTATTTATTTTATAATCATTTGTTGTGTTATTTACTGCTCTGGTTATCCTTCCTGCGTATGTTGTTTTGGATTGTGTTTCTTTTTGTGCAAAATAGTAATAATAATAATAGAAATAACTTGATATACAGTAATTAAGTGTATTTAATTTGTAATTTCTTCTAATACGCAACAAAATGAATTAATTAATAGGATGTATAAATAAATCACGAAAAGGGCTTTAGCGTTAATATAATATTAAGTGTAGTTAAGAATAATGAAATACGTTTGAAATAATAAAAAAGGTTTAAATTAAATCAAATAGTCACTTAATTTTTAATTTTTGAATTGAATTTGTTACTTAATTTCTCACTTCTTGTATTTTATTAATTTTAGTATATTTAGCTGTTTTCTACTTTATACTTCATTCAAGCAATATTCTCTAATCTGCTACAAATATTAGATTTTTTTATTAATAAAAATTTAAGTAAAAAATAAGCATTATTTTATAGCAGATTTTTTCATTTAAAAATTATGTGCAACATTAAAACCTGTAGTGACTTTTTACATATAAAACATTTTTAAAACAAAGCGAACTGCTAAAAATATTAATAGAAAGGCATTAATGTGTAAAGTGATTTGTCACAGAATCAATATTATATTGTGTTATCTCCATACTGATGCATTCTTTAAAACAGTTTTGAAGCATACAGTAGATATGCAGAAACGCTAGCATGCTCGCATGTAGAGAATAAACATAAAACATAGTGTGATGACCAGATCCAAGCCACATTTTTTATAACTGTACACTATATAACACTATAAGTATTTTAGATGAAGATCATTAAGCCGTACACTAATTAAATACATTTATGTTTTTGTTTTGTGAAGCATTAATCTTTGTCACATGGTTAAAAGCAATACAACAATGAATGATAAAGGGGTTGTTTTATTATTCATTATGATGTTCATTCATTATGATATCCTTTGAAGAAAACTACTGTAACCTGTAACTGACTGGACAAACCTTTCTTTCAGCAGGATAATGTCCACCCAACCACACTGCAAACATCATTACTTGGAGTCCAATGGGATTTGCAGTATTAATTCTGCCACCTCAGACCCCACGTATCAGCATATAAGAAGCTAAGGAACAGTCGGCAGGTAATGGCGGCTTCATTATTTCATCACAAGCCAATTTTTGTATTCATTATGCTGTACCTTGCATGTACCTTTGGGAAAACTGTCTAATACCTTCGTTTCAGCAGGATAATGGCCACCTAAGCACACTGTAAATATTATTAAGACCTATATGGAGTGGAAGTTTGATGGAAATCAATTATAGTACTTCAGACGTCACCCATCAACATATCAGCTAAGAAACATTTGGCAGGGAATAACTAGTTTTGATAGTAAGTATAGCACTAACTACTTCAGTGGTGCATTTGAAATTGAGATGCATGTGTACTTTTAACAAATGCAGAAAATTATTATGATGTCAATATAGACAGAGTTTTTATGCAACAAGTAGCTTAATAACAGGCCTCCTGGGTCCCATGCCTTATTTAAGTGGCTTGCATTCAGTCATTATACATTATTTTTATGAGATCTAGGTGGAAGGAAAAATAAACTCTGACTCTATGCTTTTTTTTTTACTCTTACAGTACATTGCTAGGCTTTTCAAACACCTAGACGTTATGGGCCATGGCCTCCTGATGGTCTTTCTTTCAAAGTTTTTTTTTCCCACTTAGAAAATAATGCAAGACCCAGTTTAATAAATAATGTGTCTTCTTTTTCATGTGAAGATTGTCTGACAGTACACTTGACAGACATAAAGTCAAAAGCATTTTTAATAAGAGGCATGTCATATGCCCATCACCATAAGCACAGAGGTATAACATATCCAGTGTGACATTGCACACATGAGAAACGCATTTTAAAAAAAGTTATTAATTCTAAAAACACGACTAGGGTGTTTGTTTGCTCATCTGAGTTGATAAGTTAACCCTACTTTATCCAAGATGGGGGCAAAGGAATACATGTTTAATCAACAGGGGAAAATACATTATTCTATAAGCAAAATTTAAATTAATTAACACATTTTATTAAAGAAACAACATCTCATATTTTATCCAAATAAAGTTATATTTAATTGTATGATACACCCACAAAACAAGCTTGTTACAGCAGTTATAGACTTTCATTGCCTTGCCAGCCCCTCTTGAAGTCTCTTACTTGACTTAGTTTCCTGGCTTCCAGTCGAGCATACTGTAGATCATTGATGATTTCCATCCTCCATCTGTTTCGATCTCTTGCTATTGCCTCTAGATGGTTTAAAGCTTTGTTCCATTTTTTTATTTTAGGCTCCAGTAGGTGTTCTTTGGGCATCCTCTCTTTCTTTTTCCTTGAGAGTTCCACTTCAGTGCTTGCGTTGTCATGTTGTTTGCAGGTTCCCTCAAGGTTAATCCTAACCACCTTCATTTCATCACTACTGGTTCTTGCTCTGTTTGTTTCCAGAACAATGAATTGGTTGAATGTCTGTGATTTCTGAGTGCTTCTCTTGGAGATTTTGGATTCATATAGCAGAACTGACTTAATGTTTAAGTGAAACATTTTCAGCTTTGTCCTTGTTGAGATTATAAATATGGTCTATTTAAACTGTATAATCAAACAACTTTAAAAATAGTTTTGTTTAAGACGGCACAGTGGGGGTTAGCACTGTCGCTTTGCACCTTCAGGGCCGAGGTTCGATTCCCACCTTGGGGTCTGTGTGCTTGGAGTTTGGACTGTTCTCCCACAGTCCAAAGACATACAGATTAGGCTAGTTGGCGTTCCCAAACTGCCCATAGTATGTGTATAACCATATTTTTAACATTTTCATGTGTTCTATACTGCTTTATCCTGTATACAGGGTCGCAGGGTCCTGGAGCCTATGCCAGGAAACGGGGTACACCCTGGACGGGTGCTAATTAATTACGGCAATTTGGTTACTTCACATGTCTTTGGACTCTGGAAGAAAACTCACCAAGAATGGGAAGCACATGCAAACTCTATGCACACGGACCCGAAGCGGGAATCAAACCCAGAACCTGAAGGTGCAAGGTGACACTGCTAACCACTAAACCACTTTGCCGCAGACAACTTCCAAAATATAATTAATATTTCTTACAAGATTTTATCCCTTATTATGATAGTTGGTGAAGTTAATCTTTATTATCTGAGTTTCTTTGATATTCGGCTGTACATTTGCTGTCAGTAGTGTTGTTTATTTTGTATCTGACGGTTGGTTGGTACTTGAGGTATGGACAAACTATCAGCTGCAAAATTGAGGTCATCTAGCCTCTGAAGGTTCACTGGATCCCATTTCGTTTCCTTTTGTTGTTTCTTTCATGATTCATTTAATGGACAACAGGAACAAGAAAGGTGCCATCACAGTCTTGTTTTATGCTGGTGTTTACCGTGAAGCTCATAAAAAAATTTTCCAGCATGCAGAAGTTTGCAGGTCATCCTGTCATTGAAACATTTTAAGATTTAGATCAATTTCTTAGGGATGCCATAATGTTTCATAAGGCTCCAGAGGGTTCTTCAGTCATCATTGTCAAATGCTTCTCGAATCTATGAATCTATAAATGATTCCATTTGACAAACTGCTTACTGACTATTCTAAAGGTTGCTATGTGGTCAGTGATGATGTTTCTCTTCTAAAACCAAAAGCTAAAAACTGTTTATTGAAGGATCATTAACATGATTCTATTTTTGACCTTCCTTGCTACTAACTTTGAAAGCTTTATGATGTAACCTTCATCCCATCCCTGTGACATTTTTTCCTTCATCCCTGATCTTTTAGAACAAGTTGTAAAAAAAACAAAAACATATGCGGATAAATTTGGAATTCATTTGAGAACTTTAAGTGGAATGTTGTCTGGTTCTGCTGACTTTTATGATTAAAGCATCTTAAATGAATATTTGCTGTCTGGTTTGGATGTTCTCACGAATTATATTCAAAATTATATGAAGCCTCTGTGATAAAGTGGTGCATCTAATAGTGTAGGTCAGTTAAGTAGCTTGTTAAAATGCTGTGCACATCTTTTTAATTAATCATATTCCCTTGTTAAAATGTTCCCTTCTTTGTATTTTATTTGGTGATCTGTAAATTCTTCATCTAGTTTTTTGGTGATGTCATTAATTAGCATCTTATTAAACTTGGTATACTGCATGAAGTACTGTAATATCCTAAAGTATCTACATGGATTGTTTTGTTGTAAAACATAAGTATAATATTGCTGCAGTTTATTCATGAAGTTTTGGGTTTTAAATACAACTATATTAAAATGTGTTGCATGTGGGAAAGTGTTTGCAGTTAAGAAAAAAAAAGTATTCACCCAAATTGTTATAGATTGATTACAGCACTGACATTGACTATACAACACATACAACTTTACACAATAAATAAGGTTAATATTCATAAAAATGACTAATCCTACCGTTATTATCTTGGTCTTGCATGGCGTAAAAATAATAGTAATAACTTAAAAATAGCTTAGTTGAAAATGGCTAAGAGGGTTAGCACTGTCACCTTGCACGTCCAGGACCAGGGTTCGATTCCTACCTTAGGGTCTCTGTGTGCATGGAGTTTGCATGTTCTCCCTGTGCTTGGTGGGTTTCCTCCAGGTACACTGGTTTTCTTTAACAGTCCAAAAACATCTATATTATGCTAATTGTCGTTCCCAAATTGGCTCGCAATGGATTGGCACCCCGTTCAGAGTATACCCCGCCTTGTGCCCTAAGTCCCCTAGGATAGGCTCCAGGCCCCCCGTGACCCTAGGTAAAGGATAAAGCGGTATAAAAGATAAGTGAGTGTGTTTTGTGCAGCCTGTACTTTTAGTATGCTCATTAAGCCCAACCTCCCGTCCATGGCACTGAGATCATGTGACCCGAGACCTTATTATATTATTATAGTTTCCTTTAAAACAACCATTGTGGCAGACACAGGGCCAATTCACAAAAAAGACAAGCTTTTTACGGAATCTGGCAAGAAAATTTTTCACTTGTTTGGGGGTGTGACATCTGTTTGTTTTGACAACTTGTCACGTGACTGTTGCATTTGCATGCTCATTAATATTCATTAGTTTCTCCCAAAATGGGCATGTACACAGGATCAGCCTTGTCTGTGTTCAATTATTTTAATAATGTTTATACTTTTTGGCTCTCATTTTTAGTCTAGTCCTTGTACCTGAGCAGTCTCAGAGTAATGTTTTTTGTTTGTTAAGCCACACAGTGACCTATAAATCATTTAAGCATTAAAAAACATCTAACTTAAGCCACGAACTATTGAGAAACAGATGCAGATGATGAGAGATGATCAGAATAGTGATTTGTATGCTGGTGATGCTGAATGCTGAGTGGTTGGAAAAGACGAGAGGAGAAATGAGGTTGCTGCTGAGGCATAAACAGCAGATCTTTAGGCACATTTGTTACAATTAATTAAATTTTTTATATGGAGAAATGAGGGGTGGCTCAAGACTTTGCCACAGTACCATACATAATATTAAAATGGTCCATGTTTATTTGATTGGGAAATGTGCAAAAGAGACACACAATTCAAGTATTAAAAAATACACTTGTTTTCAAAACTTGATAGATAAGAAAATGTAAAATATTTTTTTCTTGACTGGCACAAATCTAATATAAAACGAATATGACTTACATATTCGTGCATTGTTCCAGAAGAGTAACTGACACTAGATTGAAAGGGTTTGTAGTCACAACGAGTGTCAGATGGGCTTTTAGTCACCTTATGTGATGGTTTATTTTTAAGACTCTCACACAAATTGACTACAAAGTGTTCTACAACCGTCTGTCCCTGGCCACAGTAGAAACATTTCTGCCTCAAGTGACACATTTATTCATGCACATCATGTCCTATTTTTTTTTTAGTGCATTATCTCGTGAAATTGACCTGTGCCTGAATTGATTCCCAACATGGTATTTTATGGTGAAGTTTAAATCAGCTTAGTTCAAAATATGGGGCATAATAAAGGATGTCT
The DNA here is from genome assembly GCF_024256425.1 of Clarias gariepinus. Taxonomy (NCBI): domain Eukaryota; kingdom Metazoa; phylum Chordata; class Actinopteri; order Siluriformes; family Clariidae; genus Clarias; species Clarias gariepinus. Next base: position 24,295,920 of record NC_071110.1, on the reverse strand, counting down.
CTGAATTATTTCCAAGTGGCCTGTCTATGAGATGAAATGTTTTCGTTATTTTCTTGAGTGCATGTAATAGCTTTTATGGGTGGGATTTAGTGTTCTAGACCCAATCACAACCCATAACCCTGTATGGAGTGTCTGAATACTTTGTTAGTAAAGGTCTTCATGTTTCAATTTGCTGCAGACTCATCACCTTATGATGCAAGCTTGCTGAAACATTTCTTTTCCGACTTCAAAGCTTTTGTGTACATTTGCATAAGCTGTTTCTGCCTTTGCTTTCGCTCTTAAGTTTCTCCTCTAATTGATTTTTCTCATTCTTTATGTATAGTTGTTTTCCCCCAATACTGTTTGAATCTGTTGGTGAGTGAGCTCTTGAAGTTTTCTGATGTTTCTCTATCTCTGAGGCCATTCACTTTATATTTTAGTTTTCAAAATGTAGCTTTTTTGGCTCTTAGTTTGCACTCAGATCCAGTATATGCGTCTCTTTGTCCAACTATATGTCCAATAAACTTCTATGTGTATATACTGTATTCTATCTGGTTATTTCTGGTGATGTTTGGTGAGACCCATGTTACTTGTTACAGTACCTCATTCATTGGGCCCACACATTATTTGCTTACCACTTTATTTTTCCATAGTTTTTAATCATATAATTTGTTCATTTCATTCTAAGGTTGGCTATGATCAGTCTTGAGCTGAATAATTCTTAATAGATCATGGTTTTTGGGCATCTTGTGTTAACATAAAGCCCACACCTACAATATGTCTTTATTTCTTGATGTCCTGAGTCAATGATTGTGCCACCATCTGCCTACTGTATTTCATCTCTTACAAAGATGTCCAAGCACTTACAGATATTTCTTTGTAGATCTGCTACACCTACTGGATGGTACGTCATTCATTCTTCTTCCAAAATCTCATCTTCCAAAAGGTGGATGTTGATCTGGCAGAAATGAAGAGATTTCAGCAGTGCAGAGTCTAAGCTGCATTATTGAATGTTAATGAGGAACATCTGCCTTACAGGTGCTAACCCCCTTAGCCATTATACAGGTCCCTACTGTATGTAAGCTGGTACTATAAAAACAATAATGTATTAAAATAGTGCATTAATATAAACCTGTGATTTATCTCGCAACTGGAAATAACTGAGCTGAGGTTTTTTTTTTTTTTTTACTTTTCCCACAGAACTGGATTTATCTATTACAGTATGTCTAAATTTACACCCTTGAAGCAGGAGTCAGCGATTCTAACTAAATAAACTGTTTGTCTAATTCAGCACACTGTATATCCCCTCACGGTCTGGTAGCTTTGTGCTGATAAAAAGAAAATCTGGTGTATGCAATGAAATGAGAACATGATCTAAAAAAAAACAACTTATAATTGCATCTAATAAGTATGAAACAGGAAAGAAATAAAGATCTTATACATTGATTAAATAACATTAGAGGACCACAGTGGGAAATGTGCTTTACTTCAACAGCATGAATTTATTTGCTCCACCTTAAAATATAGTGACCTGATGTGAGACAAATTTACTCATAAAACCAAACACAATGGTAGAATAGACACAGACACACACACACACATGGATTGGGGGTTAATGAAAAAAATTATAAAATCAACAATTCCAGAAAACTTAAAATCTGGGCAGAATTCGTTAATTTTTCAAATCAAAAACTGTCAGAAAAAATAGTTTTTTACTCAATGACCTCATGTTAAATATGGCCTTGCTGTATGAAATACTGAAAGCATTCCGTATTTAAAAAAATATACACAACCTTTTTTACTATACCTTTAATAACACAGTGCTGACTACACAACCTTGCCTTTTAGTAGGGTTTTTTTTTTGTCCAACACAAAATCTTAACATTAAATTGTGCAGTGATTTGCATTACACTTACAGTATGTCCCATGCTTAACATATTCAATTTTGCTTTTTTTTTTTTTAAGTTAATTAATGTATATGCCCTGTGCTTCTTATATTGTGTATTTATTTATTTTTCTAGTTACTTGAATGTCTTCATTCCAAAACAAAGCCATTGTCTTTGCCACCATCTGTCTCCCATGGAGCGACATACAGTAGTTTGGATGAGATATTCAGTCTTGTCACATTCAGGGAAAGGCAGCAGCGCTCGTATTTCAACACCAATTCATCACTTCACTCTGGCGCAATGCCCTGGCCTTCTGCTCCATGTTTAATTGGCAGCTCACTGTCACTTGGGCTGACCTCCAGGGTCTTCTCTCTCAGCAGGCTTTCTATATTCCTGAACACTGAATTTTCTTTGTGCTTCCCTAGCAGCCTGGTCACCTCCTGTCAAAAAAAGAAATAAATAAATATATTAGTCGTTCTGTTTAATCACAACCTGCTTCCAGGTGACACTGCACCTCTTAAATGAACGTCCCAGCTTTCAGCGTTGTACCTTACATCCAGACAACGAAGCAGAGGTTACATTTAATTGGCTTACATTTAGGTTCTCAGACACAGTTCCTGAGTCATGCTTCTGCACTCTCTCAAGCACAAGGCTATTAATAGCTGAATCAGTGCTTTGTTTCTTGTCTTCAGCTGAATCAAGCTCGAGTCTGGCCCGGAACAACTCATTTAGACACACTTGTATGACCTGGAGCATAAAAACAAAGCAGAATTGACATCCCGAAAATGCTACGAAAATAAATGGTGCATGGGTGTATGGGCCTGACTTGTACCTTAAAGAAAGCCCTTTGGAAAGCAACAGTTGGGTCAAAACTTAGTTGCCCGGTAGATATGTGAGCAGCACAGTGCAGAAGCAACAGAGAGAAAGATCCTACGGACTGCAGCCTCTGCTGGCGCACGTACAGAGTACCATCCGTCTCCTAGAAACACAATCATGTGTTGCCTTTATGAAAGAGATGTACCGCCAAGACAAATGTTTTTGGGCATATAATAATACGATTCAAGTTCAATGATCCCATCGTAATTTTTATACTAATAATTATTTCCAATGTTTATATAAATTGTCTTTATTTTAAGCTGTTGTTAAACCATGAACTTAACTCCATCCCTCCCACGGATTTCTAAACCTCATCTTTTTTTTCCTTAAAAGACGACTCACAAGTCATACAGTATGAGGTCAGTTAAAGTAAAGAACTGTTTTTCTTTGCAAGTACTTAGCACATAGATGTTTGACAGCATACTTTCATGCAACATGAACATTACATTTACATTTAGGCATTTGGCAGACGCTCTTATCCAGAGCGACTTACATTTTTATCTCATTACACATCTGAGCAGTTGAGGGTTAAGTGCCGCGCTCAAGGGCCCAACAGTGGCAACTTGGTGGTTGTGGGGTTTGAACCTGGGATCTTCCGAACCGTAGTCCAATGCCTTAACCACTGAGCTACCCCTGTCCCTACAATGTAAATGTAATGTAAATGTATGTTCTCCCTATGCTTGGTGTTTTTTTTTTTTAGGTACGTTTCTTCCCACAGTCCTGAGACATTAGGCAGATTAGGCTAAGTGGTGTTACCAAATTGCCCGTAGTGTGTGTGATTGTGTGTATGTGTGCATTGGATTGGTGCCCTGTGCAGGGTGTTCCGCCCGCCCCCTGCTAAGACAGTTTGCATTTTTTAAATAAAAAAAAAAATTCCCTGATACATAGGGAATCTATACATATACATGTAGGAAATCTATAATCTATACATAGGGAATCCATCTCTTGTGTCTCATTATTAACAAGCATTCACTGTTGAGCCAACTAAACACTTTAGCTAGCTAAAAACGTAGACATTAGTTTTAGTCCTGTATATGCATTTCCTTTGGCAAAAACAATTCTGGGTGCATCATTTCATGCACTTCCCTTCTTACCCTGACATGCCTATCACTCTGGAATAGGGTCAGTATGAACTCATCAGACCACCTGACCCTTTTCAATTGCTTCAAAGTCCAATCTTTACGCTCTCTAGGAAACTGAATCCTCTTTTCCACATTGTGTGTAGACATGCTGTAATTTCTACTGTCTTTTTTTTTTTATAGTGTCATCTCACCAACCATTAAAATGACCATTTATGTTTTTGTTTTTTTCTAACACATTCCTTCCATGAGGCTGATGGATCTGCACTATCCTTCCAGGTTTTAATAATGCGCTAAAGGGTTCTTAATACAATTCTCTTGGTGGTTCTCTCTAGTGGTTTCATTTGCTCAATACAAAGGCAAAATGACTTTTTTGGCCGGGCAGTTTGGCCAGACTATAAAGCAAAATATAGTCATAAGGTTGTGTGTAACTGCAGCTTGACACTCCTCTCATTCCCCAGTATCTGGCTGCACATTAACATTTTTTTTAATCATTTGTTCTTACAAAAAAGCTGCTTATAAATAATGGCTTTGGATGGTTTAAAATTATTTATGGACAGTGCTAACCACGTGCCACTGAGATCATTTTAATTGGATTTAAATGATCATATAAGGGGATTGTAAAATGATTGTAAAATGAATTATTTTTGAATTGCCACTGAAAACCTAAAAATATGTTAACTTGTGCTTTGATGTCCTAGGGTGAATGTCTCCTGGCCAACCATTTTCTATTACCTGAAGCATCTTAACAGTGCAAAAACATTCTATAGAATTTAGATAGGATTATTATTTTTTATTTTTTTTTTCCTGATTTTCTCCTTAATTTAGTCGTATCCAATTCCTCCCCATCACTAGGGCGCTCCTATATTAAACTACTACCACCACTCAGTCGGAAGCGCTGAAGACTATCACATGTTTCCTCTAGACCAGGTGACGCCACATCTTTTCGAACTGCTCGCTCACGCACCATTGGAGGCGGCGTAACACTCAGAGGACAGCTCTATCCACTGACGCCCCTTATTGGCTGTAATTAATGTGAGACCTGAATGAAAGTACCTCTTATCCCTCCGCTCTGAGAGACGAAGAGGTTAGAGCATCACCTGGGAATTGAACTCCTGATCTCCGGATGATAGACCAAGTACTTTAACACTGTGCCACACAGAGCCAAGCACTTTAACACTGTGCCACTCGGCGCCAAGCACTTTAACACTGTGCCACTCGGCGCCAAGCACTTTAACACTGTGCCTCATGCATGGGGCAGTGGTGGCTCAAGCTGTTTAGGCTCTGGGTTCCTGACCAGAAGGTCGGAGATTTAAGACCCAGCACTGTCAAAGCTTCCTCCCTTGAGCAAGGCTAGTGAAATTATCTGCTCCAGGGGTCCTGTATCCCGGCAGACACTGTGCTCTGACCCCAGTTTTAGCATTCTACATAAAACTTTTACCCCTAACAAATTACAGAACCATTTCTATAGACCCATTTCTAAAGCCTGATTCTTAAAAAAAAACGAAAGGATAGCCTGTATTATTGTAGCAGGGGATTATATTAAAAGACAAAGGTAGATTTTATTCTCATAACTGATATTCTCCACAATCAAAAGTCCCAGTTTGACTTGAATGCCTCATAAAATCTGGGATACTAAAGTTCTATCGGATTTTCATTCTTTTTATATAAATTCCACCTGATTTGTTCTTTTAGACTTCTACAGAACAATTTAAACCGGGGATTAACATGACACACGACCATAGACGCAAATACATGAATATGTTTAAAACACAGAAATATCAGTAGTACAAGTGTGAGTAGAAGACTAAATATTATAAAAGTTTACATCTATAGATAATATGGAAGAGATTTCTCCATCTTTAAAACAAACGTCCAGTAGTATTATATGCTTACTTCGGCCATACCTGGTAATAAAAGGAATTGCGGAAGGCATTGCAGCAGTAGTTATTTGTAGGCAGACTTGAAGCGATGTGTAATTTCACTGCTGGTGCCTGGAAGGTACAGACCCAAGCATAACTAATCAGAGGTAATTTCCAATACATTCCAATATGTCATTGTTCATTGGCTGTAAAATAAAGCTCACAATAAATTAAAATGAAGAAGTGTGTGTGTGTGAGAGAGAGGGAGAAAGAGAGAGAGAGAGAGAGAAATAAAAAGATTCAAACCACTCTGTGTGTGTGTATCAGTTGGAGAAGCAACTGGCCGTGCTGGTAGATCAGAAACTCCCGCGGGTTAAGTTTGTCAGCACTGACTTTCACAAGCTCTCCCTCGCAATCCCACTGCGCATCCAAAAAATCGATAAAGGGGCAACCTGATCCTACAGCGCAAACACACCATGCTCAAACCATTCATTGTCAATTAAGTAGACCAACTTCTAATAACTACAAAGTACAACCAAGCGTTTCGTAACACAGCAAGTGGTCAAAAAGAGTGTAGGGACTGACCCACGTGCTCACCGCTCAGCAGACCTGTGTCCTTTGCTCGAACTTTGAGTGTCTCTTCTAACTCTTGGATAAGCTGGAAGATCGGAGAGAGCTCCAGGACACTTGCCCATTCCTCACCTGGATGATGTCGTTGAGCACAAAGCAGCAATAATTATTTCAAAATTTTTAAATGCAAATTCTCCCTATTTCTAAGTATTGATACTAAAATCTAGAGCATCTAGAAGCATATGACCTGTAAAAATTGCCGCTTAAATGAAAGCATTCCGTCCAAAAATAAATAAATTTAGTGTACGCAATCGTGGCGACATAGTGGTGTAAAGGATAGCACTGTCGCCTCGCACCTCCAGTAGACGCGTTCGATTCCAAACTCTGTGTGCATGGAATTTGCTTGTTCTTGGTCCCTGTGCTTGGTTGCGTTTCCTCGGGGTACTCTGAGTTCCTCCCACAGTCCAAAGACATGTACAGCAGATTAGGCTAATTGGCGTTCCCGAATTGCCCGTAGTGTTTGAATGAGTGTGTATGTGTGTGTGGCCTGCGATGGATTGGCACCCTGTTCAGGGTGTACCCTGCCTCGTGTCCCAAGTCTCCTGGGATAGGCTCCAGGTCCCCCTGCGACCCTGAATACAGGATAAATCGGTATAGATGAAGACTGAGAGAGTTTACGTAGGTAATCATGTCAAATTCATGGTGCAAGATCTTAATTTAGCATTTTTGAATAATAACCCTTTTTCAGGTTTATGTCGTTTTATGTTAAATCTAAATTGGCCAAGTTTCATCTGAATGACAATTATCATTGAAAGATTTGATTTCAAAAAAGTTACAGACACTACTATACATAAAAGGGCATGAAATTGTATTAAGCAAATATGTTCTTTTTATTTGATAAAAATCTAAATATGTATGCATATTTAGAAAAAAGTATTAAGTATTATATAACATGGTGTTATATGATCCTATCTAATGAAATATTTCCATTCCTCTTTAGTCTTTAACAAATGGAAAAGATGCCTACCTGACAGTTTGGGGATGGTCATGTGCATGGGAAATGGTGTCTCCTTGAGATTTTGGGCCTCTGTATGAGCACAAAGTTATGACGGTTAGCTGAAGCGCTTGTCACTAGAGATTTGATGGTCAGAATCTTGCCTTACCCTGATACTGAGCGGGGCTTACATCCTGTTCTCTGTGGGTAGGGGATGTACCGTACAATGCAGCTTTCAGTTCATTTTGCTCGCTCACAGACGAAGCCTTTTCATGATCTTTCAGTGATTGAGCAGAAACTGCTGCACAGCGAGACAGATTGGCATCTGTGCACCAAAAATCAAATTAATATCACAATGGCCAGCTAGAACGCAACACCTTACAGAGCAAAGATGAGGAAAATACAAAAACTGCTGCTATGACAAGTTTAACTCATTCATACTTTCAATACCTTTAGCTACAGGGACTGATTCAGTCCATGCTCTAGAGCTTGTGTCCCTCTCAAACACATGCTTCATTGGCAGGTCTGCAAAAAAAAAAAAAAAAAAAACATATTAAAGACTTATAAAGAACGCAGGACACTAATTTCCATTTCTATGTTGACTTTTGTTGTACCGGAGCTCTGCTGGCTTTGGGCGCTGGTAAAGAGACTGGAAAGTTTGCCATCCTCGAGCAGCTGAATGAGGCGCTCCAACTGAGGGAGCATCTTCTGCTGAGTCAGGGCCACTGCTTTCAGAGGGTTTTTTCTGCCTCTATGTTGCACCATACCATAATCCTTATATGAGAATGACCCTAATAATATGGCCTATTGAGAGCAGAAAAACATGAATATAGAACTTGTATATGTCTGATACAATGCTATATATAAAGCAGCTCTGGCTTATCCATACAATATGCTGATGTGTGAAATCATCTCGAAGTGCAATCAGCCTTGACTGAGCTCATTGAGAGTCCAGTGTGGCGTGTTTAACACGTTGGTGTGCAACGTCTTAAACACGTGTGTGTGTGTGTGTGCGCGTGTGTGTGTGGTGTTTTACCTCTGCAGTATCAGCACGGAGCTGGCTGAGCTCACAGGCCCAGTGCACTGAAGAAAGAGCAACTTCCAGCTCGGTGTATCTCTGCTTTAATTGCTCCCACAGTTCCTTCTGCCTCGCCTGTTCATCCTGCAGCACCCGTTCATCCTGTAACAAGTACAAATCTGTGCTCACTACATTGACTGTTTTATGGCTTATTTGCAACGTTGAAACGGCTGGAGAAGTTTACAGTAACCTGTTGTTTTGGTGTAGCATAGGTTTCTTGAATAAACTGAGAACGAAGTGGAATCTAAGGAATGCAGAGACAGGGTTTAATATTTTCCTTTTAACAAACCACAAAACGCTAGACACAACAAGATGCTTTTGGTTCAGACAGAATTTTGGCCTTTAGGGAGACTTTTTTCTTATTTGCAATTAGTTTTTAAAATGTTATGTCATTGTTACCCTTTAATATATATATAAAAAAAAGTTTTTTATAATGTTTATAAATGCAAAGAAATACATAAATATTAGGGATGTAAGGACTAAGGACCACATGATATAATAATAATAATAATAATATACTTTTATAATAATAACTTGGAGGATGTTAGATGAGTAGGAGGACACATCAAGATGGTGTTTGACATTTTTGTCTATCTGTTTGTTTGTGCACACATCACGGTAAAACTACTGAAAGAAGGTAATGGGGTTTGAACAGGTGTATTTGGCTGAGCTTGAGGTACCATATAGGCCTTGTTTCATCACAATTGTCCCATGGAAAAAGAAGATATGCTACTTTGAATTTAAAGGTAAAATGCCCTTATATCATTTTTTTTAAATCAAATAAATCATTAGTTTGTCTCAAAATTCAACAGATGTTGCTGTAAATTTTTTAATACAGGCTTATAAGCGTGCTTCACGGTAACACATAAAGATTTCAGTTTAATGCAGAATTCAACAGATGGCATTGTAAAGTTTTTAAAACACGCTTATGAGTGTGCAATTAAATTCCACCCTAATAAAGTCACAGGACAGATAGTACTGTATATAACTAGAAAGAAAAAAGAAATGATTTTGTAGCTAAACATGAATTGGCACACAAGTAGTGTGATAGGTATTACAAAAGTGAATGAAGTTTTTCTTCTCCATCCCTATTAAATACCTTTACTGGTTTAAATGATGAACCCAATAATAAAGTTAGTGATGAAAAACCACTATGGCAATTTCCTTTAGAAATAGTATACAGAAGTATTCCCATTTGCTTGTTTCCTTAACAAAGCCCAAAATGCAGGTAAAAATGGTCACCACAGCATCAATTAAGCCCCCATTCCATTCTTTTATTATTATTATTACAAATAATATCATGATAGCTCTAAATAATAATAGAGCAGACATGTGGCATTAAGCAGTAGTGAGTGGCAGGATGCAATATAGCTAATTTAACACATTTATAAATTCATGAAACTTATTGTGAATCTTAGAAATGTTAAAGTGCAGGATGGTGAACTGTTTGTTCTAACAGACTCAGATGGATGTTAAATGATGGAGAGAGATCACTGCTTAGGATAGCCTAAGAATGGGAAGACCTGTGATAAGCCTTGCCCTAACCAAAATATTATGCTGATTGTAATGCAAGAAACTCGCAGACTATGTGAACATCAGACACGGTTGCCGATCCCCTTAGGAGCAAAACCATAAGCTATCATTTGTTGGTTGTTGTAGCAGTAACACTAAAAGCACAGAAGGCTTAGCTAGAACGGGAAAAGTTAGCCTCTTTAAATCATTGAAATGAAGATGGGTCATCAGCAGGCGAGAAAAACACGAGCTGTTAGCGCAACACAGAGAAATGAAGTGTAGAATTCAGAGAAGCTTAGTACAGCTGTCTCATATACAGACAGACCCTGATGTACTGCCAGTAGCTGCTTACCATTCTCTAAACATGAATAATGAGCCTGCCTGGGTGGAGAGCACTGACAACCTGGCATCTAAGTGTTCTGATGATCAGAAGTGCAGCTCCGGAGCAGCAAATGTTCTGAAGGCTGATATTAATGCTTCGCTACTGAAACTGGATCTTTCACAGTTGAATGAATGCCTAACTCATTTCTTGGAATAGTTACTCAAGCGAGCGACTGGGCTATCTTACAAAGGATTGACTTCATTAAGGAGCTCTTATGCACACTCAGATGTGCAGTGATGCTGCAACACGAGAAAAAGCCACGCATATTGGCTGCAGTGGGAAATGTAGAAACACAAACGTTCTCACCAACTATACAGGCAGGTACAGCCCTGAATATAAATGTGTGCAGCATGCAGCCAAATATAAAGGAGCTGGCATGGTTAGGATTTGATGCTATGGTGGACGTGCTGTTGAATTCTCAAATCTAATTTCATTAAGCTCAATGTAATGTGGTATGAGTTCTAAACTATGGAAGCTACACCATTCAGCAGGAACATTTGTACCAGTGCCAGGTGAACTGAACAACACCAAAAACCATGTGTGAACCAGTAAACAAAAAGGCCAAAAGGCCAGCCTGCCAGGTTCCAGAGAAAAGCCAATGCAGCACAAAAAAGTTAACACTGGCCACAAATGAAAGGCACCAGAACACCCAGTGCACCACAACCTGCCTTTCACTGGTTCTCAATCTCAAGGCCTTCGACCAAGACAAACAATTCCAATCCATGGAGGCTCCTACCCATAGCTGTCAATGTCCTGGTGTCAGACACTACACCCCCTACCCCAGAGGCCCTGTGGATCCACACCCTGGTGGCCCAAGAGAAACCCAAAACCTAGGTGTTTTAAACATATTGGCTGATTGCTGTACGTGTCTAACATGAATCATGGTTGATATGCTACATGTACAGTATGTGTAGAAGTTCTTGTATAGGAGAGTCTTCAGGAAAGAAGGCTTGATACCCTTATGTGTCTTCGTCATATGACAAGCTGAGTTTTTTTATTACCTTTAAGATTAAAAAAAAAATTAAATAAGTCAGGAAGAGGAACAACTATTTAAAGGTGTTGGAATGTAAATGAGTTAACAGGAATTAATTTGTCTGATGATTGATGCTTAACTTAAAACGTCTTAAAAATGCCTGACAAACAGTTGTAAATTGCATCAAGCAAAGAAGCCAACTAAGAAGATTTTTATTTACTGACATTGGGTTTTAAACTGTCCCATGCATTGTTAAAGAAGGATAGTGCTGAAACCTGAAGTTAGGTGGGAAACAAATGTGGTCAGTAATAAAATCGATGAAGGGAGATCTAATGGTTGGTGAAGTTTTATCCCCAAAAAAATTTACATTTGAAATGATGAAAATAATTAATAGTGAAAGCAAGAACATTTACACACACACACACACACACACACACACACAGTGTGATATGATACCGTGATTTCAGTTTGCTAAGGAGGATAAAGTTTGTATTTGATTAAAGCAATGAAAAAAGAACATGTGGCGTGTGGAGTCCAGATTATTCCAGAGTGATGGATGTGTCAGAGTAAGAAGAGAAGTGCATGAAGTGATGCATCGACCTGCATAGTCGCCACTGTACAAACCTGGAGTGTTTGTTTATCTCTTTTTGAAACAACCCTAAATTTAAATGACATTAATTAATCTGTATAATGAGGACAAATGACTGCTTTAAAAAACACAATGTTTTTTTTTTTTCTTAAAAGGTGCAGAAGGTCTCCAATTTCCAAGCAAATAATGATTACAGAATGGAAACTGAACCTACTGCTAAGCAGTTTAAGCAAAATGTCATATGAACACATGGAAATGTACACGTCCCAAACATGGTATTGGTGCTAAAAAGTCTCACCTAGGTGAAAGAGTGAATTTTCAGATATGCTCACATAACACCATTTTTCATAATACCTAATGATGTTATCACCTGATCCATGCTTTATTTTTTTGTAAATCTTCATACACATTTATATTTTTATGAGATAAAAAGAAACATTTGCTAAATACAATTTCATGGCCTTTTTTTTTTTTTATTTAAATCTTTAATCTTAATGGTCATTGAGATAAGCTTGGCCAATTTAGGTTTCACATGAAAAGACATAAACCTGGAAAAGCGTTTTATTCTAAAATGCAAAATTTAGATATTGCAGCATGTGTCTGACATGGTTACGGACACTACAGATGTTTAGCTTTTTAAGCTTTTACCAACAACCAATTTAAGCAACACTTACAGTGTTCATATGTTTCTAAAAGCTTACACCAATATTACTATCAATACTCAAAGAAATATAAATAATTTGCGTTTTAAATTATTATTGTTTGAAACGAGACAATATAATGCTGAAAAATTGCAATTTCTCTGAAGTTTTAGCAACATAAAAAAATAATAAAATCAGCACTAATACTAGTGTATTAGCTGACATTTTTTCACCTAAACCATCACTACAGCCATATGACATATGATTATCAATCCAGTGTCTGTTTTGGGAATCTCCATAATAATATACTGTACAGGTAGTGTCTAGGGAAGCGAGCGTACAGTAAGTGTTGAGACTGACCTGTTGCTCATCACCCCGAGGTGTGGACTGATCTTGCTCCCACTGCTGCCTTGCCATAAACACACTCACTCTGTTTAACACTGAGGTCAGTTCAGCATACCAGTCACGCTGCTGCTTCCACTCTTCATCATCACCTGCGCAAACACACACATTCATGGGATTCATGCTCTGTTGTAAACCCATCATCACCACTGCTTCTCAATAGTGTTTAGACATCACCTCCAGTAAGAGTGAGTAGAATGTGTCTGGGCAGCAAGAGCGAGAGCTCTGACGTCACAGCATTTCTTCTCTGAGCTTCTTTATAGACTGCTTCCTGTAGCTCGGCTGCTGCCTCCTTTATTTTCTTCTCGGTGTCTCTCCACATAAGCTACAGTAAAACACACACACACACACACAATGATTAAGGCCTTTCGACTCACATTTAGCACCATCTCTTATCTATCAAGCCTGCTGTGAGCTTCACATGATCTGACTCCTCCTGAAGGGCTGTGTAAAGGCACTCCCGCAGAGTTCTGTCAAAATCTGCCACCAGTTCCTCCTCCTTTACCCTCTGCTCTCTCCAGAACTGAGCCCTCATTCTGCACTCCTTTTGTAAAGCCTCTGCCTGCACCAAAGACACACATATACATCCTCTCAGCACGTACAGCCTTTGAGAAACATATAATGTAAACAAATTTGCTCACCAGCACCATGTCTGGAGTTTCTCTTATGTTCAGGCACTGGGACGCGGTCACTGGGACGACAGTCCTGTTCCACACATCTAGCTGAACTCCTACCACCGGGGCCACAACCCCTGTTACAGGGTCTACAGTCTGTGCCCCAAAGCGGATAGGAACCAGCCCTGGACACATTCATGCTCTTGATGAGAAAGCAGGTTATATCATTCAGACCATACACATAGTCTTGAGTCAGCCATGCCACTCTGACATTACTTTTGCTTTCTTCTTACAAAAAAAATAAAAATGATGGTGGTTTTTAAGAGTCAGCCATAATTTGACTATTTGCTAAAAAGCATAGTGGGGGTGTCAGAATCAGAAATTCATCAGCTTTTACTAAGCAGTTCATAAGAGTTCGATTTCCACCTCTGTATTCGTGAAGTTTGCAAGTTCTCCCCATGCTTGGTGAGAATCCGGTTACCTCCCACAGTCCAAAGAGTGCATAATGCAGAGTACAGTAGGCTAATTGACATTTCCAAATTGGCAACAGTGCATATGTGTTGGTGTTAGATTGTCTCCCTGTCCAGTGTTTACTCTACCTCATGCTCCACGCCTCCCACAACCCTGTACAAGATAACTGGGTATAGAGAATAAGTGAGTGAGTAGGAGAATATAGTTTTCAGTCAGGTGGCTAGGCTAACCAGTTTTTTTTTTGTTTTTGTTTTTTTTAAATATGCCTCACCCTTGCCATCTGCATCTTCCATGGTTCCAGCAAGAGGCACCATACACCCTGACATCCAATCCATCTGTTCTCCGAGAACAGGGACTGATAATCCAGAACCTCCAGGGTCCGGATATTCAAATCCCGGCAAAGCAGGCAGGGACAACTCCATGCCAGGCAGACTGATATCACCTACAAGAGGAATATACTGTATATGTTATTATTATTATTTTTATAAGAAAAAAATTAAAGCTATGTTTTGGAAATAAATAGATAAGTAGGTAAGTCAATAGTTTGGATTAAAATTTTCTTCATTATAGAACAATAGTGAATTTTATTAAAACTATGAAATAACACATATGACATTAGGTTATTAAATAACAATGACAACCCAAAAGACAGCTACTTCATAGTCTTCCTTGCAATAACAAGATTGAGATTATTACATATTTTGGTGCCTTCAGCATTGCTTTACAATGTAGAAAGATTTTTTTTTTTATCTCGAAAGCCCATTGAAATAGTTGCATCCAAATGTTTGATACTTGTGAGAGAAATGTTAAACCACTAGAATATATAAAAGTATAATGTATAAGAATTACTCACTAGCAAAATATTTAAAATATATAAAAATGCAATAATGCAAAAATTTAATAATGCAAAAGTTTAACTAAGTACAGTAATGTGCAGTACTGTATGCACATTGTGTTGCTTGTATGACCTGGTTATTAATTTTTTTTTTATTACAAATGTGGTGGGGAAAAAAAGGGAAAGGGTGTAAGAACACTACAAGGTGCCCTCCTGCATGATGATGCAAGTGGACTTTTTCTATAGTCTTATAGGCTGTAGTCTTGGCATCAGGTAGTGATTAACATACTGTATTGTACAGGTTAGTGCTTTTTAATTTATGACTTAAAAGTTATTACAACTAGACAAACTGAAAAAAAATAAACCATTTATTTCTCATATTTACTTACATTCAAATTTAAAAATACAAAGTTGCACTAGACAGTCACTGATGCAAATGAGATTATGTGATTTTGTGCACTTTGGATAATATTAGGTTGTTATTGAGGACACATTCACAGCAGGCTATTAAGGTTTAAACTTAATATGCATTTTTTTTAAGTGTTTACTCACATCAAATTTACTGTGACTGTTTACTCACACCCATTTACCTAGACTGCCTCCATCTTCAGCCACCCACCAAGCCCACTCCTGCCGAGCCTCCAGACAACTTAGCAGCTGAAGCATGCAGTGCTGACTGTTTCTCCAGGCTTGCTCCAAGTCTAAGGCAGCTGCCTTCACTTTGCTGATCTCATTGTGGAGCTCCAAACTCCCAGATTTCCACTCATCACTGTAGGCCCGTATGAGCTCCACCACACGTACCCGTGCACCAAGAGCTTGGCTGTCCAGCAGAGCCTGGAAACCTCCTGCATGTGGCACCACTTTTCCCCCCCGGATGCTGCCTCCACCAGTACGCACCAGCCTGCCACTCAGGGGCTCAATGAAGGATTCACCAAGCAAGAGACCTCCTACTGGGAGAACTGCACCTACAACACAGACGTACTGTAAATGTCATTTTGAAAGTCCTAGGTTACATATTTGCATATGTAGACAAAAAAATGTATTATTCATGGTCTGACCTGTATGTGAGTCCAGAGTAACACCAGTGATAAGCACCACATTGCCAGTGCGAGGATCCAGCATTGGACAACCAATCTGAATAGGCTGTTGGAGTCGCGTCACAGGGCACACATGAACACCACCTACCGGGTACACCATCCCTGTCTGGGGGTGGATAGTGACTGCCAGGATTGAGACAATTACACCAGTTTCATAATCATACATGGGTCCCCCAAATACAAGCTTTTGTCCTGTTTGGAGGCTTTTCAACTTGCATTGCTCTAGCAGATCAGAATGCCGGGATGAAGGGTAGGGAATGAACGGAAGCACTGGAGACTCCCATTTTCCCACTTCACCTAAGATCAATGATGTTAAAGTCATGTCCAACATTTCACGTACAGTACTATAAACATCATGACTCAGGTGTATCTTGATAAATAAAGCACCCCCGACTTACCCAGACAAGCATCGGCTGTGTAGATAAGAGTGGAGCTAGAGGGGTCGAATCCTACATTCCCAGCCACAGGAAGCACGCGGCCAGTCTGAGTGTGCAAGAAGAAGTCAGAAGGCACAGGCATGCTGTGGCCGCTAGCTAGGAGCATGTGGGCATTTGCGATTGGATGGATGAGTCCTGTGCAGGGGTCCACGTGGACGGTATCAGAAGCCCGGACAGACCCATCAGGTGCTGTATCGGTGCAATGTTTACAGTGTGTTACCAATCAATCATTTTCACACACCAGTGAGCAGTACCTCCTATATTCAATTACCACTAGATGGGGTAGTTCACTTACTGGACATTAAACAAATTATGAAGTATGAAGTATATAACGTAAGTCTGGAAAACCATTAAGTTCATCAGACTGTAGGCAAACATACTTACAGTCTATAAATAAATCTAAGAGTTTCTAATTAAATTATTATATTTAGCAGAAATTAGACCTCTTGATTCTAACTCACAAATTACATTAGCCAATAGGTCAGTCCCTGGCCTAAAAAAAATTAATGCAATAAAAGGCTTTAACTAAGTTTTAACTTTATTAGGAACAAAGAAAAACCTAACATGAAATGTGGAATTACTGTATATCATTACATTATTAGGTTCACGCAAAGAACATGCAATGCTGAAATTCTTATTGTTATTCTTGTTAAGATTGACTTCTTTCGGCTGGAAACATAATCAAAGGTTGAAGTAAAAAAAAAGACGTTTGTCAGCTTGTTTAAAACTTGTGACTGATCGATGCAACTTATGATTTGTGGACACGGGCAGTTACTTAACTGGTTAACAGCCCCCACACGCTATTATCCCAGAGCGTTAGGTATATGCAGTGCCTGTAGAAAGTATTCACCACCTTATTTATCTTTTTTCTGTCTTGCAACATGATATCATGTAATTTTTTTTCTATTCCTTTTGATGGGACTCTTTACAGAAATAAAATGAATGAATTGAAATTCTTCAATCCTAATTGATAGGTATTCACCCACACTTCCTTTTGCAGCAAGTAGTTTTAAGGGGTCACAGACGATGAAACATTTGCTGACTTTGTCACTGCACATTTTGTCCATTCCTTTAAACTGAATAGAGAATGTTGGTGAATAGCAATTTTAAGGTCATGCAACAAATTTTTAATTAAACTTCAGCCATGTAAACTATTTTTTGTATTTTTATGAATTTGCTTTGCATCTGACATTTTTCTTTGGTTGTTGAACAAATTGCTGTACTTAAGTGTCACCAGGGCATAAAAGAATATTGATTTTTCTAGCTACTTTCCCACAGAACCCGGGTCTGTAAAGAGCTGATATTGTTGCGGTTTGCCTGAGATTTCCTATTTTAGCCAATGAGCTCCTTCAGTCTGGACTCTTAGACACTGCTGTGACAATTGCCCTTTTGCCTGAGCACTCAGTTTGGGCTGATGTTTACAATTTCTGGGTTGTGCCTTTTTTCCATTTTGTTCTAATGCTTTTCACAGAGCTCATAGGATGGTTCAAGCTTTGTAGCTGATCTTTTTATAACCTTTTCCAATGTTTCCATAGTTTCCTATGTAGGGCCTTGGACATCTCTCATATTTGGATAGAAAAAAAGCAAGAACTTACCAATTATGTCATCCCTAGTGAGTACCGATCCAGAAGAGGGGCACAGTAGACGTGCCCCGGTCCCCTGTTTGAGTACTGCCCAGCATCCCTGCCTCTGTGCCTCCACTGAAACCAGCTCTGACATCTCCTCAGCCAGCACATTCACTCTTTCCATAACACTGCACAGCACAACATGCATATTATTCACATTAGATTGACAGGAAATATAGATTAAAACCAATGAAAGGAGAGTCTGAGCTCTTGGGTAGAAAGCGTGAAGACTAATTCAGATTATTTTGAAGAAATAATTAGTATACTAATAATAATAATAATAATAATAATAATAATAATAATAATAATAATAAACATGTTCATTTGTAAATATTATTCGCATTGTCACTGAATATTTAAGAATGTCTAAAAATGACAAAATAAATGTTAAAATAGGTAAAAAAAATGTTTTATTGATGGATACATCATTGTGCAATATCTTTAAAGCACATAACTGACAAATTGTCCCAAAAACATAATTATAATGTTTCGGGCTTTAAAAGATATTCCTTTGTCTCAATTCTGAAATGAAGAATATATAAAATATATAAAATAATAATCAGTAAGAATGTTTGATGTGGTAATGTTGTACAAGTGATCCAGTACTCTCAATCAAATCTGATTCCTATAATTATGCCATTCGGTGTTTCTGAAAAATAATGCTATTATTTTAGATTTATTCCAACATCATACATCCATATCCTGGATTATTGGGTCATTCCTGAAAATGAACCTGGTCTCATCTCTTCTTACATTTCCTTCTCTCTTTCCAAACCGTTATGCAAAAACAGATCAATACTGTATCAAGGTTGCTATGAAATGGAAAATCTATCAGACTTATTTAAAAGAGGAAACGTGTTCCAATACTCATATTTTACTTTCTGTTTTGCTGACAGTATGTGCATGTTCTATTTAAACATTGAAGTAAAATTTATGGGTTTTTTTTTTGTATTTTTTTGTATGTTTGCTTCATAACTTTAAGGCTTTTTGAACACTTCAGTTCAAAGTTCCTGCTTCGAGCCAAATACGTCTTTGACTATTTACCTAATAGTTTCTTCCCCAGTGTCCAGGATATTTCTCTATGAAAGATAGTTTTATAGCGTTAGGCAAACCAAACAAAGTTTATGTATTTCTAAAAAAAAAAAAAAAAAAATGCTGAATGGCATGTAAAGAAAATTAATAGTTTTTGAAATGGTACTTGGTGGATTTTTGGTTAGAAAAAACATCATAACATAAATATGATCATGAGTCACTAAGAATCATTAATTAAGAGGGTCACCTATTTAAAATCTGCCTTGGGTGATTTTGCAGCAGCTCACAGACATCTTTTCTCCTACCACCTTTAGAAGTTTGGAAGCCTAGATTAATTTTATATAACTTGACTTTTTTTTTTTTTTTTTTTTTTTTGTGTGTGTGTGTGTGTGTGTGTGTGTGCATACATGCGCCACAAGTCACAGCACTGCATCATGACAGCACTCAACTACCTGTCAGGCTTATAAAGCCTTCTGTAATCAGATTCAGCTGTGGTCAATCAGTCTGCTCAATCCTGCCAGTTAACAGGAAAATTAAAAAGTTACCTTGAGTGGTTTGTGTTGGTTTAAATTTTATTGTTTAATTTGGAAAGTCTAGGAATCCAGCTACCTTGAAAGAAATGTTCATATCCTCTGGGAGCTCATTAGTGACTCAAGAATGTGGCTTTTGATTGGCTTAAAATCATTATTTGACAAACTTACTGCAAAATCCTAAATGTATTAGACTATCAAGAATGAATAATAGTTTACCCTACATTTGCCCATGCATATAGTATCTACTGTATAACCTGACATTAGGTTATATAAAGAATTACTCCAAACTACATTCAGGAAACAGATTTGCTAGTATGATTTCTTTTCCTAGGACAAAAGTTGGAATATAAAACAGTTCCTCATTAGTATTTCAAGAGGCAGTTGAAACAATTAAACCTAGAATTTTTACTGTGCGATGCGCTTGGTGTCCATGATCGCCTGGGTACACTCTGGAGATATTGCTTTTTCCTTTCAGTGTCATTTTAAATAATTTACTTCACATTACTTTCAGTATTTTGGAACTACTGTAATTCTCATTTTCTGTCATTCGTCTTCAGATCATTCCAGGTGGTTAATCTGCTTAATAATATTTCGAAAGGGAAACACATGAGTCAAATATTTTCCACTTCTATTTCTGAAATATTCCTATTGTTTTCCTGTTTTGTCCCCATTTTGTACAGCTTCTTATAGGCTTTAATTTAGTTTTAGTTTTGTGAGTGTCAATGAAAACCAATCAATCTTTACGTAATTGGTATTCATCACTAAATGCATATGAGTATAAAATAAATCAGCATTACCTTCACTTTTTTTTAGCTTGTACCATAAAAACATACACAATACACATCCATTCATCCATCTAGGAACCTCTGTAGTCCAACTTGGGAACATAGAGGCCAAAAGTGACCATTGTACTGTATTTATTCCAATTTGTATGACCGTGGTAGGACAAGCAGTACACAACTGTTCTAAAAATTGATTAGGGCTTGATAAGTGCATGTGCACATAAAACCTACCATTGTTTGATGTATTTGTTCCAGAGAGAGGCCCGGTTGTCAGAAACCAACATTAGCAACCGAAAGCATTCCCTGAGGAGTGCTGAGAAAGACTTGTGCATGGTATGTTGGCATTGAGACTCATTCCGTAGTATCTGTAGTTGGCTGTCAAGCAGCAGGGAAATCTGAGAGCCCAGAACTTTCCTGCGTGTTATCTCTTGCTCCACTTTCCTCTCCAAACTCTCCAGCTTGCCCCTTACCACCACTGTCCCCTGGCCAGGTTGAAGCCCCTGCACCTTTTCCAGTACCCCTTGATAGAGCTGCTTCACCTGTGGACAATGATTTTTCTTTATTTAAGAAAGATTTTTTTTTTCTTTTGAATTATTGCAGCTTGCTCCAGTGAAGTATGTTATTGGTGGTTCGCTAACTCCACACAAAGGCACCATTTCAGCTACAGAATCATTTAACATGTGTCCATTTTAAGTTATTTCAGAAGAAAGTCACTGGACGTTTGGAGCAAACCATGGAAAATTCACCTCTTCTCTCAGCTGTCCAAGACGACTCGTAACGGACACGCTGTGCTTAAGCAAGATGTCATAGAAGGTGCTGGAACTAAAAGCCTCCAAGTTCACCTGCTCCTCATAGTCCCAGAACTCATCTGATGATATAGCTATAGCTATGACAAAAATGAGAACACTGAGTAAGATATCTATCTCAAGATGAAGCTAATCCAATGTTCTAGACCAACATTTTAGAAATCCTCCCACATTTCAGTTCTAAGCAACATACAATACTTCTCTTAAAGATTTTCTCCTGGGATAGGCTCCATGTAGATGCACAGGATAAGCAGTATAGACGCAGAGTGAGTGAGTGCATGATTATTCATGTCAGGGATGTCAAAGTTGCATGCAGTGTTGAGAAGCAACAAGATAGACAGATAATTACAGTTATTTGATGCTCTTCTGGTGGTGGAATCCTGTATATGATGTCTGTGGATAACTACTTACTGTATAACTGGATTGGTCTTTCTAATGTGTGCTTAATTAGTATGAAGTTTAACACAATAATCTTAAATAGGACAATCAAACTCATATAAACTTTGGCAAGTGAACTGATGCTGATACCTCTCAGCACTGGATCCTCATTCATCCCAACTTGTAGGTTTCGGTGCATCTTTTTTAGTGCTATGACCCTGGAACCTTTTGATGAATAATCATCCATGTTGTACTTCAGATGTAGATCTCGATACCTGGCCTGAGAAGGCAGCTTCTCTGGCCAACCATGCTCCCTAAACAAGACCTGTGTGTTCGAAAGGTACCTCAATGGCGCTCAACCTTTTTAACCAAGAGTTTAGTGATAAATAATTATATTGGTTCTTATATGAGTTATACAAGACTGACCAGTACTGCAAGACACAAGCAGAGCACAACCGTAGCTCCAGCCAAGAGACCCCCAATCACCCACCAGTCAGGTCGCAGCAGTAGCTGGCGCTGGGGAGTTATGCCCATCCGAATCATGTGATGTGGATCAGTAGCAAAGAATGGTCCGATGTCATAACAGTCTCCTCCAGCGGGTAAAACCCTTACATACTGTAGTAGAACAAGAAGTTCCTGTCAACATCTTAAGGACAGCAAGGGAATATTTTGAATGGAGTTAAAGGTAGGTTAAAAAAAAAAAGGACAGTACCACACGCTTGTGTTGATTGCTGCTCAGTTTGAGAACATACACACCAGGCTCACTGAAGCTAACAGAAAAGAAGGAGTTTGCAGATCTTCCCATTGCTAGCTCCTGTTCGAATGCTCTAAAGACTCCCCAGTCAAACGCAGCATTAGTGTTGAATAAATTATCCCTGTAAACAACAAGACAACTCTTTAGTTCAAGTTGTTGAGAGAGCAAATGCTTAAATCGTGCAAATGAAGTACACTTACACATCATACTGTGGATAGTGTTGCCTGGTCACAGTGAATAAAAGAACATCCTCTAGATGCAAGCATGCAATTGGGTTCATCACTTGAGTGGCCTCTCTCTTCCTGGCTTCTCTTGAAGCAGAACCCATGGGCCAATAGGATTCTGCATCCATGTGCGTATGGTTTTCTGGTAAAAGAATTGGTTTTAAAACTACCTGCTATTGTCACTCATGATGAACTAACTGCCTTTAAGTAACACCTTACCCATGCTGTGTCTGTCTGAGATCTCAGACAAACTGTCCTTCACTTGATCACCTTCCAAAATCGACATCCGCACTCCTGCTGGGATAGTGTGGAGGAACCCATAGAAGCCACCTTCTGTAGCGAGGCAAACAGTGGGAGGCATTACAAAATTGGTTTTAAATTCTTTCAACATCCTGTCCTTGGCCGTGAGTACTCACCCTTTGCCTGTATTGTGTACACAGGCCTGGAGAACCCATGATGTCTCTCACACCTCAGCCTTCCTCTGGAGTCCCAATGTTTGAAGAGAGATAAAAGTGCATTTCCTGATGCACTTACCTGTGTCCCTCAAAGATATAGATTAAAGTGAAACTCTAGCCTTGTTTGCTTTATTAAGATAAACAGGGCTCCTAGGAAACCTACAGACCACACTGTTAAAGAAACTGTCTAATAATCCAATGTGGAGAAAACTTGCATTTTGGAAGACAGCATTATACCGTTATATGTTGATTATGGTTGAATATAAATAACTGCAATATTTACATTAAATTTAACAGATAATACCTTCTGAACTCTTTGATTTTTATTTTAAAAGAAAGCTCGACAAAAATATATGATATGAAATAAACATAACAGTAGCATAAGTTTTTTTCATTGACAAAAATGCATCAAACTTACTGGTTATGTCATGATCCATTAAATTACCCCTTCTTTTTTCATATTCCATAAAAACAACTAATATTATTAGAAAATATCAAAGACAGGTACAAAAAAAAAAAATTATAGCCATGATCGTGAGAATGCAAATCTCCAGTTAATAAACACATCTTTATGACAGTGATGCTTTTTGCTTGAAGAATACAGTTTCTATTTATTTATTTATTTATTTAAATATGCACTTTAAGTTAAACCCAATTATAAATATTTTATGGAAATGTTGAAGCACTATAATGTGCAGACATGGTTACTAACATTATGTTGAACTTGTAGTGTGGCAAGACTAAAGTTATGTTTATTAAGAGTACATACAATGTGTAATCATGTATAATAAGTCTCTCTAACATAGAAGCTTGAAAGGTATACTTGGGTCAATAACCTGTACCTGTCTATTTGCCTCAGTGTAAAGCAGCTGAAGGACAGCAGAACTGCATACCAGCTGCAACACCGGTCTCATTCTTTCTCCGCACCATCCTGAGCACTCACTTCTTCCTGAATCAGGCAAACTTTTGCAGACACACAGACCCAGAGAGGCATCGAAGCCTTCATACAGCTCTGGAGACGCACACACCTGAGGAGTTGGAGTGTGCAGGTTGTGACAATAGTTAATGTACTGTATATTACATTAACTATGATAATTGATACAAATTGTATTCACTGTCAACTGAATGCTGGTAATTGAAAAGCTTCTAGTTTATACTGTAAGTAACAAGAGATTCATGGAAAAAGAAAGAGTGTTTGGTTTCCCTTGTGGTTCATTGACTCACAGGTCAGTTTTGTTCAGACCACAAGATCGGAAGTGGCTAAAAAATCAATAAAAAATATTTTTTACCTTCAACTTTAGCACTTTGCCTTTAACATCTAGCACTAAAAGTTTAACAAGTATATATCGAAGTCTTTTCCATAATTATATTTTAAGACAAACATTTATGCTTATCATGCAATTCAAGCATTGAATTACCAGTCACTGATTCTAGTTCTGTTAAAGTATTACAGTGGTGTGAAAAACTATTTGCCCCCTTCCTGATTTCTTATTCTTTTGCATGTTTGTCACACAAAATGTTTCTGATCATCAAACACATTTAACTATTAGTCAAAGATAACACAAGTAAACACAAAATGCAGTTTTTAAATGATGATTTTTATTATTTAGGGAGAAAAAAAATCCAAACCTACATGGCCCTGTGTGAAAAAGTAATTGCCTGAACCTAATAACTGGTTGGGCCATCCTTAGCAGCAATAACTGCAATCAAGTGTTTGCGAAAACTTGTAACGAGTTTTTTACAGCACTCTGGAGGAATTTTGGCCCACTCATCTTTGCAGAATTGTTGTAATTCAGCTTTATTTGAGGGTTTTCTAGCATGAACCGCCTTTTTAAGGTCATGCCACAACATCTCAATAGGATTCAGGTCAGGACTTTGACTAGGCCACTCCAAAGTCTTCATTTTGTTTTTCTTCAACCATTCGGAGGTGGATTTGCTGGTGTGTTTTGGGTCATTGTCCTGCTGCAGCACCCAAGATCGCTTCAGCTTGAGTTGACGAACAGATGGCCAGACATTCTCCTTCAGGATTTTTTGGTAGACAGTAGAATTCATGGTTCCATTTATCACAGCAAGCCTTCCAGGTCCTGAAGCAGCAAAACAACCCCAGACCATCACACTACCACCACCATATTTTACTGTTGGTATGATGCTCTTTTTCTGAAATGCTGTGTTACTTTTACGCCAGATGTAACGGGACATGCACCTTCCAAAAACTTCAACTTTTGTTTCATCTGTCCACAAGGTATTTTCCCAAAAGTCTTGGCAATCATTGAGATGTTTTTTAGCAAAATTGAGACAAGCCTTAATGTTCTTTTTGTTTAAAAGTGGTTTGCGCCTTGGAAATCTGCCATGCAGGCCGTTTTTGCCCAGTCTCTTTCTTATGGTGGAGTCGTGAACACTGACCTTAATTGAGGCAAGTGAGGCCTGCAGTTCTTTAGATGTTGTCCTGGGGTTTTTTGTGGCCTCTCGGATGAGTTGTCTCTGTGCTCTTGGGGTAATTTTGGTCGGCCGGCCACTCCTGGGAAGGTTCACCACTGTTCCATGTTTTTGCCATTCGTGGATAATGGCTCTCACTGTGGTTCGCTGGAGTCCCAAAGCTTTAGAAATGGCTTTAAAACCTTTACCAGACTGATAGATCTCAATTAGTTTTGTTCTCATTTGTTCCTGAATTTCTTTGGATCTTGGCATGTCTAGCTTTTGAGGTGCTTTTGGTCTACTTCTCTGTGTCAGGTAGCTCCTATTTAACTGATTTCTTGATTGAAACAGGTGTGGCAGTAATCAGGCCTGGGGGTGACTACAGAAATTGAACTCAGGTGTGATAAACCCCAGTTAAGTTATTTTTTAACAAGGGGGGCAATTACTTTTTCACACAGGGCCATGTAGGTTTGGATTTTCTTTCTTCCTAAATAATAAAAAACATCATTTAAAAACAGCATTTTGTGTTTACTTGTGTTATCTTTGACTAATAGTTGAATGTGTTTGATGATCAGAAACATTTTGTGTGACAAACATGCAAAAGAATAAGAAATCAGGGAGGGGGCAAATAGTTTTTCACACCACTGTATATTTATATAGTTTAGGATGGTATCTACCATAATTTCACAGACTGATGCAAAGCAATCAGTAAAATAAGTAAATATCAATATAACGACCGAGCACAAGGAAATGAATTAATTTGCCCGGTTGAACAAAAAGTTAATTTAGCAATGCATTAGTATGGGTGCAGTGTGTTATCATTCTGAAATCATATTGCCATTATCACCACAATGCATTTCCATTTTGATGCAGGAGACGAAATAGACTGTGATCTCCAGTGCTGCAAGCTACCAACAATATGTAGAGAAGCGCGATAAAATGTATACACACTTCAGCATGAAAATATACGCCTCTATATTGACGGTCACATGATAGCATCAACGATGGTGTGAAAACTGTAGAATATCTTAAGAGGAAACATGCTACACATTGCTGCCATAATTCAATTAGAGTTTTTAAAACGAGCATAGATAACAAATATTGAAGTGTGGATACATTTTTGTGGACCCCTCTGTATGGCGAAGTTCACAGAGATATGAAGATGATAGCACTGTTTGACTGTACAAAGTGAAGCCACACATGCCGACCTCATAAGAACAAAGGTGTTTCCACTGCCTGTGATCCAGACACCGGCCATACTGATCTCGTGTTTTTCCATCTTTGCATATCTCGTATATCTTTAGCTCACAGGCATCCCCTTTTTGGGTAGATTGGTACCCCAGAGCGCAGTGACACTGCCCATCGCTGGCCTGCATGAAGGAAAAAACATAAATAAGTAGATCATATGTTAAAAACCCCATTCTTTTGTACAGGCTTGAGCGATGGTGAATTGTCTACTGAGCTTGGTTTTCATGTGGTTGAATCTGACTTTCAAGCGTTTCATAGTGAAGGGTAGACAGACAGAAAGTGTAACCTAATCGCCACTAGTGGGAAACATGAGTGGCTGTTCTTGCCGGAGACTACAGATTGCATAACTGGATACTGCTGGTCTGTCTGCATACAGTTACAGACATATTGAAACAAACTAACAAAAAAAGCAGGTATATGGGCTCACCTGGAAGACTTGGCCGTCTACTTGGCATGCACATTTTTCCTGCCCAGGTAGAGGCTGTTGTGCTCTGGATCCACAGGGCAGACAGGCAGACAGACCCTCAATGGGAGCATAGTGGTGTGGAGGGCAGCTGATACAGTCGTTGATGTGCTTGGCCCAAAAACTCGGCGTGAACATTCCTCTGGGACATGGCACTGCGGTTTCACTGCCTTCTAGACAGTAGTGACCTTTTTTTTCCAAGACACAAAAACATTCATACGTACCTTTTTCTTTCCTTAAGGGCACTAGTCGTATTCTTTAAAGAAGTTTAAAATGACAATACGAGCAGACAACAGGTACAAAATACTTTTGGTCTCACAAGGTATTCCTATATTCCCATCCCTAACGGCAAGAACACCAGGCACCTTACCTGGCTGACAAGGAGGCTGACGATGATGTACTTTTATGGCGCTCAGTCCGAAAGCAATCCTTATTGCAAGGCTAGACAGGAAAAAAAGAAGGACTTGCCAGCAACAGTACCTAGTTTCATGCATCATCTTGCAGTGTTGAGTACCATGCTCTGAGATGGTTCTCAGGGAAACAGGAAGCACTTTCTCTCCCAGGCTGAATGATTCATGAGGAGTTAGGTGTCACACATGCCATTGGGCAAAGACAGAGGCTACCCAATGCGGCCAGGTCATATTGCAGCCTTTTTGAAACTGATTACTGATTTGAGCTGAGCTTTACCTGTCTCTCATCACCTGGTTGTGTCTGTAAAAGCTGTAACTTTTATTAACAGTGCATTTTAAAGTGAATGAAAATTGCAGTCCATTTTTCATCTTCCTTGCCTTAATTTCTTTTAGTAATGACAAACCAGTTTAAACTAACAGGAATGATTGACTAGTGTTTACTTTCCTAAAAACAATCATGCCTTGCCTGTTCAGTTGCAAAGCTTCTGCTGATTTCTGGGTTAAAGTTGAGTTCCCTGAGAGCACAGTGAGGGGGCGTCCAAATAAAATCAGATATTTCGTGTAGAGCTGATTGGCATTTACAGAAAACTTCAAGCACTGTACGGTGATGAGACTCTAAGTTGCAGTAAAATATTTGATTGGTGCAAATGTTTTGAAGAAGGCAGTACTTCCTTGGTCACTGTGGTGTAGTGGTTAGCACTGTCGTGTTGCACCTCCAGGGTCAGAGTTCGATTCCCGGCTCTGTGTGCATAGAGTTTGCATGTTCTCCCTGAGCTTGGTGGGTTTCCTCTGGGTACTCTGGTTTCCTCCCACAGTCCAAAGACACGTAGGTTAGGTTGATTGGCGTACCCAAATTGCTCGTAGTGTGTGAGTGTATGTGGGTGCCCTGCAATGGATTGGCACCCTGTCCAGGGTGTACCGCACTTTGTGCCCTAAGCCTCCTGGGATAGGATCCTGGCCTCCTCACTACAGGATAAAGCGGTATAGACGATGAATGAGTGAGTGAGTAAGTGAGTACTTTCTTGAATCACAGTCCTAGCCGAGGGGGCTCAGAGTCCACCAGAGTCGTGCAAAATGAACATTCAGCTAGTAGAATTGTGGAACTTTGGAACAGATGCACCTGTCTGTAAGAACTGAGCACACAATCATTCACAAACACGGCTTGCACCTTGCAGGAACTCAGCTGGGAGATATTGTCAAATTAACTTCCACATGTTTGGGCCGTTAAAGGAGTTCCTGGGAGGCCAGCATTTCAGATGTGAAACAGGCGGTCCAATCATGGCTCCAGCGTACTGAGAAAACTTTCTAACCTAGAGAACCTTTCTTTCTAAATAGTTTTCAAGCAGTAGTAAAACACTGGGATGAGTGCATTAGTGTGTCACTGGACAGCTAGTTTTTACTTTCATTACTGTGTTCTTTTACTATGCACTTTGGATATATGAGGTTTCCACAGGAGCGATAAATGGATAATAATATTTGAAGTAGTTGGAAAAATATACTGTTTATACTATTGCAGGGGTAATAGTTTACTGACCTGGATGCACATTACTGTATATTATGTAATCTTTTAATGTAGTTTCCTTTGGCATATATGTAGAAACTATGACCTAAATTTCATCATAAACTAGACTGGCCTTTCACCTACTTGCAATACGTAACTTATTGAAAGCAAGCTTGCTGACCCTGTGAGACATAAATATCTACCTGGATCATCTCAAATGAGGTAATATTTTGCTGATAATAGTTAATTATTAGACACACTGTATAATGATAATACAATGTCTCCTTCTACTCCACAATTCTCTGTGAGGTTTATACATGCCATTCGTCATTAGACTGTTATATATAAATATTAGTCCACTGTAGTCCATTTAAATCAAATTTTTTGGTCACACAAAAAGTATAGTGACAATAATAATAAAATATATAAATATATACACACCACTGTATATTGGGTGGCATGGTGGTTTTAGCACTGTGGCCTCACACCTCCAGGATCGAGGGTTCCTGTGTGCCAGGAGGTTGCATGTTTTTCCCGTGCTTGGTTGGTTTCCTTCAGGTACTCCAGTTTCCTCTGACAGTAAAGACAGGTTAGACTAATTGGTGCAGATTAGTCTAAAATTGGTTTTGGCATGTGAATGAATCTTGTCCAGGGTGTACATCACCTTGTCCCTAAAATATCCTGGCATAGGCTCCAGGCAACCCTTTTCAGAATAAGCATTACAGAATAAATAGATGCCACTGTGTATGTGGTATAAA
This sequence comes from Clarias gariepinus, assembly GCF_024256425.1. Classification (NCBI taxonomy): domain Eukaryota; kingdom Metazoa; phylum Chordata; class Actinopteri; order Siluriformes; family Clariidae; genus Clarias; species Clarias gariepinus. The sequence goes on along the minus strand of NC_071110.1, from coordinate 24,266,259 downwards.
GTACAGATACTGTATGTACAGTTGCATTTAATGCAATACAATGCAAATAAATGCATAGTATATATCAGCAATATCATTGCGTATATATCATACGTTTAATCATAGGTACATCTTTTGGAATTTGCACTGGTGGACATCATGTACTTAAAAAATTAATTAATGTACAAATGTGACCATTTGGAGATTAATACCTTTAAACATTTAATACCATTACATACTGTAAACATTTCAAGGTAAAAGTCCAAAAGAAAGTAAGCATTATTTTTTTTTTGTTTGTTTAGTTGGTTTGGGTTTTTTTCCCCTTTTTGTCCAGAGATCACAAACTCAAGATCCAACTATGCCAAAAGGCAAAGCTGCAAAATTGGCTGTCCTCTGGGTGGGAGGGATCTCATGTTCTCTTTCCCGTCAGTATCAGCAACACTTGCCAATTGCAGGTGTTTGTAAGCTCATGTATGTGGAAGATGATAGACAGTCCTGCCTTGTGAGGCAGCATGAGCATCATTTCAAATATATGCATTTTGTTGGGTTCTTGTGTCTTGTTGCTTGTGTGCAACTGGGTGACTTGCTGTTGGGTGAGAATTGGTAGTTGACCATAAAAAAAAACTCAAGGTACAAAGTGATAATCTTGAAAGGGGTTCGACCCCAGGAAGGAAGTAAGAAAGGAACGGTTGTTAGATTGTGACATCATTTTCTGATTTTTTTTTTTAACAAAAATTAGGGCATGAAGCTACTGTCCCCTTATTATTAAAGTAACTTTTGCTCAGCAAGTTAAAACAAAACCTTACAATGATTAAATCAGAGCAGTGTAAAGTTTGCAGTGGTGGTTTGGGGAGCCATGTCATCTGCTTGCGTTGGTCTGCTGTGTTTTATCAAGTCCAAAGTCAGTGCCGCCATCTACAAGACAGTTTTAGAGCACTTTATGCTTCCCTCTGCTGAGTAGCTTTATGGAGATGTTTATTTTCATTTTTTAGCAGGACTTGGCACCTGCCCACATTGCCGAAAGTACAAATAGGTTTAAAGAGCATGGTATTCCTGTGCTTGGTGGGTTTCCTCTGGGTACTCTGGTTTCCTCCCACAGTCCAAAGATATGCAGATTAGGCTAATTGGCATTCCCAAATTGCCTGTAGTGTGTGAATGGGTGAGTGTGTGTATGTGTGTGTGTGCCCTGCGATGGATTGGCACACTGTCCAGGGTGTACCCTGCCCCGTGCCCTAAGCCTCCTGGGATAGGCTGCAGGTCCCCGCGACCCTAAATACAGGATAAAGCAGTATAGACGATGAGTGAGTGAGTAAGAGTGGTATCCTTGTGCATGATTTGCCAGCAAACTCGCCTAAAACCCATAGAGAATCTGTAGGGTATTGTGAAGAGGAATATGTGAGACACAATTTATATTTTCATTCTGGTAAAAAATTTGAAATATTTTGGATTTTTGTACAAATCTGTACCAGACTTGCACATGCATGTTATAAACAACATCAACTTTGATTGTGTTAAAAATACTTTTATGGACTTTGAATGTTCTCTCCATGCTTGGTGGGTTTCCTCTGCACACTCCGGTTTCCTCACATGTGGCCTACATTTTAGAGCACTTACTTCTACTGAGTAAAAAAAAGGTTAATTTGTACTTGTACTTGTACTGGAGTACATTTTAAACAAGTACCTGTACTTATACTTGAGTATTGAATTTCTGCCACCTTCCCAGCAATTATTTCTCATGCTCTAGCTTTTACAATTTTAAAGGAAATAGATGTGATAAACTGGTCCTTCAGTACATACAGGTCATCAGCTGACTTCATTTTAATGCCACATAACGTTGCTGCGCCTAGTCCTGACCAACTGAAGCATCCCCAGATCATAACACTTTTTTGGTTGTCCTGTCTTGTGAGTTGTCATCACATTGTTTATGTGGAAATGCTCCTACTGTCTCTAGTAAACAGTGCTGTGATTTCTTCTATCAGTTATTACCTTTATTAAGTGCTTAGGTGACCTCCATTTATGATTCTTAATAATGGTTAATTATTACACGTAGTGTTATGGTAATACAATAAAGGTTTAGCACAGTCCTTACATGTTTCTACTGTATATTGTGTTGGACCATACAATAACTGTTTTTAATACTTGATCATTTGACCCCTTTGAAATGATGTTTTGGGGGATGTTGGCAGTGCAGCATACTTCTCCAGAGAAACAAAGAAGATCTGGGTATGAAGCAAAACGAAAAAGAACATTTTGCCTGAATGGAACAAGAGCTATATTTTTCCATTAAAAAATGATGAGATTGTACAACTTATGTACTGCAAAAAACATTGTGAAAATTTTGCCAAAGCCAATCAATGACTTTGAATCAAGCAACATTAATCTTATCATGTATTTCCTCATTTCATTTTTCTTTTTACTACATTTTGATTATGGGACAGTCCACGTTCACTTTGACAAGTTTTAACATTTTTTTTTTTTTTTTTGGGGGGGTCAGGCTCAGGGATTAGACTGAGGCCCTAAAGATGCAAGCAGGCACAAACAGAAATAGCTTTTTTATTAAAGCTGCACATACATAAGCTACAACGGTGTTATCCCTTTACGGTCCGGTTCTCAACTGCTTACACACCAAATAGCCTTTTCTCAAAAAACAACTAGTCTAGCTTTGCCTCCTCAGGCCAGAAATACACACAGTGTGTTCCACTAAGGAGTACTACATTAACAAGAGATTGTTTTACATGTCTTTCATTCCATTAACAGTATTACAGGACGAAATAGCTATAAAGGGAAATTCATAACTACACTTCATAGCTTAGTACCTTATTACAGGAATTCTCTTAAGGTTCTTATTTGGCATGTGAAGATGTCTGTGCAAGAGGAATGTGCTGGATTGTGATGGTTTTTAAACACCTGGCAGTCTTCCTAGCAATTGTGTCATCTGCTTGTACCCTGTGTTTGTGTGTGTATATATGTGTGTGGGTGGGTTATTCCTGGTCTGAGTGAACTTTCTACAGACTTTATGACTTTACAAAATATGCCTCCTTTTAACCTGAAAAGATTCCTAATCTTTGTTCCTGCGTTTTAACATTTTCATATTAAGGATTTTTTTTTTCCAGCCAAAAAAATAAATAAATAAAGTAATATTATTTTATATTCTGTAATTGAATTTTTTTGACTTGTTACCCTGTAATAGTTTTGAAGGAGCTTAAAATTAATCATCTCTTTGGTACTTTTTAAAAATATATCAAATATATCAAATATACTGTATCTTGGTAATATAATCAGATAATATACTGATGTTTTAAAATTGAATTTTCAAAGCCAACACAACCCAGTGTTAAGCAATTATTAATATTATTAATCTATTAGATTCTGTTACTATATAGGATTTTTGCTTAAAGCTTCATCCAAACATCCCGATATAGTTTGATTTCAGGTTAATGGGTTCTTACATGTTTATCTAGAGTTAATACTATTTTCAGTAATCATTTACAGCTGGGAAAGAGTTAGCAGAACTCCGAAATAATCTAACCCAACATGGAACTGTTTATTTACACTGCTTTTAGCATACTACTATTCATTAATTATAAACTAGTTATCCCTGATGATACAACCTTATGCACTTATGTGCTTTTTCTGTTTTTATTTCCTACTGATAAAAAAAAAATCAATAAAGAAATCAATGTTGCATAATATTTAAAGTGATAATAAGTGACGAATAAGCACACATTTTAATAAGCTGGTTATTGATTTTCATTTTCACATTATTAGAAGTTTATACTTAATGTTCAGTGTAAATTCAAGAAAGTCTAACACTCTTTTTGTCCTATTTGACATGCAGTGTCACGTTCGGTTGTGTGTATTCTCTTTGCTTCAAGGACTTCAAGGGCAAACAGGGACAGAAGATAAAAACATTAAGCACGTTCAAACTGTTTGCCTACGGGAAATAATCGATAACCAGAACAAGTGCAATTCCACTCACTTCACTTACTATATGCTTTAGTAAATAATGTCAAAATAGTTTTGGGTTTTCTATTAAGTGTTAAAGTTTTGTAGGTGTAATATACTAGGAATTGCAGCTGAACATGAAGAGACACATAAAACTAAATTTTATATGAAGACAAATGAAACAAACAGCACCTTTCTGAGCAGAATACAAACCAATAGAACAATTTTGTTCTCTGTACATTAGATATCAGAGTGAATGTAAATGATAGAAAGTGTTTGACAAACAACCTTGACATTCATGGATTGCAAATGATGTTCCTGCAAAATGAGACAAATATAATTTTCACTTATTCTAAGTATTTTCCTCAGACACACAAGGATGACTAAAACAAACTTTGCATGCTTTTTTAAATGCTTTGAATTTACACAATTGGCAAAAATGCACCAACCCATGGCTGCATTCCATAATCAAACATGAGGCATGGGCCTACTGGCAGGTCAAAATAGTGGGTGACGTGAATGAACTAAATGTGTTTTATGGACTTTTTGGTGAATTTCCAGTCCAGAAAAAGGACATTTACACAATTTCCCCAGCAGTCATGGACTTCTGTAATAGGTGGCTCACATTAATGAAACTTAACCTGGTAAAGAAGGAAGTTAATGTTTTTCATATTGCTTTAAATGTTTTTTCATAATCTTGAACATTTTTTGTAATTAAAAAGATTTTGTATGCACAAACCATGACACTTTGTTCTTGTTTCAGTGTGCTGCCAGAGTGACTCACTACAAAACACAATCATAACATGAACTTGCTTTTTATGATTTTTTAACAATAGATCTTGTAAATAATTTTGACACAAAATACACAAACACAACTACAGGCTGGTTATTTAGTGTGACAAAACTGAAAACACATGAATTTACAGTATTGTGCAAAATCATACAAAATTCACACTGATATAACCGAAATTCTTTTTTTAAATCATTAGGCATTTGTGCCTTTTAACACTATTGTGACTCAGGAACCAAGAACAAAGTATTTTCCTTGCAAAATCCTATTTTTTTATACTAGAATAACTTACACAGGGTTTTTTTTTAACCTGCCAGGCACTCATATTTATGGTCATTCCTTTAACTTATATTTAGTTAGATATACATGTTTACCACCCTGAACCAGCATGTAAGCCACATCAGGTAGTAAAATCATCAGAAGCAGCTTTGACCTAACCTAAGCTGCAGTGCGTCATTCCCGACCTTGGTATGACGGCACCAGGATTACTTTGAAGAAGAGTTGACAGGAATGTTTCAGCTATGAGTCAGCCAATCGCAGGGAGCAGTACCACTTCTAGTGGTGTTCTGCTATCATACTGACCCTCCACGTGGTATCTGTTGACACAGGCAATGTGCAGGAAGGTCTCTGATAAGAGATTACTTTAAAAGGCCGGATTGAGAAGTGTACCTTACAGACCCTGCCTGCAAGGTAAGAGCTGAACGCATTACATTCATGATATTTTGACTTAGGCTATAATGTCTATAAGCTCTGTGATGTCTAGCTTGTCTCTACTACATTTCAGAGTGGACACAAAAGTTTTCTCTGAAGGAAAAAAACATGCTTCTATACGTGCTTTTTGCTATGACACTGGGAACCACAACAGGTTTGTATCCCTTGGTATCGTCAGAGTTCAGCTTTCTTCATAAAACAGCCTTCATTTTTTTTTGTCATGAAACAGAAAAATGAAGCTCACACATTTGTGCTTTGTCTACCATATAGCATTTCCTGTCAATCAAGGTTCTGCCAGTCGAGAAGGATTTTGGAGTCTCCAGGATGAGAGTACAAATCTAGCCATTAATAAAAAAGATGCCACCAAGCAATTTGAGTGAGTTTTTTTTTAGAGTGCTTCATATTTATTATTAATTATAAAATGAAAAGTGGGTATAAAAACAACAAATCAATTTATATGTTGCAGTGGAATGTGGAAGAATCATGTCGTGAGCAGTGACCTTTACTCTACAGATTCCCTAAACACTATGGCAGCTGATCTCCGACACAAACTAAGCCAGGAGTCAGACCGTCTACGAGCTCGCTTAAAACAGGAACTTATGGATCTCCGTCAGAGGCTTTCTCCCTTCCCCAGCCACCCCCATGACACCACAACTAATGTCCAGGATCTTCTGTCTCCCTTTACCAAGGGCCTCCAGATCGCTCTTGAATCCAACACGCAACAACTCTGCAGTAATTTAACAATGACGATCCAAAGGGTTCGTTCCGCTGGACCTTTACTATACCAAGAGGAAATCGAGAAGATTAATCAAGCTATGGACGAGAATCATAAGAGAAGAACCGCTGCCTTTGAGGACTTTAAAACTAAGGCCTTTGAGGCAATCGAGGAGGAAAAAGACAGCAGTAGGAAGGATCTTTGGGAGGAGGTGACAGCCAGGCTGGGCCAAGAGATCTGTTCATTCAGTTTGGAAGTACAGGGGAAAATGGCAGCACTGAAGGTCACATTAACAACACTCCTCACATCATTAGACCCCTTAGAAGACGAAATGGTTTCCAAAGTGGACCAGTTCTGTGAGGGCTCCTCATCGCAAAATCATAAATTTATTGCTGATTTAGTGCAGCAAATATCTATGCTTGAGGAAAAGCAGAGTAAGGGTGAGCCATCAAGTCATGTAAACATAGATTCCATACAAGAGGATTTCTCGACCAGACTAAACGCCTTACTCCAGGACATTGTACACACTATCAACTAGCGCAACGCTTCGCATTCACATTAGAATGAGCTCTTTAATGTAAATAGTGAAAACATGAACCTGTACAGTGTGAATTATTGTATTTTTATAGAAACATGTCTCTGTTAAGACACTTTTTTTAATAAATAAAAGAAGAATGTAGTGTCTGTTTGTCTTCTTTACAAACAGTCCAATACAAAAAACACCAATAAACCCTTTTTTTAAATGCAGTTTATTGAACTTTGCATAATCAATATCTAAAGTGTTCAATTTTTTTAAATGCATGTAAATTAAAGCATAAAAAGGGTCTGTGTGTATGTGTAGGCTGTATATATATATTTTGCCAATTGTTGTCTTCTCAAGTAAAATTAACAAAAATTGTATCTGTATATAAAATGTAATTCATTAATTTTAGGATTGGGAAATGATACAAATCAACACACTCTGAATAAATAGTAGTTTGCCACAATTATTTCTAGAGTGAAATACAGTTGACACAATGTATGTAAACCTCTCAAGATAAGATTATCAAAAAATGATGTGGCACATCTTCAAATGAACTGTAAGTGCTACAATAAACACTTTTATTCTTATAAAGCAGTATATAAATTCCTCAAGTTAAACACAAAATGTTGTATTTACAGATTGAGATGATTTTAAAATACTTTTTTTATAATCTAGGGTATCTAGTTAGATGTTAGATGTTCTTGCGATGCACAATAAGAAATAGATACAGTATACTAAGCTGTCTTTGAAGTTCAGCTCTTGTTGCTTGATGACTGGCTGGCTCTGCTGGCTCTTTTCTTTAAAAACAGGTCACCAACCTACCAGACTTTCTTCATCACAAACCATCCAGCCAGAACAAGTAGCAATACACCAGCAGTAGCAAAAATAGTCCCTACCACCACCCCAGCAATGTTCTCCTGGCCTCTGTTGGACAATCCCGGGCCTCCTGCTGAAGTAATAAGTCAAGTCAAATTTTATTTATATTACACATTAAAATGACTTTCATTAACCAAGGAGTGTAAGATAGCTTAAGGCTAAAGCTTATAAATGAAATAAAATCACACCAATAATGATTTTAATTAAAATAATAGAAATAAAGATATATGAATCAAAAATAAATATTTATACACTTTCGTTTTTGATAATTAATATACATCCAAAACATATTTCAACTTAAAATTTATATAAACAAATACATGAACAGTGAGGTGGCAAAATAAGATTTTTGGCAGTTTTTTTTTTTTTAAATGGCAGTTTTAGGTTTTGTTTAGATTTGTTTTGTTTTTTGAAAAAGCAAATAGGATTACAAGTTGTTACAAAATATTTTGAATAAACTATTTTTAACTTTTAAAAAGCAAAAATGCCAAAATTATTTATCAGATTAGTTTTGATTATGTCACTAAGAATTAGGGATGATTTTGAAAAACAGTATCAACTCCTACTCTAACAGTTTTGTTCCAATGGATAAATCAGCCTTTAATTGTGTTTGTGGAAGTGTAAATATACAATGTAGCGTTAATAATAATGTCTGTTGAGACTTATTTAAAAACATAGCAGTTGATTTTAGTTGTACACAAAGCCTTTTTGATTACAAAGTTTGTTATGGATTATGAGAAACATTATACAATATAAAATATTAAATTTACAATGCATTGTTATCAGACTTAATTACACAGTACAGGGATGTCCTGTGTAATTAGACATCAACATCGCATATCTGTTGTCCCAAAAAGTTTATAATAGGGTTCAAATAGAGTCCACCGGCTGATCAACTCCATGCCACATTGATGCATTACTAACAATAATTTGCCAAAAAGAATAATCTGAAAATGGGATTGATCTTATTTTTCTGTTAAACTGTTCATATATAATATGGTTGAGCTGGCTACCCAGCTTTTTAACCCTACTGTAACTTCTTTGAGAGTAGCTTCTCATTTCTTAAACAACCATGTCAGAAGACTTTCCTCAGGTCATGGCAAAGATACAGTTACTCTGTTTCAGAAGAGTCAAATTGTTGTCCTGCTTCGAGAACTGAAACCCCTTATTAAAACCTGAGGATAGTGGTGAACCATCATCTTCGAGGGCAAAATGTGGTTAGGGGAAAAAGATTAATGATCATGTTCGGCAATCACTTAAACGGTTGGTGAAATCTAACTGTAAAAAAACAACATTAAAATTTCTGGTTATGTTTTATTAGTGAATGTTGGAGCATTTCCATGCTGTGCAGGCTTATCGAAACAAATAGCTCCAATTTGCTAGGGAGCATAAAGAATGGACTGTGGAGCATTGTAAAAAAGGTGATGTGGTCTAATGAGTCCAGATTTACCTTCTTCCCAGAGTGATGGGATCATTAGGGTAAGAAGAGCGGTGGAAGAAGTGAGGCAGCCATCATGCCTAGTGCCTACTGTACAAGCAGTGTTATGATCTGGTTAGGTCTAGGTTCCGCAAACTTTATGTACATTGACGTTTATTAACGTCCTTTATGGGCGTTTCAAATTTAAATGGGGTAGTACACGCATACACACTGTATGTGAGAGTATGTTTTTATAAAGGGTTTACATAAACATAAATCAAGTCCTAAATACAGGTTGCACCTGGTGGAGTTTGCATCCTTACACAGATGTGTCTATACAAGACTTTGCAAAGACAATTAAAAAGAATCACCGGATGACCTAAAACCAGCAGGAGCATCTGTTACACAATGAACAAGAAGCAGCACCACAATCATCTCCTTTCCCCTACCTCATGGGAAGCACCAGTGCTTAAAAAGAAGTATGGAGATGTGTCTTTTTAAACAGTATACTCTTATTATGTGAATAATCCAAAAATACATTACCAAATAGTCTGACCACTACATGAAGCATAGTGGTCAGACCATCATAACAGCTGATTATTTAAAATAGGTACTAGGACTAGAAATATGAATAGAGGATTTTAAAAGAACATATTAGAGGAGACATTGTTCTCATCCCCCGTGGAGCTGAGTCTGGGAAGATGCTTCATCTAGACATCATCTATGCCGCTTTATCCTGTATACAGCGTCACGGGGGCCTGGAGCCTATCCCAGGAGATTTTGGGGACATGGAAGGGACACCCTAGACAGGGTGCCAATCCATCACAGGGGCACTACAGGCACTTTTGATAGGCCAAATGTCTTTGAACCGTGGAAGGAAACTGGAGTACCCAGAGGAAACCCAACAAACATGGGGAGAACTCCATGCACACAAAGGCGGGAATCAAACATGCGCGGGAATCAAACCCTGACCCTGGAGGTGCAAAACGACATAGTGTTTAATTTGTGCTGTCTTTACATTTTTTTACTGTAAATTTTCGTTGTGTATGGTTATACAGTAAATATATACTTTATACTACTTAAGACCCCTTATTCCCAGCGAAAGGCAACTTTATGGCAACAGTTTGGAGAAGACCCTTTTTTATTTCAACATGACTGTGTCCCAGTGCACAACTTGACTGGCCCACACAGAGCCCTGACCTATATACTATCAAGCACCTACAGTATGGAATGAACCGGAATGGAGCCAGACCTTCTCGTCCAACATCTGTGCCTTACCTCTTAAATGCTCTACTAAATGAATACGCACAGATTCCCACGACCATATGCAATGATGTATGTATGCACTAGAAGTAAATTAAATGTTTCAGAATATTTATTTTCCTTTACTTTAAATGGCAATGAGTTGTAAAGCATTGGAAATCCACATAAAACAAAACTTTTGGATCAAAATATAAAATTACATTTATAACATAAAGCTAAGAACTTCTTACCATACGCAGAAGCAGTTGGTTCAGGAACTGAAAAAGCGAAGGGTTACAAGTCCTTTTCAATGATAGACATACAGTACTGTTGGTATTTTGCATAAACTAAATAAAGGCATCACGCATATATCTTATTGTGAAGCTTATACGTTCACTTACTTTGGGCAGCTGTATAAAGTGGCCCCGTTGTCAATGTTGCTGTGTTCAGTTGTCCAGACTGCACCTCCGCAAATCTCTTTCTTCTACCATTGCAAGACTGCACAAGCAGTACAAAATTTCTTGTAAATTATATTTGTATTTGCTGTGATTCAAAAAAAGAACCAAATCAAACTCTTACATTAATAATGTTCTGGCATGAGTCAGGCTCACAGAGTCTCAGTATGCAATGAATGTAGATGGTGGACTTGTCTAGGTTGCGATGCTCCGCAAAACGAAACGTCTCAAAGGAGAACCTGCTACTTTTAGCAACCCCGTTGCTCAGGACAGTAGTCCGAGGGTCAGTATTACACCTGTGGAGAAACAAGGCTGACTCTTTATGCAAGAATAAGAGCAAATTAAGCAGAATGTAATAAAGAGTAAAAGAACGAAGATGGACAAAAGTTGTATTTCTTACACTGTGAAAAAGTCGAATTGTGAACTGTTGTTGGAGCTATAAGGCGATGGAGTTGCAAAGCAGTGGTCCAATAAGAGATTAAAGCTATAACAAATAAAACACAAATGAAAAGTTAATTATTTACTTCAAAACAAATGAACACATTTCTAATTTTTTTTTTTTACATTTGCAATTAGAAAAAGACGTGTTCTTACTTTCCAGAAAGATTAACTGCTTTCACGTCTACGTAGACACGGGTTCGCAGTTGTAGTCCACTAGGTGGGATCACCAATGGATGGGAAAGGGTAGTATCCTACAAACATATCAGGTTATGGAACTAAAATTTTAAAAAATCTTTTCAAGATGTTCAAATGAAGCTGGAAAGGGACTCACGTTGTAAACGCTCATGCTGAGGGTATCAGTAAAGCTTCCATTTTTGTCATTAGTCGCTACTGATACCGATGATCTGGAAATGGAAAATAATGCTCTTTTTAGGTCTTGATGTTTTTTAAGAAGGGCACACAAATGGTTTTATGCAGGTTTTATTCAGTATGCTCTCTTTAAAGCGGAAATTGAGTAACTTAAATTAAGTCATTTAAAGCGGAAATTGAGTAACTTAAATTAAGTCATTTAATGAAGTGAAATAGACAGGGATGGGTATGAAACTTACGCCACTATCTTGGTGTTGTTGATGAGGTACTCGAGAGGGTAACGGCAGGAAAAGTGATAGTAGAGGTCTGTGGAATAGCTGACGACACCTGCCGAGGAGGTTGGGGTGTCAATGTAACTGGTGATGACGACTGACTGGATGGTGGAGAAATCACTGAAAGGTCCAGACGGGCTGGGAATCTCATTTACAATCTGTGTGCATGACAAATAACACATTGATATATATTTTTTCCCAGGCCATATATAGGTACATATATTTCATTTTCATATCTACACATATTTACACATGATTATTTCCCTACATTGCTTTTATATACAGATGATGATACCAAAACCATTAATAAGTAAAATAGGAATGCATTGTTCTCACCTGAAGTGACTGCCGGCACAGGTTGCCCTGAGTGTCGTTGACCGGTAGTTGATACCGGATGACAGGAGGATTCACGCTGGTGTCTATAGTGCCCATGCACTGGCTATTATTGTGCATGCCATTTAGTGCCAGGCCGGTTGGGTCAAAACCAGCCCACTGTGCTGTGCATAGGTTAACCTCCAGTTTGATAATGTTGACTCCACAGTCCACATTCAGGTCATCATTATCTAATGACACAGGCAGAAAATTAATATCTGCCAACATGAGAGACATGGCAAAAGGTCAGCATGCATTTTGGGACTCACTTGGCACTCTCTCATAAAGTGAGGAGCAGTTGTAGAGCGAGAGTACGGGTTGGAGGGCCAGGGTCAGCACTGTGAAAACCAGCAAACACGGCATCCTGAAGAACAACAATGGAACGTGGATGGAGAAGATCCTAAAGAAATGATTAAGCTTTTTTACACTTGCCCAAATCAACTTTAAAGTGCATGAAAATAGTACAGACTACATTGCAAATCTTGCCTTTAGATCAATCTTTATTATAAAGGATATTTGACCGAAAATGTACAGTAGATTGATTGCATTCGGTCACTCTAGCCAAGAAGTTTTAGATGAAAAGTCAGTATACCATACCTGGTTTAGTTCTGAGACAGTTATGCACAAAGCTACACCTTATATAGTATCAGAAGTCCAGATAAGTGTGAACAGGTTGATATTTACTGTAGGTCTAGGGGATTCCCACATATCACATATCACCCCTCCCACCCGTGCTGTATATCATATACCATAGACTCACAGTTTGTTCAGAACTTAACTCTGAAGACAGTAGGAAGGTAGTGTTGCTGTCTCACAGCCCCAGGCTCTGTGGTTTCATCCTGAGCTTGGTTTTCCACCTGTGTCTACCTGGGTTTCCCTTCAACTACAGTAGCAAAAAAAACATAATGGTAGGTGGGTTGACTAGGTGTCGATGTGTGTGCATGGTATCTTGTGATAGACTATTGTCCCTTCCAGGCTGTATTCATGCCTCACACACAACACTCCCCACTCCCCAGATACTTAGAGTAAAGTCCATATCTCTCACAACCTTGACCAGTATAATGCATCTACTGGCGATGACGGAATAAACTCCAAGGATCTGAGAGGCTGACATTTAAACAGCTATATTAATGTTTTTAGGTTTTGTCATACAGCAAATTGTGGCGTTATTGTTATTACGTTGATTCTATGGCACTTTATTGGATTTTAAATAAAAATTAGATTGGCATGCACAATCGATATGATCTGTCATCAGACATTTATGCATAATACATGACAATGAATACCAATTATTTTTTAAATGTAAAAACCCATTTGTTCCATTCATTCCTTTTTTTGGTGTTCCTGGTTTTCTAGGACTGGGGCACTCATCTTTAGTAAGTAAAACAAATCCAGTGGATTTTTAATTTTTTTTACTTAGGTGATTGTCAGCTAATACCAAATATGAACAGTTTTGCCCTAAAAAAAAAAAAAAGTTCACAGCTCCCTAACTGTTTTATAGATAAGGTAGTATTATCCAGCCTTCATTCTCATTGCTGTTCTTTGAATTTTGAGGCATATACTGTAGAAGGACCTGCGCAGGTAAGATGTTTTTGAAAAGATGCTTTTCAGAATTGATTCTATCATCCTGTCAGGCACATTTCACCATGTTTTACAGTTCAGGCAGTATGTTATAGATCACACGCTGTCTCCTTCATTCATCTTCAGTAAGCACTGATCTGTTATCACGGTATGTGGGAGATCCAAAGCCTATCCCAGGAGAATTCATCCCAGATGGTATGCCAGTTTATCAAATAGCACCTCACACACAAAATGACACACATACACGCCTACAGTTCATTTTTATGGATGGAGAACCATGGGGAAATCCATGTTGGGGTTCATGCTATCTACTGTGTCACTAGGGATTATCTAATATAATGTACATACAATGTGCATAGATACTCTCATAATAAAGCTGAAATTCTGTTACTTCAGTCAAATTGTCCAGAATGCAGAATATATACTTACAAACATAGCAAAACCTTTTAAAAGCTCTCATAATTAGCTTTTGATTGCTTCATTGATTCTTACAAGTACATGAACTGCCCTCAAGCACAAAACAGGGAATGAATATACAGCTTTTATGCGTGTGGGTCCTCATTCACTTGACTCTAAAATCTGATCCATTTGGAACCAAAACAGAGTTCTAGGAGCCAATGAATTATATAATACACAGTTCATGACAGGTCACATAATAGGTGAAATGAGGTATCATCCCCCAGGGATGTACAGGTATGAATACAGGAAAGATGATATATACAACATAACACTTTGCCACAACTAATCAACTTTAGTTGGGTTTAATGCGTATAAGGTTTCAGGATCTGAGTGACTTGAGAAAGCCCTACAAGCTTGTCTGACCTAGTGAAAGGTTTTATTTGATACAAACCATACACAAATACTGTATTAAACTAAAAACACCTTGTGGTCAGATTGCATTTATCCTGCATGAGTATAAGGGATCGGTTTTACATTGCACAATTCTTTGGAGCATACAGTAGATTGTATTAAAAGCATGATGGTTTGCTAGCAGACATTAGATGTTAGTAATAAGAGCTCTAAAAAGATTTTGCCTGGAAAACAGTGAAGTATTGATATGTTTAAAAAGAACTGTTAAGAATATGAGATCAAAATATTTGTTGTATATGAGATAGTAAATATTTTTATCATTGAGTGTTTTTGCATGCATAATGTATCTGAGAATGCAAGGTTTACGCATAGCACACGGTCGGCTTTTTCGTCACAGCCCATGTTTTTTCATTAGATTTTCTTAGGAGTTTAATAAAGAAATTTGCTAGAGCGTTTTGACAGCAGTGTAAATTAAAAACAAATGTAACTGTTGATTTATGTTCTACATTAACTCCGGTGTACAGATAAAATGTAATTTGTTATTTATGACCTCATTAGTAAGTACAAACTGTACATAAAATCCTGGTATATATTTTTTTATGACATTCAGAGACACTAATTCCACAAATGACCATCCTGTAAATGTAAAGCCATAAGCTCATAATTAAGAATTTGATGTCTTCATAACTGTCACATGATTAAAACAGTGACGAATTGTGCTCTGGTTTTAATGCATGTTTTTATAAATATAATAAACGTCAGAAAATACATGATCCAGTGTCCTACTCAGTTATGTGAAATCCTAAATAAACCCTAAATAAGGGGCAGGATTTTAAAAAGGAAGGAAGGAACAAAGTGTCCCAGATGTCATTCCTATCATGCAAAGAGGAAATAAAACTATAACCTGCTATAGCTTGTTATTGTGTGTTCTTCCTGTATATATTTTCAGATGCCAACAATTGAATGATCGTATTTCCTGAAGGACCTGTGGCCATCAGTCTCATTTATGAAACCAGCTTAACAGCGTAAAGAGATACCCTGGGAATTAGAATTTGTGAGACTAGACTTTACTCTGATGCTATGATGTTATGATGTTATGATTCTATGAGTACATAAGATTCAGAAAAAGGTTCCTGCCACTGACAACTTTGGTGAATCAAAGGATTTGGCATCTCAGGTTATTGTTGGTCAACCGTTATTTGAAGTGTACACTCTGTTCTAGCTTTGCACTAGTGAAAAATATCAAAAGAAGTTGTTGAAAAGAAAAAATATCAATGCAATTATCACACTGTAAAAAGAACACAGTGATCAGCAAAATGGAGAACCGGCTATCTGCAGGAAATGTGTGAATTATGGAGTTTTGCCTGATCAGCAAGACGTGACAGTTACTTTTGGGAGGAACACAAAAGTGATGATTAATTAAATAATCTTTTATGCAAAATTATAGTCGATTTCTCCAAAATGAAACTGTCTAAAACAGTTCGTTCACATATATTTCCTTTGTGGCTTTTCCCAAGAGCTGACATGAAGCTCTGACTGACTAATTAAACTTATTTCTAATTATACTCTAAATGTACTCATATTGGACAGGGTCCGATTCATTTTACAAATCTGTTCCAAAAAAAAAAAAAAAAAAGGAGTAAACTTGAATTCAGTGAGGTGGCACGATGGTGGGGCAGTGGTTAGCACTGTCATCTTGCACCTCCTGGTTTCTGGTTCGATTCCTGCCTCGTATCTATGTGCATGGATCTATGTTTGCATGTTCTCCCTGTTTTTGGAAAGTTTTTCCTCAGGCTGATTGCCATTTCCAAATTGGCCATAGTGTGTGAATGAGAGTGTGAGTGTATGTGTATGTGCCCTGAGTTGGATTGACACCTTGTCCAGGGTGTACCCCGCCTTGTGCCCTCTGTCTTCTGGGATAGGCTCCAGGCCACACCCCCCCCCCCCGCATCCTTGAATACAGGATAAAGCAGGACAAACTTAATATAAAAAATAAGTGACTGAGTGATTTTCCTGATCAGTATTGTATCTTTATTAAGACTTTTATCCTGGTGATGGATATGCACCAGAGCCTATCCTGGGGAAACTAAGTATAAGGCAGGACTACAAGAGCAATTTTTTCCCTGGCATGTCACACATATTTATTCACATCTAGCAGTAATTTAGAGCTACAGATTCTGGCATGTTTATGTGAGGTGGGAGGAAACCGAAGGAAACAGTCAGGGACAAAGGGAAAATGTGAAATTTTATACAGACAGTGACCTGAGCTCAGGGACCCTGGAGCTGTGGAATGCAATCAGGAACCACTGTGCCACCCTGCTCAACTTTTTGTCTTTAAATGTGCTTTATAAATAAAACCGACATAACTCGACTTCATACTGACCTCTAAACCCCTGAAGTCAGAATAAAGTCAAAAAGTTATATAACAATATTCTGTATTGGTGAAACTTGCCTAATGCGAGGGAGGGGCGGGGAGAGTTGTAGAATACTACTTGTACGTAATTTTTTTACTTTTAAAATGTCAGAAATTTTTTGTTTCTCACTCATTTTCTACCACTTATTCTGTACATGGTTAAAAGGGGATTAGAGCCTAACCCATGGGCCAGGGGGGAATCGCAGGGTCCAAGAACGCACACAATACTGGCAATTTGGAAACACTAAGTAGCCTAATCTGCATGCCTTTGGACTGTGGGAGGAAACCCACCAAGCACAGGACGGACATGCAAACTTCATGCATACAGACCCGAGGAGGGAATTAAACTCTGACCCTGGAGCTGCGAGGCCACAGTGCTGACCACTACGTAAGCAGGCCGGCATACAATATATGATATTTTTTGCAAATATATATGATCAGCAAATAAAAGAGGTCTTCAAGATTGTGCATTAATGCACATTATTTGATGGTACAGAACTGGACCCATGTGCCTGACAAGACAAGCAAAAGAAAGCAGCCTACTGTGTTGTCACAGGGACCTTATACAGTACAGACCACCCACATGAGGTCAGGGTCACAGTCACAGCAGTTTTTTGGTGACTGCTGAGGAAATGAGGAAATGAGCTAGGAATTCTAGCTCTGAAGGAAACCACCCTGGTGGTCTGGCACTAAAGAAATAGGAACAGTTGTAACTCTGGGCATACTGGTTTAAAGATGTAGTATTTAAATGCATTCACTTCTTAGGACTAGTCAAAGTTTCTATTTGTTGTGCATGTAATCCTTGCATGTAAAAGAAACTTCAAAATAAGAGTTATTTGTTTCCTGCAATTAATTGCAATTTTTATTATTATTATTATTATTATTATTATTATTATTATTATTATTATTAAAATTGCTAAACTAATAAGAACAATGCCACTCTATTGTAAAAACATTAGACAAAAAAGTGAAAGAAAATATTGAAAGAAATACTACATTAAAATAGAAATGTTTTTAGATTACAAACCCCTTCTGAAATTATTACTGTTTATTATTACATAGTAAATAATTGTAATGTATTTATAGTTTAAATTATAACATCTAAAAATGACTAAAAAAAAAATGAAACAGAATTTATTATTTTGACAATACATTTTATATTGTCCTGCAAGTGTTGTCTCCATTGTTGACCTGAGCTAGCCACAGTGTGCTTTACTATATTTTGATGACATTTTTAAAGCAATTTATTGATATTATTATTTATTTGTTTGTTTATTTATTTTATTACTTTGTTTCTATTTATTTTTGTTTGAAGTATTATACATTTAATATTTTATTAATTATTTACGATAACGGCAGCAGGGTGGCGTGGTGGTTAGCACTGTGGCCTCGAAGCTCCAGGGTTGGCGGTTAAAGTTCAGTGTGTGTGTGTGTGTGTGTGAGGTTTACATGTTCTCCCTATGCTTGGTGTGTTTCCTCCCACAGTGCAAAGACATGCAGATAAGACTACTTTGCATTTCCAAATTGCCCGGAGTGTGTGAGTGACAACGCTGTACTGGGTACAGAGGATGAGTGAGTGAGAGTTTACACAAATCAGTGAAACAATGGAACTATTAAACAAATGCTACCATCTAGTGGACAACTACAGGAATTTCTTTCACTTTTGTTTGTTAGGAATGTTCTAGCAGAGTTAACCTGTGGGGTTTGGTGATGTGTAGAATGGTCTTGTGCACAAAAAGATGTCTTAAGGAATAGTCTCCGTTCTGAAGGACTTTTTAGACCCTCATTTTTAGCATAGTTTCTGGTTCTCATTTTCAGTCCGGTCCCTATACCTGAGCAGTTTCAGAGGAATGTTTTTTGTTGTTGTTAATTAAGCCACACAGTGACCTATGAATCATTTAAACATAAAAAAAAAACACCTAACTTCAGGCATGAACCAGTGAGAAATACATGCAGATGATCATGATTAGTAAACTGGTGGTGCTGTTGGAACAGACAAGAAGGGAAATGAGCTGTATGTTTAGGCACTTTGTAGCCTGTTGCAGTAAAACATTTGTTCACTTTTTTTTTATTTAAAATACATTATTTAAATTGATTTAATATGAAGGAATGAGTTGTGGCACAAGACCTTTGCGCACAGCACTGTACACTGGGTGTCAATGTAACCATCTCGGCTCAGCAGTAGGCGGGTCCATCTGTTTCCTCAAAAGTGGTCAGCACACATCAGGAGTAGGCGGGTCACTCCCTCTAGAATAACATAAAGAGCATGCAACAAAAACTGAACAGAAATACAAACACAAGGAAAAACCTACATGTTTTTTTTTTTTTTTTTTGCAATGACCAAGTCGAACTCCCCATACAGTAATCACAAAAACCTTGTTCGGAGAAATACTCAAACTCGTGTCACATTTCATTGTGTATTGAGTTTTATCACTCCCTGCTAATTTTCTTGTATTCCACAATAAACAACGTGGAATTTATCAGTGATCATTATAAAGGAAACAACTTTTGACCCATATATGAATCAGAAATTTACTACGACTATCGTGTCCCCTAAAAATTGATGTACTGCACATGATGTACTACACAGGATTGCTGTGGTGTTTATTATTATTATTGTTGTTGTTGTTGTTGTTGTTATTATTATTATTATTATTATTATTATTATTATTATTATTATTATTATTATTGTTATTAATAATGTTTTTTTATTATTATTATTATTATTATTATTATTATTATTATAGCCTTCATGGACAATTGACCATAGTACTCTTATGCTTGTTAAACATAAAATTGCAGGCTTTGTCCTCCATTTGCTGTTTTAATAGCCTGCACTTTTCTGGAAAGACTTTCCAGCAGATTTTGGTTGTCCTGCTTAATAATGACAAGCCATGTCTTCATGGACCTCAGATTGTGCACAGGGACATTGTCATGCTGAAGCTTGTTTTGGCCTTGATTTTCAGTGAAGGGAAATTGTAGCAGTGCAAAGACATCCTGCTCATTAAGTTTTTAAGTTCTTTGTGAAAACAGTATGGGGAAGGAATACATGGTTGGGAATGTCAAGCATTAACAGACCTTTGAGCATACAGTATGCAGTAGTATACTTAGAGAGAGAGAGAGAGAGAGAGAGAGAGAGAGAGAGAGAGTAAATGAAGATGATGTTGACTGTCATGTATGAAAACAGGATCTTTCAGAATACACATTTTAATCACAGAATAGTCTTTGGAAAAGCTTACCAGATCGACCTTACTTTATAATAAAATATACTGCTGTGAGTATTTTTTATATAGAGGTTAAAAAGTACTGGATGTCTAGACTGTGGGGAAAGAAATATGAATATTTTATTTACCAAACATAATAAATTGTTGTTCTTGTTGTTTTTCTTTTTTCACACTGATACTATCCCCAGCTTCAGTGCGTTTATTTTCCTTGTCAGCTTTAGGTTGAGAATGAACAGGACTAAACAAAAAGGATACAGGATATTTCTTTTTTCTTCACAAAACAGCGTTTTTCCTTCCTCTCCAGTTTCCTTTGCTGATCTTGCTGTGTTGACTCTAAGCAGAAGTCACGAGGAGGGTTGTGATTCACTTTACTGATTCGATTCCTACCAATGAGCCTTAACAAGAATCTGAAGTATTAGAGTATTTGATTAATTTGACCCATTGATTTATGACTCAAATTAAAAATAAAAAAATCTTTTATCGCCAGTGTTGGCTCAGAGTTTGTGCAGCTCACCAATCAAAAATTAAACAAAGCAATAAAGTAAAGATTTTTTGTACAAAATATAACTGATATAGTTTCGTGTTTATAGCAAATTTACACCACTGTAAAATGTGGACAATTTCAAAGCAAAACTAGCTCAAGCTACTTTTTATGTAGCTCTGTTGTACTGAAGTGTTATGGTGACATGTGGTATGCATTAGTTAGTACAGTACCTACAAAAAAAATCAATCCAAGAAAAGACAACTGCTGAACCAGTTACAGGATTATGGGAGCCCAAGGTTCACAGATGCATGTGACATGCAAAATGACCATGTGATCCACTCCTATAATGATATAAGAATAGAATTTATAATATAGAATTTCTATCTAGTCTGTATAAAATTAATAAATGTATCCCAAATAAGCAAGACAGAGATAATGTTGGCAAAGAAAACTTCCTGAGACGACATGAGGAAGAAGAACTCAAGAAGAACCAGACTCAAAAAAGAACCCATGCTCATCTGGATGACACCAAACAGTGAAATTATAAATAATTACCTTAGAGGAAAAGAGAATTATTCTGCACAGTCCATGTCTTAAAGACATTCAAAGCTATTTTGGCAGCACAAAATGGTATTAGGAAGGTGGTGTTGATACTATGGATAACGCTTCAGTTATGGAAAATCCACATAGAAATCTATATGGAGTCATCACCTTATGGACTTACTGTAAATCAGCAAGGCAGTCATATTGTGCAATTTGAATAAACCTTCATAACCTTTTTTCGTTTTCTCCATGCAGTGAGCCAGGAAAGTTGGCAGGCCAGTACTTTAAAAAGTTTGTGTACAGTCAGTTCCTTGGAATTTCTTTTTATTCAGCTGGGCTAAAGAGAAAAAAATGTCATAGTCAAATATAAATCAGTCTAATTTGTTCTTATTCTAATACGCAACTTATTGCCATTTATCATTGATTTACTCCATGCATAATTCATTGACACCTTTTCTTCCAACCCTCTTTACCTTTATATGGCCTGGACACTCCACTGCGGCTCTATCACTATAATAATCTACATGCTTTAAACAAGTGTGCAAGCCCATCATTACCAGTAAAAAGTTTGGAATGTGGAATGGAGCTGAATAATGTTCCCAGCTGTAGTCCTTGTCATTTTTGTGTCATCATCAGGGATCTCCCAGTATTCCAGCTGGGAAATCATGTTCACAGCAGATTTAAATCTGGTTGTGGTTATGGCTGCAGTGTTCCTTCAACTGCATAATGTACAGTATGAATCCTTTCTTCCCCCTCATTCCCCTTTATATTGCACAGATTGAATTTCCTGGTATGCTTTTTCATTCAGCATTTTGTCAAATAACATCTACGTTTAAAACTCATGAAAGTATTATGAAAGAAGCAGAAAAGCAGCAGAGGAGTAAGTTTGTTTTCTAGTGTGTAATAGTTGGCATACTTCTCGAGCAGTGCACACTATGTAGCACTGTAGTATGTAGTGTGGTTCGTGAGGAGGATTGTAGGACTTTGTGCACACTCTCAGTCTCACTCTCTTCACTCTTTCTGCGTGTTTGATTAGTAGCGCGACTTTTTGGACGCTGTCGAAGTGCACTTGAGCATTGATGTAAACAGCTATGTGGAGATGGATTTCATGAAGCTGATCGGAACTGTTTTGGCTGTTTGTTGTCATCCAGGCTGCGCACTAAAAGGCTTCTCCAGTAAGTATGCGGATGTGTAGTAGACTGTGTCGGGGGGGAAAACTAACGGTCAAGAGGCCTATTTAAGTCATAACAGCTGTCATATGAGGGTGCGAGGATTATATATACTTTTTTTTTTTTTTTTTTTACAATTTAAAAACTTCTAAGAACACTTAACGCTGTGATGAAAGACAACATCAAACGATAAGAGGATGAGCCAAAGTTTCGGTTGTTTATTTATAAGTAACTTTGTAACTCTTTTAACTCTTTGAAGTCTTTCAGGTTATTTGGATATTTAACTGGTGTCGGGACACGTGTTTAAATACGCAGGGTATATCCTGTGATGCGTACTATAGTGTAGTGCAGATAGTGTAACCCCTGCCAAGTGCCCATGTGTACTCTATTAACTGCAGTCTTCTTTGTGTGACTGAAATGTGGGACAATCCGGTCACAAATCAATGTGAAGGATTAGATCGCCTAATTTTACAATTAAATAATACAATATAGGACGGATATTTATAAAGGACCAGTCCATGCAATAATATAAATGCATTTCGAGCACATCATCAAATGATAAACAACGATACCGAATCCGATCTGGATAGGAACCGATTCTGAATCCCTTATCTGAGTCACTGCCTCTGAATCCAGGCTCTACAGGAAACTGATTGTGAAGTTTATTTGATTTATTTTATCCTATCTGTACAGGGATTCATTCCGAATCCAATCTGTAAAAAGACAGCTCTGAATGATCCAAATGATTTCCTCATCCATCCAGTACAGGGATTAAATCGGAATCCAATCTGCACAGGAAATGACTCTGAATCTTTTTTCTTATCTAATCTGTAACAGTCCTGAATTCAGTCTGACTATTTTGATCCTGATCAAAATACTGTATATAGGAACCCACTCTGAATTTGATGTGAGATTCCAATCCAGTCTCTACAGAAAACATTATTGAATCTAAACTGATGTTATCAGTTGACCTGTACAGGAATCTACTCTACATCTGATCTGTTTATCAGATCCCGTCTGTACAGGAACTGAACTGAATTTGGTCCCATTTTCTTTTCTGATCTGTGAGGCATGGTGTTGGTGCTTAGAAGTGTCTCCCTTAAAAGAAACATTTTCAGATAGGTTTATATAACAATTTATATATATCTCCTAAATCCATTCTTAATTTTTTTGTTAATATGCATGCACATTTATATTGTTATCAAGAAACAGGTTTGCTAATTACAATTTCATGCTCTTTTGTGTAGTGTTCATAACTTTTTAATGATCTTAATTGTCATTTAGATGAAACTTGACCAATTTAGATATTTCATAAAAAGACCTGAAAGAGCGTATTATTCTAAAATGCAATGTTGTTACAACATAAATTTGACATGGTCACAGACACTACAGTTTTTTGGCTTTTTTAAGCTTTTACCAAAAAAACTATTTAAGCAACTGTTTTTATCTATCAAGTCATATGCTTCTAGAAGCTTACACCAATTTTAGTGTCAATACTCTTGGATTAGTTAGTTCCATGCTGCATTAAGTTCAGAAGTAGCTTCTTTGGCACATGCATTTTGTGTATTATATGTATTACATAAAAAAATTAAATCAGCACAAATATTGTGTTTTGGTCAATAGGAACTGAATATGAATTTAAACAGACTGATCTGGTCTGCACAGGATTCTAAATGCAAATTGGTTTTCTGATTTACAGGATTCTCAATTCAATTATCTAATTACTGCAGGAAATAATACTATAAATAATTTTTTTTGACTTAATTTTTTATTTCGCCTGCATGTTGCAGTCTGCAAAAGAGTTAGTGTACAGTTTGCATTACAATGCATATGTATTTGAGTTGTATTTTTCCATGTATTTTTTTCCTCTGATATATGCATGATTAGGGCTCCTCACATATTCTGGAAAACCTGGACATTTATAAAAAAAAAATTCTAGTATGCAAGCACTTAAAAGAGAATATGGTAAATGATTCTGTACAGCGTATTGGTGTCCTGGCCAACTGAAATTGCAGTATCTGAGCAGAATGTGTATGCTTGTATAAACAAAATATAGAGTAAAACTTGGTTGAGTCATCTTAAAATGAATAAGTCATAGTAGTTACTAAACAATGTGCTTTAAGATGACTCAACCAAGTAAAATGAATTTCAGGAGCTGCTTTTCTGAGTTTAAGAGTTTAAAAATGCTGGCAGATGTGAGTCATTTTAAGATGGCTTTCCATGTATAACAGCTGTTTCATATATAAGTCATGGAAAATGTCCTGGACAACAACAAAAATAAAAAAATAAATAAATAAGAGAGATTTTCTATATACAGTGGGAATGGATCTGATTCAATTTACTTTTTTCTTTTATAGTTATTTTTCCAGTGGCCATTTATGTCATAGTAAGCTTTTATTAAATTAAGCAGGTTGAATATTGTTAAATATTGTGCATTTTGCTACACAGGTCAGCGCATATGTCGTCGGGGTACTGAGAGACCGTGTTATAAGATTGCTTACCATCACGACAGTGGGAACAGGGTGAGTTTTGAGGAGGCCAGGAGAACATGCAGAGAAGACGATGGTGAGCTGATCAGTATTGAAACAGAAGGGGAGCAGAGGCTAATGGAGATGTTTATTCGAGGCGCGCCAGGCGCTGAAGGCGACTTCTGGATTGGACTACGAAGGAAACAAGGCTACAAAGAGTCAGGAGCTGCAGATTGCTCATCCCAGTATTACTGGCTGGACCACAGCCAGGCCACCTACAGGTATGACATACACAACAACACTTCATTTTTTTCTCTTTTTTTTTTTTACCCAGAGTCTTTGAAGATATGTGTGAAGGCGTAAATCTGTTTTCAAAATCCAGAACAGTAATGTGAAACATACAGTGGGGTCCAAATGTCTGAAACCACTAGTAAGGATCAGGGATTTTATCTTTCATTTATATTTGGAGATAAACAGAAGGTTTTAAGAATTTTTAAGTTTTTAAAGTAAGGAAGTAAGTGAGCAATATTTTTTATATTTATTATGCAAGATTCAGCACAGTTAGAAGCATTTTCATTAGTGCTTTCAGAATATTTGTGTTTTTGGATATAAAATTCTTTTCATTCTAGGAGGTGAATGTGTGTTCTATATTAACATTTTCTTGTGGACCGTAACTGCATTTGAAAGATTTTTAAAAAGATCTAGTCTCTGTTCTTCCACTAAGAGGCAGTATAGTGCAATAAAACCTGGTCCGTAAGCTCAGCTACCGACCCGCTGTATGGCTTTAAATAATATATATAACTCTACCTTATATTAGCAAGCCAAAGATTTGACACTGTAAACATGACAATTTTACAAAGAATAAATGTAGGTCATTTATAACAATAGGGTAAATGTGTTTGCAATATTTTTCTTTGGAAATAACTTTATTGACTTCAGTATTATGGCTATTTTGTGTGCTGTAGATTCCCATATGACAGTGAAGTATGTGTAACGTAACACTTACTTTAAATTAGTTTAGGCTCCTAATCCAGAACAAAAATAGCCAAATTGCTGGCACCATAGGCCCTTAAAGGAGCGATTTGTCCTTTTTTCACCCCCCTGCTGTCTGCAAAGTGAACTGCACTCACAATTCAATTTTCAATTCAATTCAATTTTTTTATTTGTATAGCGCTTTTAACAATTGGCATTGTCCCAAAGCAGCTTTACACAATCTAAAGAATTATTTAAGTTTGTATGGAATTTGAATGTGTATGAATCAAAATGGTCAGATAGTCACGGTTGACAATGAAAACATTAACAAGGCTTCGGAGTGTTTAATGAAACGGCAGATCTAAGCAGCTCTGTTCAAGCTGCTGGTGAAGCAAATTTCCATCCCAAAAATGTTAACACAAGCCTGAAATGAATAGGTCAACTTTTCTGCATGGTTATATTGTGAAAAAGGTATTATACTTTGACTTGTTATTGAAGTTAAGACAATTAATAATAACATTGTCTTATATCCCAAGACTGGTATTAATACGCATTTTTACACAGCTTATGGCATATTGGACAGTCTAGCATAATCAAAGGGTGTTACAAAGCAATAGCTTACTTGAACATTTACATAACTAATTTTGGAATTGTATATAGACTGAAGCTTTGCAACTCGAGTTACTCATTATACTTTACAGTTTGCATGTTTTTGTTGGTCTTCATTTGATACACTTATTGATTCATTACTAAACCCTTAGGTACATTAGTAGTAGCAAAACCCTAAAAACTGCAGACGGGCGAGCTGGAGGGAAATAGCTTAAATCAAAGAAACAAACAAAGAGGACTAGATCTCAACAAAAGGGCTGAGTACTTCTCAGCATTGACCTTGACATTGGTCTGGCTTTCTCATAACCGGCCCCGACCCTGCAGACACTGCTCAGTCTTGAGGAGGAAACAAACAAGACAAGTGGTATTATGGTGAACCATTTACATATACGAAGACAACCGTGAACTGACAGAAAGCTACGGGTTCAGCTGGTTTAAATAGTGAAACACAGGGGGGAGATTCAGGTGAAACTAATTTAGTGTTACCGTGAGACATATAACTACGTAGAGACACTAGGGAAAAACAAAGCTACGGCTCAGTAATCCGGGGAACCAGATCTTATTCCCTGGGACCATGGTGGTACAGGTGTGACAGGAAAAAATTTAATTAAAGTAAAGAAGACCTACTATTAAGTTGTATATCCTTAGCTTGCAATAGCATCAAGCTAAAATCTCCATGATTTCACCATACTGTTGTACAGTTTTATGGGTTTCTGTCTCCTGTCTTCTCCGTAGGAGGTGAAATGCCGGCTCAATCAGATGACGTTTGGGTTACTTGACTTATCCGGTCTAAAACGTTCCACTTTTCTTCCCTGATAAAA
This sequence comes from Clarias gariepinus, assembly GCF_024256425.1. Taxonomy (NCBI): domain Eukaryota; kingdom Metazoa; phylum Chordata; class Actinopteri; order Siluriformes; family Clariidae; genus Clarias; species Clarias gariepinus. The sequence continues at coordinate 24,239,058 of NC_071110.1, read as the reverse complement.
TCCTTTGTGTTGGCAGCATAATGTAATTCCTAACAATGAGATCGGATTCATTTCTTTTTAGAATTCATTTGAATTTTAAATTGATTCTGTTTCAAGAATGCATTACATCATCATAAACATCAGTGATCCTGTTCCAGAAGCGCCCATGCAAGCCTAGACCATGACACTACCGCTGCTATTCTTGGCCAAGGAGCTCATATGATTTGGATCTAAGCAGATCCTTCCCTTCTGATAAGTGGTTTGCATTTGAAGTTAAATTCAGTGCAATTTTAGTTGTATAGCACTTTTAACCATAAATATTGTTTATTTCTGGAAAGCTGTGACAGTCATTATATCAATCTAATATATTTATATATATTTATAGCTTTATTGGTATCCCCATATTGAGCAAGCTGGAGGGGATAGTGGCAAGGAAAGAATCCTTGAGGTGACATGAGACAGAACCCTTGAGTGGAGCCAGACTTATAATGGAACCCATCCTCATTTGGGTGATACAGAAATAATGTGATTATTAATAAATAATTTTAAGTTATTATAAGTTATAAGGAAAGAAGTGCAATTGCATAAAATGAAATAAATAATATGTAATAAAAAAAATTTGTTTTGCTGGGGTTACCAGCTGTTCACTAATGGATACTTGGGTCCATAACCGTTCATTGTATTATTGTATATCAGAGCAATAAGTCATCATGGCAAAACTGTTTGTATCAAATAAAGTTCAAAGCCCTGCTCATTGTCCATCCTCAGCAAGTGAATAATCGCCATATGATGACAACTCCAACCAGAAGTATGGCATCAGTATGGATCAGGAAGGTCCAAGGAGAAGAAGGAGTTAGGGTCTCTGGTAACTCAGAACTGCCATGTGCTGCATGTGCAAGAGAGGGAAGAAGAGAGAGAAAACATAAATAGGGATGCAAATAAGGGATTAGGGTAGAAGTACATTTTGTGCAGAGTACAGAGCAGGACAAGCTGTGACCGCATAACTGAAATGGAGAACCAGAAGGAAACAGACATGAGAAGAGCACCCTGGGATATAAGGTAGCAATCCAGTTCACTGTCAAAAAACCTAAATAAACATATGAGACTGGGGGCGAGACTCAGAAAATGCCAATGAGACCCTCAGATCGGCTCCTTTACCTAAACCACTAGGTTTTCAGCTTATACTTTAACACAAAGAAACTTCCAAACACTAAGAAACTTTATACTGAACACTTTGTAAGAAAAAACTCTGCCCCTTCTGTAGTCTTCCTTAAATGAGATACCAACAAATATCTTACACTTTTGTACTGATGAGCAAAATCATTCGGTGTTTTATAGGTAAATAGTAGTTTTTTTGTGTGTGTTTTTTTTTTTATTATTATTAATGCAAAATTTTACTAGCCATTGCAGCGCTGAATATGATGGAGGCTAGGTGTTCATATCTTCTGGTTCTACATAGATCTTAAACAAAAAGTAGATGTTTAATGCTATTAGCTGTTTAAGCAGTAAAAAAAATCCTTTAAAAAAGAGATTTTCCTTGCCATTGTTGCCTTGGTTTGCTCATCAGGGACAAACTGATAGTTATAGTCTATAATTTTTATCTAATTTAAATTAGTCTAAATTATTTTCAAATTGTTAATTTTGTATAGCTGAATGGCAATGTTAAAAGCGCTATGAATTGAATTGAATGGATTTGTCTCAATGTTCCAATATTTTGGGTTATTTGAAAAATGAATTAATTCAAATAAACGTGACAAAGTGGTGTTCAAAGGTGTTCAAAATGGTTTAAAACATCTAGATGTAAGTATCAGCACTTACTTTTATACAAACTTCAATTTTGATCCATCTCCTCTTATTTTTTTATCCTAATCCCAAGTGTATTCTTTGTACAGTATAGCAAAATCAACCATTTTTTGCTATTATATTATATTATATTATATTATATTATATTATATTATATTATATTATATTATATTATATCATATTATATTATATTATATTATATTATATTTAGATGGGACACTAAATGTGAGTTTGTGATTTGTAACAATATACAGTAATAAGTACAGTATAAGCACTTCCTATACCACAGTAACTTTAGGGACCTTTTAGAGATTGAAGTTTCAGATTGCTGGCCCACCCACCAAGAATCCCAGTGTGTGCTAGAGTACTGAGTAAGTGCACAAAGGAAACTTGATTTGAAGATACTCTCGCTGGTGGAATTATCTCAGATCTCACCTCCTAAAATAGCAGCAGTTATTCAGTATCTGTGCTACAGTATGTTGTCTGTTGCAGGAACTGGCAATTGAATACGCCCTCCTGTGGTACTGGCCAGTGTGTGGTCCTATACTACAAACCCAGAGCTCCTGCTTCTCTGTTCAAGTGGAGTGAAATCGGATGCAACAGCAAAAATAACTTCATATGCAAATATGCAGAAGGTATATTACATGTTACACAGATTTTATTTATTATATAACTGCTGAGTTTTTGTTTGTTTGTTTTGCTTAGAGTGTTAAAATATGAGAAAAATATGTGTAAAATATTCTTTATCCTTTTCTTATATTTTTAGAAATCTCTGTTGTCCCCACTCCTGTTGGAAATTCTACTGCTCGATCAGGTAAAAACAGTCATGAATCAGTTTGAATGTTCCACGTGTTTTTCTGTAATTGTAATCAGCGTACCATAACAGCATCTTAGTGTTTGTTTGTTTTTTGGACTATTCTGCCCCCTTCAGTACATCAGTACATCAGTATGCATAAGGATGTCTATTAGAGGAAAAAAGTGCTCAGAAAAAAAAAAAAGATCCGTATGTTGTCACTACTACAAACATACTATAAACATATATCCCTCATATCATAAATATTATGTACTATAATAACTTCATTCAGAAGCCATTACTACACAAATAATGAATACATAATATGTACATACAGTCATACAGTCTCCTTTGAAAGTTTACTCCTTTTTTATTTCTGGTATACCCTTAAGGCAATTGCGTTTAAAATCAAAAGATCAATACATGATGACATATTCGACTTTTAGAGCAGACTTCCTAATCTTTTATCTTACCTACTGTACAGATACATATGTGCAGAGCCAATAGAATGCAGTTCTAAAGTGCATACTGTAGGTGGCAATAAATAACAATGTGTTATGCAAACAGAAGATGCAGTAGTTAATAGAGCTATGGTGTATATATGTGTTATATACAGTACAGTATATATATATATATATATATATATATACACCAATATTGTTATATATGTTTATCATGTCTGCATAATTATGTGCAAAATCATTTAATATTTCCATATATAACCTAAAAAATAATAAGTAAATAACATTACAGGAGATTATATGCATGGCTAGATAGACCAGTTTTCAGATGGAAACAAAAAACATAGAAAGGTTTTTTATTACTCTTTATTGCTCTTTATAGAAGTTTCTTTTATGCAGAAATGTTTTCAAAAGCATTTTTTGCCTATGCCATATTTTTGAATGTGCCCAAGACTTTTGCACAGTACTATAAGTAAAATAGCTGTTAGGTTTTACTGAGCATGCTGGAGAATACGAGTTTCTTCTGGTAACTTGGTGTCACAGAGGTTGAATAGAGAATAATGGTCATTACAGTCTTTTACAGACGGTAGGACACATTTCTCAATACTTAGGTCACTTTTGCAAAACTCTTCACACAATTCTCCTAACTGACCTTCAGCTTGGCAAAGCAGTTCATTTCACAGTCAAAATGCACTAAAACTAGCAACACACTTTATTCAGGTCTCAAATAAACTCATTCTTCCCGAACACTAGCAAAGGTCGACAGTCGACAAACACACTTTGTCACCCACAGATGACCTAAAAATTTTATCTTGTTTATTTTATTTTATTTTTTTTTGCACTAAGTAATTCCAAAATTCTTATCCCTTCCCCCCTGTGTGAGGTAACGTTGAGTCCTAAGCAGAAATGCAAAAACAATTACACAAAAGTTTTTTTACTTCTGTAATGTGCAACTGAGTCAAATGCCCCATGCAGAATACAAGTTACCTGTTGGTTTGCCGGAAAACTCTAACAACATACGCCACTGTAGAGCATTGCAGATTTGGCTGCACTCTCTGACCAGCCTCTCTCATTGAGAGACCAGGATTTACTACATGATCAATTACAGTAGCTCTGGTCTCATCTGAGACTACAGCTTTTGATCTTCCTCTTACAGTATTCTTCTTCCACCACGCATACGTATTCCTCGCCCCCTTCCAGCCACTCTTCTTCCTCTTTCAGCCACTTCTCTATTTTTGGCTGGGTCCATGTTTACATCACAATACAAACCTATTCAGCAGTCTCCGTTTGTAATGAAATTGAAAGCGTAACACCTGTGTAGATGTTCATCAAGAATAAGAATCAGCTGTGGCTGGTTTAACTGCATTTTTAGATTTAAAATATGTTTCAATAAAATATTGCCGTTGAATTTTGCTGTCTTATTCAGTTTTGCATTATCTTATTGTTTTGAACATAAGTTTAACAGTTTTGAAAACAGTATGTAAGCACATGCAAAGTGTCCTGTACGTACAAAGATGTTTGGCAGTTGTTGTGTCTGAGTGAGAAAAGAGTTCATGAAGTTTGAGAGATGTAGTCATTAAATGCATTTTGTGCCAAAACAATGATAATTGATTCTCAGTTTAGCCCACATAGACTTCTGTTGTGCTCACTGTGTAAAGAGTTTTGCAAAAGTGACCTAAGTACTAAGAAATGTGTCCTAGCGTCTGTAAAAAACTGTAACAAGCTTTACACCAGTCTGTCCTTTCACTTACTGTAAATATTTAAAATTCATTTAGTGTAACTTTTCCTTGTTACTGTACTCAAGTATTGATGAGGCAGCACAATGCCGTGGTGGTGTACCCCCCCCCCCCCCCCCCCCACCTCCAGGGTCCAGGGATTGAATCTTTTTGCCTTTGTATCTGTTTGCATGTTCTCCATATACTTGATGGTTTCCCGCACAGTTCAAAGACATTAGGCTAATTGCCATTTTCAAATTGCCTGTAGTATGTGAGTGTGTGTGTGTGTGTGTGTGCGTGTGTGTTTGTGTGTATTTGTGTGTATTTGTGTGTGTGTGTGTGTGTGTGTGTTTGTGTGTATTTGTGTGTGTGTGTGTTTGTGTGTGTGTGTGTGTGTGTGTGTGTGTGTGCGTGCGTGTTTATTTGTGTGTGGGTGTTTATTTGTGTGTGTGTGTGTGTGTGTGTGTGTGTGTGTGTGTGCTTGTGCCATGTCCAGAGTGTACAGTACCCCACGTTGTGCCCTAAGTTCTGTAGAATTGGTTGGCTCCAAGCCCTCTGGGACCCTGAATAAGATAAGCAGTTTAGTGAATGAGTAACATGATTATTTACAATACAATTTATTTATGAATAATTTATTTATGAACAATTTTTAAACAATGTTGTGGTAGTTATGCATATAAACAGGAACTTTACAAAGTCTATTATAAAGATAATGGTGTTGTGTACACTGTACTTTGTTAAAAATAGACTTACTTACTTTTCATGTGACATTTTTTTTTAAACTTGAGTATATTAAAAAGTACACTTTCTTGACTAGTATTTGTACACTTTTAAGATTTTGAGATGCTTTTTTTTGTGTCTTTTTACTTGCATATCATATCTCAATATTTTTTCCAAGCATGATAAAAAGCATAATAACTAATAAAACCATCAGTAGTGGGCAGGACCAAAGTACCAAGCAATATAATTGATCGTACAGTAGAATGTTCAGGGAAATTTGTGCTGCGGTCAGGAAAACATTGTGACCCTTATAAATGAATGAAATTGCTTGCAAACATTAGATAAGAATAACAAACCTCATCCATCATAGCTTCTGTTGTTGTACCTGAAGCATGTTTGCTTTCACATGTTCAGGCTTATCTTTGTACTAATGTATCTGTCATCGACGGCACAGTTGCTAAAGCAATGGCGCAATCATTTACGTGAAGAACATTTTGCTTGAATAATTAAGCCAGCGTTGACCTATTTTGACAGCGCCTCATATATTATCATATTAACTATAATAAGTGTATATGTTAACGCTACAACAGATATACTATACACTCATTTTACACTTACTTATATATGCAGCTGAACAGGCAGCCAATCATGTGGCAGCATCACGATGCATAAAATCATGCGGATACAGGTCATAAACTTTAGTTAATGTTCAAATCATAGATCGGTATGGGGAAATAGATCATTCCTTTAAATTTATTCCTGATGTGATTGTTAGTGCCAGATGGTCTTATGATCTTGTGGGAATTTGAGAAGAAGAAAAAAAGCATCCTGTGCACAGAAGATCAGCAGGCAGAAACACCTTGCTGATGAGACAGATCAAAGGAAAATGTGTGGTCTAGGTTAACAGGAAGTCTATAATAACTTGTAGGGTTTTCTGACATTTTGTGATCTTTCCCATGTCTCTGTCTCTTACATCTTACTTTGACCTATGTCATATGTCGATAAAACATCCCCCTCGTTGTGCTTCCTGATATGGTAACACTTCCTTTGGCTTGTTAGAATGCTTTTGTCTAATAGTAATACGCTAAACTGCTTTCTATTGACTGTCAATGACTAACTCTCTTTGTTCAACCTGGAACATTACAACTAATTACCTTTTTACCTTTGTAACTGATGTACGTGACACAGGAAGACACAAGCCATGTGCCGTAAAAAAAAAAAAATCCTTTGTCTGTCCTATGCATTAACTAGAGAAAACTTCAGACACATTAAGTATGTGTGCAAGTATCCTGGCTCGGGGCGGCCGGTAAGCATGTAGAAGTGCAGAGGACGTATCAAGCAATTATTCAAGTTATTATTATAACATAGCTTTAATAATGTAACACAAATATAACTAAAACTCTGCATTTTTTTACAACCATGGTGAGCAGAAAAGCATCTCAAAATGCATAACCCATTAAACCTTGAGATCGATGGGCTACAACAGCAGGAGACCACGTCACATTGTCAGTGCAAGAATCTAAGTCTATCGTGAGCACAGACTGACCCAAACTGGGCCGTTGAAAACAGATTGTTAAAGACAGGCCATTTTCCTTTGACCTTTCTTATCAAAACACAATTTTCACCTACAGGACTGTCTTTCAGGTGGTCTCAATTTCAAATTATTCTGTATAAACTCCTAGGACACAAAGTGGTAAATATAAATCCCAGGAGATCAGCAGTTTCTTGAATACAAGTAAGCTCCAACTTACGAACAAAAGCACGTTTGCAAGTCCGATTTGTTCTTAAGTCCGACAGATTGAGTCTTAAGCACCTCTCGCACGGATATACAATGTAAAGGATATCAATCCACTTGACTAAATATGTCCCCTTTCACCACAGTGCCATCATGAGGCTAAAAACCATAACCACACCTAAGGAAATATATCTCACACGTGAAATATATGTAACAGTGTTGTCTCTGCGCCTTCAATTTGTGAGGGGAACCTCAGACACCATTTTGTCTCAGGGCTGTTTTCCTCTGTTTTCCACTTGGACTGTGAACTCTGGTTGAGGATTTTCCAAAAATTAGGATTATTCACCATTAGGGGAGCTTTACAGGACAGCCTTTGTTTTTATCATCGTGCTTACAGACTGATTCATTAAAACCGGTAAGACCGACTCATTTCTCTCACACCCCCACATGCATACATATACACATATAGATTTTATACACACTGACACACTGACAATATTGTATATTAGTGATCATGTGTATAGAGATCATGTTTCTATAACTTCATTCTAATGCTTGATTGTCTGAAGCACTTGACCTGTATATACTGTATTTTTTTTTCCATTGCGCTGCTGCCTCATGATTGACTGATTAGATAACTCTGGGAATGTGCACATGTACACGTGTTCCTAAAAAAAAAAAAATGTGGACGGTAACTACAAAACAAGCTGACAGAGCATATGGGATGGGAACTAAAAATTTGAAATGTTTCCATGTGATTGTAACTGTAAGTGGAGTTGTACACTATTCAGGCTTTGCGTGAATTAAATAGACAATTTCTCTTCACATACATCAGCAGTAACTCTCAGACAACTTCCTGTCACATTAAATGATATAAAGATAAACACAGGATTTTCTGATTCATCAGGAACCTCATTTGAACACTTTATTATAGCTTTTGTTTTGGCCTGAAATAAGTAAAAACAGCTTTGTATGACTGATGCAATTCTTTTCTCAGTTTCTTTTTCAGATGAAACCATCAATGTTTCCTACATCCTCCTGGCTACCGTACCTGCACTGCTTCTGATTATACTGTTGGGCTCTGGGGTCTTATGTTATAGAGTCATGACTAGGAAGTAAGTAAAAACATCATAAACAAACAAGATAACTCCTGCAACTGCTCGTATACTAAGTGGCTACTGGCTGAAAGTCACGTACTGTAGACTGGAGTAAGTTTCAAGCTGTTTCGCTCATCCAAACAATAAGGTTCTGTCTGCTGATTGCAGTTCTGTGGGTATAACTTTGAGCAGATGGACTCTTAAAACAAACATTTCTGATTCAGGGTAGATTCATGCTTGTGTTTAAAGAGGTTTGCTTGTTAGGTAGCTAACACAATATCCACTCATGCACTGCATGTTTGGGAAACTCCAATGTAGCGCATGCATCATGACATCTTTCAACACAGTTGGGTAGTGAAGTATGCATCATACAGTAAATACAGTACGATTTTTCCCTGGAAAGGTGATCAGAAGTCATCATTTGAACACTACTGGGTGGGGTAATGTCAGGATGTACAACTTGGAGATAGTACATAGTGACCATGAGGAGGAGAAGAGTCTTGTAGAATGGGATCAGTAATACCAGGGACTACAGGCAACACTCTGCAAGCTCGGCTTCATGGAACCCTGTAATCACCACCAACTGATAGGGGGCAAGGTTGAGTCATATGACATTATGCATAAATGTCTTATTTAACAACAATATTACCCCAGTAGTGCACAATATGACCAAAGATACAGTATGTGGACCACACATAGACAATCACATCCAGGTGTACAGGATCCCCCAAATTTTGATTTAAGTTTGTATCTTAGAATTGTATACAATGTATTTGTATGCTATAGCATTACACTTTCTCTCCTACTGGAGAGAAGGGACGTGAACATGTTCCAGCATGACAATGCACTGTGCAAATACTGATTAAATAAAAAAAAATAAAAAAACGTTTCTTGAGAAGCCTTACAAGTTGACAAGTTGGAGCGTCCATATTGGGTACTAGCGAGTGGTAACAGTAGTGGAAACCATTGACCTAGTTGCTTGCATCTCCAGCAAACTAGAAGCTGGATACATCTTACTGAGACCAAAACAAGCTCTGTTTTGGGGATTTGGAGCCCACCCTGTGCTGGGCTGGTGTCCCATCCAGGGTCCATTCCCTGAGTAAACCTTCCTTTGAAAAGGTGATCAAAAGTCATCATTTTAACACTACTAAGTAAGGTAGTGTCAGGATGTAGAACCTTTTCTGATTGAGATACCAGAAACTACAAGTAATAGTCATGGTTGAGTCATATAACATTAGGCATTATTCCAATATTTAACTTTCCCATATCACTCCAGAGGTACACAATATGGCCAAAGGTAGGGGTTCACCCAAAATTTCGCTACAAAGATGAAATTGTATAAAATGTCTTTGTATGCTGCAGCATAAAACTTTCCTTTTCAATGAGATGTGAACACCTCATTGCATAGTGAGGGAAAATTATTTCCAAGTCCTCTAGTGGCATAGCCCTGCTAGACAGCTACTGTAGATGAGGGCGGATGTGGAATACTCAGAAGAAATAATCCCGAGGGAGGAAACTAATCCACTAGGGAGGAAGAGAGGTAAGTCATGCTTACCAAGAGAAGAGGGAAAAAACACACGCTGCAAATCCTCAGAGCTAATAAACTGAAGTGAACAGCACTGTGTATGCTAGCTAGTAAGAATGGTAATGTTCATAGCTAAAGGCTAACTTGATGCTGGAGTGCTCTTGTATTCCCCAGGAAAGATGTAAAATTATAAAATTAAAATTATTATTATTTAAATTAGCAGTATGAATTGAAGTTTAGCCTTCATTTGTCACATATACATTAATCACTCACTCATCGTCTATACCGCTTTATCCAGTATTCAGGCTTGCGGGAACCTGGAACCTATCCCAGGAGACTTAGGGCACTAGGCGGGGTACACCCTGCAGGGCGCCAATCCATCTCAGGGCACACACACATTCACTCTTTACGGCCTGATCTAAATATCTTTGGGAGGAAACCGGAGTCCCCCGAGGCAACTTACCAAACACGGGGAGAACATGCAAACTCCATGCTCATAGAGCCGGGAATCAAGCCTGGCCGGGAATCGAACCCGGACCCTGGAGGTGCAAGGTGACAGTGCTAACCACTACACCGTGCTGCCACATATACATTACTGCACAATGAAATTCTTTATTCCTCGTATATACTGTAAGCAATTTTACTCTGGGATTAATAAAGTTCTTTGAATCTTGAAAGTCCTAGCTTTGTTAGTAGACTGGGGTCAGAGCACAGGGTCAGCCATTATATGGCACCCCTGAAGCAGACAGATTAAGGGCTTTGTACAAGAGCCCAACAGCGGCAACCTGGCGAAAAGCTGGGGCTTGAACCACTAACCTTCCAATCGGTAACTCAGAACCTCAACACTCTGAGCCATTAACCCCCATTTTAAAGATAAGATGGTTAAGTTAGCTAGCTGGCTAAACATATCTTTAAATATACATGTAAATATACAAAAAAATTATTTTGTAGTATGTAAGTATGTAAATAAGTAACTTTTTATTTCTTGCTCAAATGAAGTAACCTGGATGAGGTCAATTCGTCTGTCAGATGATACCATATGTCTAGGTATCTTCCCCCAGTTCTGCTTGATGTGTTGAAATCCCCTGTAAATCAATCATATATATTTACATATGAAATTTATAATTATTTATTTATTTTTATTTTTTAAGGAGAAAGGAACAAAATGACATCTATGATGTGCCTGGTCAATGGGTGTCTGGTAGTGCCCTGAAAAACAGCAGTAGCCCAGCCTCCAAGGATGGTCCTAGTCAGAATAGGGCCCAGCTGGAATACATGAGCTCAGAAATCAACAGAACGTTTGGTTCAACAGACTATGAGAACGTTCCCAGTAATACAGCTGGGTTTGTCACCAACGACATCTACGAGACCTGTCGCACTCCAGCTACCGTGGAAGCAGGATGGGTGGATAATGACATTTATGGATACTGAACCTGTCCAGTGATGGGACTAAAACTGAATGACTTTTAACCCACCAGGCTCAAATTCATCTCAACGTCTTCAGGATTTTAATGCAATAGTAACCCATTGCGAGGAACATGGGATCCTGTAAATGCTCGTCAACAAGGTGATTAGTAGGCCCACTTCCCTGAAAAGGGCAGTACAAAGAACCATACAAAGGTGTCATCACCTCAAATCTACTTCCTTTGTGAAAGCCGGTATCCAGGAAGAAGAAAGTGCATACCGGAACTGCCACAATAATGCTCTGACCTTTCTGCCCATCTGAACAACGTCCTGTCCTGTCTCTAACATTGAGATCTACTTTGTTTTTCAGGCTGATTATGTAATGGCACACCAGGTCAAAGGTAAAATAATGGCAGTTTTGCTTAGCATGGAAAATTTAAGGTGACTTAAAAATCCTGTTTGCAGAAGCATAATACTGTCAGTGTTTCATTCTTTTCCTGTTGTGCTTAATATTATACTGAATGAAATATCCAAAAAATCTTTCCATACTCGTTTTCATAACAAATAAGAAAAGGATTTCCTATTTCGGGGTTTGTGCATATGTAAAAATGTATTCTGTTGGTTATGTTTAATACCTGTTACACTAACTGATATTTTCCTCCTGAAATTTCTCATAAATGTTGATTGTATGGTATGCTGTTATTTGAGTTATCATTCTTTTTAGACAGTTTTTACAGTAAGTGTTTACCAAGACAGCATTTTTTCAATATGTTTGCAACATTTTGCACCTCGCTAGGATTAAACATACAGTATGGCAAGCTTTTAATGATGAACTTATACACATAACTCTTTTCCTTATAATGTTTAAGGCTAACATTTATATAATATAAAGCAGATGTGTTGAATCCCATCATAGCATTGTATTACTGGCTAATTAACAGGTTATTGGTGCAGTATTTGGTATTTTGCCATGTTAAACATACTTCTATTGTCTGTTATAAAAACTGATGTTGCATTTTGTAAAATACTGTTAAAAGGTACTAAATAAAATAAAGACATGGAGCCGGTGAACTATGAGGCCTTAGTAGCATTGTAATAATGAGCCTTGCCAGCAGATGTCCCTGTTTAATAATGCCAGTTTGAACGTGCATGCCTAGTTAGAGGGTAATGAGATTGTTGTAGTAGACATACCCTCTCTGAAAGGTGCATGCCAAACACACAATGTTCAACACTATACTGTCAATTATTATACTGCCAGCTATTATTCTGTCTACATTTACATTTAGACATTTGGCAGACGCTCTTATCCAGAGCGACTTACATTTTTATCTCATTACACATCTGAGCCGTTGAGGGTTAAGGGCCTTGCTCAAGGGCCCACCAATGGCAACTTGGTGGTTATGGGGTTTGAACCTGGGATCTTCCGAAACCGTAGTCCAATGCCTTAACCACTGAGCTACCCCTGGCCCCTGTCTACTATTCAGTATGGTAGCATGCAACTTAAGATGTCATTGTACTAATGTTTGCAGTACAGCTTCAGACCCAACTGCTGAGATCTATACAGTATCTATACAGTAACAACATGATCAAACTTGTTTTTAAAGTTTGATATATGTTCCCCTGGAATGCTTGAAAAATCTGAGGAATATTCTACTCAAATATAAGGCATACTGATCATGCATTTATTTTCAATAGTGCTTATAATTTTATTATTTGATGCCACACATACAGACATAAAAGAGGTGCAAGGCAACAGTAATATCCACTGAGCACCCATGCCTCACCATGCAAACTTCATGCACACAGACCTGAAGCAGGAGTCGAACCCGAACCACAGAGGTACAAGGCGATGGTGTATCCCCATACTGTTTGATGATGATATAAATGGTTATTAAATTTGAAGCTTGATCACTTTTCACAGATTAGGAGAGTTCTGAGAACAAAAGAATTAAAGCTCTGCTGCATCAATCTTGGGCAGAAATGAAGCAAAGGCTGAATTGCACTAGCATTACTAGAAGCAGGTAGTCAGGTGGCATTGTGGGTAATGTTCAGTGTGCTGGAGGGATTTTTTTTATTTTAATTTTTTTTGCTTTAATGCATGCCATGAGTTTATCAGGCTGTGCTTATAAAGTGCATATGCATACTCTGTCACTATGATGTTGATTGAGTGTCCTGGGAGGGACTTTGAGTCACATGCAGGCTGGGTAGAACAGTGTACTCAGTGGGATTAGGTTCGATGTTAAATATTGCAAACGAGCTGTGAGTTCCTTTAGTGCAAACTGTATCTTAATCCAAAATCTGCAGCTTGCAGCTGGTGAAAGCTGATCGAAGTCGTGTCCGACATTACATTACTCCACTGCTCTCCAACTAGAACGCAAACTTTTTTTTTTTTGCACCGCTTGACGTAAGCGGTGGCTCTGGTCGCCAGGGCGACGAGTTTGGCACTGAAGTGTGGAAGCGCTTCAAAGCCCCGCCCCTCTCCGGTACAAATAACCCCCCTCGGCTCTGACGTCAATGCACGTCAGCAAAGAGAACACGATGCCTCCTGCGAGTCAGCTCGCGCACTGGCGCTAATAAGAGCTGAAATATTATCGCGCTATTGTATCGGGGAGAGAGAAAGAGAGGTGGAGAAGCAGACGGAGGGGGGTGCTTTTTGGCGTGACACGTCGCACTTCTCCAAAAAAAAAAAAAAAAAACCTTTCCCAATTTCTTTTCTCGCCCTCTCTCAGTTCGGCTACGGCGGCTGGCAGCGGTCACAAAAGTGGCCGCGCGCGCGCGCCCTGGCGATTCCGTTTCGCTCACAGACAGACATGGTGGTTGTTTTTACTTTTGGCGGCTCGGTGCGCTCCGAGCACCGCAGTGTTCCGACTCGAGGCTGAAGTCTCCTGCGTGTGTGTGCGTGTGTTTTTCCCTCTCCGTGCCCTGCTGTGAAGCATGGTCATGGCTGACTGTGAGCCGAAAGCGGCGCTCCGCGGGCCGGTGCGCGTGGGCTTCTACGACATCGAGCGCACGCTCGGCAAAGGAAACTTCGCTGTGGTCAAACTGGCGAGACACCGAATTACCAAAACTGAGGTGAGTGCAGAACACTCGCACATCTGGAACAACAACTGCTGCACCAAAAACACCTGGGTATACCTGTGCAAACTTCATGCATAACTGTCTTACTGCTGCGCTGCAACTTAGTAACTGTCACCTGACCTGACAACTTAAATGTTACATTGTAACAACACAAAGTGTCCGCAGTGTGTCTTTTATCTTTCTCTCTGGGAAATGCGCACGTGCACGGTGCTCCTTAATCTTCTATGCAACTTGAAATCTTATTTGAGATAAGAAGACATTGACCTCACTGACAGTGTTTCCTGCACGGCAAGCTGGTGTGCTCTCTCTGTCTCTCTCTCTCTCTCTCTCTGTGTTTTTGTGTTCAGCATGTGGCATTGCCCAGTCAACAAGTTGTGTGAAAATCCTCACATCACCTTTTCCATATTTTCACTTTTCCATAACAATATCCGCAAACCTGATCCTGATCCCATACTGAAATCCTTTATGCTGGAGTACTGCTGGAAGCTTATCCCTACATTTAATATTGTTGTTTCGTATTCATGTGTATCACCTCAACACCTCAAGAAATCCGTTATAGCCAGTTCATTGTAACTGTTATTGTAAAACCAAAAACAGTACTTGTGTGCAGTACACAATCCTGGTATTTATTGTTGCAAAACCGATAAGGACGATGGAGCAGGTGGATATGTGGTGCCATGGTGCTGAATTGTATGCCGCTTGCGTACGTGATTCCGTGATAATTGCTGCTGTTTTGTCCATATTCGTCAACAAGCTCTTACTAGTAGAGGAGACTGTTTTTTCTTTTTCTTTTTATCTCCAGTCTTTTTTGCACTGGAGCTCAGACAGAATTTTTTTATTTTTGTTTGATAACAGCAACATGCTTGTGATATCCATCAAAACTTTTATTTTACATCAGAGCTATGTGCAAGAATCACGTCAGCAGTTGAGAGAGAGAGAGAGAGAGAGAGCAGTGCATGAGTGAATGAACACGGCTGTTAGGACTGTAAGATTGTTGTACACAGACTAATTTCTTGATGTGAATTGAATGCAGCAGGAGTGTTAATGGTTTGTTACGTCACTCCATGCAAGGCATCCGCTTTTTCCATGAAGCCTGAGGTCACTCAATGGTCAGCTGGACAAGTCACCTCACTTATTACTAGACAGGCCGCATGGTGTCTCAGTGGTGAGCACCTCCAGGGCTAGGTGTTTGTGTGAGTGGAGTTTGCACCGAGTCCTCTCTGTGCTTTGTGGGTTTCTTCTGGGTTCTCTGACAGTCCTGAAAAGACCTGCATTGTAACTTGATTGGGGTTTCCTGATTGCTCCTAGTGTGTGTGATTGTGTGATCTTGTGCACTACTATGGGTCCATCCAGGGTGACCTCCTCCCGGAATTTCGCCCCAAGTTCCCTGGGATAGGATCAACCCCCGCATCATTGACCTTACGCAGGATATGTGGTACGGAAAAATTGTTGGATGATATCCAGAATATGAAGGAAGTGATTAGGAGAGATCGAGTGAACGTGACATCAGCTTAACCGCTCAAGAAAGCTCTTAAGTAAAAATGTGCGTACAGTAAACTCTGCAAGAGATTATTCTCCTTTTTTTCCCTTTTAAATAAACCTCAAGTGCTTACGGAGACGTAACCTTCTTTAATCTACGGCACCTCATCGCTCGAGGAAATGATTTAAATCATTAGAGTTATTTCATCAGGCATGTCAGTCAGGTGTCTGTCATCTCCTCTCTCATGTTATCTGACTTTGATCTTCCTGAGGGCATGTGAGAACTGGATCTGAATCCTTTCACGCACAGCTCAAAGGCTACTCAAGACACACACACACACACACACACACACACATACACAAACTGCAGCCCTGGGCATTAGACTGTCTGCTAACTATAGAGTGCCTCTGTGCCCTTCAACAGGTGGCCATAAAGATCATAGACAAGACCCAGCTGGACTCGGTAAACCTGGAGAAGATCTATCGCGAGGTGAAGATCATGAAAATGCTGGACCACCCACATATTATTAAGCTCTACCAGGTAACTCCGATCCCACTTGTTTTATCAGGCCACTTCATCATATGATAAGCTGATGATGTTTAACATATCAGGACAGAGTTAATGACTAACCATTCTCTCGGATTGACCTCACATAAGCCCCCTTATGTAAGAATGTCATTGGCTTTAGTCGTAGGGAATGTGAACAACGCTTGATTTTTGTAAAACCGATCCAAATGTGGCCACGTAACCGCTATGTATCATTATTTCCAACAGCTCTTCCATTGAGGCTGCATGGGTCAATTAGTCATTTCCTCTCGGGCCGCATAAACAGAGGGCAGCTCGGCAGGCCCGCACTGTGTCATCTTAAACCCCTAGCTTCCCACAGCCCTGAAACCAGGATGCACACACAC
Organism: Clarias gariepinus; assembly: GCF_024256425.1. Taxonomy (NCBI): domain Eukaryota; kingdom Metazoa; phylum Chordata; class Actinopteri; order Siluriformes; family Clariidae; genus Clarias; species Clarias gariepinus. The sequence continues at coordinate 24,222,357 of NC_071110.1, read as the reverse complement.
AAATAGACTCACTTTAGAGTTTGCAGTGTCTTAACAATAAGGAATGCATTTTCATAATTCCACAGCAGCAAGAGAAGAAAGATAGAAATCCCCGCATGCATACACACACCAAAGTGTACACTCATACAAAGACAAGGCCGCAAAGTTATCTTAGGCTTTATATACGTATTACCAATGAGGAAGACCTAGGCAGCTTGACCCCATAAGTGATTTTATTTTTCTTTGGTTTAATGTTCTTTATTTATGTGTGATGTACAAATATTTGTATGGTCATGGATTTTTAAGATTATGATGTCCATATGTCAAGCTGATTTGACTAAACACTGACTTAGTGGTTTGTCACATAGAACACCAGCAGGACAATTGTGTAATCTAATTTACATAAGATGATTCAAGTGGTTTTCCAAAGATTTGCATATTTGGCAGCTGACGTGGATCAGAAGTACTTTGTGGTCAGCGTGTTATGAAAATCTCCAGAAGATAATGCTTCTCATCTAGGCAAGAAAAACAGCAGAAGAGCGTGGTTTCTTGGTCTGGTCTAAACAATATTACTCAACATGGCATTCTGCTATAGGAAAATAATCAATGACCGGGCGGTGTGATGCAAACCAAAACAAAGTCTGCTACTGGTATTACCCTTAGTTGATTATTTTCCAATGACTGCCATTGCAACATGTTTTAACCTTTTTAATCCCACTACACAGATGATGATTATTAAAGATTTGCAATCATTTTTATTTAACAAACAACCGATTACCTGCGGGCCGTTCAAGTCAAACCGGGACTTGTGATTAAGGCATAAAACCGATTGACTTTTACACAAGACTAGAAGCCCAGCATGGTGCAAATGTTTTAGAGAAGGCTGACGATCCTGGCTGAGGTGGCTCGAAACCCACTGCAGACGTCTCTGTGAACATTCAGCAAGTGGAGCCCCTGATCTTTAAAAATCGACAATTAACTTGTAGCCAACCTGCGGAGGAATCGTGTCACAATCATTCACGAAAACCACTTGCACATTACAGGAACTCGGCTGGAAGTTATAGCCTCATCCAAGCCATTTATACATATTCGGGACATTTATAGGAGTTTCTGGGAGGCCAGCGTTTTAGACATTAAGCAGGCAGCGTACTGAAAACTTTCTACCTTGATAGTATCCAAGCACTAGTGAAATACTGGGATAAGTGCATTAGTGTAGCCAGGGATTATATAGAGAATTAAAGGGAGTTTTTAAATCTCATAACTCAATCTTCTCATATTCGGCACAATTAAAAGTCCTGTTTTGATTCGAACGCCCCTCATACTTTGTTTGTTTATGGTTATGTTTGATTCATGTTGCTAAAATACCGGGAAAAGCTCTCTGTCTTTGAGAAATGAAGAAATCCCTGTATAAGGCTGAAAGTTGTGAGATGAATGAAGGAGAATGTGTATCAATAGCTCCCCAGTGAGTCTATGATTGGCTGTGCACATGTGATTTTATAATAGATCCTCTCTTCCTCCTCCTTTTTTTAGCCATATTCATCTCTTTGTTTTCTTCAGCTAATTTTGGAGTCCTCCCACATATCGCTGTCTCGGTCATGGCTCAATGAATCAAGCTTGCGATGGAGGAGAGTACCAAGCACCCGGTCTGATTCATGCCTACACCATTGTTTCGCTAACTGCGCAGCAACACAAGGCCCGAAACTGTCCCTTTTCATGAAATCTTGTGTGTGCTTGAAAAAAGAAAAATTTGTATCAATCACTGAAATAACTTGATATGAAAGCAATAATGATAAATGATAATTTTATGAACATTAACTAATGAAAATCAGATACTGCTTTTGAATTGTGATTTAATAGAATAAAGATATGATGTTTATGAAACTAAAAAAACTGGCATGTGCAGAAATTATGGGACTCCATGGAAATATATTGAAAATAATGTGACCATAGTGACATGTTAAACTAAATGGTGTCCTGTAATCGGCGTCACAGTCGTCTTCGGTTTTGTAATCAGTTATTCAGCCCGTTTAAAAGGTTAAAATTCCTCAAGCGGCTTTGTTGGTATGATGGTGTGTACCATCACTGGACATGGACCAGAGAAAGCACAAAGAGAAAGGAGAACATCTGCCTGAGGAGATCAGAAAGAAAATTATCGACAACGCTCCAAGCAGCTTCCTATTCTTGTGATTGCAGTTGCAAATATTATTAAGCCATTATTATTATCCATGGGACCTGTAGCCAAAATTCCTGGATGTGACTACAAGAGGAGAATTGACATCATCAATTGAACAAAGGGATAATACGAATAGTAATCAAAGAGCCAGAGAGATTCAAGGTGAACTTCAAGGTCAAGGTACATCAGTGTCGGATCGCGCCATCTGTCACTGTTTGATCAAAAGTGGATTGAATAAAAAATAAATAATGTATGCACCACTGCAAAAAAAAAAAAGAAGAAAAAGTGGAATTAATGGAAGATGACCAAGGAGCACGCCACTGTTGAAAGCAAATTATGAAAAATAATAATAAAAAAAAATCCACATTTGAAATCTGCCAAGATGCATATTGGCAAGCCACAAAATACTTGCAAGAATGTCCTTTGGCCAGATGAAAACTGGAGCTTTTTGACAAGTCATATAGGCAAAAATAAAGCTTTTAAAGAAAAGTACACTGAACCTGCTGCGATGCGTGGCAGAGGCTCAGTTATGTTCCTGGGCTGTTTTGCTGCATCTGCCACAGAGTGTTTTGATTCTGTGCAGGTACAATGAAATCTCAAGATTATCCAGACATTCTGGGTCAAAATGTACTGCCCAGGGTCAGGAAGCTCAGTTCCAGCACCCAAAAAACACAACTGTAAAAACACGCAAGAATGATTAAGAACAAAATATTGGACCATCTTGAAATGGCCTCCTATGAGATCTGAGCCACATCTGATGGAAAGACTAGAAACGGTGCAATGCAGTATGGGAAGGCGGCCTTTAAACCTTTTGAGACGAGTGGCTCAAACGACCTGTTGACACTTCCTGAAGTCTTATTGAGGCCTACAGAAGTTGCTTGATTGCAGTGGCGGTCCCATTATTTTTGTCCACTACAGTTGCATTAATGTTTTTTTTCTTTTTTTTTTTTCTTCCTACTGAATTTCAATTCAAAAGCAATCAACAGCCGATGTCCAGTAAATGAATACATAATTATTACTTTTATTAGTTTCAAGTTATTTCCGTGGCCATTGGGTACCAACAAATTCTGAATATTGAAAATGTTCTTTGTTCTTGCACAGGTCATGGAGACCAAGAATATGCTCTACTTGGTGACAGAGTATGCCAAAAATGGAGAGATTTTTGGTAAGTGGCTTATAGATTTTACTTGATCGCGTTATAAATATTTCTATGTTGGGGTATAAAAGTTTTGCTTCAGTCTTCCAGCAGTAGTTTTTTCCTCCTAGCTAAATAGCAATATGACCTTTTTCCTTTGTTACAAAAGAAGAAAGTGAAAGTAGTGCAGAGAAAAATGAAACTAAATGCAAAACTAAATGTTGCAAAATATTGAGGTTTGAAGAGGTCTAAAGAGAGGACTGTGCCAACAGTACGAGTGTGGAATCCCTAGTTACAGTAGTTATTTACTAGAAACACCACAGTATAATTGAATTAATCTCACTCCACTTGGCTGAAATATGGCTCCAGTTCGTCTCATCTTTCACAATCTCGTACGCAACACGTGGCAGCATGTTTATCGTAGACGATAACGTTAGAGGTCACAACGCAAACGCAAAGGGCGAGACTAAACACGGTGCGAACAGCCGTCATGGCCAAATAAGCAATCGGCTTTCTGTCTGCTCCATGTGTTCTCATCAGTCACGAGTTTCATTACAAACTGAATACGGTTACGTTACACAACCTCTCAGAAAGACTCTCGTTCAGAGCTCACTGGCAGGATCGAAAGCACTCAGAGTTTTACATCTACTGGACCTGACGGACGTCATCATGCAAAACCATTGACGAAAGCACTTTGTTGCCTCCATCACAAACATGCCTTCATTTCAGCTCAAACAGACCAGGGTTTAAGAACACCCTCAAAGGAAAAAGGTGTGAGAAAGAAGTTAGGACAGTGTGTTAATACAGCAGCAAAACAGTACAGTTAAGGGTATTTTAAGACGGGTACTCATTTCACTACTTGCATCAGGGGATTTTAAGGATGAGTAAAAGTTCAGAACATGCAAATATGCATTTAGTTTGTACCTCTGAATTCGCCAGGGTTTCTTGAGTAGAAGCATCTGAGGTGGCGGTTTTCAATAGTGTCTAGGCTGCAGCCTTTACACACAAGCACAAACATGTTAGACTAAAAAAAGAACAGAGATGGGAAAAAAAAAGTTGGAAATTGCATTTGCATTTTGTTTATAGTAAAAAAAATATGCCATACGCCATATGCTTTAGAAAACATTCCTACATGAAAGTAACTTCTATAAAGAGAGTGTTTGGAGTGAAACCCCTGTGTAAGGTTTTACTGAGCATGCTGGAGGATATGCCAAAGTTCTGCTTGTAACTTTGCCATGCTTGACCTTTCTGTTGCCATGCAAAACCCAGGAGCCTACCTTAGGTTTAATTTGTAAACTGGTCTGTCCTGTAATATATTGCTTTTGATTTTTAAAGGCATGCAAATATTCTTCTGTGATGTTATTTGTGTTTTAAATTATTTTGTTCCTGGTAATTCAGACATAATGCATACTGTATATAACATGTACAATTTGTGCTACAAATAATATGGTAATTAGACTTTTGCTGTTTTTGTTGTTAAAGTTTGGAGGGTGAGCCGGTGGGTGGTTTCGTGCGCATTTAACCATAAAAGTATAATAATGTTGATGTTGGGGTGCAGTGAGCATTTCGATTCAGCTCAGTGGTGTTCAGAGGGGTTGAGGTCAGTGCTATGAGAGTTCTTCCACACAGGCGTCATTTAAAGCATGACTTTGTGCCCAGAGGCCGAAAATGGTTTGCACCAATTAGATCCTGTGAAGTGACATTGTAGATAATTATGCGCGTCCAACTCTAACAGCAGTTTAATAAAGACACATGCATGTCTATAAAGTTTTGCCTTTACAGTGGACAGCATGTCCCTGCATGAACACCCCTAATGAGAGAGATGAAGGTTGGTACGCACCCACTAAAATCTTTGGCTACTTGTTTCTTGCACAACAAGACTTTGGGCTTGATCATTAGTGTACTACAGAGTAGTGATGATTCAGAGAGGCCAAGCCCTTTATTATTTCAGCAGCACCTTGTTTATTGCATAAGTGGTTGAAAATAGGTCAATTTGTGAATTCTATTGATTCTCAAAACTGCATGGAAGGCTTTACAATTTTATTATTCTATGCGTGCACTACACAGTAGTGCTGATTTGAAGTGGCCAAGCCCTTTATTCAAAAATTTTTATTTTTAGCAGCAAGATCTACAGTTCTTAGTTCATGGAACAGCTTAAATCGAACAGTGCCCTTGTTAATCGGTAGGTTATAAAATAGCATTTGATCCAGCACATCTCATCTTTTTGTCATATTTCATATTTAATTTAATTTTTTTAGTTCTGAACTGAATTCTCCACAGTTTATTCCACCACCTACATACCAGTTAGGGTTGGGTTCGGAAGCCCGTTGTCATTTTATCAGCATGTACTGGAAGTGAATCAGATCGCAGCTTTTGGTGCCTCACTTCGGTGTCACCGTACATGAAAAATGATTTTACGAATGAGAAAATGCACATGTATGCTAGTTAAAAAGCTCTTATAATATAAATCCAACTAATCTTTATAGTCACTTAAAAGCCCAATTGGAGGAAACATTTGAGGACACACAGGGATGCACCATATGTAACAGCTTGCGGACATCAGCCGGCAGTGTTGGTGTCCCCAGCCCTAATCAGACCAACCCTAGAAAAGTCGAAAGAAGTGTCATATTTTGCCAAATAAAGCAAATATGGTCATATTTCTGCATAAGAATTGCTAAAGTTTTAAAACTTTTTTAAAGTATCAGTTCGACACTATTTAGGCACCAACAAAGTATCGTTTTTGGCACCAGTATCTTAAAAAACCCAAACGATACCAAACCCTAGTACCAGTACTTGCTGCATGCCATGCTTGTATGTTGAGGGAAGGTGAGTCAAGCAGCGATAAAGGCTTTTAGGGAGCGTTGTGCAGTATTTGACCTCTTCCAGTTAAAACCTGCTCTCGGCACAGATCTAGCTTACATAATGTTGTTTTCTTGTTCATGGCGCACGATCGTGTGTGTGGCTTTTTACCAACATGTCCCAAAACAATAATAATTCCTGCAGCATTCGATTTAGATTCTTCAGAGTTTGACTCAGAGTGAAGCAATGTAGCATAGCGGAATTCCTTGTTGTTTTTCTTGGATTTTTCTGATAGGGGTTGTATTCTCAACAACCAGAAATTTCACTTGTTGGCAGTGAGTGGAGAAAATAAAAGTCAGCTTTCATTTATGGCCTCCCCGATGATAATAAAAACATTAAAAAATCATTTATCTTAATCGTTATCACTGTATATTACTATTACATCAGCCAGATTATAATCACTGGACATGCAGCCTTTTATAAATATCCTGATTTGATTTTTTTACTTTTTTTTTTATTAGATTTTGTTACAATTCTAAACAAATTTCTGAAATAATTTGCTTCTATGCCACATGATGCTGTGCTGCCCGCCAGTGTGTGAATAGTTTAGAGCGCACCACCTGTAGTGGTAGAGTGGAAGAACAGCATTTTACCACCTCAAAAGCAAACATATAGAAATAATTTAAAAAAAAATTGCGATATGTAACTGAAATATATCCCCCTCCCCCCCTCACGTCTCTATAAGGCCCTCTGCTATAGCACATTAAACACAATTAATTTTCTACCCATACAGAAGTATGAGGCTCAGAGAGACGAAATCGTTAAGTAGATTTTTTTTCGATAAGTTTTGAAATTCATGACCACATCACTATGAATTATTATTATTTTTTAAAGATTTAAAGGTAAAAGGTTTCTGGCACTTTGTGCAGCCATGTGAATGTTGTCGCTACATAAACTTGTTAACTCATAGTTGCAAAGACTATAATTTGTTTTATTTTACAAGTTGCATGATTGCAGCATTGTCTTGAACGCAGTATTGATGTCATATAAAATAGGGTTTCAGCCTGTAGGGGATCCCTCCAGAGGGTGTACTAACTTATTAGCGGGGTTCAAACCAGTTGAAATGAAACAAAGATATCAGGTTTTCATAATTTTTATTTTATTTTTATGTTACATAACTACAAAAATAAGTGCGCTTACTAGAACACTAAGCCTTAAAAACTAAACAGCTCTTAAGTTTTATCTCAGTGTATAAAAGTCTTATCTTAGTATTACAGGTTTCTAAAAATGAGAAGTCTTTAAAATTGAGGTAAAGAAATGTAAGTGACACCTGAGCTGACGTGTGACGACTGCCCTTACTTTGATCAAGCAAGATAAACAACAGTGTCGGAGGTTGATTGCTGTAGTCCTCTTGTGTAGGGGATTAAGACTAGAACTGGCATCCAATAGACAGTCAGTGTGGCTCAGCGGGTAGCCCTGTTGCCTCACACATCCAGGGTGAGGGGGATCTAATCATCCCATGGTATGCATGGAAATTGAATATTGTTCTTGTGCTTTGGGGGATTGCTCTGGGAACTCTGGTTTCCTCCCACAGTCCAAAGACAAAGTTGTCGTGTTGTCCCCTGACAGGATCAGCAGCATAGAAATTTAATTAATGAAATTAACACTTTCTTCGTTTTGGTATATTTAATTAGACAATGAACGTCAGTTGACGAAATCATTACAATCAAGCATTGCAATGATTCACAGGTTTTATTGCAATAAATCCAGCACTAAGGGTTGAGAGGGTTAAGCAAACATTCCAGTATAGTTGCACAGTCAGCAATTTAAAGTTGCACACCTCATGTTAGAAATTTAAATGTGGATTTTCTGCCCTAAAATATGTAAATGTTATGAAATAGCATTCAAAGACTGAAATTTGTTTTACTAACTAATGGCACTAAATCAAGCCTAGTGTTGCTTTTGGCGTTTTTTTTTTTTTTTTTCGTTTTGTTTATACTGAAAAAAAAGAAAATGCGGTGTGCAAAAAATGCAAAATCAAGATATATAAAGAATCGTACAGATCTACTTCCATGGTCTAATTTTAAAACAAGTTCCCATTTTTTAAAGATTTGACTTTAAATCTTAACTTTGACTTAAAAAAATTCAGCTGGATTTATTGCAAAAAAAATTAAGGACACTTATGTTATGATTGACGTTATAACTTACAGAAACACTCCACCAAGACATTATTTATAGTTCTTATCCTGAGAGCTAGGGAACTTAGCTCTGGGAACTTGGGGCACAAGACAGAAGACACCCTGGATGAGGTGCCAACCCACTGCATGGCACATGCCTACATAGATAAATACATACATGCTCACATAACCAATTCTACACCACTGGCAATTTGGAAATACCAATCAGTCTCGACTTGACTGCATGTCTTTTCGAAACCAGAGCATCTGGTGGAAACCCACCAAGCACAGGGTAAATATGCCAACACCAAACATATCGAGCAGGGGTGAGAATTAAACCCCCAGCCCTGGGGGTACAAGGAAACATTGCTAACCACAAAACCACCATGCTGGGTTATGCTTTAAGACGATTGAGCTCATCCACGTGACCTTTCAGTTTCTGTTCTTGCTTTATTTAAATTTTAAATGGAAATTTGTTATGAGGGTTTGTTTTAATCACAATTTATTTCTTTAATTAACTATTTATAATTTATTTACTAAGTGGCTGGTGCAGTTCGACCATCATGCAACAGCAGAGATTCAGCTTAGACTCAGTCCTAAACTGTTTGTGTAGAGTTTCATGTCTAACTAGGTTCCAGCTGTGGTTCTCCCATGTCCTTCCATTTCCAATAAACTTGCTGGTAGGTGCGTTGGCCTCTAGATGAGCATGCTTGTGTACTGGCATCCCACCCACAGAATATTTCTGCTTCATGCCCAGCGTTCCCAGATAGGTTTTAGATCTAACCCAACCCCAGCCTAGATAAAGTGATTACTGAAGATGAATGCATGGAGTAAGTAACTCAAATGTGCTAACCACAAAGGTGCGTTAACTTTCATCAGTTATAGTGTTAATAGATTTCTTTGCACCTGTGTTGGTTTTCAAAGTGTAGCTGTTTTATTTATTTTTTTTCAAGGTGGGTAATTTAAATCATTTCCTTTGATGATCTATAATGATGTTAAAACCAGAAAGTGCCAGAAAGGAGCCAAAACTTTCCCAAACCCAAACAATGAGAGATGCATATAATAATGATGGTTTATGTTTTGGTCCGGACTTCCTGAGCTATTCCAGACTAGACGTGCCTGTGACTTTATTCGTGTGGAATTTAATTGCAAGCTTCTAAGCATGTATTAAAAAATGTACAATGCCATCTGTGGAATTTTGGAATAAGCCCAAATACTTTACATGTTACCGTAGGATCCGCAAAAGAAAGGTGTAAGATTAAAGTGCACACTCATAAGTGCGTAGTAAAGAATGTACAGCGCCATCTGTTGAATTTCGGGATGAAATAATAATTTTTATTTTTATTTTTTATGGTTGATTATTTATTGATTTTTTTTTTTATGATGTAAGGACGTTTTCCATTGAAACTTCAAAGTAGCATATCTCCTCTTCCCAAGGGCCGATTGCAATGAAATAAAGCCCCCCATAAAAAAAGAAAAACAACTCACAAATATATGTAGTGTACAAACACACAAACTTTACAGTTTTATTATATGTATAGAGAGTTTTCTTATATTTGACAATTAACAGAACGGTTCACATACCATAAACTTGCGCAATATTGTTTATTTTTTGCTTTTTTTTTTAAGCCTTTTAAATTTTGCATTTGCATTTTTCGATACTTGTCTGGTATCAGTTAAAAGCATTAACTGTAGAAAAAAACATTTCAATTATTCTGGAGAATATTTCAAAGCTTGGACAGGTTAGTAAATTGAATTCCAGCCAATTTAAATTGAAGGTGAGGCATTTTAGAAGCCGAGTCCTGCCGCGCACACGCACACATACGTAAACATCTTTTTAGATATTTAATGTGAAATAAAATCTAAATTTGTTTGATTGTGTAAAAGCAAATTAAACTGAAGCAGAGTGTCTCGTCTCCCTGATTTAATATGAACCCAGTTCATTTAGTTTGGTCAGGTGTGTACGGTGGTGTGTAACCCGGCTGTGTAGAAGTGTGCCAGGAAAGCTTCGTCAGACCGAGCTGCTACAAAACCAGCTGAGCTGCTGCAGCAGAGGAACCTGAAAATTGGGTCAAGCTCGAATAATGAGCTATGCCAAAGCATAGAGAGAGAGAGAGAGAGAGAGAGAGCTCAAATACGGGGTACCAGTTTCAGACTGGAATGTAGGCCATGCATATTTTAGAAATGCAGAATCCTGGAGCTCAGCATAAGGAATTGCATGTCATCTCAAGCAGATCAATCACAATATTCACGTCAGCCTGCAGCTAATCTCCTCCGCCTTCCATCTTATCATGCACCTCCTTTTAGTTTCTAATTAAACCAGAAGTTTACACTGCAGCTATAATATATACTGTATATATCAAATTATATATAATAATTAAAAAAAAATTATTCACCTTCCTATTCAAAAGAAATGACCGAATGTAACAACATTTTAATCCGAGAATAAAAATGAGATGTAAATGTCAGTGACTTGACAAAGGTTGAAATGTCGCCCTGATCTTTGCAAATTCAGTTTGAAAAGATGGCTATATTGGGAATTAATTAAGATCCCCTGCTTGTTATGCTAATCTTATGCAGATCTGGCTACTGCATGTAGATCTAATCGCTTCAGATCGGAAGAAAGCTGAGATAAAGTGCCTGTTTTTTTAGGATAATATTGTCGTCATGTATTAACACTACTGTACATGAGGACAACCAGTCTTTAATAATGACCTGTTGTAAACCAATATGTTCAGGATCCACATACACAGTATTTACATTATGTTGAAGGTATTGTCATCTTTAGAACTTCTAAAAATCTTCACTTTTAACAAGTGTTTCAGTCCACACACTTTGTGGCAGATGTGCATTAGGTTTAAGCAAATCTTCAGTCTGCATGTCACATCGCCATTGTATTTTTTTTTGTTTTTTGTTTTAAACTCGTGCATAACCCTGCTGCAAAAACACAAGCTTAACTGGTCAAGCAGGTAGCAAAGTTATTTTAAAGCTTTCTTTATATTTGACTAAATTTAATTGTTGTATATTTCCTAAACATATTCAGTCTGTCTAAAAAATTCTAGGTTTGTGACATGTCAAGTGAAACTTTTTTTTTTTTTAAATAATGAATTAATTTTGACCTCTCATGAAAATCTAATATCTGGCATCTTAAAATATTCACAATATAGAAATGTCCACTTTCTGAAATCAGTCCGTACTTGGTCAGGGCACCTTTTGCATGAATTACTGCATCAATGCGCCATGGAGGCGATCAGCCTGTGGCACTGTCGAGGCTTTGTTGGCGACCAGGTTGCTTTGATGGCAGCCTTCAGCTCGTCTTTATTGTCGGATCAGGTGTTGCTCATCATTCTCTTGACTGTACTCCATCCAGTCTCTATGGGGTTCAGGTCAGGTGAGTGGACTGGTCAAACAAGCACAGAAATATCATGGTCGGCGAATCAGTTAGTGGAAGTTTTGGCACTGTGGCACCTGCTGTAAAAACAAAATTAGCATCTCCATTAAGCTTGTCAGCTGATGGAAGCGTAAAGTTCCTGAACATCTCCTGTTAGATGGCCGTGTTCATATTAAAACCCAGTGGGCCTTTACCAGCATGCATATCATAACTGACGGTGGAAACAGTTGCTCATCACTCTTCCTTCAGACTCTGGGACTTTGATTTCCAAATGAAATGCAAAATTAACTTTCATCCGAGCAAAGCTCCACCATGTTTATTCCTTTACCTAGGTAAGTCGCTTCTGATGATGTTCCTGGTTCAGAAGTGGCTTGATACCAGGAATGTCACATCCTGCCTCCTGATGATGTCTGTGCATGGTGGCTCTTCATGCACCCACTCAAGCCTCACTCTATTCCTTGTTAAACTCTCCCAAGTTCTTGAAGTGGCTGTGCTTGACAATCTTAACTGTGTCATCCCTGCTGCTTGTGCACCTTTTCCTACCGCACTTTACTCTTCCAGTCAACTTTGAATGAATATGCTTGGATACAGCACTCTGCAAACAGCCAGCCCTTTTAGTCCTGACCTTCTCTGGCTTACTCTCCGCGTGGAGGATGTCAATGATTTTCTTTTGGACAAATATCAAGTCAGCAATCTTCCCCTTGATGGGATGTGATGTGTTAAACTAGATTGAGATATACATGGTATTTGAACTGCATGAATTTTAATTTATATATAATTTTATGTCATTAGAAAAGTCTTTTGCCCCTTAATGTCTGTTAAATTCCTATTACTGGTGGCAGAGGAACACTGGTGTAAGTTTTTATGTTGGGCGAATGATGTTCATGTGTTAAGTTAGACAAAGCGAACAGTTGCGTTTACTCATGGAGTTCACACAATCGCTGAGAGTAAATACATTTAAGATTAAGAAGAATGTAGCGCTACACAAGCCCCATACACCCTCGGGACTAATGCGAAACTGATATTCTGCACCGTTGGTCAAAGGGCAGAGCTTTTGCTAGATCAGTAGTGATTAGCTCGTTCACAGCCGAGAGAGAGAGAGAGATCTGAGGGTGAGTGTAGTATTTTAGAGAAGCCTCTGCTTGCCAGTTCAGAGGAGAATGAAAAATTCCTGGGACCGGTGTGTTTCTTTTTGATTAACATGATCTGTCAGAAGAGACACTTAACGGAATGTGGCACCCTCTTCCTAATCAGTGACATGTTAGTTAGAATTCCACAGTATTCCCCTTCTTATCTATTGTGCTTCATATTTGCTGGTAATGTTTCCCTTTTTTTTTCAGCCATTTTCCTGGTAAAATCCATGACATTCTATGAATTTTCTGAAATGTGCAAATATTAGGCTCATTATTCATAAGTGATAAATATCTTGGCTATCTATTCGATCCATAAAGCGTTTAATTCCTGAACATAGCACTAAGAGAACACATTAGGTGTTAGCCACCAAGCGACTAGCTTTCTGATGAAGGTGGATTGTGATATATATCACTCTAACAAAATAAATCACAGACGCTACTTTGAGACCCACTAGATAAAAAGTAAGTCTGGTCTATTGTTAATAAGAGTAAGAATTTTTGGTTAATAATAATCAAAGGTTACTACCAAGTATTTTTCCTGTATACTATCTACATGCAATTTAATATATAGTAGTTTTATTAAAGGTCCCGTATTGTGCTACCTTAGGTGTCGGAGGTACTGGGGCCAAGGTTCGGTTCCCAGCCAGTGATCACACCTCAAGCCCGGATAAAATGGGAGGGCTTGAGGTGGAAAAGGCAGGAAGGGCATCCGGCGTAAAAAACCTGTGCCTTGCTTTTGTGCGGAACGAAAGGGCTCGCTGTGGCGACCCCTTGCTGGGGGCAGGCGAAAGACTTGACAACAACTATAGGTGTCAGAGGTCCCCCAAAGTGTGTGTATTAATGCTCCAGTTGAAATACCCCTTAGATAATGCATATTTTCCTTCTCCTTCACTCCTCCTCCTCTGAACATGCCATTTCAGTGTCTATTTAAATGAGCTACTCCTGAGCCACACCCCTACAGAGAAACAAACATGGGGAGAGTACTTCTTAAATGAGGTCACATTAGGGGGGGAAGTGCAATCGCGTTATTTAAGTGCCACACAATACAAAAAAGGACAAACTTTTTTTTCAGATTTATTTTTTTTTTTCTTTTCATTTTGTTACAAACAAACTTGCTGCCTGCCAATGTGTAAATAGTTTAGAGTGAGCCACCTGTATGTACAATGAGGAAATGCAATATATTATCACATCAAATGCAAACATCTAAATAAATGTAAAAAATATATAAATCGATTATGGAGTCGCCGTGGCGATACGTAAATCGCTATACAAAATGGGCAGCCATGTTGATTTGATGTCACTCGCTGAACTCCAGCCCATGGTGCTGTGAGGGGTTATCTTCAGCTCGGGTTAATGTCTTTGTGCACTTGCGTGTCTGTGGGTTTGTCTGAGTTCTCCGGGGTCTCCCCCACACACACGTTGCAAAAAAAATGCCGATTCCACAGATTTGATGTGCTAGTATTTTAGAAATGTTACACACTTCCACATTTTCAAGCCATATTAATATCGTAGATGTTTTTTTTTTTTTGGTTTTTTTTTTTAGTTTCTTGTACTAGCTTAGGAGTCTTGCAGAAAATAAATGTTAAATGCCCATGTGAGCAATTGCATTGGACTGATGAGTATAAATTGCTCTTAGGTGTAAAGGGTGTACGCCGGCTTTGTGCTCAGTGTTCCTGGGATCCACCACAATAACCAGGATAAAATGTTTACGGAAGATGAATAAAGGATTTAAGATTTTTATTTAAGTGAAGCTAAATACTAAGCCAATGAATAAAAAAAAAAGCTTGTGATGTTACATGACCACGTTTGAGATCAGTTTATTAAATAAAGCTGCTTCTTTTTTTTTCCATGTGTGTGTTGAATGTGCAAATAGCTGTAGGTTATAGCCATTGTCCTAGCATAAAAGCCTCCTTTAATTCACCACTGTATGCACTTACATATAGACTATGCACAGTGATTGGGGATTGTTTTTTTTTTTGTTTTTTTTCATGTCCACCCTTTTATCCCGTGTTATGTTCCGAGCAGGTGGTTTGGTGTGAGCACTATGGAGCCACACGCACTGTAAACACA